>NW_028126303.1:0-600000 GCF_965194825.1 Balaenoptera physalus
CTAGAGAGTGGGATAGGTTTAATAACTACCCTAACTCTAATGCGTACCCTAACCCTAAACCCGACCCTAACGCTAACACGTACCCTAAACCGAGCCCTAACCCTAACACTAACAATAAGCCTAACCCTAACCCATACCCTACGCCGTACCCGAAGCCTTCCCCGAACCCGTACCCTAAGCCGTACCCTAAGCCTAACCCTCAGCCTAACACTAACGCTGGACTACCCTTGACTGCTTCTGCCTCCAATAGATTTCCTAAGCACTAGTGTTTTAAGGAACAGCTTAAGAAGAGAATCCTAATGTGATTTCTTTATAATAGGTGTGTTCCTTATCTTATCCTAGTGTCTAAACTCTTCTCCATGGCTGGACCCACAAATAATATTCCTTTTCGTGCTAAGGGGTATCTAGAGAGTGGGATAGGTTTAATAACTACCCTAACCCTAACGCGTACCCTAACCCTAACCCCTACCCTAACCCTAACACGTACCCTAATCCTAACCCGTACCCTAAACCGAGCCCTAACCCTAACACTAACCCTAACCCTAACCCTAACCCATACCCTACGCCGTACCCGAAGCCCTCCCCGAACCCGTACCCTAAGCCGTACCCTAAGCCTAACCCTAAGCCTAACCCTAACCCTAGGCTACCCTTGACTGCTTCTGCCTCCAATAGATTTCCTAAGCACTAGTGTTTTAAGGACCAGCATAAAAAGGGAATCCTAATGTGATTTCTTTATAATGGGTGTGTTCCTTATCTTATCCTAGTGTCTAAACTCTTCTCCATGGCTGGCCCCCCAAATAATATTCCTTTACGTGCTAAGGGGTATCTAGAGAGTTGGATAGGTTTAATAACTACCCTAACCCTAACGCGTAACCTAACCCTCACCCCTACCCTAACCCTAACACGTACCCTAATCCTAAACCCTACCCTAAACCGAGCCCTAACCCTAACACTAACCGTAACCCTAACCCTAACCCATACCCTACGCCGTACCCGCAGCCCTCCCCGAACCCGTACCCTAAACTGCTTCTGCCTCTAATAGATTTCCTAAGCACTAGTGTTTTAAGGAACAGCTTAAAAAGAGAATACTAACGTGATTTCTTTATAATGTGTGTGTTCCTTATATTATCTTAGTGTCTAAACTCTTCTCCATTGGTGGACCCGTAAATAATATTCCTTTACGTGCTAAGGGGTATCTAGAGAGTGGGATAGGTTTAATCACTACCCTAACCGTAACGCGTACCCTCACCCTAACCCCTACCCTAACCCTAACACGTACCCTAATCCTAACTCGTACCCTAAACCGAGCCCTAACCCTATCACTAATCCTAACCCTAACCCTAACCCATACCCTACGCCGTACCCGAAGACCTCCCCGAAAACGTACCCTAAGCCGTACCCTAAGCCTAACCCTAAGCCTAACCCTAACCCTAGGCTACCCTTGACTGCTTCTGCCTCCAATAGATTTCCTAAGCACTAGTGTTTTAAGGAACAGCTTAAAAAGAGAATACTAATGTGATTTCTTTATAATGGGTGTGTTCCTTATATTATCTTAGTGTCTAAACTCTTCTCCATTGGTGGACCCCCAAATAATATTCCTTTACGTGCTAAGGGGTAACTAGAGAGTGGAATAGGTTTAATAACTACCCTAACCCTAACGCGTACCCTAACGCTAACCCCTACCCTAACCCTAACACGTACCCTAATCCTAACCCGTACCCTAAACCGAGCCCTAACCCTAACACTAACCCTAACCCTAACCCTAACCCATACCCTACGCCGTACCCGAAGCCCTCCCCGAACCCCTACCCTAAACCGTACCCTAAGCCTAACCCTAAGCCTAACCCTAACCCTAGGCTACCCTTGACTGCTTCTGCCTCCAATAGATTTCCTAAGCACTAGTGTTTTAAGGAACAGCTTAAAAAGAGAATACTAATGTGATTTCTTTATAATGTGTGTGTTCCTTATATTATCTTAGTGTCTAAACTCTTCTCCATTGGTGGACCCCCAAATAATATTCCTTTACGTGCTAAGGGGTATCTAGAGAGTGGGATAGGTTTAATCACTACCCTAACCGTAACGCGTACCCTAACCCTAACCCCTACCCTAACCCTAACACGTACCCTAATCCTAACCCGTAACTTAAACCGAGCCCTAACCCTAACACTAACCCTAACCCTAACCCTAACCCATACCATACGCCGTACCCGAAGCCCTCCCCGAAAACGTACCCTAAGCCGTACCCTAAGCCTAACCCTAAGCCTAACCCTAACCCTAGGCTACCCTTGACTGCTTCTGCCTCCAATAGATTTCCTAAGCACTAGTGTTTTAAGGAACAGCTTAAAAAGAGAATCCTAATGTGATTTCTTTATAATGTGTGTGTTCCTTATATTATCTTAGTGTCTAAACTCTTCTCCATGGCTGGACCCCCAAATAATATTCCTTTACGTGCTAAGGGGTATCTAGAGAGTGGGATAGGTTTAATAACTACCCTAACCCTAACGCGTACCCTAACCCTAAACCCTACCCTAACCCTAACACGTACCCTAATCCTAAAGCGTACCCTAAACCGAGCCCTAACCCTAACACTAACCGTAACCCTAACCCTAACCCATACCCTACGCCGTACCCGAAGCCCTCCCCGAACACGTACCCTAAGCCGTACCCTAAGCCTAACCCTAAGCCTAACCCTAACCCTAGGCTACCCTTGACTGCTTCTGCCTCCAATAGATTTCCTAAGCATTAGTGTTTTAAGGAACAGCTTAAAAAGAGAATCCTAAAGTGATTTCTTTATAATGGGTGTGTTCCTTATCTTATCCTAGTGTCTAAACTCTTCTCCATGGCTGGACCCCCAAATAATATTCCTTTACGTGCTAAGGGGTAACTAGAGAGTGGAATAGGTTTAATAACTACCCTAACCCTAACGCGTACCCTAACGCTAACCCCTACCCTAACCCTAACACGTACCCTAATCCTAACCCGTACCCTAAACCGAGCCCTAACCCTAACACTAACCCTAACCCTAACCCTAACCCATACCCTACGCCGTACCCGAAGCCCTCCCCGAACCCGTACCCTAAGCCGTACCCTAAGCCTAACCCTAAGCCTAACCCTAACACTAGGCTACCCTTGACTGCTTCTGCCTCCAATAGATTTCCTAAGCACTAGTGTTTTAAGGAACAGCTTAAAAAGAGAATCCTAATGTGATTTCTTTATAATGGGTGTGTTCCTTATCTTATCCTAGTGTCTAAACTCTTCTCCATGGCTGGACCGCCAAATAATATTCCTTTACGTGCTAAGGGGTAACTAGAGAGTGGGATAGGTTTAATAACTACCCTAACCCTAACGCGTACCCTAACGCTAACCCCTACCCTAACCCTAACACGTACCTTAATCCTAACCCGTACCCTAAACCGAGCCCTAACCCTAACACTAACCCTAACCCTAACCCTAACACATACCCCACGCCGTACCCGAAGCCCTCCCCGAACCCGTACCCTAAACCGTACCCTAAGCCTAACCCTAAGCCTAACCCTAACCCTAGGCTACCCTTGACTGCTTCTGCCTCCAATAGATTTCCTAAGCACTAGTGTTTTAAGGAACAGCTTAAAAAGAGAATACTAACGTGATTTCTTTATAATGTGTGTGTTCCTTATATTATCTTAGTGTCTAAACTCTTCTCCATTGGTGGACCCGCAAATAATATTCCTTTACGTGCTAAGGGGTATCTAGAGAGTGGGATAGGTTTAATCACTACCCTAACCGTAACGCGTACCCTAACCCTAACCCCTACCCTAACCCTAACACGTACCCTAATCCTAATCCGTACCCTAAACCGAGCCCTAACCCTAACACTAACCCTAACCCTAACCCTAACCCATACCCTACGCCGTACCCGAAGACCTCCCCGAAAACGTACTCTAAGCCGTACCCTAAGCCTAACCCTAAGCCTAACCCTAACCCTAGGCTACCCTTGACTGCTTCTGCCTCCAATAGATTTCCTAAGCACTAGTGTTTTAAGGAACAGCTTAAAAAGAGAATCCTAAAGTGATTTCTTTATAATGGGTGTGTTCCTTATCTAATCCTAGTGTCGAAACTCTTCTCCATGCCTGGACCCCCTAAATAATATTCCTTTACGTGCTAAGGGTTATCGAGAGAGTGGGACAGGTTTAATAACTACCCTAACCCTAACGCGTACCCTAACCCTAACCCCTACCCTAACCCTAACACGTACCCTAATCCTAACCCGTACCCTAAACCGAGCCCTAACCCTAACACTAACCCTAACCCTAACCCTAACCCATACCCTACGCCGTACCCGAAGCCCTCCCCGAACCCGTACCCTAAGCCTAACCCTAAGCCTAACCCTAACCCTAGGCTACCCTTGACTGCTTCTGCCTCCAATAGATTTCCTAAGCACTAGTGTTTTAAGGAACAGCTTAAAAAGAGAATCCTAATGTGATTTCTTTATAATGTGTGTGTTCCTTATATTATCTTAGTGTCTAAACTCTTCTCCATGGCTTGACCCCCAAATAATATTCCTTTACGTGCTAAGGGGTATCTATAGAGTGGGATAGGTTTAATAACTACCGTAACCCTAACGCGTACCCTAACCCTAACCCCTACCCTAACCCTAACACGTACCCTAATCCTAAAGCGTACCCTAAACCGAGCCCTAACCCTAACACTAACCGTAACCCTAACCATAACCCATACCCTACGCCGTACCCGAAGCCCTCCCCGAACACGTACCCTAAGCCGTACCGTAAGCCTAACCCTAAGCCTAACCCTAACCCTAGGCTACCCTTGACTGCTTCTGCCTCCAATACATTTCCTAAGCACTAGTGTTTTAAGGAACAGCTTAAAAAGAGAATACTAATGTGATTTCTTTATAATGTGTGTGTTCCTTATATTATCTTAGTGTCTAAACTCTTCTCCATGGCTGGACCCCCAAATAATATTCCTTTACGTGCTAAGGGGTATCTAGAGAGTGGGATAGTTTTAATAACTACCCTAACCCTAACGCGTACCCTAACGCTAACCCCTACCCTAACCCTAACACGTACCCTAATCCTAACCCGTACCCTAAACCGAGCCCTAACCCTAACACTAACCCTAACCCTAACCCTAACCCATACCCTACGCCGTACCCGAAGCCCTCCCCGAACCCCTACCCTAAACCGTACCCTAAGCCTAACCCTAAGCCTAACCCTAACCCTAGGCTACCCTTGACTGCTTCTGCCTCCAATAGATTTCCTAAGCACTAGTGTTTTAAGGAACAGCTTAAAAAGAGAATACTAATGTGATTTCTTTATAATGTGTGTGTTCCTTATATTATCTTAGTGTCTAAACTCTTCTCCATTGGTGGACCCCCAAATAATATTCCTTTACGTGCTAAGGGGTATCTAGAGAGTGGGATAGGTTTAATCACTACCCTAACCGTAACGCGTACCCTAACCCTAACCCCTACCCTAACCCTAACACGTACCCTAATCCTAACCCGTAACTTAAACCGAGCCCTAACCCTAACACTAACCCTAACCCTAACCCTAACCCATACCCTACGCCGTACCCGAAGCCCTCCCCGAAAACGTACCCTAAGCCGTACCCTAAGACTAACCCTAAGCCTAACCCTAACCCTAGGCTACCCTTGACTGCTTCTGCCTCCAATAGATTTCCTAAGTACTAGTGTTTTAAGGAACAGCTTAAAAAGAGAATCCTAATGTGATTTCTTTATAATGTGTGTGTTCCTTATATTATCTTAGTGTCTAAACTCTTCTCCATGGCTGGACCCCCAAATAATATTCCTTTACGTGCTAAGGGGTATCTAGAGAGTGGGATAGGTTTAATAATTACCCTAACTCTAATGCGTACCCTAACCCTAAACCCGACCCTAACGCTAACACGTACCCTAAACCGAGCCCTAACCCTAACACTAACAATAAGCCTAACCCTAACCCATACCCTACGCCGTACCCGAAGCCTTCCCCGAACCCGTACCCTAAGCCGTACCCTAAGCCTAACCCTCAGCCTAACACTAACGCTAGGCTACCCTTGACTGCTTCTGCCTCCAATAGATTTCCTAAGCACTAGTGTTTTAACGAACAGCTTAAGAAGAGAATCCTAATGTGATTTCTTTATAATGGGTGTGTTCCTTATCTTATCCTAGTGTCTAAACTCTTCTCCATGGCTGGACCCCCAAATAATATTCCTTTATGTGCTAAGGGGTATCGAGAGAGTGGGATACGTTTAATCACTACCCTAACCCTAACGCGTATCCTAACGCTAACCCCTACCCTAACCCTAACACGTACCCTAATCCTAACCCATACCCTAAACCGAGCCCTAACCCTAACACTAACCCTAACCCTAACCCTAACCCATACCCTACGCCGTACCCGAAGCCCTCCCCGAACCCGTACCCTAAGCCGTACCCTAAGCCTAACCCTAAGCCTAACCCTAACACTAGGCTACCCTTGACTGCTTCTGCCTCCAATAGATTTCCTAAGCACTAGTGTTTTAAGGAACAGCTTAAAAAGAGAATCCTAATGTGATTTCTTTATAATGGGTGTGTTCCTTATCTTATCCTAGTGTCTAAACTCTTCTCCATGGCTGGACCGCCAAATAATATTCCTTTACGTGCTAAGGGGTAACTAGAGAGTGGGATAGGTTTAATAACTACCCTAACCCTAACGCGTACCCTAACGCTAACCCCTACCCTAACCCTAACACGTACCTTAATCCTAACCCGTACCCTAAACCGAGCCCTAACCCTAACACTAACCCTAACCCTAACCCTAACACATACCCCACGCCGTACCCGAAGCCCTCCCCGAACCCGTACCCTAAACCGTACCCTAAGCCTAACCCTAAGCCTAACCCTAACCCTAGGCTACCCTTGACTGCTTCTGCCTCCAATAGATTTCCTAAGCACTAGTGTTTTAAGGAACAGCTTAAAAAGAGAATACTAACGTGATTTCTTTATAATGTGTGTGTTCCTTATATTATCTTAGTGTCTAAACTCTTCTCCATTGGTGGACCCGCAAATAATATTCCTTTACGTGCTAAGGGGTATCTAGAGAGTGGGATAGGTTTAATCACTACCCTAACCGTAACGCGTACCCTAACCCTAACCCCTACCCTAACCCTAACACGTACCCTAATCCTAATCCGTACCCTAAACCGAGCCCTAACCCTAACACTAACCCTAACCCTAACCCTAACCCATACCCTACGCCGTACCAGAAGACCTCCCCGAAAACGTACCCTAAGCCGTACCCTAAGCCTAACCCTAAGCCTAACCCTAACCCTAGGCTACCCTTGACTGCTTCTGCCTCCAATAGATTTCCTAAGCACTAGTGTTTTAAGGAACAGCTTAAAAAGAGAATCCTAAAGTGATTTCTTTATAATGGGTGTGTTCCTTATCTAATCCTAGTGTCGAAACTCTTCTCCATGCCTGGACCCCCTAAATAATATTCCTTTACGTGCTAAGGGTTATCGAGAGAGTGGGACAGGTTTAATAACTACCCTAAACCTAACGCGTACCCTAACCCTAACCCCTACCCTAACCCTAACACGTACCCTAATCCTAACCCGTACCCTAAACCGAGCCCTAACCCTAACACTAACCCTAACCCTAACCCTAACCCATACCCTACGCCGTACCCGAAGCCCTCCCCGAACCCGTACCCTAAGCCTAACCCTAAGCCTAACCCTAACCCTAGGCTACCCTTGACTGCTTCTGCCTCCAATAGATTTCCTAAGCACTAGTGTTTTAAGGAACAGCTTAAAAAGAGAATCCTAATGTGATTTCTTTATAATGTGTGTGTTCCTTATATTATCTTAGTGTCTAAACTCTTCTCCATGGCTTGACCCCCAAATAATATTCCTTTACGAGCTAAGGGGTATCTATAGAGTGGGATAGGTTTAATAACTACCGTAACCCTAACGCGTACCCTAACCCTAACCCCTACCCTAACCCTAACACGTACCCTAATCCTAAAGCGTACCCTAAACCGAGCCCTAACCCTAACACTAACCGTAACCCTAACCCTAACCCATACCCTACGCCGTACCCGAAGCCCTCCCCGAACACGTACCCTAAGCCGTACCGTAAGCCTAACCCTAAGCCTAACCCTAACCCTAGGCTACCCTTGACTGCTTCTGCCTCCAATACATTTCCTAAGCACTAGTGTTTTAAGGAACAGCTTAAAAAGAGAATACTAATGTGATTTCTTTATAATGTCTGTGTTCCTTATATTATCTTAGTGTCTAAACTGTTCTCCATTGGTGGACCCGCAAATAATATTCCTTTACGTGCTAAGGGGTATCTAGAGAGTGGGATAGGTTTAATCACTACCCTAACCGTAACGCGTACCCTAACCCTAACCCCTACCCTAACCCTAACACGTACCCTAATCCTAATCCGTACCCTAAACCGAGCCCTAACCCTAACACTAACCCTAACCCTAACCCTAACCCATACCCTACGCCGTACCCGAAGACCTCCCCGAAAACGTACCCTAAGCCGTACCCTAAGCCTAACCCTAAGCCTAACCCTAACCATAGGCTACCCTTGACTGCTTCTGCCTCCAATAGATTTCCTAAGCACTAGTGTTTTAAGGAACAGCTTAAAAAGAGAATCCTAAAGTGATTTCTTTATAATGGGTGTGTTCCTTATCTAATCCTAGTGTCGAAACTCTTCTCCATGCCTGGACCCCCTAAATAATATTCCTTTACGTGCTAAGGGTTATCGAGAGAGTGGGACAGGTTTAATAACTACCCTAACCCTAACGCGTACCCTAACCCTAACCCCTACCCTAACCCTAACACGTACCCTAATCCTAACCCGTACCCTAAACCGAGCCCTAACCCTAACACTAACCCTAACCCTAACCCTAACCCATACCCTACGCCGTACCCGAAGCCCTCCCCGAACCCGTACCCTAAGCCTAACCCTAAGCCTAACCCTAACCCTAGGCTACCCTTGACTGCTTCTGCCTCCAATAGATTTCCTAAGCACTAGTGTTTTAAGGAACAGCTTAAAAAGAGAATCCTAATGTGATTTCTTTATAATGTGTGTGTTCCTTATATTATCTTAGTGTCTAAACTCTTCTCCATGGCTTGACCCCCAAATAATATTCCTTTACGTGCTAAGGGGTATCTATAGAGTGGGATAGGTTTAATAACTACCGTAACCCTAACGCGTACCCTAACCCTAACCCCTACCCTAACCCTAACACGTACCCTAATCCTAAAGCGTACCCTAAACCGAGCCCTAACCCTAACACTAACCGTAACCCTAACCATAACCCATACCCTACGCCGTACCCGAAGCCCTCCCCGAACACGTACCCTAAGCCGTACCGTAAGCCTAACCCTAAGCCTAACCCTAACCCTAGGCTACCCTTGACTGCTTCTGCCTCCAATACATTTCCTAAGCACTAGTGTTTTAAGGAACAGCTTAAAAAGAGAATACTAATGTGATTTCTTTATAAAGTGTGTGTTCCTTATATTATCTTAGTGTCTAAACTCTTCTCCATGGCTGGACCCCCAAATAATATTCCTTTACGTGCTAAGGGGTATCTAGAGAGTGGGACAGTTTTAATAACTACCCTAACCCTAACGCGTACACTAACCCTAACCCCTACCCTAACCCTAACACGTACCCTAATCCTAAACCGTACCCTAAACCGAGCCCTAACCCTAACACTAACCCTAACCCTAACCCTAACCCATACCCTACGTCGTACCCGAAGCCCTCCCCGAACCCGTACCCTAAGCCGTACCCTAAGCCTAACCCTAAGCCTAACCCTAACCCTAGGCTACCCTTGACTGCTTCTGCCTCCAATAGATTTCCTAAGCACTAGTGTTTTAAGGAACAGCTTAAAAAGAGAATCCTAAAGTGATTTCTTTATAATGGGTGTGTTCCTTATCTTATCCTAGTGTCTAAAGTCTTCTCCATGGCTGGACCCCCAAATAATATTCCTTTATGTGCTAAGGGGTATCGAGAGAGTGGGATAGGTTTAATAACTACCCTAACCCTAACGTGTACCCTAAACCTAACCCCTACCCTAACCCTAACACGTACCCTAATCCTAACCCGTACCCTAAACCGAGCCCTAACCCTAACACTAACCCTAACCCTAACCCTAACCCATACCCTACGCCGTACCCGAAGCCCTCCCCGAACACGTACCCTAAGCCGTACCCTAAGCCTAACCCTAAGCCTAACCCCAACCCTAGGCTACCCTTGACTGCTTCTGCCTCCAATAGATTTCCTAAGCACTAGTGTTTTAAGGAACAGCTTAAAACGAGAATCCTAATGTGATTTCTTTATAATGGGTGTGTTCCTTATCTTATCCTAGTGTCTAAACTCTTCTCCATGCCTGGACCCCCAAATAATATTCCTTTACGTGCTAAGGGGTATCTAGAGAGTGGGATAGGTTTAATAACTACCCTAAACCTAATGTGTACCCTAACCCTAACCCCTACCCTAACCCTAACACGTAACCTAAACCTAACCCGTACCCTAAACGGAGCCCTAACCCTAACACTAACCCTAACACTAACACTAACCCATACCCTACGCCGTAAACGAACCCCTCCCCGAACCCGTACCCTAAGCCGTACCCTAAGCCTAACCCCAAGCCTAAACCTAACCCTAGGCTACCCTTGACTTCTTCTGCCTCCAATAGATTTCCTAAGCACTAGTGTTTTAAGGAACAGCTTAAACAGAGAATCCTAATGTGATTTCTTTATAATGTGTGTGTTCCTTATATTATCTTAGTGTCTAAACTCTTCTCCATGGCTGGACCCCCAAATAATATTCCTTTACGTGCTAATGGGTATCTAGAGATTGGGAAAGGTTTAATAACTACCCTAACCCTAACGCGTACCCTAACCCTAACCCCTACCCTAACCCTAACACGTACACTAATCCTAACCCGTACCCTAAACCGAGCCCTAACCCTAACACTAACCCTAAACCTAACCCTAACCCATACCCTACGCCGTACCCGAAGCCCTCCCCGAACCCGTACCCTAAGCCGTACCCTAAGCCTAACCCTAAGCCTAACCCTAACCCTAGGCAACCCTTGACTGCTTCTGCCTCCAATAGATTTCCTAAGCACTAGTGTTTTAAGGACCAGCATAAAAAGTGAATCCCAATGTGATTTCTTTATAATGGGTGTGTTCCTTATCTTATCCTAGTGTCTAAACTCTTCTCCATGGCTGGACCCCCAAATAATATTCCTTTACGTGCTAAGGGGTATCTAGAGAGTGGGATAGGTTTAATAACTACCCTAACTCTAATGCGTACCCTAACCCTAAACCCGACCCTAACGCTAACACGTACCCTAAACCGAGCCCTAACCCTAACACTAACAATAAGCCTAACCCTACCCCATACCCTACGCCGTACCCGAAGCCTTCCCCGAACCCGTACCCTAAGCCGTACCCTAAGCCTAACCCTCAGCCTAACACTAACGCTAGGCTACCCTTGACTGCTTCTGCCTCCAATAGATTTCCTAAGCACTAGTGTTTTAAGGAACAGCTTAAGAAGAGAATCCTAATGTGATTTCTTTATAATAGGTGTGTTCCTTATCTTATCCTAGTGTCTAAACTCTTCTCCATGGCTGGACCCACAAATAATATTCCTTTTCGTGCTAAGGGGTATCTAGAGAGTGGGATAGGTTTAATAACTACCCTAACCCTAACGCGTACCCTAACCCTCACCCCTAACCTAACCCTAACACGTACCCTAATCCTAAACCGTACCCTAAACCGAGCCCTAACCCAAACACTAACCGTAACCCTAACCCTAACCCATACCCTACGCCGTACCCGCAGCCCTCCCCGAACCTGTACCCTAAGCCGTACCCTAAGCCTAACCCTAAGCCTAACCCTAACCCTAGGCTACCCTTGACTGCTTCTGCCTCCAATAGATTTCCTAAGCAATAGTGTTTTAAGGAACAGCTTAAAAAGAGAATCCTAATGTGATTTCTTTATAATGGGTGTGTTCCTTATCTTATCCTAGTGTCTAAACTCTTCTCCATGGCTGGACCCCCAAATAATATTCCTTTATGTGCTAAGGGGTATCGAGAGAGTGGGATACGTTTAATCACTACCCTAACCCTAACGCGTATCCTAACGCTAACCCCTACCCTAACCGTAACACGTACCCTAATCCTAACCCGTACCCTAAACCGAGCCCTAACCCTAACACTAACCCTAACCCTAACCCTAACCCATACCCTACGCCGTACCCGAAGCCCTCCCCGAACCCGTACCCTAAGCCTAACCCTAAGCCTAACCCTAACCCTAGGCTACCCTTGACTGCTTCTGCCTCCAATAGATTTCCTAAGCACTAGTGTTTTAAGGAACAGCTTAAAAAGAGAATCCTAATGTGATTTCTTTATAATGGGTGTGTTCCTTATCTTATCCTAGTGTCTAAACTCTTCTCCATGGCTGGACCCCCAAATAATATTCCTTTACGTGCTAAGGGGTATCTATAGAGTGGGATAGGTTTAATAACTACCGTAACCCTAACGCGTACCCTAACCCTAACCCCTACCCTAACCCTAACACGTACCCTAATCCTAAAGCGTACCCTAAACCGAGCCCTAACCCTAACACTAACCGTAACCCTAACCATAACCCATACCCTACGCCGTACCCGAAGCCCTCCCCGAACACGTACCCTAAGCCGTACCGTAAGCCTAACCCTAAGCCTAACCCTAACCCTAGGCTACCCTTGACTGCTTCTGCCTCCAATACATTTCCTAAGCACTAGTGTTTTAAGGAACAGCTTAAAAAGAGAATACTAATGTGATTTCTTTATAATGTGTGTGTTCCTTATATTATCTTAGTGTCTAAACTCTTCTCCATGGCTGGACCCCCAAATAATATTCCTTTACGTGCTAAGGGGTATCTAGAGAGTGGGATAGTTTTAATAACTACCCTAACCCTAACGCGTACCCTAACGCTAACCCCTACCCTAACCCTAACACGTACCCTAATCCTAACCCGTACCCTAAACCGAGCCCTAACCCTAACACTAACCCTAACCCTAACCCTAACCCATACCCTACGCCGTACCCGAAGCCCTCCCCGAACCCCTACCCTAAACCGTACCCTAAGCCTAACCCTAAGCCTAACCCTAACCCTAGGCTACCCTTGACTGCTTCTGCCTCCAATAGATTTCCTAAGCACTAGTGTTTTAAGGAACAGCTTAAAAAGAGAATACTAATGTGATTTCTTTATAATGTGTGTGTTCCTTATATTATCTTAGTGTCTAAACTCTTCTCCATTGGTGGACCCCCAAATAATATTCCTTTACGTGCTAAGGGGTATCTAGAGAGTGGGATAGGTTTAATCACTACCCTAACCGTAACGCGTACCCTAACCCTAACCCCTACCCTAACCCTAACACGTACCCTAATCCTAACCCGTAACTTAAACCGAGCCCTAACCCTAACACTAACCCTAACCCTAACCCTAACCCATACCCTACGCCGTACCCGAAGCCCTCCCCGAAAACGTACCCTAAGCCGTACCCTAAGACTAACCCTAAGCCTAACCCTAACCCTAGGCTACCCTTGACTGCTTCTGCCTCCAATAGATTTCCTAAGTACTAGTGTTTTAAGGAACAGCTTAAAAAGAGAATCCTAATGTGATTTCTTTATAATGTGTGTGTTCCTTATATTATCTTAGTGTCTAAACTCTTCTCCATGGCTGGACCCCCAAATAATATTCCTTTACGTGCTAAGGGGTATCTAGAGAGTGGGATAGGTTTAATAATTACCCTAACTCTAATGCGTACCCTAACCCTAAACCCGACCCTAACGCTAACACGTACCCTAAACCGAGCCCTAACCCTAACACTAACAATAAGCCTAACCCTAACCCATACCCTACGCCGTACCCGAAGCCTTCCCCGAACCCGTACCCTAAGCCGTACCCTAAGCCTAACCCTCAGCCTAACACTAACGCTAGGCTACCCTTGACTGCTTCTGCCTCCAATAGATTTCCTAAGCACTAGTGTTTTAACGAACAGCTTAAGAAGAGAATCCTAATGTGATTTCTTTATAATGGGTGTGTTCCTTATCTTATCCTAGTGTCTAAACTCTTCTCCATGGCTGGACCCCCAAATAATATTCCTTTATGTGCTAAGGGGTATCGAGAGAGTGGGATACGTTTAATCACTACCCTAACCCTAACGCGTATCCTAACGCTAACCCCTACCCTAACCCTAACACGTACCCTAATCCTAACCCATACCCTAAACCGAGCCCTAACCCTAACACTAACCCTAACCCTAACCCTAACCCATACCCTACGCCGTACCCGAAGCCCTCCCCGAACCCGTACCCTAAGCCGTACCCTAAGCCTAACCCTAAGCCTAACCCTAACACTAGGCTACCCTTGACTGCTTCTGCCTCCAATAGATTTCCTAAGCACTAGTGTTTTAAGGAACAGCTTAAAAAGAGAATCCTAATGTGATTTCTTTATAATGGGTGTGTTCCTTATCTTATCCTAGTGTCTAAACTCTTCTCCATGGCTGGACCGCCAAATAATATTCCTTTACGTGCTAAGGGGTAACTAGAGAGTGGGATAGGTTTAATAACTACCCTAACCCTAACGCGTACCCTAACGCTAACCCCTACCCTAACCCTAACACGTACCTTAATCCTAACCCGTACCCTAAACCGAGCCCTAACCCTAACACTAACCCTAACCCTAACCCTAACACATACCCCACGCCGTACCCGAAGCCCTCCCCGAACCCGTACCCTAAACCGTACCCTAAGCCTAACCCTAAGCCTAACCCTAACCCTAGGCTACCCTTGACTGCTTCTGCCTCCAATAGATTTCCTAAGCACTAGTGTTTTAAGGAACAGCTTAAAAAGAGAATACTAACGTGATTTCTTTATAATGTGTGTGTTCCTTATATTATCTTAGTGTCTAAACTCTTCTCCATTGGTGGACCCGCAAATAATATTCCTTTACGTGCTAAGGGGTATCTAGAGAGTGGGATAGGTTTAATCACTACCCTAACCGTAACGCGTACCCTAACCCTAACCCCTACCCTAACCCTAACACGTACCCTAATCCTAATCCGTACCCTAAACCGAGCCCTAACCCTAACACTAACCCTAACCCTAACCCTAACCCATACCCTACGCCGTACCCGAAGACCTCCCCGAAAACGTACCCTAAGCCGTACCCTAAGCCTAACCCTAAGCCTAACCCTAACCCTAGGCTACCCTTGACTGCTTCTGCCTCCAATAGATTTCCTAAGCACTAGTGTTTTAAGGAACAGCTTAAAAAGAGAATCCTAAAGTGATTTCTTTATAATGGGTGTGTTCCTTATCTAATCCTAGTGTCGAAACTCTTCTCCATGCCTGGACCCCCTAAATAATATTCCTTTACGTGCTAAGGGTTATCGAGAGAGTGGGACAGGTTTAATAACTACCCTAAACCTAACGCGTACCCTAACCCTAACCCCTACCCTAACCCTAACACGTACCCTAATCCTAACCCGTACCCTAAACCGAGCCCTAACCCTAACACTAACCCTAACCCTAACCCTAACCCATACCCTACGCCGTACCCGAAGCCCTCCCCGAACCCGTACCCTAAGCCTAACCCTAAGCCTAACCCTAACCCTAGGCTACCCTTGACTGCTTCTGCCTCCAATAGATTTCCTAAGCACTAGTGTTTTAAGGAACAGCTTAAAAAGAGAATCCTAATGTGATTTCTTTATAATGTGTGTGTTCCTTATATTATCTTAGTGTCTAAACTCTTCTCCATGGCTTGACCCCCAAATAATATTCCTTTACGAGCTAAGGGGTATCTATAGAGTGGGATAGGTTTAATAACTACCGTAACCCTAACGCGTACCCTAACCCTAACCCCTACCCTAACCCTAACACGTACCCTAATCCTAAAGCGTACCCTAAACCGAGCCCTAACCCTAACACTAACCGTAACCCTAACCCTAACCCATACCCTACGCCGTACCCGAAGCCCTCCCCGAACACGTACCCTAAGCCGTACCGTAAGCCTAACCCTAAGCCTAACCCTAACCCTAGGCTACCCTTGACTGCTTCTGCCTCCAATACATTTCCTAAGCACTAGTGTTTTAAGGAACAGCTTAAAAAGAGAATACTAATGTGATTTCTTTATAATGTGTGTGTTCCTTATATTATCTTAGTGTCTAAACTGTTCTCCATTGGTGGACCCGCAAATAATATTCCTTTACGTGCTAAGGGGTATCTAGAGAGTGGGATAGGTTTAATCACTACCCTAACCGTAACGCGTACCCTAACCCTAACCCCTACCCTAACCCTAACACGTACCCTAATCCTAATCCGTACCCTAAACCGAGCCCTAACCCTAACACTAACCCTAACCCTAACCCTAACCCATACCCTACGCCGTACCCGAAGACCTCCCCGAAAACGTACCCTAAGCCGTACCCTAAGCCTAACCCTAAGCCTAACCCTAACCCTAGGCTACCCTTGACTGCTTCTGCCTCCAATAGATTTCCTAAGCACTAGTGTTTTAAGGAACAGCTTAAAAAGAGAATCCTAAAGTGATTTCTTTATAATGGGTGTGTTCCTTATCTAATCCTAGTGTCGAAACTCTTCTCCATGCCTGGACCCCCTAAATAATATTCCTTTACGTGCTAAGGGTTATCGAGAGAGTGGGACAGGTTTAATAACTACCCTAACCCTAACGCGTACCCTAACCCTAACCCCTACCCTAACCCTAACACGTACCCTAATCCTAACCCGTACCCTAAACCGAGCCCTAACCCTAACACTAACCCTAACCCTAACCCTAACCCATACCCTACGCCGTACCCGAAGCCCTCCCCGAACCCGTACCCTAAGCCTAACCCTAAGCCTAACCCTAACCCTAGGCTACCCTTGACTGCTTCTGCCTCCAATAGATTTCCTAAGCACTAGTGTTTTAAGGAACAGCTTAAAAAGAGAATCCTAAAGTGATTTCTTTATAATGGGTGTGTTCCTTATCTAATCCTAGTTTTGAAACTCTTCTCCATGCCTGGACCCCCTAAATAATATTCCTTTACGTGCTAAGGGTTATCGAGAGAGTGGGACAGGTTTAATAACTACCCTAACCCTAACGCGTACCCTAACCCTAACCCTTACCCTAACCCTAACACGTACCCTAATCCTAACCCGTACCCTAAAACGAGCCCTAACCCTAACACTAACCCTAACCCTAACCCTAACCCATACCCTACGCCGTACCCGAAGCCCTCACCGAACCCGTACCCTAAGCCTAACCCTAAGCCTAACCCTAACCCTAGGCTACCCTTGACTGCTTCTGCCTCCAATAGATTTCCTAAGCACTAGTGTTTTAAGGAACAGCTTAAAAAGAGAATCCTAATGTGATTTCTTTATAATGTGTGTGTTCCTTATATTATCTTAGTGTCTAAACTCTTCTCCATGGCTGGACCCCCAAATAATATTCCTTTACGTGCTAAGGGGTATCTAGAGAGTGGGATAGGTTTAATAACTACCCTAACACTAACGCGTACCCTAACCCTAAACCCTACCCTAACCCTAACACGTACCCTAATCCTAAAGCGTACCCTAAACCGAGCCCTAACCCTAACACTAACCGTAACCCTATCCCTAACCCATACCCTACGCCGTACCCGAAGCCCTCCCCGAACACGTACCCTAAGCCGTACCCTAAGCCTAACCCTAAGCCTAACCCTAACCCTAGGCTACCCTTGACTGCTTCTGCCTCCAATAGATTTCCTAAGCACTAGTGTTTTAAGGAACAGCTTAAAAACAGAATCCTAATGTGATTTCTTTATAATGGGTGTGTTCCTTATCTTATCCTAGTGTCTAAACTCTTCTCCATGGCTGGACCCCCAAATAATATTCCTTTACGTCCTAAGGGGTAACTAGTGAGTGGGATAGGTTTAATAACTACCCTAACCCTAACGCATACCCTAACGCTAACCCCTACCCTAACCCTAACACGTACCCTAATCCTAACCCGTACCCTAAACCGAGCCCTAACCCTAACACTAACCCTAACCCTAACCCTAACCCATACCCTACGCCGTACCCGAAGCCCTCCCCGAACCCGTACCCTAAGCCTTACCCTTAACCTAACCCTAAGCCTAACCCTAACCCTAGGCTACCCTTGACTGCTTCTGCCTCCAATAGATTTCCTAAGCATTAGTGTTTTAAGGAACAGCTTAAAAAGAGAATCCTAATGTGATTTCTTTATAATGTGTGTGTTCCTTATATTATCTTAGTGTCTAAACTCTTCTCCATGGCTGGACCCCCAAATAATATTCCTTTACGTGCTAAGGGGTATCTAGAGAGTGGGATAGGTTTAATAACTACCCTAACCCTAACGCGTACCCTAACCCTAACCCCTACCCTAACCCTAACACGTACCCTAATCCTAAAGCGTACCCTAAACCGAGCCCTAACCCTAACACTAACCGTAACCCTAACCCTAACCCATACCCTACGCCGTACCCGAAGCCCTCCCCGAACACGTACCCTAAGCCGTACCGTAAGCCTAACCCTAAGCCTAACCCTAACCCTAGGCTACCCTTGACTGCTTCTGCCTCCAATACATTTCCTAAGCACTAGTGTTTTAAGGAACAGCTTAAAAACAGAATCCTAATGTGATTTCTTTATAATGTGTGTGTTCCTTATATTATCTTAGTGTCTAAAGTCTTCTCCATGGCTGGACCCCCAAATAATATTCCTTTACGTGCTAAGGGGTAACTAGTGAGTGGGATAGGTTTAATAACTACCCTAACCCTAACGCGTACCCTAACGCTAACCCCTACCCTAACCCTAACACGTACCCTAATCCTAACCCGTACCCTAAACCGAGCCCTAACCCTAACACTAACCCTAACCCTAACCCTAACCCATACCCTACGCCGTACCCGAAGCCCTCCCCGAAAACGTACCCTAAGCCGTACCCTAAGCCTAACCCTAAGCCTAACCCTAACCCTAGGCTACCCTTGACTGCTTCTGCCTCCAATAGATTTCCTAAGCACTAGTGTTTTAAGAAACAGCTTAAAAAGAGAATCCTAATGTGATTTCTTTATAATGGGTGTGTTCCTTATCTAATCCTAGTGTCTAAACTCTTCTCCATGGCTGGACCACCAAATAATATTCCTTTATGTGCTAAGGGGTATCTAGAGAGTGGGATAGGTTTAATAACTACCCTAACCCTAACGCGTACCCTAACCCTAACCCCTACCCTAACCCTAACACGTACCCTAATCCTAAACCGTACCCTAAACCGAGCCCTAACCCTAACACTAACAATAACCCTAACCCTAACCCATACCCTACGCCGTACCCGAAGCCCTCCCCGAACCCGTACCCTAAGCCGTACCCTAAGCCTAACCCTAAGCCTAACCCTAACCCTAGGCTACCCTTGACTGCTTCTGCCTCCAATAGATTTCCTAAGCACTAGTGTTTTAAGGAACAGCTTAAAAAGAGAATCCTAATGTGATTTCTTTATAATGTGTGTGTTCCTTATATTATCTTAGTGTCTAAACTCTTCTCCATTGGAGGACCCCCAAATAATATTCCTTTACGTGCTAAAGGGTATCTAGAGAGTGGGATAGGTTTAATAACTAGCCTAACCCTAACGCGTACCCTAACCCTAAACCCTACCCTAACCCTAACACGTACCCTAATCCTAAAGCGTACCCTAAACCGAGCCCTAACCCTAACACTAACCGTAACCCTAACCCTAACCCATACCCTACGCCGTACCCGAAGCCCTCCCCGAACACGTACCCTAAGCCGTACCCTAAGCCTAACCCTAAGCCTAACCCTAACCCTAGGCTACCCTTGACTGCTTCTGCCTCCAATAGATTTCCTAAGCACTAGTGTTTTAAGGAACAGCTTAAAAAGAGAATCCTAATGTGATTTCTTTATAATGTGTGTGTTCCTTATATTATCTTAGTGTCTAAAGTCTTCTCCATGGCTGGACCCCCAAATAATATTCCTTTACGTGCTAAGGGGTATCTAGAGAGTGGGATAGGTTTAATAACTACCCTAAGCCTAACGCGTACCCTAACCCTAACCCCTACCCTAACCCTAACACGTACCCTAATCCTAACCCGTACCCTAAACCGAGCCCTAACCCTAACACTAACGCTAACCCTAACCCTAACCCATACCCTACGCCGTACCCGAAGCCCTCCCCGAACCCGTACCCTAAGCCGTACCCTAAGCCTAACCCTAAGCCTAACCCTAACCCTAGGCTACCCTTGACTGCTTCTGCCTCCAATAGATTTCCTAAGCACTAGTGTTTTAAGGAACAGCTTAAAAAGAGAATCCTAATGTGATTTCTTTATAATGGGTGTGTTCCTTATCTTATCCTAGTGTCTAAACTCTTCTCCATGGCTGGACCCCCAAATAATATTCCTTTACGTGCTAAGGGGTAACTAGTGAGTGGGATAGGTTTAATAACTACCCTAACCCTAACGCATACCCTAACGCTAACCCCTACCCTAACCCTAACACGTACCCTAATCCTAACCCGTACCCTAAACCGAGCCCTAACGCTAACACTAACCCTAACCCTAACCCTAACCCATACCCTACGCCGTACCCGAAGCCCTCCCCGAACCCGTACCCTAAGCCGTACCCTAAGCCTAACCCTATGCCTAACCCTAACCCTAGGCTACCCTTGACTGCTTCTGCCTCCAATAGATTTCCTAAGCACTAGTGTTTTAAGGAACAGCTTAAAAAGAGAATCCTAAAGTGATTTCTTTATAATGGGTGTGTTCCTTATCTTATCCTAGTGTCTAAACACTTCTCCATGGCTGGACCCCCAAATAATATTCCTTTACGTGCTAAGGGTTAACTAGAGAGTGGGATAGGTTTAATAACTACCCTAACCCTAACGCGTACCCTAACGCTAACCCCAACCCTAACCCTAACACGTACCCTAATCCTAACCCGTACCCTAAACCGAGCCCTAACCCTAACACTAACCCTAACCCTAACCCTAACCCATACCCTACGCCGTACCCGAAGCCCTCACCGAACCCCTACCCTAAACCGTACCCTAAGCCTAACCCTAAGCCTAACCCTAACCCTAGGCTACCCTTGACTGCTTCTGCCTCCAGTAGATTTCCTAAGCACTAGTGTTTTAAGGAACAGCTTAAAAAGAGAATACTAATGTGATTTCTTTATAATGTGTGTGTTCCTTATATTATCTTAGTGTCTAAACTCTTCTCCATTGGTGGACCCCCAAATAATATTCCTTTACGTGCTAAGGGGTATCTAGAGAGTGGGATAGGTTTAATAACTACCCTAAACCTAATGTGTACCCTAACCCTAACCCCTACCCTAACCCTAACACGTAAACTAAACCTAACCCGTACCCTAAACGGAGCCCTAACCCTAACACTAACCCTAACACTAACACTAACCCATACCCTACGCCGTAAACGAACCCCTCCCCGAACCCGTACCCTAAGCCGTACCCTAAGCCTAAACCCAAGCCTAAACCTAACCGTAGGCTACCCTTGACTTCTTCTGCCTCCAATAGATTTCCTAAGCACTAGTGTTTTAAGGAACAGCTTAAACAGAGAATCCTAATGTGATTTCTTTATAATGTGTGTGTTCCTTATATTATCCTAGTGTCAAAACTCTTCTCCATGGCTGGACCCCCAAATAATATTCCTTTACGTGCTAATGGGTATCTAGAGATAGGGAAAGGTTTAATAACTACCCTAACCCTAACGCGTACCCTAACCCTAACCCCTACCCTAACCCTAACACGTACCCTAATCCTAACCCGTACCCTAAACCGAGCCCTAACCCTAACACTAACCCTAAACCTAACCCTAACCCATACCCTACGCCGTACCCGAAGCCCTCCCCGAACCCGTACCCTAAGCCGTACCCTAAGCCTAACCCTAAGCCTAACCCTAACCCTAGGCAACCCTTGACTGCTTCTGCCTCCAATAGATTTCCTAAGCACTAGTGTTTTAAGGACCAGCAGAAAAAGAGAATCCCAATGTGATTTCTTTATAATGGGTGTGTTCCTTATCTTATCCTAGTGTCTAAACTCTTGTCCATGGCTGGACCCCCAAATAATATTCCTTTACGTGCTAAGGGGTATCTAGAGAGTGGGATAGGTTTAATAACTACCCTAACTCTAATGCGTACCCTAACCCTAAACCCGACCCTAACGCTAACACGTACCCTAAACCGAGCCCTAACCCTAACACTAACAATAAGCCTAACCCTAACCCATACCCTACGCCGTACCCGAAGCCTTCCCCGAACCCGTACCCTAAGCCGTACCCTAAGCCTAACCCTCAGCCTAACACTAACGCTGGACTACCCTTGACTGCTTCTGCCTCCAATAGATTTCCTAAGCACTAGTGTTTTAAGGAACAGCTTAAGAAGAGAATCCTAATGTGATTTCTTTATAATAGGTGTGTTCCTTATCTTATCCTAGTGTCTAAACTCTTCTCCATGGCTGGACCCACAAATAATATTCCTTTTCGTGCTAAGGGGTATCTAGAGAGTGGGATAGGTTTAATAACTACCCTAACCCTAACGCGTACCCTAACCCTAACCCCTACCCTAACCCTAACACGTACCCTAATCCTAACCCGTACCCTAAACCGAGCCCTAACCCTAACACTAACCCTAACCCTAACCCTAACCCATACCCTACGCCGTACCCGAAGCCCTCCCCGAACCCGTACCCTAAGCCGTACCCTAAGCCTAACCCTAAGCCTAACCCTAACCCTAGGCTACCCTTGACTGCTTCTGCCTCCAATAGATTTCCTAAGCACTAGTGTTTTAAGGACCAGCATAAAAAGGGAATCCTAATGTGATTTCTTTATAATGGGTGTGTTCCTTATCTTATCCTAGTGTCTAAACTCTTCTCCATGGCTGGCCCCCCAAATAATATTCCTTTACGTGCTAAGGGGTATCTAGAGAGTTGGATAGGTTTAATAACTACCCTAACCCTAACGCGTAACCTAACCCTCACCCCTACCCTAACCCTAACACGTACCCTAATCCTAAACCCTACCCTAAACCGAGCCCTAACCCTAACACTAACCGTAACCCTAACCCTAACCCATACCCTACGCCGTACCCGCAGCCCTCCCCGAACCCGTACCCTAAACTGCTTCTGCCTCTAATAGATTTCCTAAGCACTAGTGTTTTAAGGAACAGCTTAAAAAGAGAATACTAACGTGATTTCTTTATAATGTGTGTGTTCCTTATATTATCTTAGTGTCTAAACTCTTCTCCATTGGTGGACCCGTAAATAATATTCCTTTACGTGCTAAGGGGTATCTAGAGAGTGGGATAGGTTTAATCACTACCCTAACCGTAACGCGTACCCTCACCCTAACCCCTACCCTAACCCTAACACGTACCCTAATCCTAACTCGTACCCTAAACCGAGCCCTAACCCTATCACTAATCCTAACCCTAACCCTAACCCATACCCTACGCCGTACCCGAAGACCTCCCCGAAAACGTACCCTAAGCCGTACCCTAAGCCTAACCCTAAGCCTAACCCTAACCCTAGGCTACCCTTGACTGCTTCTGCCTCCAATAGATTTCCTAAGCACTAGTGTTTTAAGGAACAGCTTAAAAAGAGAATACTAATGTGATTTCTTTATAATGGGTGTGTTCCTTATATTATCTTAGTGTCTAAACTCTTCTCCATTGGTGGACCCCCAAATAATATTCCTTTACGTGCTAAGGGGTAACTAGAGAGTGGAATAGGTTTAATAACTACCCTAACCCTAACGCGTACCCTAACGCTAACCCCTACCCTAACCCTAACACGTACCCTAATCCTAACCCGTACCCTAAACCGAGCCCTAACCCTAACACTAACCCTAACCCTAACCCTAACCCATACCCTACGCCGTACCCGAAGCCCTCCCCGAACCCCTACCCTAAACCGTACCCTAAGCCTAACCCTAAGCCTAACCCTAACCCTAGGCTACCCTTGACTGCTTCTGCCTCCAATAGATTTCCTAAGCACTAGTGTTTTAAGGAACAGCTTAAAAAGAGAATACTAATGTGATTTCTTTATAATGTGTGTGTTCCTTATATTATCTTAGTGTCTAAACTCTTCTCCATTGGTGGACCCCCAAATAATATTCCTTTACGTGCTAAGGGGTATCTAGAGAGTGGGATAGGTTTAATCACTACCCTAACCGTAACGCGTACCCTAACCCTAACCCCTACCCTAACCCTAACACGTACCCTAATCCTAACCCGTAACTTAAACCGAGCCCTAACCCTAACACTAACCCTAACCCTAACCCTAACCCATACCATACGCCGTACCCGAAGCCCTCCCCGAAAACGTACCCTAAGCCGTACCCTAAGCCTAACCCTAAGCCTAACCCTAACCCTAGGCTACCCTTGACTGCTTCTGCCTCCAATAGATTTCCTAAGCACTAGTGTTTTAAGGAACAGCTTAAAAAGAGAATCCTAATGTGATTTCTTTATAATGTGTGTGTTCCTTATATTATCTTAGTGTCTAAACTCTTCTCCATGGCTGGACCCCCAAATAATATTCCTTTACGTGCTAAGGGGTATCTAGAGAGTGGGATAGGTTTAATAACTACCCTAACCCTAACGCGTACCCTAACCCTAAACCCTACCCTAACCCTAACACGTACCCTAATCCTAAAGCGTACCCTAAACCGAGCCCTAACCCTAACACTAACCGTAACCCTAACCCTAACCCATACCCTACGCCGTACCCGAAGCCCTCCCCGAACACGTACCCTAAGCCGTACCCTAAGCCTAACCCTAAGCCTAACCCTAACCCTAGGCTACCCTTGACTGCTTCTGCCTCCAATAGATTTCCTAAGCATTAGTGTTTTAAGGAACAGCTTAAAAAGAGAATCCTAAAGTGATTTCTTTATAATGGGTGTGTTCCTTATCTTATCCTAGTGTCTAAACTCTTCTCCATGGCTGGACCCCCAAATAATATTCCTTTACGTGCTAAGGGGTAACTAGAGAGTGGAATAGGTTTAATAACTACCCTAACCCTAACGCGTACCCTAACGCTAACCCCTACCCTAACCCTAACACGTACCCTAATCCTAACCCGTACCCTAAACCGAGCCCTAACCCTAACACTAACCCTAACCCTAACCCTAACCCATACCCTACGCCGTACCCGAAGCCCTCCCCGAACCCGTACCCTAAGCCGTACCCTAAGCCTAACCCTAAGCCTAACCCTAACACTAGGCTACCCTTGACTGCTTCTGCCTCCAATAGATTTCCTAAGCACTAGTGTTTTAAGGAACAGCTTAAAAAGAGAATCCTAATGTGATTTCTTTATAATGGGTGTGTTCCTTATCTTATCCTAGTGTCTAAACTCTTCTCCATGGCTGGACCGCCAAATAATATTCCTTTACGTGCTAAGGGGTAACTAGAGAGTGGGATAGGTTTAATAACTACCCTAACCCTAACGCGTACCCTAACGCTAACCCCTACCCTAACCCTAACACGTACCTTAATCCTAACCCGTACCCTAAACCGAGCCCTAACCCTAACACTAACCCTAACCCTAACCCTAACACATACCCCACGCCGTACCCGAAGCCCTCCCCGAACCCGTACCCTAAACCGTACCCTAAGCCTAACCCTAAGCCTAACCCTAACCCTAGGCTACCCTTGACTGCTTCTGCCTCCAATAGATTTCCTAAGCACTAGTGTTTTAAGGAACAGCTTAAAAAGAGAATACTAACGTGATTTCTTTATAATGTGTGTGTTCCTTATATTATCTTAGTGTCTAAACTCTTCTCCATTGGTGGACCCGCAAATAATATTCCTTTACGTGCTAAGGGGTATCTAGAGAGTGGGATAGGTTTAATCACTACCCTAACCGTAACGCGTACCCTAACCCTAACCCCTACCCTAACCCTAACACGTACCCTAATCCTAATCCGTACCCTAAACCGAGCCCTAACCCTAACACTAACCCTAACCCTAACCCTAACCCATACCCTACGCCGTACCCGAAGACCTCCCCGAAAACGTACTCTAAGCCGTACCCTAAGCCTAACCCTAAGCCTAACCCTAACCCTAGGCTACCCTTGACTGCTTCTGCCTCCAATAGATTTCCTAAGCACTAGTGTTTTAAGGAACAGCTTAAAAAGAGAATCCTAAAGTGATTTCTTTATAATGGGTGTGTTCCTTATCTAATCCTAGTGTCGAAACTCTTCTCCATGCCTGGACCCCCTAAATAATATTCCTTTACGTGCTAAGGGTTATCGAGAGAGTGGGACAGGTTTAATAACTACCCTAACCCTAACGCGTACCCTAACCCTAACCCCTACCCTAACCCTAACACGTACCCTAATCCTAACCCGTACCCTAAACCGAGCCCTAACCCTAACACTAACCCTAACCCTAACCCTAACCCATACCCTACGCCGTACCCGAAGCCCTCCCCGAACCCGTACCCTAAGCCTAACCCTAAGCCTAACCCTAACCCTAGGCTACCCTTGACTGCTTCTGCCTCCAATAGATTTCCTAAGCACTAGTGTTTTAAGGAACAGCTTAAAAAGAGAATCCTAATGTGATTTCTTTATAATGTGTGTGTTCCTTATATTATCTTAGTGTCTAAAGTCTTCTCCATGGCTGGACCCCCAAATAATATTCCTTTACGTGCTAAGGGGTATCTAGAGAGTGGGATAGGTTTAATAACTACCCTAAGCCTAACGCGTACCCTAACCCTAACCCCTACCCTAACCCTAACACGTACCCTAATCCTAACCCGTACCCTAAACCGAGCCCTAACCCTAACACTAACGCTAACCCTAACCCTAACCCATACCCTACGCCGTACCCGAAGCCCTCCCCGAACCCGTACCCTAAGCCGTACCCTAAGCCTAACCCTAAGCCTAACCCTAACCCTAGGCTACCCTTGACTGCTTCTGCCTCCAATAGATTTCCTAAGCACTAGTGTTTTAAGGAACAGCTTAAAAAGAGAATCCTAATGTGATTTCTTTATAATGGGTGTGTTCCTTATCTTATCCTAGTGTCTAAACTCTTCTCCATGGCTGGACCCCCAAATAATATTCCTTTACGTGCTAAGGGGTAACTAGTGAGTGGGATAGGTTTAATAACTACCCTAACCCTAACGCATACCCTAACGCTAACCCCTACCCTAACCCTAACACGTACCCTAATCCTAACCCGTACCCTAAACCGAGCCCTAACGCTAACACTAACCCTAACCCTAACCCTAACCCATACCCTACGCCGTACCCGAAGCCCTCCCCGAACCCGTACCCTAAGCCGTACCCTAAGCCTAACCCTATGCCTAACCCTAACCCTAGGCTACCCTTGACTGCTTCTGCCTCCAATAGATTTCCTAAGCACTAGTGTTTTAAGGAACAGCTTAAAAAGAGAATCCTAAAGTGATTTCTTTATAATGGGTGTGTTCCTTATCTTATCCTAGTGTCTAAACACTTCTCCATGGCTGGACCCCCAAATAATATTCCTTTACGTGCTAAGGGTTAACTAGAGAGTGGGATAGGTTTAATAACTACCCTAACCCTAACGCGTACCCTAACGCTAACCCCAACCCTAACCCTAACACGTACCCTAATCCTAACCCGTACCCTAAACCGAGCCCTAACCCTAACACTAACCCTAACCCTAACCCTAACCCATACCCTACGCCGTACCCGAAGCCCTCACCGAACCCCTACCCTAAACCGTACCCTAAGCCTAACCCTAAGCCTAACCCTAACCCTAGGCTACCCTTGACTGCTTCTGCCTCCAGTAGATTTCCTAAGCACTAGTGTTTTAAGGAACAGCTTAAAAAGAGAATACTAATGTGATTTCTTTATAATGTGTGTGTTCCTTATATTATCTTAGTGTCTAAACTCTTCTCCATTGGTGGACCCCCAAATAATATTCCTTTACGTGCTAAGGGGTATCTAGAGAGTGGGATAGGTTTAATAACTACCCTAAACCTAATGTGTACCCTAACCCTAACCCCTACCCTAACCCTAACACGTAAACTAAACCTAACCCGTACCCTAAACGGAGCCCTAACCCTAACACTAACCCTAACACTAACACTAACCCATACCCTACGCCGTAAACGAACCCCTCCCCGAACCCGTACCCTAAGCCGTACCCTAAGCCTAAACCCAAGCCTAAACCTAACCGTAGGCTACCCTTGACTTCTTCTGCCTCCAATAGATTTCCTAAGCACTAGTGTTTTAAGGAACAGCTTAAACAGAGAATCCTAATGTGATTTCTTTATAATGTGTGTGTTCCTTATATTATCCTAGTGTCAAAACTCTTCTCCATGGCTGGACCCCCAAATAATATTCCTTTACGTGCTAATGGGTATCTAGAGATAGGGAAAGGTTTAATAACTACCCTAACCCTAACGCGTACCCTAACCCTAACCCCTACCCTAACCCTAACACGTACCCTAATCCTAACCCGTACCCTAAACCGAGCCCTAACCCTAACACTAACCCTAAACCTAACCCTAACCCATACCCTACGCCGTACCCGAAGCCCTCCCCGAACCCGTACCCTAAGCCGTACCCTAAGCCTAACCCTAAGCCTAACCCTAACCCTAGGCAACCCTTGACTGCTTCTGCCTCCAATAGATTTCCTAAGCACTAGTGTTTTAAGGACCAGCAGAAAAAGAGAATCCCAATGTGATTTCTTTATAATGGGTGTGTTCCTTATCTTATCCTAGTGTCTAAACTCTTGTCCATGGCTGGACCCCCAAATAATATTCCTTTACGTGCTAAGGGGTATCTAGAGAGTGGGATAGGTTTAATAACTACCCTAACTCTAATGCGTACCCTAACCCTAAACCCGACCCTAACGCTAACACGTACCCTAAACCGAGCCCTAACCCTAACACTAACAATAAGCCTAACCCTAACCCATACCCTACGCCGTACCCGAAGCCTTCCCCGAACCCGTACCCTAAGCCGTACCCTAAGCCTAACCCTCAGCCTAACACTAACGCTGGACTACCCTTGACTGCTTCTGCCTCCAATAGATTTCCTAAGCACTAGTGTTTTAAGGAACAGCTTAAGAAGAGAATCCTAATGTGATTTCTTTATAATAGGTGTGTTCCTTATCTTATCCTAGTGTCTAAACTCTTCTCCATGGCTGGACCCACAAATAATATTCCTTTTCGTGCTAAGGGGTATCTAGAGAGTGGGATAGGTTTAATAACTACCCTAACCCTAACGCGTACCCTAACCCTAACCCCTACCCTAACCCTAACACGTACCCTAATCCTAACCCGTACCCTAAACCGAGCCCTAACCCTAACACTAACCCTAACCCTAACCCTAACCCATACCCTACGCCGTACCCGAAGCCCTCCCCGAACCCGTACCCTAAGCCGTACCCTAAGCCTAACCCTAAGCCTAACCCTAACCCTAGGCTACCCTTGACTGCTTCTGCCTCCAATAGATTTCCTAAGCACTAGTGTTTTAAGGACCAGCATAAAAAGGGAATCCTAATGTGATTTCTTTATAATGGGTGTGTTCCTTATCTTATCCTAGTGTCTAAACTCTTCTCCATGGCTGGCCCCCCAAATAATATTCCTTTACGTGCTAAGGGGTATCTAGAGAGTTGGATAGGTTTAATAACTACCCTAACCCTAACGCGTAACCTAACCCTCACCCCTACCCTAACCCTAACACGTACCCTAATCCTAAACCCTACCCTAAACCGAGCCCTAACCCTAACACTAACCGTAACCCTAACCCTAACCCATACCCTACGCCGTACCCGCAGCCCTCCCCGAACCCGTACCCTAAACTGCTTCTGCCTCTAATAGATTTCCTAAGCACTAGTGTTTTAAGGAACAGCTTAAAAAGAGAATACTAACGTGATTTCTTTATAATGTGTGTGTTCCTTATATTATCTTAGTGTCTAAACTCTTCTCCATTGGTGGACCCGTAAATAATATTCCTTTACGTGCTAAGGGGTATCTAGAGAGTGGGATAGGTTTAATCACTACCCTAACCGTAACGCGTACCCTCACCCTAACCCCTACCCTAACCCTAACACGTACCCTAATCCTAACTCGTACCCTAAACCGAGCCCTAACCCTATCACTAATCCTAACCCTAACCCTAACCCATACCCTACGCCGTACCCGAAGACCTCCCCGAAAACGTACCCTAAGCCGTACCCTAAGCCTAACCCTAAGCCTAACCCTAACCCTAGGCTACCCTTGACTGCTTCTGCCTCCAATAGATTTCCTAAGCACTAGTGTTTTAAGGAACAGCTTAAAAAGAGAATACTAATGTGATTTCTTTATAATGGGTGTGTTCCTTATATTATCTTAGTGTCTAAACTCTTCTCCATTGGTGGACCCCCAAATAATATTCCTTTACGTGCTAAGGGGTAACTAGAGAGTGGAATAGGTTTAATAACTACCCTAACCCTAACGCGTACCCTAACGCTAACCCCTACCCTAACCCTAACACGTACCCTAATCCTAACCCGTACCCTAAACCGAGCCCTAACCCTAACACTAACCCTAACCCTAACCCTAACCCATACCCTACGCCGTACCCGAAGCCCTCCCCGAACCCCTACCCTAAACCGTACCCTAAGCCTAACCCTAAGCCTAACCCTAACCCTAGGCTACCCTTGACTGCTTCTGCCTCCAATAGATTTCCTAAGCACTAGTGTTTTAAGGAACAGCTTAAAAAGAGAATACTAATGTGATTTCTTTATAATGTGTGTGTTCCTTATATTATCTTAGTGTCTAAACTCTTCTCCATTGGTGGACCCCCAAATAATATTCCTTTACGTGCTAAGGGGTATCTAGAGAGTGGGATAGGTTTAATCACTACCCTAACCGTAACGCGTACCCTAACCCTAACCCCTACCCTAACCCTAACACGTACCCTAATCCTAACCCGTAACTTAAACCGAGCCCTAACCCTAACACTAACCCTAACCCTAACCCTAACCCATACCATACGCCGTACCCGAAGCCCTCCCCGAAAACGTACCCTAAGCCGTACCCTAAGCCTAACCCTAAGCCTAACCCTAACCCTAGGCTACCCTTGACTGCTTCTGCCTCCAATAGATTTCCTAAGCACTAGTGTTTTAAGGAACAGCTTAAAAAGAGAATCCTAATGTGATTTCTTTATAATGTGTGTGTTCCTTATATTATCTTAGTGTCTAAACTCTTCTCCATGGCTGGACCCCCAAATAATATTCCTTTACGTGCTAAGGGGTATCTAGAGAGTGGGATAGGTTTAATAACTACCCTAACCCTAACGCGTACCCTAACCCTAAACCCTACCCTAACCCTAACACGTACCCTAATCCTAAAGCGTACCCTAAACCGAGCCCTAACCCTAACACTAACCGTAACCCTAACCCTAACCCATACCCTACGCCGTACCCGAAGCCCTCCCCGAACACGTACCCTAAGCCGTACCCTAAGCCTAACCCTAAGCCTAACCCTAACCCTAGGCTACCCTTGACTGCTTCTGCCTCCAATAGATTTCCTAAGCATTAGTGTTTTAAGGAACAGCTTAAAAAGAGAATCCTAAAGTGATTTCTTTATAATGGGTGTGTTCCTTATCTTATCCTAGTGTCTAAACTCTTCTCCATGGCTGGACCCCCAAATAATATTCCTTTACGTGCTAAGGGGTAACTAGAGAGTGGAATAGGTTTAATAACTACCCTAACCCTAACGCGTACCCTAACGCTAACCCCTACCCTAACCCTAACACGTACCCTAATCCTAACCCGTACCCTAAACCGAGCCCTAACCCTAACACTAACCCTAACCCTAACCCTAACCCATACCCTACGCCGTACCCGAAGCCCTCCCCGAACCCGTACCCTAAGCCGTACCCTAAGCCTAACCCTAAGCCTAACCCTAACACTAGGCTACCCTTGACTGCTTCTGCCTCCAATAGATTTCCTAAGCACTAGTGTTTTAAGGAACAGCTTAAAAAGAGAATCCTAATGTGATTTCTTTATAATGGGTGTGTTCCTTATCTTATCCTAGTGTCTAAACTCTTCTCCATGGCTGGACCGCCAAATAATATTCCTTTACGTGCTAAGGGGTAACTAGAGAGTGGGATAGGTTTAATAACTACCCTAACCCTAACGCGTACCCTAACGCTAACCCCTACCCTAACCCTAACACGTACCTTAATCCTAACCCGTACCCTAAACCGAGCCCTAACCCTAACACTAACCCTAACCCTAACCCTAACACATACCCCACGCCGTACCCGAAGCCCTCCCCGAACCCGTACCCTAAACCGTACCCTAAGCCTAACCCTAAGCCTAACCCTAACCCTAGGCTACCCTTGACTGCTTCTGCCTCCAATAGATTTCCTAAGCACTAGTGTTTTAAGGAACAGCTTAAAAAGAGAATACTAACGTGATTTCTTTATAATGTGTGTGTTCCTTATATTATCTTAGTGTCTAAACTCTTCTCCATTGGTGGACCCGCAAATAATATTCCTTTACGTGCTAAGGGGTATCTAGAGAGTGGGATAGGTTTAATCACTACCCTAACCGTAACGCGTACCCTAACCCTAACCCCTACCCTAACCCTAACACGTACCCTAATCCTAATCCGTACCCTAAACCGAGCCCTAACCCTAACACTAACCCTAACCCTAACCCTAACCCATACCCTACGCCGTACCCGAAGACCTCCCCGAAAACGTACTCTAAGCCGTACCCTAAGCCTAACCCTAAGCCTAACCCTAACCCTAGGCTACCCTTGACTGCTTCTGCCTCCAATAGATTTCCTAAGCACTAGTGTTTTAAGGAACAGCTTAAAAAGAGAATCCTAAAGTGATTTCTTTATAATGGGTGTGTTCCTTATCTAATCCTAGTGTCGAAACTCTTCTCCATGCCTGGACCCCCTAAATAATATTCCTTTACGTGCTAAGGGTTATCGAGAGAGTGGGACAGGTTTAATAACTACCCTAACCCTAACGCGTACCCTAACCCTAACCCCTACCCTAACCCTAACACGTACCCTAATCCTAACCCGTACCCTAAACCGAGCCCTAACCCTAACACTAACCCTAACCCTAACCCTAACCCATACCCTACGCCGTACCCGAAGCCCTCCCCGAACCCGTACCCTAAGCCTAACCCTAAGCCTAACCCTAACCCTAGGCTACCCTTGACTGCTTCTGCCTCCAATAGATTTCCTAAGCACTAGTGTTTTAAGGAACAGCTTAAAAAGAGAATCCTAATGTGATTTCTTTATAATGTGTGTGTTCCTTATATTATCTTAGTGTCTAAACTCTTCTCCATGGCTTGACCCCCAAATAATATTCCTTTACGTGCTAAGGGGTATCTATAGAGTGGGATAGGTTTAATAACTACCGTAACCCTAACGCGTACCCTAACCCTAACCCCTACCCTAACCCTAACACGTACCCTAATCCTAAAGCGTACCCTAAACCGAGCCCTAACCCTAACACTAACCGTAACCCTAACCATAACCCATACCCTACGCCGTACCCGAAGCCCTCCCCGAACACGTACCCTAAGCCGTACCGTAAGCCTAACCCTAAGCCTAACCCTAACCCTAGGCTACCCTTGACTGCTTCTGCCTCCAATACATTTCCTAAGCACTAGTGTTTTAAGGAACAGCTTAAAAAGAGAATACTAATGTGATTTCTTTATAATGTGTGTGTTCCTTATATTATCTTAGTGTCTAAACTCTTCTCCATGGCTGGACCCCCAAATAATATTCCTTTACGTGCTAAGGGGTATCTAGAGAGTGGGATAGTTTTAATAACTACCCTAACCCTAACGCGTACCCTAACGCTAACCCCTACCCTAACCCTAACACGTACCCTAATCCTAACCCGTACCCTAAACCGAGCCCTAACCCTAACACTAACCCTAACCCTAACCCTAACCCATACCCTACGCCGTACCCGAAGCCCTCCCCGAACCCCTACCCTAAACCGTACCCTAAGCCTAACCCTAAGCCTAACCCTAACCCTAGGCTACCCTTGACTGCTTCTGCCTCCAATAGATTTCCTAAGCACTAGTGTTTTAAGGAACAGCTTAAAAAGAGAATACTAATGTGATTTCTTTATAATGTGTGTGTTCCTTATATTATCTTAGTGTCTAAACTCTTCTCCATTGGTGGACCCCCAAATAATATTCCTTTACGTGCTAAGGGGTATCTAGAGAGTGGGATAGGTTTAATCACTACCCTAACCGTAACGCGTACCCTAACCCTAACCCCTACCCTAACCCTAACACGTACCCTAATCCTAACCCGTAACTTAAACCGAGCCCTAACCCTAACACTAACCCTAACCCTAACCCTAACCCATACCCTACGCCGTACCCGAAGCCCTCCCCGAAAACGTACCCTAAGCCGTACCCTAAGACTAACCCTAAGCCTAACCCTAACCCTAGGCTACCCTTGACTGCTTCTGCCTCCAATAGATTTCCTAAGTACTAGTGTTTTAAGGAACAGCTTAAAAAGAGAATCCTAATGTGATTTCTTTATAATGTGTGTGTTCCTTATATTATCTTAGTGTCTAAACTCTTCTCCATGGCTGGACCCCCAAATAATATTCCTTTACGTGCTAAGGGGTATCTAGAGAGTGGGATAGGTTTAATAATTACCCTAACTCTAATGCGTACCCTAACCCTAAACCCGACCCTAACGCTAACACGTACCCTAAACCGAGCCCTAACCCTAACACTAACAATAAGCCTAACCCTAACCCATACCCTACGCCGTACCCGAAGCCTTCCCCGAACCCGTACCCTAAGCCGTACCCTAAGCCTAACCCTCAGCCTAACACTAACGCTAGGCTACCCTTGACTGCTTCTGCCTCCAATAGATTTCCTAAGCACTAGTGTTTTAACGAACAGCTTAAGAAGAGAATCCTAATGTGATTTCTTTATAATGGGTGTGTTCCTTATCTTATCCTAGTGTCTAAACTCTTCTCCATGGCTGGACCCCCAAATAATATTCCTTTATGTGCTAAGGGGTATCGAGAGAGTGGGATACGTTTAATCACTACCCTAACCCTAACGCGTATCCTAACGCTAACCCCTACCCTAACCCTAACACGTACCCTAATCCTAACCCATACCCTAAACCGAGCCCTAACCCTAACACTAACCCTAACCCTAACCCTAACCCATACCCTACGCCGTACCCGAAGCCCTCCCCGAACCCGTACCCTAAGCCGTACCCTAAGCCTAACCCTAAGCCTAACCCTAACACTAGGCTACCCTTGACTGCTTCTGCCTCCAATAGATTTCCTAAGCACTAGTGTTTTAAGGAACAGCTTAAAAAGAGAATCCTAATGTGATTTCTTTATAATGGGTGTGTTCCTTATCTTATCCTAGTGTCTAAACTCTTCTCCATGGCTGGACCGCCAAATAATATTCCTTTACGTGCTAAGGGGTAACTAGAGAGTGGGATAGGTTTAATAACTACCCTAACCCTAACGCGTACCCTAACGCTAACCCCTACCCTAACCCTAACACGTACCTTAATCCTAACCCGTACCCTAAACCGAGCCCTAACCCTAACACTAACCCTAACCCTAACCCTAACACATACCCCACGCCGTACCCGAAGCCCTCCCCGAACCCGTACCCTAAACCGTACCCTAAGCCTAACCCTAAGCCTAACCCTAACCCTAGGCTACCCTTGACTGCTTCTGCCTCCAATAGATTTCCTAAGCACTAGTGTTTTAAGGAACAGCTTAAAAAGAGAATACTAACGTGATTTCTTTATAATGTGTGTGTTCCTTATATTATCTTAGTGTCTAAACTCTTCTCCATTGGTGGACCCGCAAATAATATTCCTTTACGTGCTAAGGGGTATCTAGAGAGTGGGATAGGTTTAATCACTACCCTAACCGTAACGCGTACCCTAACCCTAACCCCTACCCTAACCCTAACACGTACCCTAATCCTAATCCGTACCCTAAACCGAGCCCTAACCCTAACACTAACCCTAACCCTAACCCTAACCCATACCCTACGCCGTACCAGAAGACCTCCCCGAAAACGTACCCTAAGCCGTACCCTAAGCCTAACCCTAAGCCTAACCCTAACCCTAGGCTACCCTTGACTGCTTCTGCCTCCAATAGATTTCCTAAGCACTAGTGTTTTAAGGAACAGCTTAAAAAGAGAATCCTAAAGTGATTTCTTTATAATGGGTGTGTTCCTTATCTAATCCTAGTGTCGAAACTCTTCTCCATGCCTGGACCCCCTAAATAATATTCCTTTACGTGCTAAGGGTTATCGAGAGAGTGGGACAGGTTTAATAACTACCCTAAACCTAACGCGTACCCTAACCCTAACCCCTACCCTAACCCTAACACGTACCCTAATCCTAACCCGTACCCTAAACCGAGCCCTAACCCTAACACTAACCCTAACCCTAACCCTAACCCATACCCTACGCCGTACCCGAAGCCCTCCCCGAACCCGTACCCTAAGCCTAACCCTAAGCCTAACCCTAACCCTAGGCTACCCTTGACTGCTTCTGCCTCCAATAGATTTCCTAAGCACTAGTGTTTTAAGGAACAGCTTAAAAAGAGAATCCTAATGTGATTTCTTTATAATGTGTGTGTTCCTTATATTATCTTAGTGTCTAAACTCTTCTCCATGGCTTGACCCCCAAATAATATTCCTTTACGAGCTAAGGGGTATCTATAGAGTGGGATAGGTTTAATAACTACCGTAACCCTAACGCGTACCCTAACCCTAACCCCTACCCTAACCCTAACACGTACCCTAATCCTAAAGCGTACCCTAAACCGAGCCCTAACCCTAACACTAACCGTAACCCTAACCCTAACCCATACCCTACGCCGTACCCGAAGCCCTCCCCGAACACGTACCCTAAGCCGTACCGTAAGCCTAACCCTAAGCCTAACCCTAACCCTAGGCTACCCTTGACTGCTTCTGCCTCCAATACATTTCCTAAGCACTAGTGTTTTAAGGAACAGCTTAAAAAGAGAATACTAATGTGATTTCTTTATAATGTCTGTGTTCCTTATATTATCTTAGTGTCTAAACTGTTCTCCATTGGTGGACCCGCAAATAATATTCCTTTACGTGCTAAGGGGTATCTAGAGAGTGGGATAGGTTTAATCACTACCCTAACCGTAACGCGTACCCTAACCCTAACCCCTACCCTAACCCTAACACGTACCCTAATCCTAATCCGTACCCTAAACCGAGCCCTAACCCTAACACTAACCCTAACCCTAACCCTAACCCATACCCTACTCCGTACCCGAAGACCTCCCCGAAAACGTACCCTAAGCCGTACCCTAAGCCTAACCCTAAGCCTAACCCTAACCATAGGCTACCCTTGACTGCTTCTGCCTCCAATAGATTTCCTAAGCACTAGTGTTTTAAGGAACAGCTTAAAAAGAGAATCCTAAAGTGATTTCTTTATAATGGGTGTGTTCCTTATCTAATCCTAGTGTCGAAACTCTTCTCCATGCCTGGACCCCCTAAATAATATTCCTTTACGTGCTAAGGGTTATCGAGAGAGTGGGACAGGTTTAATAACTACCCTAACCCTAACGCGTACCCTAACCCTAACCCCTACCCTAACCCTAACACGTACCCTAATCCTAACCCGTACCCTAAACCGAGCCCTAACCCTAACACTAACCCTAACCCTAACCCTAACCCATACCCTACGCCGTACCCGAAGCCCTCCCCGAACCCGTACCCTAAGCCTAACCCTAAGCCTAACCCTAACCCTAGGCTACCCTTGACTGCTTCTGCCTCCAATAGATTTCCTAAGCACTAGTGTTTTAAGGAACAGCTTAAAAAGAGAATCCTAATGTGATTTCTTTATAATGTGTGTGTTCCTTATATTATCTTAGTGTCTAAACTCTTCTCCATGGCTTGACCCCCAAATAATATTCCTTTACGTGCTAAGGGGTATCTATAGAGTGGGATAGGTTTAATAACTACCGTAACCCTAACGCGTACCCTAACCCTAACCCCTACCCTAACCCTAACACGTACCCTAATCCTAAAGCGTACCCTAAACCGAGCCCTAACCCTAACACTAACCGTAACCCTAACCATAACCCATACCCTACGCCGTACCCGAAGCCCTCCCCGAACACGTACCCTAAGCCGTACCGTAAGCCTAACCCTAAGCCTAACCCTAACCCTAGGCTACCCTTGACTGCTTCTGCCTCCAATACATTTCCTAAGCACTAGTGTTTTAAGGAACAGCTTAAAAAGAGAATACTAATGTGATTTCTTTATAAAGTGTGTGTTCCTTATATTATCTTAGTGTCTAAACTCTTCTCCATGGCTGGACCCCCAAATAATATTCCTTTACGTGCTAAGGGGTATCTAGAGAGTGGGACAGTTTTAATAACTACCCTAACCCTAACGCGTACACTAACCCTAACCCCTACCCTAACCCTAACACGTACCCTAATCCTAAACCGTACCCTAAACCGAGCCCTAACCCTAACACTAACCCTAACCCTAACCCTAACCCATACCCTACGTCGTACCCGAAGCCCTCCCCGAACCCGTACCCTAAGCCGTACCCTAAGCCTAACCCTAAGCCTAACCCTAACCCTAGGCTACCCTTGACTGCTTCTGCCTCCAATAGATTTCCTAAGCACTAGTGTTTTAAGGAACAGCTTAAAAAGAGAATCCTAAAGTGATTTCTTTATAATGGGTGTGTTCCTTATCTTATCCTAGTGTCTAAAGTCTTCTCCATGGCTGGACCCCCAAATAATATTCCTTTATGTGCTAAGGGGTATCGAGAGAGTGGGATAGGTTTAATAACTACCCTAACCCTAACGTGTACCCTAAACCTAACCCCTACCCTAACCCTAACACGTACCCTAATCCTAACCCGTACCCTAAACCGAGCCCTAACCCTAACACTAACCCTAACCCTAACCCTAACCCATACCCTACGCCGTACCCGAAGCCCTCCCCGAACACGTACCCTAAGCCGTACCCTAAGCCTAACCCTAAGCCTAACCCCAACCCTAGGCTACCCTTGACTGCTTCTGCCTCCAATAGATTTCCTAAGCACTAGTGTTTTAAGGAACAGCTTAAAACGAGAATCCTAATGTGATTTCTTTATAATGGGTGTGTTCCTTATCTTATCCTAGTGTCTAAACTCTTCTCCATGCCTGGACCCCCAAATAATATTCCTTTACGTGCTAAGGGGTATCTAGAGAGTGGGATAGGTTTAATAACTACCCTAAACCTAATGTGTACCCTAACCCTAACCCCTACCCTAACCCTAACACGTAACCTAAACCTAACCCGTACCCTAAACGGAGCCCTAACCCTAACACTAACCCTAACACTAACACTAACCCATACCCTACGCCGTAAACGAACCCCTCCCCGAACCCGTACCCTAAGCCGTACCCTAAGCCTAACCCCAAGCCTAAACCTAACCCTAGGCTACCCTTGACTTCTTCTGCCTCCAATAGATTTCCTAAGCACTAGTGTTTTAAGGAACAGCTTAAACAGAGAATCCTAATGTGATTTCTTTATAATGTGTGTGTTCCTTATATTATCTTAGTGTCTAAACTCTTCTCCATGGCTGGACCCCCAAATAATATTCCTTTACGTGCTAATGGGTATCTAGAGATTGGGAAAGGTTTAATAACTACCCTAACCCTAACGCGTACCCTAACCCTAACCCCTACCCTAACCCTAACACGTACACTAATCCTAACCCGTACCCTAAACCGAGCCCTAACCCTAACACTAACCCTAAACCTAACCCTAACCCATACCCTACGCCGTACCCGAAGCCCTCCCCGAACCCGTACCCTAAGCCGTACCCTAAGCCTAACCCTAAGCCTAACCCTAACCCTAGGCAACCCTTGACTGCTTCTGCCTCCAATAGATTTCCTAAGCACTAGTGTTTTAAGGACCAGCATAAAAAGTGAATCCCAATGTGATTTCTTTATAATGGGTGTGTTCCTTATCTTATCCTAGTGTCTAAACTCTTCTCCATGGCTGGACCCCCAAATAATATTCCTTTACGTGCTAAGGGGTATCTAGAGAGTGGGATAGGTTTAATAACTACCCTAACTCTAATGCGTACCCTAACCCTAAACCCGACCCTAACGCTAACACGTACCCTAAACCGAGCCCTAACCCTAACACTAACAATAAGCCTAACCCTACCCCATACCCTACGCCGTACCCGAAGCCTTCCCCGAACCCGTACCCTAAGCCGTACCCTAAGCCTAACCCTCAGCCTAACACTAACGCTAGGCTACCCTTGACTGCTTCTGCCTCCAATAGATTTCCTAAGCACTAGTGTTTTAAGGAACAGCTTAAGAAGAGAATCCTAATGTGATTTCTTTATAATAGGTGTGTTCCTTATCTTATCCTAGTGTCTAAACTCTTCTCCATGGCTGGACCCACAAATAATATTCCTTTTCGTGCTAAGGGGTATCTAGAGAGTGGGATAGGTTTAATAACTACCCTAACCCTAACGCGTACCCTAACCCTCACCCCTACCCTAACCCTAACACGTACCCTAATCCTAAACCGTACCCTAAACCGAGCCCTAACCCAAACACTAACCGTAACCCTAACCCTAACCCATACCCTACGCCGTACCCGCAGCCCTCCCCGAACCTGTACCCTAAGCCGTACCCTAAGCCTAACCCTAAGCCTAACCCTAACCCTAGGCTACCCTTGACTGCTTCTGCCTCCAATAGATTTCCTAAGCAATAGTGTTTTAAGGAACAGCTTAAAAAGAGAATCCTAATGTGATTTCTTTATAATGGGTGTGTTCCTTATCTTATCCTAGTGTCTAAACTCTTCTCCATGGCTGGACCCCCAAATAATATTCCTTTATGTGCTAAGGGGTATCGAGAGAGTGGGATACGTTTAATCACTACCCTAACCCTAACGCGTATCCTAACGCTAACCCCTACCCTAACCGTAACACGTACCCTAATCCTAACCCGTACCCTAAACCGAGCCCTAACCCTAACACTAACCCTAACCCTAACCCTAACCCATACCCTACGCCGTACCCGAAGCCCTCCCCGAACCCGTACCCTAAGCCTAACCCTAAGCCTAACCCTAACCCTAGGCTACCCTTGACTGCTTCTGCCTCCAATAGATTTCCTAAGCACTAGTGTTTTAAGGAACAGCTTAAAAAGAGAATCCTAATGTGATTTCTTTATAATGGGTGTGTTCCTTATCTTATCCTAGTGTCTAAACTCTTCTCCATGGCTGGACCCCCAAATAATATTCCTTTACGTGCTAAGGGGTATCTATAGAGTGGGATAGGTTTAATAACTACCGTAACCCTAACGCGTACCCTAACCCTAACCCCTACCCTAACCCTAACACGTACCCTAATCCTAAAGCGTACCCTAAACCGAGCCCTAACCCTAACACTAACCGTAACCCTAACCATAACCCATACCCTACGCCGTACCCGAAGCCCTCCCCGAACACGTACCCTAAGCCGTACCGTAAGCCTAACCCTAAGCCTAACCCTAACCCTAGGCTACCCTTGACTGCTTCTGCCTCCAATACATTTCCTAAGCACTAGTGTTTTAAGGAACAGCTTAAAAAGAGAATACTAATGTGATTTCTTTATAATGTGTGTGTTCCTTATATTATCTTAGTGTCTAAACTCTTCTCCATGGCTGGACCCCCAAATAATATTCCTTTACGTGCTAAGGGGTATCTAGAGAGTGGGATAGTTTTAATAACTACCCTAACCCTAACGCGTACCCTAACGCTAACCCCTACCCTAACCCTAACACGTACCCTAATCCTAACCCGTACCCTAAACCGAGCCCTAACCCTAACACTAACCCTAACCCTAACCCTAACCCATACCCTACGCCGTACCCGAAGCCCTCCCCGAACCCCTACCCTAAACCGTACCCTAAGCCTAACCCTAAGCCTAACCCTAACCCTAGGCTACCCTTGACTGCTTCTGCCTCCAATAGATTTCCTAAGCACTAGTGTTTTAAGGAACAGCTTAAAAAGAGAATACTAATGTGATTTCTTTATAATGTGTGTGTTCCTTATATTATCTTAGTGTCTAAACTCTTCTCCATTGGTGGACCCCCAAATAATATTCCTTTACGTGCTAAGGGGTATCTAGAGAGTGGGATAGGTTTAATCACTACCCTAACCGTAACGCGTACCCTAACCCTAACCCCTACCCTAACCCTAACACGTACCCTAATCCTAACCCGTAACTTAAACCGAGCCCTAACCCTAACACTAACCCTAACCCTAACCCTAACCCATACCCTACGCCGTACCCGAAGCCCTCCCCGAAAACGTACCCTAAGCCGTACCCTAAGACTAACCCTAAGCCTAACCCTAACCCTAGGCTACCCTTGACTGCTTCTGCCTCCAATAGATTTCCTAAGTACTAGTGTTTTAAGGAACAGCTTAAAAAGAGAATCCTAATGTGATTTCTTTATAATGTGTGTGTTCCTTATATTATCTTAGTGTCTAAACTCTTCTCCATGGCTGGACCCCCAAATAATATTCCTTTACGTGCTAAGGGGTATCTAGAGAGTGGGATAGGTTTAATAATTACCCTAACTCTAATGCGTACCCTAACCCTAAACCCGACCCTAACGCTAACACGTACCCTAAACCGAGCCCTAACCCTAACACTAACAATAAGCCTAACCCTAACCCATACCCTACGCCGTACCCGAAGCCTTCCCCGAACCCGTACCCTAAGCCGTACCCTAAGCCTAACCCTCAGCCTAACACTAACGCTAGGCTACCCTTGACTGCTTCTGCCTCCAATAGATTTCCTAAGCACTAGTGTTTTAACGAACAGCTTAAGAAGAGAATCCTAATGTGATTTCTTTATAATGGGTGTGTTCCTTATCTTATCCTAGTGTCTAAACTCTTCTCCATGGCTGGACCCCCAAATAATATTCCTTTATGTGCTAAGGGGTATCGAGAGAGTGGGATACGTTTAATCACTACCCTAACCCTAACGCGTATCCTAACGCTAACCCCTACCCTAACCCTAACACGTACCCTAATCCTAACCCATACCCTAAACCGAGCCCTAACCCTAACACTAACCCTAACCCTAACCCTAACCCATACCCTACGCCGTACCCGAAGCCCTCCCCGAACCCGTACCCTAAGCCGTACCCTAAGCCTAACCCTAAGCCTAACCCTAACACTAGGCTACCCTTGACTGCTTCTGCCTCCAATAGATTTCCTAAGCACTAGTGTTTTAAGGAACAGCTTAAAAAGAGAATCCTAATGTGATTTCTTTATAATGGGTGTGTTCCTTATCTTATCCTAGTGTCTAAACTCTTCTCCATGGCTGGACCGCCAAATAATATTCCTTTACGTGCTAAGGGGTAACTAGAGAGTGGGATAGGTTTAATAACTACCCTAACCCTAACGCGTACCCTAACGCTAACCCCTACCCTAACCCTAACACGTACCTTAATCCTAACCCGTACCCTAAACCGAGCCCTAACCCTAACACTAACCCTAACCCTAACCCTAACACATACCCCACGCCGTACCCGAAGCCCTCCCCGAACCCGTACCCTAAACCGTACCCTAAGCCTAACCCTAAGCCTAACCCTAACCCTAGGCTACCCTTGACTGCTTCTGCCTCCAATAGATTTCCTAAGCACTAGTGTTTTAAGGAACAGCTTAAAAAGAGAATACTAACGTGATTTCTTTATAATGTGTGTGTTCCTTATATTATCTTAGTGTCTAAACTCTTCTCCATTGGTGGACCCGCAAATAATATTCCTTTACGTGCTAAGGGGTATCTAGAGAGTGGGATAGGTTTAATCACTACCCTAACCGTAACGCGTACCCTAACCCTAACCCCTACCCTAACCCTAACACGTACCCTAATCCTAATCCGTACCCTAAACCGAGCCCTAACCCTAACACTAACCCTAACCCTAACCCTAACCCATACCCTACGCCGTACCCGAAGACCTCCCCGAAAACGTACCCTAAGCCGTACCCTAAGCCTAACCCTAAGCCTAACCCTAACCCTAGGCTACCCTTGACTGCTTCTGCCTCCAATAGATTTCCTAAGCACTAGTGTTTTAAGGAACAGCTTAAAAAGAGAATCCTAAAGTGATTTCTTTATAATGGGTGTGTTCCTTATCTAATCCTAGTGTCGAAACTCTTCTCCATGCCTGGACCCCCTAAATAATATTCCTTTACGTGCTAAGGGTTATCGAGAGAGTGGGACAGGTTTAATAACTACCCTAAACCTAACGCGTACCCTAACCCTAACCCCTACCCTAACCCTAACACGTACCCTAATCCTAACCCGTACCCTAAACCGAGCCCTAACCCTAACACTAACCCTAACCCTAACCCTAACCCATACCCTACGCCGTACCCGAAGCCCTCCCCGAACCCGTACCCTAAGCCTAACCCTAAGCCTAACCCTAACCCTAGGCTACCCTTGACTGCTTCTGCCTCCAATAGATTTCCTAAGCACTAGTGTTTTAAGGAACAGCTTAAAAAGAGAATCCTAATGTGATTTCTTTATAATGTGTGTGTTCCTTATATTATCTTAGTGTCTAAACTCTTCTCCATGGCTTGACCCCCAAATAATATTCCTTTACGAGCTAAGGGGTATCTATAGAGTGGGATAGGTTTAATAACTACCGTAACCCTAACGCGTACCCTAACCCTAACCCCTACCCTAACCCTAACACGTACCCTAATCCTAAAGCGTACCCTAAACCGAGCCCTAACCCTAACACTAACCGTAACCCTAACCCTAACCCATACCCTACGCCGTACCCGAAGCCCTCCCCGAACACGTACCCTAAGCCGTACCGTAAGCCTAACCCTAAGCCTAACCCTAACCCTAGGCTACCCTTGACTGCTTCTGCCTCCAATACATTTCCTAAGCACTAGTGTTTTAAGGAACAGCTTAAAAAGAGAATACTAATGTGATTTCTTTATAATGTGTGTGTTCCTTATATTATCTTAGTGTCTAAACTGTTCTCCATTGGTGGACCCGCAAATAATATTCCTTTACGTGCTAAGGGGTATCTAGAGAGTGGGATAGGTTTAATCACTACCCTAACCGTAACGCGTACCCTAACCCTAACCCCTACCCTAACCCTAACACGTACCCTAATCCTAATCCGTACCCTAAACCGAGCCCTAACCCTAACACTAACCCTAACCCTAACCCTAACCCATACCCTACGCCGTACCCGAAGACCTCCCCGAAAACGTACCCTAAGCCGTACCCTAAGCCTAACCCTAAGCCTAACCCTAACCCTAGGCTACCCTTGACTGCTTCTGCCTCCAATAGATTTCCTAAGCACTAGTGTTTTAAGGAACAGCTTAAAAAGAGAATCCTAAAGTGATTTCTTTATAATGGGTGTGTTCCTTATCTAATCCTAGTGTCGAAACTCTTCTCCATGCCTGGACCCCCTAAATAATATTCCTTTACGTGCTAAGGGTTATCGAGAGAGTGGGACAGGTTTAATAACTACCCTAACCCTAACGCGTACCCTAACCCTAACCCCTACCCTAACCCTAACACGTACCCTAATCCTAACCCGTACCCTAAACCGAGCCCTAACCCTAACACTAACCCTAACCCTAACCCTAACCCATACCCTACGCCGTACCCGAAGCCCTCCCCGAACCCGTACCCTAAGCCTAACCCTAAGCCTAACCCTAACCCTAGGCTACCCTTGACTGCTTCTGCCTCCAATAGATTTCCTAAGCACTAGTGTTTTAAGGAACAGCTTAAAAAGAGAATCCTAATGTGATTTCTTTATAATGTGTGTGTTCCTTATATTATCTTAGTGTCTAAACTCTTCTCCATGGCTTGACCCCCAAATAATATTCCTTTACGTGCTAAGGGGTATCTATAGAGTGGGATAGGTTTAATAACTACCGTAACCCTAACGCGTACCCTAACCCTAACCCCTACCCTAACCCTAACACGTACCCTAATCCTAAAGCGTACCCTAAACCGAGCCCTAACCCTAACACTAACCGTAACCCTAACCATAACCCATACCCTACGCCGTACCCGAAGCCCTCCCCGAACACGTACCCTAAGCCGTACCGTAAGCCTAACCCTAAGCCTAACCCTAACCCTAGGCTACCCTTGACTGCTTCTGCCTCCAATACATTTCCTAAGCACTAGTGTTTTAAGGAACAGCTTAAAAAGAGAATACTAATGTGATTTCTTTATAATGTGTGTGTTCCTTATATTATCTTAGTGTCTAAACTCTTCTCCATGGCTGGACCCCCAAATAATATTCCTTTACGTGCTAAGGGGTATCTAGAGAGTGGGACAGTTTTAATAACTACCCTAACCCTAACGCGTACACTAACCCTAACCCCTACCCTAACCCTAACACGTACCCTAATCCTAAACCGTACCCTAAACCGAGCCCTAACCCTAACACTAACCCTAACCCTAACCCTAACCCATACCCTACGTCGTACCCGAAGCCCTCCCCGAACCCGTACCCTAAGCCGTACCCTAAGCCTAACCCTAAGCCTAACCCTAACCCTAGGCTACCCTTGACTGCTTCTGCCTCCAATAGATTTCCTAAGCACTAGTGTTTTAAGGAACAGCTTAAAAAGAGAATCCTAAAGTGATTTCTTTATAATGGGTGTGTTCCTTATCTTATCCTAGTGTCTAAAGTCTTCTCCATGGCTGGACCCCCAAATAATATTCCTTTATGTGCTAAGGGGTATCGAGAGAGTGGGATAGGTTTAATAACTACCCTAACCCTAACGTGTACCCTAAACCTAACCCCTACCCTAACCCTAACACGTACCCTAATCCTAACCCGTACCCTAAACCGAGCCCTAACCCTAACACTAACCCTAACCCTAACCCTAACCCATACCCTACGCCGTACCCGAAGCCCTCCCCGAACACGTACCCTAAGCCGTACCCTAAGCCTAACCCTAAGCCTAACCCCAACCCTAGGCTACCCTTGACTGCTTCTGCCTCCAATAGATTTCCTAAGCACTAGTGTTTTAAGGAACAGCTTAAAACGAGAATCCTAATGTGATTTCTTTATAATGGGTGTGTTCCTTATCTTATCCTAGTGTCTAAACTCTTCTCCATGCCTGGACCCCCAAATAATATTCCTTTACGTGCTAAGGGGTATCTAGAGAGTGGGATAGGTTTAATAACTACCCTAAACCTAATGTGTACCCTAACCCTAACCCCTACCCTAACCCTAACACGTAACCTAAACCTAACCCGTACCCTAAACGGAGCCCTAACCCTAACACTAACCCTAACACTAACACTAACCCATACCCTACGCCGTAAACGAACCCCTCCCCGAACCCGTACCCTAAGCCGTACCCTAAGCCTAACCCCAAGCCTAAACCTAACCCTAGGCTACCCTTGACTTCTTCTGCCTCCAATAGATTTCCTAAGCACTAGTGTTTTAAGGAACAGCTTAAACAGAGAATCCTAATGTGATTTCTTTATAATGTGTGTGTTCCTTATATTATCTTAGTGTCTAAACTCTTCTCCATGGCTGGACCCCCAAATAATATTCCTTTACGTGCTAATGGGTATCTAGAGATTGGGAAAGGTTTAATAACTACCCTAACCCTAACGCGTACCCTAACCCTAACCCCTACCCTAACCCTAACACGTACACTAATCCTAACCCGTACCCTAAACCGAGCCCTAACCCTAACACTAACCCTAAACCTAACCCTAACCCATACCCTACGCCGTACCCGAAGCCCTCCCCGAACCCGTACCCTAAGCCGTACCCTAAGCCTAACCCTAAGCCTAACCCTAACCCTAGGCAACCCTTGACTGCTTCTGCCTCCAATAGATTTCCTAAGCACTAGTGTTTTAAGGACCAGCATAAAAAGTGAATCCCAATGTGATTTCTTTATAATGGGTGTGTTCCTTATCTTATCCTAGTGTCTAAACTCTTCTCCATGGCTGGACCCCCAAATAATATTCCTTTACGTGCTAAGGGGTATCTAGAGAGTGGGATAGGTTTAATAACTACCCTAACTCTAATGCGTACCCTAACCCTAAACCCGACCCTAACGCTAACACGTACCCTAAACCGAGCCCTAACCCTAACACTAACAATAAGCCTAACCCTACCCCATACCCTACGCCGTACCCGAAGCCTTCCCCGAACCCGTACCCTAAGCCGTACCCTAAGCCTAACCCTCAGCCTAACACTAACGCTAGGCTACCCTTGACTGCTTCTGCCTCCAATAGATTTCCTAAGCACTAGTGTTTTAAGGAACAGCTTAAGAAGAGAATCCTAATGTGATTTCTTTATAATAGGTGTGTTCCTTATCTTATCCTAGTGTCTAAACTCTTCTCCATGGCTGGACCCACAAATAATATTCCTTTTCGTGCTAAGGGGTATCTAGAGAGTGGGATAGGTTTAATAACTACCCTAACCCTAACGCGTACCCTAACCCTCACCCCTACCCTAACCCTAACACGTACCCTAATCCTAAACCGTACCCTAAACCGAGCCCTAACCCAAACACTAACCGTAACCCTAACCCTAACCCATACCCTACGCCGTACCCGCAGCCCTCCCCGAACCTGTACCCTAAGCCGTACCCTAAGCCTAACCCTAAGCCTAACCCTAACCCTAGGCTACCCTTGACTGCTTCTGCCTCCAATAGATTTCCTAAGCACTAGTGTTTTAAGGAACAGCTTAAAAAGAGAATCCTAATGTGATTTCTTTATAATGGGTGTGTTCCTTATCTTATCCTAGTGTCTAAACTCTTCTCCATGGCTGGACCCCCAAATAATATTCCTTTATGTGCTAAGGGGTATCGAGAGAGTGGGATACGTTTAATCACTACCCTAACCCTAACGCGTATCCTAACGCTAACCCCTACCCTAACCGTAACACGTACCCTAATCCTAACCCGTACCCTAAACCGAGCCCTAACCCTAACACTAACCCTAACCCTAACCCTAACCCATACCCTACGCCGTACCCGAAGCCCTCCCCGAACCCGTACCCTAAGCCTAACCCTAAGCCTAACCCTAACCCTAGGCTACCCTTGACTGCTTCTGCCTCCAATAGATTTCCTAAGCACTAGTGTTTTAAGGAACAGCTTAAAAAGAGAATCCTAATGTGATTTCTTTATAATGGGTGTGTTCCTTATCTTATCCTAGTGTCTAAACTCTTCTCCATGGCTGGACCCCCAAATAATATTCCTTTACGTGCTAAGGGGTAACTAGAGAGTGGGATAGGTTTAATAACTACCCTAACCCTAACGCGTACCCTAACGCTAACCCCTACCCTAACCCTAACACGTACCCTAATCCTAACCCGTACCCTAAACCGAGCCCTAACCCTAACACTAACCCTAACCCTAACCCTAACACATACCCCACGCCGTACCCGAAGCCCTCCCCGAACCCGTACCCTAAACCGTACCCTAAGCCTAACCCTAAGCCTAACCCTAACCCTAGGCTACCCTTGACTGCTTCTGCCTCCAATAGATTTCCTAAGCACTAGTGTTTTAAGGAACAGCTTAAAAAGAGAATACTAACGTGATTTCTTTATAATGTGTGTGTTCCTTATATTATCTTAGTGTCTAAACTCTTCTCCATTGGTGGACCCGCAAATAATATTCCTTTACGTGCTAAGGGGTATCTAGAGAGAAGGATAGGTTTAATCACTACCCTAACCGTAACGCGTACCCTAACCCTAACCCCTACCCTAACCCTAACACGTAACCTAATCCTAACCCGTACCCTAAACCGAGCCCTAACCCTAACACTAACCCTAACCCTAACCCTAACCCATACCCTACGCCGTACCCGAAGCCCTCCCCGAACCCGTACCCTAAGCCGTACCCTAAGCCTAACCCTAACCCTAGGCTACCCTTGACTGCTTCTGCCTCCAATATATTTCCTAAGCACTAGTGTTTTAAGGAACAGCTTAAAAAGAGAATCCTAATGTGATTTCTTTATAATGGGTGTGTTCCTTATCTTATCCTAGGGTCTAAACTCTTCTCCATGGCTGGACCCCCAAATAATATTCCTTTACGTGCTAAGGGGTATCTAGAGAGTGGGATAGGTTTAATAACTACCTTAACCCTAACGCGTACCCTAACCCTAACCCCTACCCTAACCCTAACACGTACCCTAATCCTAACCCGTACCCTAAACCGAGCCCTAACCCTAACACTAACCCTAACCCTAACCCTAACCCATACCCTACGCCGTACCCGAAGCCCTCCCCGAACCCGTACCCTAAGCCGTACCCTAAGCCTAACCCTAAGCCTAACCCTAACCCTAGGCTACCCTTGACTGCTTCTGCCTCCAATAGATTTCCTAAGCACTAGTGTTTTAAGGAACAGCTTAAAAAGAGAATCCTAATGTGATTTCTTTATAATGGGTGTGTTCCTTATCTTATCCTAGTGTCTAAACTCTTCTCCATGGCTGGACCCCCAAATAATATTCCTTTACGTGCTAAGGGGTAACTAGAGAGTGGGATAGGTTTAATAACTACCCTAACCCTAACGCGTACCCTAACCCTAACCCCTACCCTAACCCTAACACGTACACTAATCCTAACCCGTACCCTAAACCGAGCCCTAACCCTAACACTAACCCTAACCCTAACCCTAACCCATACCCTACGCCGTACCCGAAGCCCTCCCCGAAAACGTACCCTAAGCCGTACCCTAAGACTAACCCTAAGCCTAACCCTAACCCTAGGCTACCCTTGACTGCTTCTGCCTCCAATAGATTTCCTAAGTACTAGTGTTTTAAGGAACAGCTTAAAAAGAGAATCCTAATGTGATTTCTTTATAATGTGTGTGTTCCTTATATTATCTTAGTGTCTAAACTCTTCTCCATGGCTGGACCCCCAAATAATATTCCTTTACGTGCTAAGGGGTATCTAGAGAGTGGGATAGGTTTAATAATTACCCTAACTCTAATGCGTACCCTAACCCTAAACCCGACCCTAACGCTAACACGTACCCTAAACCGAGCCCTAACCCTAACACTAACAATAAGCCTAACCCTAACCCATACCCTACGCCGTACCCGAAGCCTTCCCCGAACCCGTACCCTAAGCCGTACCCTAAGCCTAACCCTCAGCCTAACACTAACGCTAGGCTACCCTTGACTGCTTCTGCCTCCAATAGATTTCCTAAGCACTAGTGTTTTAACGAACAGCTTAAGAAGAGAATCCTAATGTGATTTCTTTATAATGGGTGTGTTCCTTATCTTATCCTAGTGTCTAAACTCTTCTCCATGGCTGGACCCCCAAATAATATTCCTTTATGTGCTAAGGGGTATCGAGAGAGTGGGATACGTTTAATCACTACCCTAACCCTAACGCGTATCCTAACGCTAACCCCTACCCTAACCCTAACACGTACCCTAATCCTAACCCATACCCTAAACCGAGCCCTAACCCTAACAATAACCCTAACCCTAACCCTAACCCATACCCTACGCCGTACCCGAAGCCCTCCCCGAACCCGTACCCTAAGCCGTACCCTAAGCCTAACCCTAAGCCTAACCCTAACACTAGGCTACCCTTGACTGCTTCTGCCTCCAATAGATTTCCTAAGCACTAGTGTTTTAAGGAACAGCTTAAAAAGAGAATCCTAATGTGATTTCTTTATAATGGGTGTTTTCCTTATCTTATCCTAGTGTCTAAACTCTTCTCCATGGCTGGACCGCCAAATAATATTCCTTTACGTGCTAAGGGGTAACTAGAGAGTGGGATAGGTTTAATAACTACCCTAACCCTAACGCGTACCCTAACGCTAACCCCTACCCTAACCCTAACACGTACCTTAATCCTAACCCGTACCCTAAACCGAGCCCTAACCCTAACACTAACCCTAACCCTAACCCTAACACATACCCCACGCCGTACCCGAAGCCCTCCCCGAACCCGTACCCTAAACCGTACCCTAAGCCTAACCCTAAGCCTAACCCTAACCCTAGGCTACCCTTGACTGCTTCTGCCTCCAATAGATTTCCTAAGCACTAGTGTTTTAAGGAACAGCTTAAAAAGAGAATACTAACGTGATTTCTTTATAATGTGTGTGTTCCTTATATTATCTTAGTGTCTAAACTCTTCTCCATTGGTGGACCCGCAAATAATATTCCTTTACGTGCTAAGGGGTATCTAGAGAGTGGGATAGGTTTAATCACTACCCTAACCGTAACGCGTACCCTAACCCTAACCCCTACCCTAACCCTAACACGTACCCTAATCCTAATCCGTACCCTAAACCGAGCCCTAACCCTAACACTAACCCTAACCCTAACCCTAACCCATACCCTACGCCGTACACGAAGACCTCCCCGAAAACGTACCCTAAGCCGTACCCTAAGCCTAACCCTAAGCCTAACCCTAACCCTAGGCTACCCTTGACTGCTTCTGCCTCCAATAGATTTCCTAAGCACTAGTGTTTTAAGGAACAGCTTAAAAAGAGAATCCTAAAGTGATTTCTTTATAATGGGTGTGTTCCTTATCTAATCCTAGTGTCGAAACTCTTCTCCATGCCTGGACCCCCTAAATAATATTCCTTTACGTGCTAAGGGTTATCGAGAGAGTGGGACAGGTTTAATAACTACCCTAAACCTAACGCGTACCCTAACCCTAACCCCTACCCTAACCCTAACACGTACCCTAATCCTAACCCGTACCCTAAACCGAGCCCTAACCCTAACACTAACCCTAACCCTAACCCTAACCCATACCCTACGCCGTACCCGAAGCCCTCCCCGAACCCGTACCCTAAGCCTAACCCTAAGCCTAACCCTAACCCTAGGCTACCCTTGACTGCTTCTGCCTCCAATAGATTTCCTAAGCACTAGTGTTTTAAGGAACAGCTTAAAAAGAGAATCCTAATGTGATTTCTTTATAATGTGTGTGTTCCTTATATTATCTTAGTGTCTAAACTCTTCTCCATGGCTTGACCCCCAAATAATATTCCTTTACGTGCTAAGGGGTATCTATAGAGTGGGATAGGTTTAATAACTACCGTAACCCTAACGCGTACCCTAACCCTAACCCCTACCCTAACCCTAACACGTACCCTAATCCTAAAGCGTACCCTAAACCGAGCCCTAACCCTAACACTAACCGTAACCCTAACCCTAACCCATACCCTACGCCGTACCCGAAGCCCTCCCCGAACACGTACCCTAAGCCGTACCGTAAGCCTAACCCTAAGCCTAACCCTAACCCTAGGCTACCCTTGACTGCTTCTGCCTCCAATACATTTCCTAAGCACTAGTGTTTTAAGGAACAGCTTAAAAAGAGAATACTAATGTGATTTCTTTATAATGTGTGTGTTCCTTATATTATCTTAGTGTCTAAACTGTTCTCCATTGGTGGACCCGCAAATAATATTCCTTTACGTGCTAAGGGGTATCTAGAGAGTGGGATATGTTTAATCACTACCCTAACCGTAACGCGTACCCTAACCCTAACCCCTACCCTAACCCTAACACGTACCCTAATCCTAATCCGTACCCTAAACCGAGCCCTAACCCTAACACTAACCCTAACCCTAACCCTAACCCATACCCTACGCCGTACCCGAAGACCTCCCCGAAAACGTACCCTAAGCCGTACCCTAAGCCTAACCCTAAGCCTAACCCTAACCCTAGGCTACCCTTGACTGCTTCTGCCTCCAATAGATTTCCTAAGCACTAGTGTTTTAAGGAACAGCTTAAAAAGAGAATCCTAAAGTGATTTCTTTATAATGGGTGTGTTCCTTATCTAATCCTAGTGTCGAAACTCTTCTCCATGCCTGGACCCCCTAAATAATATTCCTTTACGTGCTAAGGGTTATCGAGAGAGTGGGACAGGTTTAATAACTACCCTAACCCTAACGCGTACCCTAACCCTAACCCCTACCCTAACCCTAACACGTACCCTAATCCTAACCCGTACCCTAAACCGAGCCCTAACCCTAACACTAACCCTAACCCTAACCCTAACCCATACCCTACGCCGTACCCGAAGCCCTCCCCGAACCCGTACCCTAAGCCTAACCCTAAGCCTAACCCTAACCCTAGGCTACCCTTGACTGCTTCTGCCTCCAATAGATTTCCTAAGCACTAGTGTTTTAAGGAACAGCTTAAAAAGAGAATCCTAATGTGATTTCTTTATAATGTGTGTGTTCCTTATATTATCTTAGTGTCTAAACTCTTCTCCATGGCTTGACCCCCAAATAATATTCCTTTACGTGCTAAGGGGTATCTATAGAGTGGGATAGGTTTAATAACTACCGTAACCCTAACGCGTACCCTAACCCTAACCCCTACCCTAACCCTAACACGTACCCTAATCCTAAAGCGTACCCTAAACCGAGCCCTAACCCTAACACTAACCGTAACCCTAACCATAACCCATACCCTACGCCGTACGCGAAGCCCTCCCCGAACACGTACCCTAAGCCGTACCGTAAGCCTAACCCTAAGCCTAACCCTAACCCTAGGCTACCCTTGACTGCTTCTGCCTCCAATACATTTCCTAAGCACTAGTGTTTTAAGGAACAGCTTAAAAAGAGAATACTAATGTGATTTCTTTATAATGTGTGTGTTCCTTATATTATCTTAGTGTCTAAACTCTTCTCCATGGCTGGACCCCCAAATAATATTCCTTTACGTGCTAAGGGGTATCTAGAGAGTGGGACAGTTTTAATAACTACCCTAACCCTAACGCGTACACTAACCCTAACCCCTACCCTAACCCTAACACGTACCCTAATCCTAAACCGTACCCTAAACCGAGCCCTAACCCTAACACTAACCCTAACCCTAACCCTAACCCATACCCTACGTCGTACCCGAAGCCCTCCCCGAACCCGTACCCTAAGCCGTACCCTAAGCCTAACCCTAAGCCTAACCCTAACCCTAGGCTACCCTTGACTGCTTCTGCCTCCAATAGATTTCCTAAGCACTAGTGTTTTAAGGAACAGCTTAAAAAGAGAATCCTAAAGTGATTTCTTTATAATGGGTGTGTTCCTTATCTTATCCTAGTGTCTAAAGTCTTCTCCATGGCTGGACCCCCAAATAATATTCCTTTATGTGCTAAGGGGTATCGAGAGAGTGGGATAGGTTTAATAACTACCCTAACCCTAACGTGTACCCTAAACCTAACCCCTACCCTAACCCTAACACGTACCCTAATCCTAACCCGTACCCTAAACCGAGCCCTAACCCTAACACTAACCCTAACCCTAACCCTAACCCATACCCTACGCCGTACCCGAAGCCCTCCCCGAACACGTACCCTAAGCCGTACCCTAAGCCTAACCCTAAGCCTAACCCCAACCCTAGGCTACCCTTGACTGCTTCTGCCTCCAATAGATTTCCTAAGCACTAGTGTTTTAAGGAACAGCTTAAAACGAGAATCCTAATGTGATTTCTTTATAATGGGTGTGTTCCTTATCTTATCCTAGTGTCTAAACTCTTCTCCATGCCTGGACCCCCAAATAATATTCCTTTACGTGCTAAGGGGTATCTAGAGAGTGGGATAGGTTTAATAACTACCCTAAACCTAATGTGTACCCTAACCCTAACCCCTACCCTAACCCTAACACGTAACCTAAACCTAACCCGTACCCTAAACGGAGCCCTAACCCTAACACTAACCCTAACACTAACACTAACCCATACCCTACGCCGTAAACGAACCCCTCCCCGAACCCGTACCCTAAGCCGTACCCTAAGCCTAACCCCAAGCCTAAACCTAACCCTAGGCTACCCTTGACTTCTTCTGCCTCCAATAGATTTCCTAAGCACTAGTGTTTTAAGGAACAGCTTAAACAGAGAATCCTAATGTGATTTCTTTATAATGTGTGTGTTCCTTATATTATCTTAGTGTCTAAACTCTTCTCCATGGCTGGACCCCCAAATAATATTCCTTTACGTGCTAATGGGTATCTAGAGATTGGGAAAGGTTTAATAACTACCCTAACCCTAACGCGTACCCTAACCCTAACCCCTACCCTAACCCTAACACGTACACTAATCCTAACCCGTACCCTAAACCGAGCCCTAACCCTAACACTAACCCTAAACCTAACCCTAACCCATACCCTACGCCGTACCCGAAGCCCTCCCCGAACCCGTACCCTAAGCCGTACCCTAAGCCTAACCCTAAGCCTAACCCTAACCCTAGGCAACCCTTGACTGCTTCTGCCTCCAATAGATTTCCTAAGCACTAGTGTTTTAAGGACCAGCATAAAAAGTGAATCCCAATGTGATTTCTTTATAATGGGTGTGTTCCTTATCTTATCCTAGTGTCTAAACTCTTCTCCATGGCTGGACCCCCAAATAATATTCCTTTACGTGCTAAGGGGTATCTAGAGAGTGGGATAGGTTTAATAACTACCCTAACTCTAATGCGTACCCTAACCCTAAACCCGACCCTAACGCTAACACGTACCCTAAACCGAGCCCTAACCCTAACACTAACAATAAGCCTAACCCTACCCCATACCCTACGCCGTACCCGAAGCCTTCCCCGAACCCGTACCCTAAGCCGTACCCTAAGCCTAACCCTCAGCCTAACACTAACGCTAGGCTACCCTTGACTGCTTCTGCCTCCAATAGATTTCCTAAGCACTAGTGTTTTAAGGAACAGCTTAAGAAGAGAATCCTAATGTGATTTCTTTATAATAGGTGTGTTCCTTATCTTATCCTAGTGTCTAAACTCTTCTCCATGGCTGGACCCACAAATAATATTCCTTTTCGTGCTAAGGGGTATCTAGAGAGTGGGATAGGTTTAATAACTACCCTAACCCTAACGCGTACCCTAACCCTAACACGTACCCTAATCCTAAACCGTACCCTAAACCGAGCCCTAACCCAAACACTAACCGTAACCCTAACCCTAACCCATACCCTACGCCGTACCCGCAGCCCTCCCCGAACCTGTACCCTAAGCCGTACCCTAAGCCTAACCCTAAGCCTAACCCTAACCCTAGGCTACCCTTGACTGCTTCTGCCTCCAATAGATTTCCTAAGCACTAGTGTTTTAAGGAACAGCTTAAAAAGAGAATCCTAATGTGATTTCTTTATAATGGGTGTGTTCCTTATCTTATCCTAGTGTCTAAACTCTTCTCCATGGCTGGACCCCCAAATAATATTCCTTTATGTGCTAAGGGGTATCGAGAGAGTGGGATACGTTTAATCACTACCCTAACCCTAACGCGTATCCTAACGCTAACCCCTACCCTAACCGTAACACGTACCCTAATCCCAACCCGTACCCTAAACCGAGCCCTAACCCTAACACTAACCCTAACCCTAACCCTAACCCATACCCTATGCCGTACCCGAAGCCCTCCCCGAACCCGTACCCTAAGCCGTACCCTAAGCCTAACCCTAAGCCTAACCCTAACACTAGGCTACCCTTGACTGCTTCTGCCTCCAATAGATTTCCTAAGCACTAGTGTTTTAAGGAACAGCTTAAAAAGAGAATCCTAATGTGATTTCTTTATAATGGGTGTGTTCCTTATCTTATCCTAGTGTCTAAACTCTTCTCCATGGCTGGACCCCCAAATAATATTCCTTTACGTGCTAAGGGGTAACTAGAGAGTGGGATAGGTTTAATAACTACCCTAACCCTAACGCGTACCCTAACGCTAACCCCTACCCTAACCCTAACACGTACCCTAATCCTAACCCGTACCCTAAACCGAGCCCTAACCCTAACACTAACCCTAACCCTAACCCTAACACATACCCCACGCCGTACCCGAAGCCCTCCCCGAACCCGTACCCTAAACCGTACCCTAAGCCTAACCCTAAGCCTAACCCTAACCCTAGGCTACCCTTGACTGCTTCTGCCTCCAATAGATTTCCTAAGCACTAGTGTTTTAAGGAACAGCTTAAAAAGAGAATACTAACGTGATTTCTTTATAATGTGTGTGTTCCTTATATTATCTTAGTGTCTAAACTCTTCTCCATTGGTGGACCCGCAAATAATATTCCTTTACGTGCTAAGGGGTATCTAGAGAGGATAGGTTTAATCACTACCCTAACCGTAACGCGTACCCTAACCCTAACCCCTACCCTAACCCTAACACGTAACCTAATCCTAACCCGTACCCTAAACCGAGCCCTAACCCTAACACTAACCCTAACCCTAACCCTAACCCATACCCTACGCCGTACCCGAAGACCTCCCCGAAAACGTACCCTAAGCCGTACCCTAAGCCTAACCCTAAGCCTAACCCTAACCCTAGGCTACCCTTGACTGCTTCTGCCTCCAATAGATTTCCTAAGCACTAGTGTTTTAAGGAACAGCTTAAAAAGAGAATCCTAAAGTGATTTCTTTATAATGGGTGTGTTCCTTTTCTAATCCTAGTGTCGAAACTCTTCTCCATGCCTGGACCCCCTAAATAATATTCCTTTACGTGCTAAGGGTTATCGAGAGAGTGGGACAGGTTTAATAACTACCCTAACCCTAACGCGTACCCTAACCCTAACCCCTACCCTAACCCTAACACGTACCCTAATCCTAACCCGTACCCTAAAACGAGCCCTAACCCTAACACTAACCCTAACCCTAACCCTAACCCATACCCTCCGCCGTACCCGAAGCCCTCCCCGAACCCGTACCCTAAGCCTAACCCTAAGCCTAACCCTAACCCTAGGCTACCCTTGACTGCTTCTGCCTCCAATAGATTTCCTAAGCACTAGTGTTTTAAGGAACAGCTTAAAAAGAGAATCCTAATGTGATTTCTTTATAATGTGTGTGTTCCTTATATTATCTTAGTGTCTAAACTCTTCTCCATGGCTGGACCCCCAAATAATATTCCTTTACGTGCTAAGGGGTATCTAGAGAGTGGGATAGGTTTAATAACTACCCTAACCCTAACGCGTACCCTAACCCTAAACCCTACCCTAACCCTAACACGTACCCTAATCCTAAAGCGTACCCTAAACCGAGCCCTAACCCTAACACTAACCGTAACCCTAACCCTAACCCATACCCTACGCCGTACCCGAAGCCCTCCCCGAACACGTACCCTAAGCCGTACCCTAAGCCTAACCCTAAGCCTAACCCTAACCCTAGGCTACCCTTGACTGCTTCTGCCTCCAATAGATTTCCTAAGCACTAGTGTTTTAAGGAACAGCTTAAAAAGAGAATCCTAATGTGATTTCTTTATAATGTGTGTGTTCCTTATATTATCTTAGTGTCTAAAGTCTTCTCCATGGCTGGACCCCCAAATAATATTCCTTTACGTGCTAAGGGGTATCTAGAGAGTGGGATAGGTTTAATAACTACCCTAAGCCTAACGCGTACCCTAACCCTAACCCCTACCCTAACCCTAACACGTACCCTAATCCTAACCCGTACCCTAAGCCGAGCCCTAACCCTAACACTAACGCTAACCCTAACCCTAACCCATACCCTACGCCGTACCCGAAGCCCTCCCCGAACCCGTACCCTAAGCCGTACCCTAAGCCTAACCCTAAGCCTAACCCTAACCCTAGGCTACCCTTGACTGCTTCTGCCTCCAATAGATTTCCTAAGCACTAGTGTTTTAAGGAACAGCTTAAAAAGAGAATCCTAATGTGATTTCTTTATAATGGGTGTGTTCCTTATCTTATCCTAGTGTCTAAACTCTTCTCCATGGCTGGACCCCCAAATAATATTCCTTTACGTGCTAAGGGGTAACTAGTGAGTGGGATAGGTTTAATAACTACCCTAACCCTAACGCATACCCTAACGCTAACCCCTACCCTAACCCTAACACGTACCCTAATCCTAACCCGTACCCTAAACCGAGCCCTAACCCTAACACTAACCCTAACCCTAACCCTAACCCATACCCTACGCCGTACCCGAAGCCCTCCCCGAACCCGTACCCTAAGCCGTACCCTAAGCCTAACCCTAACCCTAGGCTACCCTTGACTGCTTCTGCCTCCAATAGATTTCCTAAGCACTAGTGTTTTAAGGAACAGCTTAAAAAGAGAATCCTAAAGTGATTTCTTTATAATGGGTGTGTTCCTTATCTTATCCTAGTGTCTAAAGTCTTCTCCATGGCTGGACCCCCAAATAATATTCCTTTATGTGCTAAGGGGTATCGAGAGAGTGGGATAAGTTTAATAACTACCCTAACCCTAACGTGCACCCTAAACCTAACCCCTACCCTAACCCTAACACGTACCCTAATCCTAACCCGTACCCTAAACCGAGCCCTAACCCTAAAACTAACCCCAACCCTAACCCTAACCCATACCCTACGCCGTACCCGAAGCCCTCCCCGAACACGTACCCTAAGCCGTACCCTAAGCCTAACCCTAAGCCTAACCCCAACCCTAGGCTACCCTTGACTGCTTCTGCCTCCAATAGATTTCCTAAGCACTAGTGTTTTAAGGAACAGCTTAAAACGAGAATCCTAATGTGATTTCTTTATAATGGGTGTGTTCCTTATCTTATCCTAGTGTCTAAACTCTTCTCCTTGCCTGGACCCCCAAATAATATTCCTTTACGTGCTAAGGGGTATCTAGAGAGTGGGATAGGTTTAATAACTACCCTAAACCTAATGTGTACCCTAACCCTAACCCCTACCCTAACCCTAACACGTAACCTAAACCTAACCCGTACCCTAAACGGAGCCCTAACCCTAACACTAACCCTAACACATACCCTACGCCGTAAACGAACCCCTCCCCGAACCCGTACCCTAAGCCGTACCCTAAGCCTAACCCTAAGCCTAACCCTAACCCTAGGCAACCCTTGACTGCTTCTGCCTCCAATAGATTTCCTAAGCACTAGTGTTTTAAGGACCAGCATAAAAAGAGAATCCCAATGTGATTTCTTTATAATGGGTGTGTTCCTTATCTTATCCTAGTGTCTAAACTCTTCTCCATGGCTGGACCCCCAAATAATATTCCTTTACGTGCTAAGGGGTATCTAGAGAGTGGGATAGGTTTAATAACTACCCTAACTCTAATGCGTACCCTAACCCTAAACCCGACCCTAACGCTAACACGTACCCTAAACCGAGCCCTAACCCTAACACTAACAATAAGCCTAACCCTAACCCATACCCTACGCCGTACCCGAAGCCTTCCCCGAACCCGTACCCTAAGCCGTACCCTAAGCCTAACCCTCAGCCTAACACTAACGCTAGGCTACCCTTGACTGCTTCTGCCTCCAATAGATTTCCTAAGCACTAGTGTTTTAAGGAACAGCTTAAGAAGAGAATCCTAATGTGATTTCTTTATAATAGGTGTGTTCCTTATCTTATCCTAGTGTCTAAACTCTTCTCCATGGCTGGACCCACAAATAATATTCCTTTTTGTGCTAAGGGGTATCTAGAGAGTGGGATAGGTTTAATAACTACCCTAAGCCTAACGCGTACCCTAACCCTAACCCCTACCCTAACCCTAACACGTACCCTAATCCTAACCCGTACCCTAAGCCGAGCCCTAACCCTAACACTAACGCTAACCCTAACCCTAACCCATACCCTACGCCGTACCCGAAGCCCTCCCCGAACCCGTACCCTAAGCCGTACCCTAAGCCTAACCCTAAGCCTAACCCTAACCCTAGGCTACCCTTGACTGCTTCTGCCTCCAATAGATTTCCTAAGCACTAGTGTTTTAAGGAACAGCTTAAAAAGAGAATCCTAATGTGATTTCTTTATAATGGGTGTGTTCCTTATCTTATCCTAGTGTCTAAACTCTTCTCCATGGCTGGACCCCCAAATAATATTCCTTTACGTGCTAAGGGGTAACTAGTGAGTGGGATAGGTTTAATAACTACCCTAACCCTAACGCATACCCTAACGCTAACCCCTACCCTAACCCTAACACGTACCCTAATCCTAACCCGTACCCTAAACCGAGCCCTAACCCTAACACTAACCCTAACCCTAACCCTAACCCATACCCTACGCCGTACCCGAAGCCCTCCCCGAACCCGTACCCTAAGCCGTACCCTAAGCCTAACCCTCAGCCTAACACTAACGCTAGGCTACCCTTGACTGCTTCTGCCTCCAATAGATTTCCTAAGCACTAGTGTTTTAAGGAACAGCTTAAGAAGAGAATCCTAATGTGATTTCTTTATAATAGGTGTGTTCCTTATCTTATCCTAGTGTCTAAACTCTTCTCCATGGCTGGACCCACAAATAATATTCCTTTTTGTGCTAAGGGGTATCTAGAGAGTGGGATAGGTTTAATAACTACCCTAACCCTAACGCGTACCCTAACCCTAACCCCTACCCTAACCCTAACACGTACCCTAATCCTAACCCGTACCCTAAACGGAGCCCTAACCCTAACACTAACCCTAACCCTAACCCTAACCCATACCCTACGCCGTACCCGAAGCTCTCCCCGAACCCGTACCCTAAGCCGTACCCTAAGCCTAACCCTAAGCCTAACCCTAACCCTAGGCTACCCTTGACTGCTTCTGCCTCCATTAGATTTCCTAAGCACTAGTGTTTTAAGGAACAGCATAAAAAGGGAATCCTAATGTGATTTCTTTATAATGGGTGTGTTCCTTATCTTATCCTAGTGTCTAAACTCTTCTCCATTCCTGGCCCCCCAAATAATATTCCTTTATGTGCTAAGGGGTATCTAGAGACTTGGATAGGTTTAATAACTACCCTAACCCTAACGCGTAACCTAACCCTCACCCCTACCCTAACCCTAACACGTACCCTAATCCTAAACCGTACCCTAAACCGAGCCCTAACCCTAACACTAACCGTAACCCTAACCCTAACTCATACCCTACGCCGTACCCGCAGCCCTCCCCGAACCCGTACCCTAAGCCGTACCCTAAGCCTAACCCTAAGCCTAACCCTAACCCTAGGCTACCCTTGACTGCTTCTGCCTCCAATAGATTTCCTAAGCACTAGTGTTTTAAGGAACAGCTTAAAAAGAGAATCCTAATGTGATTTCTTTATAATGGGTGTGTTCCTTATCTTATCCTAGTGTCTAAACTCTTCTCCATGGCTGGACCCCCAAATAATATTCCTTTATGTGCTAAGGGGTATCGAGAGAGTGGGATACGTTTAATCACTACCCTAACCCTAACGCGTATCCTAACGCTAACCCCTATCCTAACCCTAACACGTACCCTAATCCTAACCCGTACCTTAAACCGAGCCCTAACCCTAACACTAACCGTAACCATAACCCTAACCCATACCCTACGCCTTACCCGAAGCCCTCCCCGAACCCGTACCCTAAGCCGTACCCTAAGCCTAACCCTAAGCCTAACCCTAACCCTAGGCTACCCTTGACTGCTTCTGCCTCCAATAGATTTCCTAAGCACTAGTGTTTTAAGGAACAGCTTAAAAAGAGAATCCTAATGTGATTTCTTTATAATGGGTGTGTTCCTTATCTAATCCTAGTGTCTAAACTCTTCTCCATGGCTGGATCCCCAAATAATATTCCTTTATGTGCTAAGGGGTATCGAGAGAGTGGGATAGGTTTAATAACTACCCTAACCCTAACGCGTACCCTAACCCTAACCCCTACCCTAACCCTAACACGTACCCTAATCCTAAACCGTACCCTAAACCGGGCCCTAACCCTAACACTAACCGTAACCCTAACCCTAACCCATACCCTACGCCGTACCCGAAGCCCTCCCCGAACCCGTACCCTAAGCCGTACCCTAAGCCTAACCCTAACCCTAGGCTACCCTTGACTGCTTCTGCCTCCAATAGATTTCCTAAGCACTAGTGTTTTAAGGAACAGCTTAAAAAGAGAATCCTAATGTGATTTCTTTATAATGTGTGTGTTCCTTATATTATCTTAGTGTCTAAACTCTTCTCCATGGCTGGAACCCCAAATAATATTCCTTTACGTGCTAAGGGGTATCTAGAGAGTGGGATAGGTTTAATAACTACCCTAACCCTAACGCGTACCCTAACCCTAACCCCTACCCTAACCCTAACACGTACCCTAATCCTAAACCGTACCGTAAACCGAGCCCTAACCCTAACACTAACCGTAACCCTAACCCTAACCCATACCCTACGCCGTACCCGAAGCCCTCCCCGAACACGTACCCTAAGCCGTACCCTAAGCCTAACCCTAAGCCTAACCCTAACCCTAGGCTACCCTTGACTGCTTTTGCCTCCAATACATTTCCTAAGCACTAGTGTTTTAAGGAACAGCTTAAAAAGAGAATCCTAATGTGATTTCTTTATAATGTGTGTGTTCCTTATATTATCTTAGTGTCTAAACTCTTCTCCATGGCTGGACCCCCAAATAATATTCCTTTACGTGCTAAGGGGTATCTAGAGAGTGGGATAGGTTTAATAACTACCCTAAGCCTAACGCGTACCCTAACCCTAACCCCTACCCTAACCCTAACACGTACCCTAATCCTAACCCGTACCCTAAACCGAGCCCTAACCCTAACACTAACCCCAACCCTAACCCTAACCCTTACCCTACGCCGTACCCGAAGCCCTCCCCGAACACGTACCCTAAGCCGTACCCTAAGCCTAACCCTAAGCCTAACCCCAACCCTAGGCTACCCTTGACTGCTTCTGCCTCCAATAGATTTCCTAAGCACTAGTGTTTTAAGGAACAGCTTAAAACGAGAATCCTAATGTGATTTCTTTATAATGGGTGTGTTCCTTATCTTATCCTAGTGTCTAAACTCTTCTCCATGCCTGGACCCCCAAATAATATTCCTTTACGTGCTAAGGGGTATCTAGAGAGTGGGATAGGTTTAATAACTACCCTAAACCTAATGTGTACCCTAACCCTAACCCCTACCCTAACCCTAACACGTAACCTAAACCTAACCCGTACCCTAAACGGAGCCCTAACCCTAACACTAACCCTAACACTAACACTAACACATACCCTACGCCGTAAACGAACCCCTCCCCGAACCCGTACCCTAAGCCGTACCCTAAGCCTAACCCCAAGCCTAAACCTAACCCTAGGCTACCCTTGACTTCTTCTGCCTCCAATAGATTTCCTAAGCACTAGTGTTTTAAGGAACAGCTTAAACAGAGAATCCTAATGTGATTTCTTTATAATGTGTGTGTTCCTTATATTATCTTAGTGTCTAAACTCTTCTCCATGGCTGGACCCCCAAATAATATTCCTTTACGTGCTAATGGGTATCTAGAGATTGGGAAAGGTTTAATAACTACCCTAACCCTAACGCGTACCCTAACCCTAACCCCTACCCTAACCCTAACACGTACCCTAATCCTAACCCGTACCCTAAACCGAGCCCTAACCCTAACACTAACCCTAAACCTAACCCTAACCCATACCCTACGCCGTACCCGAAGCCCTCCCCGAACCCGTACCCTAAGCCGTACCCTAAGCCTAACCCTAAGCCTAACCCTAACCCTAGGCAACCCTTGACTGCTTCTGCCTCCAATAGATTTCCTAAGCACTAGTGTTTTAAGGACCAGCATAAAAAGAGAATCCCAATGTGATTTCTTTATAATGGGTGTGTTCCTTATCTTATCCTAGTGTCTAAACTCTTCTCCATGGCTGGACCCCCAAATAATATTCCTTTACGTGCTAAGGGGTATCTAGAGAGTGGGATAGGTTTAATAACTACCCTAACTCTAATGCGTACCCTAACCCTAAACCCGACCCTAACGCTAACACGTACCCTAAACCGAGCCCTAACCCTAACACTAACAATAAGCCTAACCCTAACCCATACCCTACGCCGTACCCGAAGCCTTCCCCGAACCCGTACCCTAAGCCGTACCATAAGCCTAACCCTCAGCCTAACACTAACGCTAGGCTACCCTTGACTGCTTCTGCCTCCAATAGATTTCCTAAGCACTAGTGTTTTAAGGAACAGCTTAAGAAGAGAATCCTAATGTGATTTCTTTATAATAGGTGTGTTCCTTATCTTATCCTAGTGTCTAAACTCTTCTCCATGGCTGGACCCACAAATAATATTCCTTTTCGTGCTAAGGGGTATCTAGAGAGTGGGATAGGTTTAATAACTACCCTAACCCTAACGCGTACCCTAACCCTAACCCCTACCCTAACCCTAACACGTACCCTAATCCTAACCCGTACCCTAAACGGAGCCCTAACCCTAACACTAACCCTAACCCTAACCCTAACCCATACCCTACGCCGTACCCGAAGCCCTCCCCGAACCCGTACCCTAAGCCGTACCCTAAGCCTAACCCTAAGCCTAACCCTAACCCTAGGCTACCCTTGACTGCTTCTGCCTCCAATAGATTTCCTAAGCACTAGTGTTTTAAGGAACAGCATAAAAAGGGAATCCTAATGTGATTTCTTTATAATGGGTGTGTTCCTTATCTTATCCTAGTGTCTAAACTCTTCTCCATGGCTGGCCCCCCAAATAATATTCCTTTACGTGCTAAGGGGTATCTAGAGAGTTGGATAGGTTTAATAACTACCCTAACCCTAACGCGTAACCTAACCCTCACCCCTACCCTAACCCTAACACGTACCCTAATCCTAAACCGTACCCTAAACCGAGCCCTAACCCTAACACTAACCGTAACCCTAACCCTAACTCATACCCTACGCCGTACCCGCAGCCCTCCCCGAACCCGTACCCTAAGCCGTACCCTAAGCCTAACCCTAAGCCTAACCCTAACCCTAGGCTACCCTTGACTGCTTCTGACTCCAATAGATTTCCTAAGCACTAGTGTTTTAAGGAACAGATTAAAAAGAGAATACTAACGTGATTTCTTTATAATGTGTGTGTTCCTTATATTATCTTAGTGTCTAAACTCTTCTCCATTGGTGGACCCGCAAATAATATTCCTTTACGTGCTAAGGGGTATCTAGAGAGTGGGATAGGTTTAATCACTACCCTAACCGTAACGCGTACCCTAACCCTAACCCCTACCCTAACCCTAACACGTACCCTAATCCTAACCCGTACCCTAAACCGAGCCCTAACCCTAACACTAACCCTAACCCTAACCCTAACCCATACCCTACGCCGTACCCGAAGACCTCCCCGAAAACGTACCCTAAGCCGTACCCTAAGCCTAACCCTAAGCCTAACCCTAACCCTAGGCTACCCTTGACTGCTTCTGCCTCCAATAGATTTCCTAAGCACTAGTGTTTTAAGGAACAGCTTAAAAAGAGAATCCTAAAGTGATTTCTTTATAATGGGTGTGTTCCTTATCTAATCCTAGTGTCGAAACTCTTCTCCATGCCTGGACCCCCTAAATAATATTCCTTTACGTGCTAAGGGTTATCGAGAGAGTGGGACAGGTTTAATAACTACCCTAACCCTAACGCGTACCCTAACCCTAACCCCTACCCTAACCCTAACACGTACCCTAATCCTAACCCGTACCCTAAACCGAGCCCTAACCCTAACACTAACCCTAACCCTAACCCTAACCCATACCCTACGCCGTACCCGAAGCCCTCCCCGAACCCGTACCCTAAGCCTAACCCTAAGCCTAACCCTAACCCTAGGCTACCCTTGACTGCTTCTGCCTCCAATAGATTTCCTAAGCACTAGTGTTTTAAGGAACAGCTTAAAAAGAGAATCCTAATGTGATTTCTTTATAATGTGTGTGTTCCTTATATTATCTTAGTGTCTAAACTCTTCTCCATGGCTGGACCCCCAAATAATATTCCTTTATGTGCTAAGGGGTATCTAGAGAGTGGGATAGGTTTAATAACTACCCTAACCCTAACGCGTACCCTAACCCTAAACCCTACCCTAACCCTAACACGTACCCTAATCCTAAAGCGTACCCTAAACCGAGCCCTAACCCTAACACTAACCGTAACCCTAACCCTAACCCATACCCTACGCCGTACCCGAAGCCCTCCCCGAACAGGTACCCTAAGCCGTACCCTAAGCCTAACCCTAAGCCTAACCCTAACCCTAGGCTACCCTTGACTGCTTCTGCCTCCAATAGATTTCCTAAGCACTAGTGTTTTAAGGAACAGCTTAAAAAGAGAATCCTAATGTGATTTCTTTATAATGGGTGTGTTCCTTATCTAATCCTAGTGTCTAAACTCTTCTCCATGGCTGGACCCCCAAATAATATTCCTTTATGTGCTAAGGGGTATCTAGAGAGTGGGATAGGTTTAATAACTACCCTAACCCTAACGCGTACCCTAACCCTAACCCCTACCCTAACCCTAACACGTACCCTAATCCTAAACCGTACCCTAAACCGAGCCCTAACCCAAACTCTAACCGTAACCATAACCCTAACCCATACCCTACGCCGTACCCGAAGCCCTCCCCGAACCCGTACCCTAAGCCGTACCCTAAGCCTAACCCTAAGCCTAACCCTAACCCTAGGCTACCCTTGACTGCTTCTGCCTCCAATAGATTTCCTAAGCACTAGTGTTTTAAGGAACAGCATAAAAAGGGAATCCTAATGTGATTTCTTTATAATGGGTGTGTTCCTTATCTTATCCTAGTGTCTAAACTCTTCTCCATGGCTGGCCCCCCAAATAATATTCCTTTACGTGCTAAGGGGTATCTAGAGAGTTGGATAGGTTTAATAACTACCCTAACCCTAACGCGTAACCTAACCCTCACCCCTACCCTAACCCTAACACGTACCCTAATCCTAAACCGTACCCTAAACCGAGCCCTAACCCTAACACTAACCCTAACCCTAACCCTAACCCATACCCTACGCCGTACCCGAAGCCCTCCCCGAACCCGTACCCTAAGCCGTACCCTAAGCCTAACCCTAAGCCTAACCCTAACTCTAGGCTACCCTTGACTGCTTCTGCCTCCAATAGATTTCCTAAGCACTAGTGTTTTAAGGAACAGCTTAAAAAGAGAATCCTAATGTGATTTCTTTATAATGTGTGTGTTCCTTATATTATCTTAGTGTCTAAACTCTTCTCCATGGCTGGAACCCCAAATAATATTCCTTTACGTGCTAAGGGGTATCTAGAGAGTGGGATAGGTTTAATAACTACCCTAACCCTAACGCGTACCCTAACCCTAACCCCTACCCTAACCCTAACACGTACCCTAATCCTAAACCGTACCCTAAACCGAGCCCTAACCCTAACACTAACCGTAACCCTAACCCTAACCCATACCCTACGCTGTACCCGAAGCCCTCCCCGAACACGTACCCTAAGCCGTACCCTAAGCCTAACCCTAAGCCTAACCCTAACCCTAGGCTACCCTTGACTGCTTCTGCCTCCAATAGATTTCCTAAGCACTAGTGTTTTAAGGAACAGCTTAAAAAAGAATCCTAAAGTGATTTCTTTATAATGGGTGTGTTCCTTATCTTATCCTAGTGTCTAAAGTCTTCTCCATGGCTGGACCCCCAAATAATATTCCTTTATGTGCTAAGGGGTATCGAGAGAGTGGGATAGGTTTAATAACTACCCTAACCCTAACGTGTACCCTAAACCTAACCCCTACCCTAACCCTAACACGTACCCTAATCCTAACCCGTACCCTAAACCGAGCCCTAACCCTAACACTAACCCTAACCCTAACCCTAACCCATACCCTACGCCGTACCCGAAGCCCTCCCCGAACCCGTACCCTAAGCCGTACCCTAAGCCTAACCCTAAACCTAACCCTAACCCTAGGCTACCCTTGACTTCTTTTGCCTCCAATAGATTTCCTAAGCACTAGTGTTTTAAGGAACAGCTTAAAAAGAGAATCCTAATGTGATTTCTTTATAATGGGTGTGTTCCTTATCTTATCCTAGTGTCTAAACTCTTCTCCATGGCTGGACCCCCAAATAATATTCCTTTACGTGCTAAGGGGTAACTAGAGCGTGGGATAGGTTTAATAACTACCCTAACCCTAACGCGTACCCTAACGCTAACCCCTAACCTAACCCTAACACGTACACTAATCCTAACCCGTACCCTAAACCGAGCCCTAACCCTAACACTAACCCTTACCCTAACCCTAACCCATACCCTACGCCGTACCCGAAGCCCTCCCCGAACCCGTACCCTAAGCCGTACCCTAAGCCTACCCCTAAGCCTAACCCTAACCCTAGGCTACCCTTGACTGCTTCTGCCTCCAATAGATTTCCTAAGCACTAGTGTTTTAAGGAACAGCTTAAAAAGAGAATCCTAATGTGATTTCTTTATAATGTGTGTGTTCCTTATATTATCTTAGTGTCTAAACTCTTCTCCATGGCTGGACCCCCAAATAATATTCCTTTACGTGCTAAGGGGTATCTAGAGAGTGGGATAGGTTTAATAACTACCCTAACCCTAACGCGTACCCTAACCCTAACCCCTACCCTAACCCTAACACGTACCCTAATCCTAACCCGTACCCTAAACCGAGCCCAACCCTAACACTAACCGTAACCCTAACCCTAACCCATACCCTACGCCGTACCCGAAGCCCTCCCCGAACACGTACCCTAAGCCGTACCGTAAGCCTAACCCTAAGCCTAACCCTAACCCTAGGCTACCCTTGACTGCTTCTGCCTCCAATACATTTCCTAAGCACTAGTGTTTTAAGGAACAGCTTAAAAACAGAATCCTAATGTGATTTCTTTATAATGTGTGTGTTCCTTATATTATCTTAGTGTGTAAAGTCTTCTCCATGGCTGGACCCCCAAATAATATTCCTTTACGTGCTAAGGGGTATCTAGAGAGTGGGATAGGTTTAATAACTACCCTAAGCCTAACGCGTACCCTAACCCTAACCCCTACCCTAACCCTAACACGTACCCTAATCCTAACCCGTACCCTAAACCGAGCCCTAACCCTAACACTAACCCTAACCCTAACCCTAACCCATACCCTACGCCGTACCCGAAGCCCTCCCCGAACCCGTACCCTAAGCCGTACCCTAAGCCTAACCCTAACCCTAGGCTACCCTTGACTGCTTCTGCCTCCAATATATTTCCTAAGCACTAGTGTTTTAAGGAACAGCTTAAAAAGAGAATCCTAATGTGATTTCTTTATAATGGGTGTGTTCCTTATCTTATCCTAGGGTCTAAACTCTTCTCCATGGCTGGACCCCCAAATAATATTCCTTTACGTGCTAAGGGGTATCTAGAGAGTGGGATAGGTTTAATAACTACCTTAACCCTAACGCGTACCCTAACCCTAACCCCTACCCTAACCCTAACACGTACCCTAATCCTAACCCGTACCCTAAACCGAGCCCTAACCCTAACACTAACCCTAACCCTAACCCTAACCCATACCCTACGCCGTACCCGAAGCCCTCCCCGAACCCGTACCCTAAGCTGTACCCTAAGCCTAACCCTAAGCCTAACCCTAACCCTAGGCTACCCTTGACTGCTTCTGCCTCCAATAGATTTCCTAAGCACTAGTGTTTTAAGGAACAGCTTAAAAAGAGAATCCTAATGTGATTTCTTTATAATGGGTGTGTTCCTTATCTTATCCTAGTGTCTAAACTCTTCTCCATGGCTGGACCCCCAAATAATATTCCTTTACGTGCTAAGGGGTAACTAGAGAGTGGGATAGGTTTAATAACTACCCTAACCCTAACGCGTACCCTAACGCTAACCCCTACCCTAACCCTAACACGTACCCTAATCCTAACCCGTACCCTAAACCGAGCCCTAACCCTAACACTAACCCTAACCCTAACCCTAAACCATACCCTACGCCGTACCCGAAGCCCTCCCCGAACCCGTACCCTAAGCCGTACCCTAAGCCTAACCCTAAGCCTAACCCTAACCCTAGGCTACCCTTGACTGCTTCTGCCTCCAATAGATTTCCTAAGCACTAGTGTTTTAAGGAACAGCTTAAAAAGAGAATCCTAATGTGATTTGTTTATAGTGGGTGTGTTCCTTATCTAATCCTAGTGTCTAAACTCTTCTCCATGGCTGGACCCCCAAATAATATTCCTTTATGTGCTAAGGGGTATCTAGAGAGTGGGATAGGTTTAATCACTACCCTAACCCTAACGCGTACCCTAACCCTAACCCCTACCCTAACCCTAACACGTACCCTAATCCTAACCTGTACCCTAAACCGAGCCCTAACCCTAACACTAACCCTAACCCTAACACTAACCCATACCCTACGCCGTACCCGAAGCCCTCCCCGAACCCATACCCTAAGCCGTACCTTAAGCCTACCCCTAAGCCTAACACTAACCCTAGGCTACCCTTGACTGCTTCTGCCTCCAATAGATTTCCTAAGCACTAGTGTTTTAAGGAACAGCTTAAAAAGAGAATCCTAATGTGATTTCTTTATAATGTGTGTGTTCCTTATATTATCTTAGTGTCTAAACTCTTCTCCATGGCTGGACCCCCAAATAATATTCCTTTACGTGCTAAGGGGTATCTAGAGAGTGGGATAGGTTTAATAACTACCCTAACCCTAACGCGTACCCTAACCCTAACCCCTACCCTAACCCTAACACGTACCCTAATCCTAACCCGTACCCTAAACCGAGCCCAACCCTAACACTAACCGTAACCCTAACCCTAACCCATACCCTACGCCGTACCCGAAGCCCTCCCCGAACACGTACCCTAAGCCGTACCGTAAGCCTAACCCTAAGCCTAACCCTAACCCTAGGCTACCCTTGACTGCTTCTGCCTCCAATACATTTCCTAAGCACTAGTGTTTTAAGGAACAGCTTAAAAACAGAATCCTAATGTGATTTCTTTATAATGTGTGTGTTCCTTATATTATCTTAGTGTGTAAAGTCTTCTCCATGGCTGGACCCCCAAATAATATTCCTTTACGTGCTAAGGGGTATCTAGAGAGTGGGATAGGTTTAATAACTACCCTAAGCCTAACGCGTACCCTAACCCTAACCCCTACCCTAACCCTAACACGTACCCTAATCCTAACCCGTACCCTAAACCGAGCCCTAACCCTAACACTAACCCTAACCCTAACCCTAACCCATACCCTACGCCGTACCCGAAGCCCTCCCCGAACCCGTACCCTAAGCCGTACCCTAAGCCTAACCCTAACCCTAGGCTACCCTTGACTGCTTCTGCCTCCAATATATTTCCTAAGCACTAGTGTTTTAAGGAACAGCTTAAAAAGAGAATCCTAATGTGATTTCTTTATAATGGGTGTGTTCCTTATCTTATCCTAGGGTCTAAACTCTTCTCCATGGCTGGACCCCCAAATAATATTCCTTTACGTGCTAAGGGGTATCTAGAGAGTGGGATAGGTTTAATAACTACCTTAACCCTAACGCGTACCCTAACCCTAACCCCTACCCTAACCCTAACACGTACCCTAATCCTAACCCGTAACCTAAACCGAGCCCTAACCCTAACACTAACCCTAACCCTAACCCTAACCCATACCCTACGCCGTACCCGAAGCCCTCCCCGAACCCGTACCCTAAGCCGTACCCTAAGCCTAAACCTAAGCCTAACCCTAACCCTAGGCTACCCTTGACTGCTTCTGCCTCCAATAGATTTCCTAAGCACTAGTGTTTTAAGGAACAGCTTAAAAAGAGAATCCTAATGTGATTTCTTTATAATGGGTGTGTTCCTTATCTTATCCTAGTGTCTAAACTCTTCTCCATGGCTGGACCCCCAAATAATATTCCTTTACGTGCTAAGGGGTAACTAGAGAGTGGGATAGGTTTAATAACTACCCTAACCCTAACGCGTACCCTAACGCTAACCCCTACCCTAACCCTATCACGTACCCTAATCCTAACCCGTACCCTAAACCGAGCCCTAACCCTAACACTAACCCTAACCCTAACCCTAAACCATACCCTACGCCGTACCCGAAGCCCTCCCCGAACCCGTACCCTAAGCCGTACCCTAAGCCTAACCCTAAGCCTAACCCTAACCCTAGGCTACCCTTGACTGCTTCTGCCTCCAATAGATTTCCTAAGCACTAGTGTTTTAAGGAACAGCTTAAAAAGAGAATCCTAATGTGATTTGTTTATAATGGGTGTGTTCCTTATCTAATCCTAGTGTCTAAACTCTTCTCCATGGCTGGACCCCCAAATAATATTCCTTTATGTGCTAAGGGGTATCTAGAGAGTGGGATAGGTTTAATCACTACCCTAACCCTAACGCGTACCCTAACCCTAACCCCTACCCTAACCCTAACACGTACCCTAATCCTAACCTGTACCCTAAACCGAGCCCTAACCCTAACACTAACCCTAACCCTAACACTAACCCATACCCTACGCCGTACCCGAAGCCCTCCCCGAACCCGTACCCTAAGCCGTACCTTAAGCCTACCCCTAAGCCTAACACTAACCCTAGGCTACCCTTGACTGCTTCTGCCTCCAATAGATTTCCTAAGCACTAGTGTTTTAAGGAACAGCTTAAAAAGAGAATCCTAATGTGATTTCTTTATAATGGGTGTGTTCCTTATATTATCTTAGTGTCTAAACTCTTCTCCATGGCTGGACCCCCAAATAATATTCCTTTACGTGCTAAGGGGTATCTAGAGAGTGGGATAGGTTTAATCACTACCCTAACCCTAACGCGTACCCTAACCCTAACCCCTACCCTATCCCTAGCACGTTCCCTAATCCTAACCCGTACCCTAAACCGAGCCCTAACCCTAACACTAACCCTAACCCTAACCCTAACCAATACCCTACGCCGTACCCGAAGCCCTCCCCGAAACCGTAGCCTAAACCGTACCCTAAGCCTACCCCTAAGCCTAACCCTAACCCTAGGCTACACTTGACTGCTTCTGCCTCCAATAGATTTCCTAAGTACTAGTGTTTTAAGGAACAGCTTAAAAAGAGAATCCTAATGTGATTTCTTTATAATGTGTGTGTTCCTTTTATTATCTTAGTGTCTAAACTCTTCTCCATGGCTGGACCCCCAAATAATATTCCTTTACGTGCTAAGGTGTATCTAGAGAGTGGGATAGGTTTAATAACTACCCTAACCCTAACGTGTACCCTAACCCTAACCCCTACCCTAACCCTAACACGTACCCTAATCCTAACCCGTACCCTAAACCGAGCCCTAACCCTAACACTAACCCTAACCCTAACCCTAACCCATACCCTACGCCGTACCCGAAGCCCTCCCCGAACCCGTACCCTAAGCCGTACCCTAAGCCTAACCCTAAGCCTAACCCTAACCCTAGGCTACCCTTGACTGCTTCTGCCTCCAATAGATTTCCTAAGCACTAGTGTTTTAAGGAACAGCTTAAAAAGAGAATCCTAATGTGATTTCTTTATAATGGGTGTGTTCCTTATCTTATCCTAGTGTCTAAACTCTTCTCCATGGCTGGCCCCCCAAATAATATTCCTTTACGTGCTAAGGGGTATCTAGAGAGTTGGATAGGTTTAATAACTACCCTAACCCTAACGCGTAACCTATCCCTCACCCCTACCCTAACCCTAACACGTACCCTAATCCTAAACCGTACCCTAAACCGAGCCCTAACCCTAACACTAACCCTAACCCTAACCCTAACCCATACCCTACGCCGTACCCGAAGCCCTCCCCGAACCCGTACCCTAAGCCGTACCCTAAGCCTAACCCTAAGCCTAACCCTAACCCTAGGCTACCCTTGACTGCTTCTGCCTCCAATAGATTTCCTAAGCACTAGTGTTTTAAGGAACAGCTTAAAAAGAGAATCCTAATGTGATTTCTTTATAATGTGTGTGTTCCTTATATTATCTTAGTGTCTAAACTCTTCTCCATGGCTGGAACCCCAAATAATATTCCTTTACGTGCTAAGGGGTATCTAGAGAGTGGGATAGGTTTAATAACTACCCTAACCCTAACGCGTACCCTAACGCTAACCCCTACCCTAACCCTAACACGTACCCTAATCCTAACCCGTACCCTAAACCGAGCCCTAACCCTAACACTAAGCCTAACCCTAACCCATACCCTACGCCGTACCCGAAGCCCTCCCCGAACCCGTACCCTAAGCCGTACCCTAAGCCTAACCCTAAGCCTAACCCTAACCCTAGGCTACCCTTGACTGCTTCTGCCTCCAATAGATTTCCTAAGCACTAGTGTTTTAAGGAACAGCTTAAAAAGAGAATCCTAATGTGATTTCTTTATAATGTGTGTGTTCCTTATATTATCTTAGTGTCTAAACTCTTCTCCATGGCTGGAACCCCAAATAATATTCCTTTACGTGCTAAGGGGTATCTAGAGAGTGGGATAGGTTTAATAACTACCCTAACCCTAACGCGTACCCTAACCCTAACCCCTACCCTAACCCTAACACGTACCCTAATCCTAAACCGTACCCTAAACCGAGCCCTAACCCTAACACTAACCGTAACCCTAACCCTAACCCATACCCTACGCCGCACGCGAAGCCCTCCCCGAACACGTACCCTAAGCCGTACCCTAAGCCTAACCCTAAGCCTAACCCTAACCCTAGGCTACCCTTGACTGCTTCTGCCTCCAATACATTTCCTAAGCACTAGTGTTTTAAGGAACAGCTTAAAAAAGAATCCTAAAGTGATTTCTTTATAATGGGTGTGTTCCTTATCTTATCCTAGTGTCTAAAGTCTTCTCCATGGCTGGACCCCCAAATAATATTCCTTTATGTGCTAAGGGGTATCGAGAGAGTGGGATAGGTTTAATAACTACCCTAACCCTAACGTGTACCCTAAACCTAACCCCTACCCTAACCCTAACACGTACCCTAATCCTAACCCGTACCCTAAACCGAGCCCTAACCCTAACACTAACCCTAACCCTAACCCTAACCCATACCCTACGCCGTACCCGAAGCCCTCCCCGAACCCGTACCCTAAGCCGTACCCTAAGCCTAACCCTAAGCCTAACCCTAACCCTAGGCTACCCTTGACTGCTTCTGCCTCCAATAGATTTCCTAAGCACTAGTGTTTTAAGGAACAGCTTAAAAAGAGAATCCTAATGTGATTTCTTTATAATGGGTGTGTTCCTTATCTTATCCTAGTGTCTAAACTCTTCTCCATGGCTGGCCCCCCAAATAATATTCCTTTACGTGCTAAGGGGTATCTAGAGAGTTGGATAGGTTTAATAACTACCCTAACCCTAACGCGTAACCTATCCCTCACCCCTACCCTAACCCTAACACGTACCCTAATCCTAAACCGTACCCTAAACCGAGCCCTAACCCTAACACTAACCCTAACCCTAACCCTAACCCATACCCTACGCCGTACCCGAAGCCCTCCCCGAACCCGTACCCTAAGCCGTACCCTAAGCCTAACCCTAAGCCTAACCCTAACCCTAGGCTACCCTTGACTGCTTCTGCCTCCAATAGATTTCCTAAGCACTAGTGTTTTAAGGAACAGCTTAAAAAGAGAATCCTAATGTGATTTCTTTATAATGTGTGTGTTCCTTATATTATCTTAGTGTCTAAACTCTTCTCCATGGCTGGAACCCCAAATAATATTCCTTTACGTGCTAAGGGGTATCTAGAGAGTGGGATAGGTTTAATAACTACCCTAACCCTAACGCGTACCCTAACGCTAACCCCTACCCTAACCCTAACACGTACCCTAATCCTAACCCGTACCCTAAACCGAGCCCTAACCCTAACACTAAGCCTAACCCTAACCCATACCCTACGCCGTACCCGAAGCCCTCCCCGAACCCGTACCCTAAGCCGTACCCTAAGCCTAACCCTAAGCCTAACCCTAACCCTAGGCTACCCTTGACTGCTTCTGCCTCCAATAGATTTCCTAAGCACTAGTGTTTTAAGGAACAGCTTAAAAAGAGAATCCTAATGTGATTTCTTTATAATGTGTGTGTTCCTTATATTATCTTAGTGTCTAAACTCTTCTCCATGGCTGGAACCCCAAATAATATTCCTTTACGTGCTAAGGGGTATCTAGAGAGTGGGATAGGTTTAATAACTACCCTAACCCTAACGCGTACCCTAACCCTAACCCCTACCCTAACCCTAACACGTACCCTAATCCTAAACCGTACCCTAAACCGAGCCCTAACCCTAACACTAACCGTAACCCTAACCCTAACCCATACCCTACGCCGCACCCGAAGCCCTCCCCGAACACGTACCCTAAGCAGTACCCTAAGCCTAACCCTAAGCCTAACCCTAACCCTAGGCTACCCTTGACTGCTTCTGCCTCCAATACATTTCCTAAGCACTAGTGTTTTAAGGAACAGCTTAAAAAAGAATCCTAAAGTGATTTCTTTATAATGGGTGTGTTCCTTATCTTATCCTAGTGTCTAAAGTCTTCTCCATGGCTGGACCCCCAAATAATATTCCTTTATGTGCTAAGGGGTATCGAGAGAGTGGGATAGGTTTAATAACTACCCTAACCCTAACGTGTACCCTAAACCTAACCCCTACCCTAACCCTAACACGTACCCTAATCCTAACCCGTACCCTAAACCGAGCCCTAACCCTAACACTAACCCTAACCCTAACCCTAACCCATACCCTACGCCGTACCCGAAGCCCTCCCCGAACCCGTACCCTAAGCCGTACCCTAAGCCTAACCCTAAACCTAACCCTAACCCTAGGCTACCCTTGACTTCTTTTGCCTCCAATAGATTTCCTAAGCACTAGTGTTTTAAGGAACAGCTTAAAAAGAGAATCCTAATGTGATTTCTTTATAATGGGTGTGTTCCTTATCTTATCCTAGTGTCTAAACTCTTCTCCATGGCTGGACCACCAAATAATATTCCTTTACGTGCTAAGGGGTAACTAGAGCGTGGGATAGGTTTAATAACTACCCTAACCCTAACGCGTACCCTAACGCTAACCCCTACCCTAACCCTAACACGTACACTAATCCTAACCCGTACCCTAAACCGAGCCCTAACCCTAACACTAACCCTTACCCTAACCCTAACCCATACCCTACGCCGTACCCGAAGCCCTCCCCGAACCCGTACCCTAAGCCGTACCCTAAGCCTAACCCTAAGCCTAACCCTAACCCTAGGCTACCCTTGACTGCTTCTGCCTCCAATAGATTTCCTAAGCACTAGTGTTTTAAGGAACAGCTTAAAAAGAGAATCCTAATGTGATTTCTTTATAATGTGTGTGTTCCTTATATTATCTTAGTGTCTAAACTCTTCTCCATGGCTGGACCCCCAAATAATATTCCTTTACGTGCTAAGGGGTATCTAGAGAGTGGGATAGGTTTAATAACTACCCTAACCCTAACGCGTACCCTAACCCTAACCCCTACCCTAACCCTAACACGTACCCTAATCCTAAAGTGTACCCTAAACCGAGCCCTAACCCTAACACTAACCGTAACCCTAACCCTAACCCATACCCTACGCCGTACCCGAAGCCCTCCCCGAACACGTACCCTAAGCCGTACCGTAAGCCTAACCCTAAGCCTAACCCTAACCCTAGGCTACCCTTGACTGCTTCTGCCTCCAATACATTTCCTAAGCACTAGTGTTTTAAGGAACAGCTTAAAAACAGAATCCTAATGTGATTTCTTTATAATGTGTGTGTTCCTTATATTATCTTAGTGTGTAAAGTCTTCTCCATGGCTGGACTCCCAAATAATATTCCTTTACGTGCTAAGGGGTATCTAGAGAGTGGGATAGGTTTAATAACTACCCTAAGCCTAACGCGTACCCTAACCCTAACCCCTACCCTAACCCTAACACGTACCCTAATCCTAACCCGTACCCTAAACCGAGCCCTAACCCTAACACTAACCCTAACCCTAACCCTAACCCATACCCTACGCCGTACCCGAAGCCCTCCCCGAACCCGTACCCTAAGCCGTACCCTAAGCCTAACCCTAACCCTAGGCTACCCTTGACTGCTTCTGCCTCCAATATATTTCCTAAGCACTAGTGTTTTAAGGAACAGCTTAAAAAGAGAATCCTAATGTGATTTCTTTATAATGGGTGTGTTCCTTATCTTATCCTAGGGTCTAAACTCTTCTCCATGGCTGGACCCCCAAATAATATTCCTTTACGTGCTAAGGGGTATCTAGAGAGTGGGATAGGTTTAATAACTACCTTAACCCTAACGCGTACCCTAACCCTAACCCCTACCCTAACCCTAACACGTACCCTAATCCTAACCCGTAACCTAAACCGAGCCCTAACCCTAACACTAACCCTAACCCTAACCCTAACCCATACCCTACGCCGTACCCGAAGCCCTCCCCGAACCCGTACCCTAAGCCGTACCCTAAGCCTAACCCTAAGCCTAACCCTAACCCTAGGCTACCCTTGACTGCTTCTGCCTCCAATAGATTTCCTAAGCACTAGTGTTTTAAGGAACAGCTTAAAAAGAGAATCCTAATGTGATTTCTTTATAATGGGTGTGTTCCTTATCTTATCCTAGTGTCTAAACTCTTCTCCATGGCTGGACCCCCAAATAATATTCCTTTACGTGCTAAGGGGTAACTAGAGAGTGGGATAGGTTTAATAACTACCCTAACCCTAACGCGTACCCTAACGCTAACCCCTACCCTAACCCTAACACGTACCCTAATCCTAACCCGTACCCTAAACCGAGCCCTAACCCTAACACTAACCCTAACCCTAACCCTAAACCATACCCTACGCCGTACCCGAAGCCCTCCCCGAACCCGTACCCTAAGCCGTACCCTAAGCCTAACCCTAAGCCTAACCCTAACCCTAGGCTACCCTTGACTGCTTCTGCCTCCAATAGATTTCCTAAGCACTAGTGTTTTAAGGAACAGCTTAAAAAGAGAATCCTAATGTGATTTGTTTATAATGGGTGTGTTCCTTATCTAATCCTAGTGTCTAAACTCTTCTCCATGGCTGGACCCCCAAATAATATTCCTTTATGTGCTAAGGGGTATCTAGAGAGTGGGATAGGTTTAATCACTACCCTAACCCTAACGCGTACCCTAACCCTAACCCCTACCCTAACCCTAACACGTACCCTAATCCTAACCTGTACCCTAAACCGAGCCCTAACCCTAACACTAACCCTAACCCTAACACTAACCCATACCCTACGCCGTACCCGAAGCCCTCCCCGAACCCGTACCCTAAGCCGTACCTTAAGCCTACCCCTAAGCCTAACACTAACCCTAGGCTACCCTTGACTGCTTCTGCCTCCAATAGATTTCCTAAGCACTAGTGTTTTAAGGAACAGCTTAAAAAGAGAATCCTAATGTGATTTCTTTATAATGTGTGTGTTCCTTATATTATATTAGTGTCTAAACTCTTCTCCATGGCTGGACCCCCAAATAATATTCCTTTACGTGCTAAGGGGTATCTAGAGAGTGGGATAGGTTTAATCACTACCCTAACCCTAACGCGTACCCTAACCCTAACCCCTACCCTATCCCTAGCACGTTCCCTAATCCTAACCCGTACCCTAAACCGAGCCCTAACCCTAACACTAACCCTAACCCTAACCCTAACCAATACCCTACGCCGTACCCGAAGCCCTCCCCGAAACCGTAGCCTAAACCGTACCCTAAGCCTACCCCTAAGCCTAACCCTAACCCTAGGCTACACTTGACTGCTTCTGCCTCCAATAGATTTCCTAAGTACTAGTGTTTTAAGGAACAGCTTAAAAAGAGAATCCTAATGTGATTTCTTTATAATGTGTGTGTTCCTTTTATTATCTTAGTGTCTAAACTCTTCTCCATGGCTGGACCCCCAAATAATATTCCTTTACGTGCTAAGGTGTATCTACAGAGTGGGATAGGTTTAATAACTACCCTAACCCTAACGTGTACCCTAACCCTAACCCCTACCCTAACCCTAACACGTACCCTAATCCTAACCCGTACCCTAAACCGAGCCCTAACCCTAACACTAACCCTAACCCTAACCCTAACCCATACCCTACGCCGTACCCGAAGCCCTCCCCGAACCCGTACCCTAAGCCGTACCCTAAGCCTAACCCTAAGCCTAACCCTAACCCTAGGCTACCCTTGACTGCTTCTGCCTCCAATAGATTTCCTAAGCACTAGTGTTTTAAGGAACAGCTTAAAAAGAGAATCCTAATGTGATTTCTTTATAATGGGTGTGTTCCTTATCTTATCCTAGTGTCTAAACTCTTCTCCATGGCTGGACCCCCAAATAATATTCCTTTACGTGCTAAGGGGTAACTAGAGCGTGGGATAGGTTTAATAACTACCCTAACCCTAACGCGTACCCTAACGCTAACCCCTACCCTAACCCTAACACGTACACTAATCCTAACCCGTACCCTAAACCGAGCCCTAACCCTAACACTAACCCTTACCCTAACCCTAACCCATACCCTACGCCGTACCCGAAGCCCTCCCCGAACCCGTACCCTAAGCCGTACCCTAAGCCTAACCCTAAGCCTAACCCTAACCCTAGGCTACCCTTGACTGCTTCTGCCTCCAATAGATTTCCTAAGCACTAGTGTTTTAAGGAACAGCTTAAAAAGAGAATCCTAATGTGATTTCTTTATAATGTGTGTGTTCCTTATATTATCTTAGTGTCTAAACTCTTCTCCATGGCTGGACCCCCAAATAATATTCCTTTACGTGCTAAGGGGTATCTAGAGAGTGGGATAGGTTTAATAACTACCCTAACCCTAACGCGTACCCTAACCCTAACCCCTACCCTAACCCTAACACGTACCCTAATCCTAAACCGTACCCTAAACCGAGCCCAACCCTAACACTAACCGTAACCCTAACCCTAACCCATACCCTACGCCGTACCCGAAGCCCTCCCCGAACACGTACCCTAAGCCGTACCGTAAGCCTAACCCTAAGCCTAACCCTAACCCTAGGCTACCCTTGACTGCTTCTGCCTCCAATACATTTCCTAAGCACTAGTGTTTTAAGGAACAGCTTAAAAACAGAATCCTAATGTGATTTCTTTATAATGTGTGTGTTCCTTATATTATCTTAGTGTGTAAAGTCTTCTCCATGGCTGGACCCCCAAATAATATTCCTTTACGTGCTAAGGGGTATCTAGAGAGTGGGATAGGTTTAATAACTACCCTAAGCCTAACGCGTACCCTAACCCTAACCCCTACCCTAACCCTAACACGTACCCTAATCCTAACCCGTACCCTAAACCGAGCCCTAAACCTAACACTAACCCTAACCCTAACCCTAACCCATACCCTACGCCGTACCCGAAGCCCTCCCCGAACCCGTACCCTAAGCCGTACCCTAAGCCTAACCCTAACCCTAGGCTACCCTTGACTGCTTCTGCCTCCAATATATTTCCTAAGCACTAGTGTTTTAAGGAACAGCTTAAAAAGAGAATCCTAATGTGATTTCTTTATAATGGGTGTGTTCCTTATCTTATCCTAGGGTCTAAACTCTTCTCCATGGCTGGACCCCCAAATAATATTCCTTTACGTGCTAAGGGGTATCTAGAGAGTGGGATAGGTTTAATAACTACCTTAACCCTAACGCGTACCCTAACCCTAACCCCTACCCTAACCCTAACACGTACCCTAATCCTAACCCGTAACCTAAACCGAGCCCTAACCCTAACACTAACCCTAACCCTAACCCTAACCCATACCCTACGCCGTACCCGAAGCCCTCCCCGAACCCGTACCCTAAGCCGTACCCTAAGCCTAAACCTAAGCCTAACCCTAACCCTAGGCTACCCTTGACTGCTTCTGCCTCCAATAGATTTCCTAAGCACTAGTGTTTTAAGGAACAGCTTAAAAAGAGAATCCTAATGTGATTTCTTTATAATGGGTGTGTTCCTTATCTTATCCTAGTGTCTAAACTCTTCTCCATGGCTGGACCCCCAAATAATATTCCTTTACGTGCTAAGGGGTAACTAGAGAGTGGGATAGGTTTAATAACTAACCTAACCCTAACGCGTACCCTAACGCTAACCCCTACCCTAACCCTAACACGTACCCTAATCCTAACCCGTACCCTAAACCGAGCCCTAACCCTAACACTAACCCTAACCCTAACCCTAAACCATACCCTACGCCGTACCCGAAGCCCTCCCCGAACCCGTACCCTAAGCCGTACCCTAAGCCTAACCCTAAGCCTAACCCTAACCCTAGGCTACCCTTGACTGCTTCTGCCTCCAATAGATTTCCTAAGCACTAGTGTTTTAAGGAACAGCTTAAAAAGAGAATCCTAATGTGATTTGTTTATAATGGGTGTGTTCCTTATCTAATCCTAGTGTCTAAACTCTTCTCCATGGCTGGACCCCCAAATAATATTCCTTTATGTGCTAAGGGGTATCTAGAGAGTGGGATAGGTTTAATCACTACCCTAACCCTAACGCGTACCCTAACCCTAACCCCTACCCTAACCCTAACACGTACCCTAATCCTAACCTGTACCCTAAACCGAGCCCTAACCCTAACACTAACCCTAACCCTAACACTAACCCATACCCTACGCCGTACCCGAAGCCCTCCCCGAACCCGTACCCTAAGCCGTACCTTAAGCCTACCCCTAAGCCTAACACTAACCCTAGGCTACCCTTGACTGCTTCTGCCTCCAATAGATTTCCTAAGCACTAGTGTTTTAAGGAACAGCTTAAAAAGAGAATCCTAATGTGATTTCTTTATAATGGGTGTGTTCCTTATATTATCTTAGTGTCTAAACTCTTCTCCATGGCTGGACCCCCAAATAATATTCCTTTACGTGCTAAGGGGTATCTAGAGAGTGGGATAGGTTTAATCACTACCCTAACCCTAACGCGTACCCTAACCCTAACCCCTACCCTATCCCTAGCACGTTCCCTAATCCTAACCCGTACCCTAAACCGAGCCCTAACCCTAACACTAACCCTAACCCTAACCCTAACCAATACCCTACGCCGTACCCGAAGCCCTCCCCGAAACCGTAGCCTAAACCGTACCCTAAGCCTACCCCTAAGCCTAACCCTAACCCTAGGCTACACTTGACTGCTTCTGCCTCCAATAGATTTCCTAAGTACTAGTGTTTTAAGGAACAGCTTAAAAAGAGAATCCTAATGTGATTTCTTTATAATGTGTGTGTTCCTTTTATTATCTTAGTGTCTAAACTCTTCTCCATGGCTGGACCCCCAAATAATATTCCTTTACGTGCTAAGGTGTATCTAGAGAGTGGGATAGGTTTAATAACTACCCTAACCCTAACGTGTACCCTAACCCTAACCCCTACCCTAACCCTAACACGTACCCTAATCCTAACCCGTACCCTAAACCGAGCCCTAACCCTAACACTAACCCTAACCCTAACCCTAACCCATACCCTACGCCGTACCCGAAGCCCTCCCCGAACCCGTACCCTAAGCCGTACCCTAAGCCTAACCCTAAGCCTAACCCTAACCCTAGGCTACCCTTGACTGCTTCTGCCTCCAATAGATTTCCTAAGCACTAGTGTTTTAAGGAACAGCTTAAAAAGAGAATCCTAATGTGATTTCTTTATAATGGGTGTGTTCCTTATCTTATCCTAGTGTCTAAACTCTTCTCCATGGCTGGCCCCCCAAATAATATTCCTTTACGTGCTAAGGGGTATCTAGAGAGTTGGATAGGTTTAATAACTACCCTAACCCTAACGCGTAACCTATCCCTCACCCCTACCCTAACCCTAACACGTACCCTAATCCTAAACCGTACCCTAAACCGAGCCCTAACCCTAACACTAACCCTAACCCTAACCCTAACCCATACCCTACGCCGTACCCGAAGCCCTCCCCGAACCCGTACCCTAAGCCGTACCCTAAGCCTAACCCTAAGCCTAACCCTAACCCTAGGCTACCCTTGACTGCTTCTGCCTCCAATAGATTTCCTAAGCACTAGTGTTTTAAGGAACAGCTTAAAAAGAGAATCCTAATGTGATTTCTTTATAATGTGTGTGTTCCTTATATTATCTTAGTGTCTAAACTCTTCTCCATGGCTGGAACCCCAAATAATATTCCTTTACGTGCTAAGGGGTATCTAGAGAGTGGGATAGGTTTAATAACTACCCTAACCCTAACGCGTACCCTAACGCTAACCCCTACCCTAACCCTAACACGTACCCTAATCCTAACCCGTACCCTAAACCGAGCCCTAACCCTAACACTAAGCCTAACCCTAACCCATACCCTACGCCGTACCCGAAGCCCTCCCCGAACCCGTACCCTAAGCCGTACCCTAAGCCTAACCCTAAGCCTAACCCTAACCCTAGGCTACCCTTGACTGCTTCTGCCTCCAATAGATTTCCTAAGCACTAGTGTTTTAAGGAACAGCTTAAAAAGAGAATCCTAATGTGATTTCTTTATAATGTGTGTGTTCCTTATATTATCTTAGTGTCTAAACTCTTCTCCATGGCTGGAACCCCAAATAATATTCCTTTACGTGCTAAGGGGTATCTAGAGAGTGGGATAGGTTTAATAACTACCCTAACCCTAACGCGTACCCTAACCCTAACCCCTACCCTAACCCTAACACGTACCCTAATCCTAAACCGTACCCTAAACCGAGCCCTAACCCTAACACTAACCGTAACCCTAACCCTAACCCATACCCTACGCCGCACGCGAAGCCCTCCCCGAACACGTACCCTAAGCCGTACCCTAAGCCTAACCCTAAGCCTAACCCTAACCCTAGGCTACCCTTGACTGCTTCTGCCTCCAATACATTTCCTAAGCACTAGTGTTTTAAGGAACAGCTTAAAAAAGAATCCTAAAGTGATTTCTTTATAATGGGTGTGTTCCTTATCTTATCCTAGTGTCTAAAGTCTTCTCCATGGCTGGACCCCCAAATAATATTCCTTTATGTGCTAAGGGGTATCGAGAGAGTGGGATAGGTTTAATAACTACCCTAACCCTAACGTGTACCCTAAACCTAACCCCTACCCTAACCCTAACACGTACCCTAATCCTAACCCGTACCCTAAACCGAGCCCTAACCCTAACACTAACCCTAACCCTAACCCTAACCCATACCCTACGCCGTACCCGAAGCCCTCCCCGAACCCGTACCCTAAGCCGTACCCTAAGCCTAACCCTAAGCCTAACCCTAACCCTAGGCTACCCTTGACTGCTTCTGCCTCCAATAGATTTCCTAAGCACTAGTGTTTTAAGGAACAGCTTAAAAAGAGAATCCTAATGTGATTTCTTTATAATGGGTGTGTTCCTTATCTTATCCTAGTGTCTAAACTCTTCTCCATGGCTGGCCCCCCAAATAATATTCCTTTACGTGCTAAGGGGTATCTAGAGAGTTGGATAGGTTTAATAACTACCCTAACCCTAACGCGTAACCTATCCCTCACCCCTACCCTAACCCTAACACGTACCCTAATCCTAAACCGTACCCTAAACCGAGCCCTAACCCTAACACTAACCCTAACCCTAACCCTAACCCATACCCTACGCCGTACCCGAAGCCCTCCCCGAACCCGTACCCTAAGCCGTACCCTAAGCCTAACCCTAAGCCTAACCCTAACCCTAGGCTACCCTTGACTGCTTCTGCCTCCAATAGATTTCCTAAGCACTAGTGTTTTAAGGAACAGCTTAAAAAGAGAATCCTAATGTGATTTCTTTATAATGTGTGTGTTCCTTATATTATCTTAGTGTCTAAACTCTTCTCCATGGCTGGAACCCCAAATAATATTCCTTTACGTGCTAAGGGGTATCTAGAGAGTGGGATAGGTTTAATAACTACCCTAACCCTAACGCGTACCCTAACGCTAACCCCTACCCTAACCCTAACACGTACCCTAATCCTAACCCGTACCCTAAACCGAGCCCTAACCCTAACACTAAGCCTAACCCTAACCCATACCCTACGCCGTACCCGAAGCCCTCCCCGAACCCGTACCCTAAGCCGTACCCTAAGCCTAACCCTAAGCCTAACCCTAACCCTAGGCTACCCTTGACTGCTTCTGCCTCCAATAGATTTCCTAAGCACTAGTGTTTTAAGGAACAGCTTAAAAAGAGAATCCTAATGTGATTTCTTTATAATGTGTGTGTTCCTTATATTATCTTAGTGTCTAAACTCTTCTCCATGGCTGGAACCCCAAATAATATTCCTTTACGTGCTAAGGGGTATCTAGAGAGTGGGATAGGTTTAATAACTACCCTAACCCTAACGCGTACCCTAACCCTAACCCCTACCCTAACCCTAACACGTACCCTAATCCTAAACCGTACCCTAAACCGAGCCCTAACCCTAACACTAACCGTAACCCTAACCCTAACCCATACCCTACGCCGCACCCGAAGCCCTCCCCGAACACGTACCCTAAGCCGTACCCTAAGCCTAACCCTAAGCCTAACCCTAACCCTAGGCTACCCTTGACTGCTTCTGCCTCCAATACATTTCCTAAGCACTAGTGTTTTAAGGAACAGCTTAAAAAAGAATCCTAAAGTGATTTCTTTATAATGGGTGTGTTCCTTATCTTATCCTAGTGTCTAAAGTCTTCTCCATGGCTGGACCCCCAAATAATATTCCTTTATGTGCTAAGGGGTATCGAGAGAGTGGGATAGGTTTAATAACTACCCTAACCCTAACGTGTACCCTAAACCTAACCCCTACCCTAACCCTAACACGTACCCTAATCCTAACCCGTACCCTAAACCGAGCCCTAACCCTAACACTAACCCTAACCCTAACCCTAACCCATACCCTACGCCGTACCCGAAGCCCTCCCCGAACCCGTACCCTAAGCCGTACCCTAAGCCTAACCCTAAACCTAACCCTAACCCTAGGCTACCCTTGACTTCTTTTGCCTCCAATAGATTTCCTAAGCACTAGTGTTTTAAGGAACAGCTTAAAAAGAGAATCCTAATGTGATTTCTTTATAATGGGTGTGTTCCTTATCTTATCCTAGTGTCTAAACTCTTCTCCATGGCTGGACCACCAAATAATATTCCTTTACGTGCTAAGGGGTAACTAGAGCGTGGGATAGGTTTAATAACTACCCTAACCCTAACGCGTACCCTAACGCTAACCCCTACCCTAACCCTAACACGTACACTAATCCTAACCCGTACCCTAAACCGAGCCCTAACCCTAACACTAACCCTTACCCTAACCCTAACCCATACCCTACGCCGTACCCGAAGCCCTCCCCGAACCCGTACCCTAAGCCGTACCCTAAGCCTAACCCTAAGCCTAACCCTAACCCTAGGCTACCCTTGACTGCTTCTGCCTCCAATAGATTTCCTAAGCACTAGTGTTTTAAGGAACAGCTTAAAAAGAGAATCCTAATGTGATTTCTTTATAATGTGTGTGTTCCTTATATTATCTTAGTGTCTAAACTCTTCTCCATGGCTGGACCCCCAAATAATATTCCTTTACGTGCTAAGGGGTATCTAGAGAGTGGGATAGGTTTAATAACTACCCTAACCCTAACGCGTACCCTAACCCTAACCCCTACCCTAACCCTAACACGTACCCTAATCCTAAAGTGTACCCTAAACCGAGCCCTAACCCTAACACTAACCGTAACCCTAACCCTAACCCATACCCTACGCCGTACCCGAAGCCCTCCCCGAACACGTACCCTAAGCCGTACCGTAAGCCTAACCCTAAGCCTAACCCTAACCCTAGGCTACCCTTGACTGCTTCTGCCTCCAATACATTTCCTAAGCACTAGTGTTTTAAGGAACAGCTTAAAAACAGAATCCTAATGTGATTTCTTTATAATGTGTGTGTTCCTTATATTATCTTAGTGTGTAAAGTCTTCTCCATGGCTGGACTCCCAAATAATATTCCTTTACGTGCTAAGGGGTATCTAGAGAGTGGGATAGGTTTAATAACTACCCTAAGCCTAACGCGTACCCTAACCCTAACCCCTACCCTAACCCTAACACGTACCCTAATCCTAACCCGTACCCTAAACCGAGCCCTAACCCTAACACTAACCCTAACCCTAACCCTAACCCATACCCTACGCCGTACCCGAAGCCCTCCCCGAACCCGTACCCTAAGCCGTACCCTAAGCCTAACCCTAAGCCTAACCCTAACCCTAGGCTACCCTTGACTGCTTCTGCCTCCAATAGATTTCCTAAGCACTAGTGTTTTAAGGAACAGCTTAAAAAGAGAATCCTAATGTGATTTCTTTATAATGGGTGTGTTCCTTATCTTATCCTAGTGTCTAAACTCTTCTCCATGGCTGGACCCCCAAATAATATTCCTTTACGTGCTAAGGGGTAACTACCGAGTGGGATAGGTTTAATAACTAACCTAACCCTAATGCGTACCCTAACGCTAACCCCTACCCTAACCCTAACACGTACCCTAATCCTAACCCGTACCCTAAACCGAGCCCTAACCCTAACACTAACCCTAACCCTAACCCTAACCCATACCCTACGCCGTACCCGAAGCCCTCCCCGAATTCGTACCCTAAGCCGTACCCAAAGCCTAACCCTAAGCCTAACTCTAACCCTAGGCTACCCTTGACTGCTTCTGCCTCCAATAGATTTCCTAAGCACTAGTGTTTTAAGGAACAGCTTAAAAAGAGAATCCTAATGTGATTTCTTTATAATGGGTGTGTTCCTTATCTTATCCTAGTGTCTAAACTCTTCTCCATGGCTGGACCCCCAAATAATATTCCTTTACGTGCTAAGGGGTAACTAGAGAGTGGGATAGGTTTAATAACTACCCTAACCCTAACGCGTACCCTAACGCTAACCCCTACCCTAACCCTAACACGTACCCTAATCCTAACCCGTACCCTAAACCGAGCCCTAACCCTAACACTAACCCTAACCCTAACCCTAAACCATACCCTACGCCGTACCCGAAGCCCTCCCCGAACCCGTACCCTAAGCCGTACCCTAAGCCTAACCCTAAGCCTAACCCTAACCCTAGGCTACCCTTGACTGCTTCTGCCTCCAATAGATTTCCTAAGCACTAGTGTTTTAAGGAACAGCTTAAAAAGAGAATCCTAATGTGATTTGTTTATAATGGGTGTGTTCCTTATCTAATCCTAGTGTCTAAACTCTTCTCCATGGCTGGACCCCCAAATAATATTCCTTTATGTGCTAAGGGGTATCTAGAGAGTGGGATAGGTTTAATCACTACCCTAACCCTAACGCGTACCCTAACCCTAACCCCTACCCTAACCCTAACACGTACCCTAATCCTAACCTGTACCCTAAACCGAGCCCTAACCCTAACACTAACCCTAACCCTAACACTAACCCATACCCTACGCCGTACCCGAAGCCCTCCCCGAACCCGTACCCTAAGCCGTACCTTAAGCCTACCCCTAAGCCTAACACTAACCCTAGGCTACCCTTGACTGCTTCTGCCTCCAATAGATTTCCTAAGCACTAGTGTTTTAAGGAACAGCTTAAAAAGAGAATCCTAATGTGATTTCTTTATAATGTGTGTGTTCCTTATATTATCTTAGTGTCTAAACTCTTCTCCATGGCTGGACCCCCAAATAATATTCCTTTACGTGCTAAGGGGTATCTAGAGAGTGGGATAGGTTTAATCACTACCCTAACCCTAACGCGTACCCTAACCCTAACCCCTACCCTATCCCTAGCACGTTCCCTAATCCTAACCCGTACCCTAAACCGAGCCCTAACCCTAACACTAACCCTAACCCTAACCCTAACCAATACCCTACGCCGTACCCGAAGCCCTCCCCGAAACCGTAGCCTAAACCGTACCCTAAGCCTACCCCTAAGCCTAACCCTAACCCTAGGCTACACTTGACTGCTTCTGCCTCCAATAGATTTCCTAAGTACTAGTGTTTTAAGGAACAGCTTAAAAAGAGAATCCTAATGTGATTTCTTTATAATGTGTGTGTTCCTTTTATTATCTTAGTGTCTAAACTCTTCTCCATGGCTGGACCCCCAAATAATATTCCTTTACGTGCTAAGGTGTATCTAGAGAGTGGGATAGGTTTAATAACTACCCTAACCCTAACGTGTACCCTAACCCTAACCCCTACCCTAACCCTAACACGTACCCTAATCCTAACCCGTACCCTAAACCGAGCCCTAACCCTAACACTAACCCTAACCCTAACCCTAACCCATACCCTACGCCGTACCCGAAGCCCTCCCCGAACCCGTACCCTAAGCCGTACCCTAAGCCTAACCCTAAGCCTAACCCTAACCCTAGGCTACCCTTGACTGCTTCTGCCTCCAATAGATTTCCTAAGCACTAGTGTTTTAAGGAACAGCTTAAAAAGAGAATCCTAATGTGATTTCTTTATAATGGGTGTGTTCCTTATCTTATCCTAGTGTCTAAACTCTTCTCCATGGCTGGACCCCCAAATAATATTCCTTTACGTGCTAAGGGGTAACTACCGAGTGGGATAGGTTTAATAACTAACCTAACCCTAATGCGTACCCTAACGCTAACCCCTACCCTAACCCTAACACGTACCCTAATCCTAACCCGTACCCTAAACCGAGCCCTAACCCTAACACTAACCCTAACCCTAACCCTAACCCATACCCTACGCCGTACCCGAAGCCCTCCCCGAATTCGTACCCTAAGCCGTACCCAAAGCCTAACCCTAAGCCTAACTCTAACCCTAGGCTACCCTTGACTGCTTCTGCCTCCAATAGATTTCCTAAGCACTAGTGTTTTAAGGAACAGCTTAAAAAGAGAATCCTAATGTGATTTCTTTATAATGTGTGTGTTCCTTATCTAATCCTAGTGTCTAAACTCTTCTCCATGGCTGGACCCCCAAATAATATTCCTTTATGTGCTAAGGGGTATCTAGAGAGTGGGATAGGTTTAATCACTACCCTAACCCTAACGTGTACCCAAACCCTAACCCCTACCCTAACCCTAACACGTACCCTAATCCTAACCCGTACCCTAAACCGAGCCCTAACCCTAACACTAACCCTAACCCTAACCCTAACCCATACCCTACGCCATACCCGAAGCCCTCCCCGAACCCGTACCCTAAGCCGTACCCTAAGCCTAACCCTAAGCCTAACCTTAACCCTAGGCTACCCTTGACTGCTTCTGCCTCCAATAGATTTCCTAAGCACTAGTGTTTTAAGGAACAGCTTAAAAAGAGAATCCTAATGTGATTTCTTTATACTGTGTGTGTTCCTTATAATATCTTAGTGTCTAACCTTTTCTCCATGGCTGGACCCCCAAATAATATTCCTTTACGTGCTAAGGGTTATCTAGAGAGTGGGATAGGTTTAATAACTACCCTAACCCTAACGCGTACCCTAACCCTAACCCCTACCCTAAACCTAACACGTACCCTAATCCTAACCCGTACCCTAAACCGAGCCCTAACCCTAACACTAACCCTAACCCTAACCCTAACCCATACCCTACGCCGTACCCGAATCCCTCCCCGAACCCGTACCATAAGCCGTACCCTAAGCCTAACCCTAAGCCTAACCCTAACCCTAGGCTACCCTTGACTGCCTCTGCCTCCAATATATTTCCTAAGCACTAGTGTTTTAAGGAACAGCTTAAATAGAGAATTCTAATGTGATTTCTATATAATGGGTGTGTTCCTTATCTTATCCTAGTGTCTAAACTCTTCTCCATGGCTGGACCCACAAATAATATTCCTTTACGTGCTAAGGGGTATCTAGAGAGTGGGATAGGTTTAATAACTACCCTAACCCTAACGCGTACCCTAACCCTAACCCCTACCCTAACCCTAATACGTACACTAATCCTAACCCGTACCCTAAACCGAGCCCTAACCCTAACACTAACCCTAACCCTAACCCTAACCCATACCCTACGCCGTACCCGAAGCCCTCCCCGAACCCGTACCCTAAGCCGTACCCTAAGCCTACCCCTAAGCCTAACCCTAACCATAGGCTACCCTTGACTGCTTCTGCCTCCAATAGATTTCCTAAGCACTAGTGTTTTAAGGAACAGCTTAAAAAGAGAATCCTAATATGATTTCTTTATAATGTGTGTGTTCCTTTTATTATCTTAGTGTCTAAACTCTTCTCCATGGCTGGACCCCCAAATAATATTCCTTTACGTGCTAAGGGGTATCTAGAGAGTGGGATAGGTTTAATAACTACCCTAACCCTAACGTGTACCCTAACCCTAACCCCTACCCTAACCCTAACACGTACCCTAATCCTAACCCGTACCCTAAACCGAGCCCTAACCCTAACACTAACCCTAACCCTAACCCTAACCCATACCCTACGCCGTACCCGAAGCCCTCCACGAACCCGTACCCTAAGCCGTACCCTTAGCCTAACCCTAAGCCTAACCCTAACCCTAGGCTACCCTTGACTGCTTCTGCCTCCAATATATTTCCTAAGCACTAGTGTTTTAAGGAACAGCTTAAAAAGAGAATCCTAATGTGATTTCTTTATAATGGGTGTGTTCCTTATCTTATCCTAGGGTCTAAACTCTTCTCCATGGCTGCACCCCCAAATAATATTCCTTTACGTGCTAAGGGGTATCTAGAGAGTGGGATAGGTTTAATAACTACCTTAACCCTAACGCGTACCCTAACCCTAACCCCTACCCTAACCCTAACACGTACCCTAATCCTAACCCGTAACCTAAACCGAGCCCTAACCCTAACACTAACCCTAACCCTAACCCTAACCCATACCCTACGCCGTACCCGAAGCCCTCCCCGAACCCGTACCCTAAGCTGTACCCTAATCCTACCCCTAAGCCTAACCCTAACCCTAGGCAACCCTTGACTGCTTCTGCCTCCAATAGATTTCCGAAGCACTAGTGTTTTAAGGAACAGCTTAAAAAGAGAATCCTAATGTGATTTCTTTATAATGTGTGTGTTCCTTATATTATCTTAGTGTCTAAACTCTTCTCCATGGCTGGACCCCCAAATAATATTCCTTTACGTGCTAAGGGGTATCTAGAGAGTGGGATAGGTTTAATAACTACCCTAACCCTAACGTGTACCCTAAACCTAACCCCTACCCTAACCCTAACACGTACCCTAATCCTAACCCGTACCCTAAACCGAGCCCTAACCCTAACACTAACCCTAACCCTAACCCTAACCCATACCCTACGCCGTACCCGAAGCCCTCCCCGAACCCGTACCCTAAGCCGTACCCTAAGCCTAACCCTAAACCTAACCCTAACCCTAGGCTACCCTTGACTGCTTCTGCCTCCAATAGATTTCCAAACCACTAGTGTTTTAAGGAACAGCTTAAAAAGAGAATCCTAATGTGATTTCTTTATAATGGGTGTGTTCCTTATCTTATCCTAGTGTCTAAACTCTTCTCCATGGCTGGACCCCCAAATAATATTCCTTTACGTGCTAAGGGGTATCTAGAGAGTGGGATAGGTTTAATAACTACCTTAACCCTAACGCGTACCCTAACCCTAACCCCTACCCTAACCCTAACACGTACCCTAATCCTAACCCGTAACCTAAACCGAGCCCTAACCCTAACACTAACCCTAACCCTAACCCTAACACATACCCTACGCCGTACCCGAAGCCCTCCCCGAACCCGTACCCTAAGCCGTACCCTAAGCCTAACCCTAAGCCTAACCCTAACCCTAGGCTATCCTTGACTGCTTCTGCCTCCAATAGATTTCCTAAGCACTAGTGTTTTAAGGAACAGCTTAAAAAGAGAATCCTAATGTGATTTCTTTATAATGGGTGTGTTCCTTATCTTATCCTAGTGTCTAAACTCTTCTCCATGGCTGGACCCCCAAATAATATTCCTTTACGTGCTAAGGGGTAACTAGAGAGTGGGATAGGTTTAATAACTACCCTAACCCTAACGCGTACCCTAACGCTAACCTCTACCCTAACCCTAACACGTACCCTAATCCTAACCCGTACCCTAAACCGAGCCCTAACCCTAACACTAACCCTAACCCTAACCCTAAACCATACCCTACGCCGTACCCGAAGCCCTCCCCGAACCCGTACCCTAAGCCGTACCCTAAGCCTAACCCTAACCCTAGGCTACCCTTGACTGCTTCTGCCTCCAATAGATTTCCTAAGCACTAGTGTTTTAAGGAACAGCTTAAAAAGAGAATCCTAATGTGATTTGTTTATAATGGGTGTGTTCCTTATCTAATCCTACTGTCTAAACTCTTCTCCATGGCTGGACCCCCAAATAATATTCCTTTATGTGCTAAGGGGTATCTAGAGAGTGGGATAGGTTTAATCACTACCCTAACCGTAACACGTACCCTAACCCTAACCCCTACCCTAACCCTAACACGTACCCTAATCCTAACCCGTAACCTAAACCGAGCCCTAACCCTAACACTAACCCTAACCCTAACCCTAACCCATACCCTACGCCGTACCCGAAGCCCTCCCCGAACCCGTACCCTAAACCGTACCCTAAGCCTAACCCTAAGCCTAACCCTAACCCTAGGCTACCCTTGACTGCTTCTGCCTCCAATAGATTTCCTAAGCACTAGTGTTTTAAGGAACAGCATAAAAAGGGAATCCTAATGTGATTTCTTTATAATGGGTGTGTTCCTTATCTTATCCTAGTGTCTAAACTCTTCTCCATGGCTGGCCCCCCAAATAATATTCCTTTACGTGCTAAGGGGTATCTAGAGAGTTGGATAGGTTTAATAACTACCCTAACCCTAACGCGTAACCTAACCCTCACCCCTACCCTAACCCTAACACGTACCCTAATCCTAAACCGTACCCTAAACCGAGCCCTAACCCTAACACTAACCGTAACCCTAACCCTAACTCATACCCTACGCCGTACCCGCAGCCCTCCCCGAACCCGTACCCTAAGCCGTACCCTAAGCCTAACCCTAAGCCTAACCCTAACCCTAGGCTACCCTTGACTGCTTCTGACTCCAATAGATTTCCTAAGCACTAGTGTTTTAAGGAACAGATTAAAAAGAGAATACTAACGTGATTTCTTTATAATGTGTGTGTTCCTTATATTATCTTAGTGTCTAAACTCTTCTCCATTGGTGGACCCGCAAATAATATTCCTTTACGTGCTAAGGGGTATCTAGAGAGTGGGATAGGTTTAATCACTACCCTAACCGTAACGCGTACCCTAACCCTAACCCCTACCCTAACCCTAACACGTACCCTAATCCTAACCCGTACCCTAAACCGAGCCCTAACCCTAACACTAACCCTAACCCTAACCCTAACCCATACCCTACGCCGTACCCGAAGACCTCCCCGAAAACGTACCCTAAGCCGTACCCTAAGCCTAACCCTAAGCCTAACCCTAACCCTAGGCTACCCTTGACTGCTTCTGCCTCCAATAGATTTCCTAAGCACTAGTGTTTTAAGGAACAGCTTAAAAAGAGAATCCTAAAGTGATTTCTTTATAATGGGTGTGTTCCTTATCTAATCCTAGTGTCGAAACTCTTCTCCATGCCTGGACCCCCTAAATAATATTCCTTTACGTGCTAAGGGTTATCGAGAGAGTGGGACAGGTTTAATAACTACCCTAACCCTAACGCGTACCCTAACCCTAACCCCTACCCTAACCCTAACACGTACCCTAATCCTAACCCGTACCCTAAACCGAGCCCTAACCCTAACACTAACCCTAACCCTAACCCTAACCCATACCCTACGCCGTACCCGAAGCCCTCCCCGAACCCGTACCCTAAGCCTAACCCTAAGCCTAACCCTAACCCTAGGCTACCCTTGACTGCTTCTGCCTCCAATAGATTTCCTAAGCACTAGTGTTTTAAGGAACAGCTTAAAAACAGAATCCTAATGTGATTTCTTTATAATGTGTGTGTTCCTTATATTATCTTAGTGTCTAAACTCTTCTCCATGGCTGGACCCCCAAATAATATTCCTTTACGTGCTAAGGGGTATCTAGAGAGTGGGATAGGTTTAATAACTACCCTAACCCTAACGCGTACCCTAACCCTAAACCCTACCCTAACCCTAACACGTACCCTAATCCTAAAGCGTACCCTAAACCGAGCCCTAACCCTAACACTAACCGTAACCCTAACCCTAACCCATACCCTACGCCGTACCCGAAGCCCTCCCCGAACAGGTACCCTAAGCCGTACCCTAAGCCTAACCCTAAGCCTAACCCTAACCCTAGGCTACCCTTGACTGCTTCTGCCTCCAATAGATTTCCTAAGCACTAGTGTTTTAAGGAACAGCATAAAAAGGGAATCCTAATGTGATTTCTTTATAATGGGTGTGTTCCTTATCTTATCCTAGGGTCTAAACTCTTCTCCATGGCTGGCCCCCCAAATAATATTCCTTTACGTGCTAAGGGGTATCTAGAGAGTTGGATAGGTTTAATAACTACCCTAACCCTAACGCGTAACCTAACCCTCACCCCTACCCTAACCCTAACACGTACCCTAATCCTAAACCGTACCCTAAACCGAGCCCTAACCCTAACACTAACCCTAACCCTAACCCTAACCCATACCCTACGCCGTACCCGAAGCCCTCCCCGAACCCGTACCCTAAGCCGTACCCTAAGCCTAACCCTAAGCCTAACCCTAACCCTAGGCTACCCTTGACTGCTTCTGCCTCCAATAGATTTCCTAAGCACTAGTGTTTTAAGGAACAGCTTAAAAAGAGAATCCTAATGTGATTTCTTTATAATGTGTGTGTTCCTTATATTATCTTAGTGTCTAAACTCTTCTCCATGGCTGGAACCCCAAATAATATTCCTTTACGTGCTAAGGGGTATCTAGAGAGTGGGATAGGTTTAATAACTACCCTAACCCTAACGCGTACCCTAACGCTAACCCCTACCCTAACCCTAACACGTACCCTAATCCTAACCCGTACCCTAAACCGAGCCCTAACCCTAACACTAACCCTTACCCTAACCCTAACCCATACCCTACGCCGTACCCGAAGCCCTCCCCGAACCCGTACCCTAAGCCGTACCCTAAGCCTAACCCTAAGCCTAACCTTAACCCTAGGCTACCCTTGACTGCTTCTGCCTCCAATAGATTTCCTAAGCACTAGTGTTTTAAGGAACAGCTTAAAAAGAGAATCCTAATGTGATTTCTTTATAATGTGTGTGTTCCTTATATTATCTTAGTGTCTAAACTCTTCTCCATGGCTGGAACCCCAAATAATATTCCTTTACGTGCTAAGGGGTATCTAGAGAGTGGGATAGGTTTAATAACTACCCTAACCCTAACGCGTACCCTAACCCTAACCCCTACCCTAACCCTAACACGTACCCTAATCCTAAACCGTACCCTAAACCGAGCCCTAACCCTAACACTAACCGTAACCCTAACCCTAACCCATACCCTACGCCGTACCCGAAGCCCTCCCCGAACACGTACCCTAAGCCGTACCCTAAGCCTAACCCTAAGCCTAACCCTAACCCTAGGCTACCCTTGACTGCTTCTGCCTCCAATAGATTTCCTAAGCACTAGTGTTTTAAGGAACAGCTTAAAAAAGAATCCTAAAGTGATTTCTTTATAATGGGTGTGTTCCTTATCTTATCCTAGTGTCTAAAGTCTTCTCCATGGCTGGACCCCCAAATAATATTCCTTTATGTGCTAAGGGGTATCGAGAGAGTGGGATAGGTTTAATAACTACCCTAACCCTAACGTGTACCCTAAACCTAACCCCTACCCTAACCCTAACACGTACCCTAATCCTAACCCGTACCCTAAACCGAGCCCTAACCCTAACACTAACCCTAACCCTAACCCTAACCCATACCCTACGCCGTACCCGAAGCCCTCCCCGAACCCGTACCCTAAGCCGTACCCTAAGCCTAACCCTAAACCTAACCCTAACCCTAGGCTACCCTTGACTTCTTTTGCCTCCAATAGATTTCCTAAGCACTAGTGTTTTAAGGAACAGCTTAAAAAGAGAATCCTAATGTGATTTCTTTATAATGGGTGTGTTCCTTATCTTATCCTAGTGTCTAAACTCTTCTCCATGGCTGGACCCCCAAATAATATTCCTTTACGTGCTAAGGGGTAACTAGAACGTGGGATAGGTTTAATAACTACCCTAACCCTAACGCGTACCCTAACGCTAACCCCTACCCTAACCCTAACACGTACACTAATCCTAACCCGTACCCTAAACCGAGCCCTAACCCTAACACTAAACCTTACCCTAACCCTAACCCATACCCTACGCCGTACCCGAAGCCCTCCCCGAACCCGTACCCTAAGCCGTACCCTAAGCCTAACCCTAAGCCTAACCCTAACCCTAGGCTACCCTTGACTGCTTCTGCCTCCAATAGATTTCCTAAGCACTAGTGTTTTAAGGAACAGCTTAAAAAGAGAATCCTAATGTGATTTCTTTATAATGTGTGTGTTCCTTATATTATCTTAGTGTCTAAACTCTTCTCCATGGCTGGACCCCCAAATAATATTCCTTTACGTGCTAAGGGGTATCTAGAGAGTGGGATAGGTTTAATAACTACCCTAACCCTAACGCGTACCCTAACCCTAACCCCTACCCTAACCCTAACACGTACCCTAATCCTAAAGTGTACCCTAAACCGAGCCCTAACCCTAACACTAACCGTAACCCTAACCCTAACCCATACCCTACGCCGTACCCGAAGCCCTCCCCGAACACGTACCCTAAGCCGTACCGTAAGCCTAACCCTAAGCCTAACCCTAACCCTAGGCTACCCTTGACTGCTTCTGCCTCCAATACATTTCCTAAGCACTAGTGTTTTAAGGAACAGCTTAAAAACAGAATCCTAATGTGATTTCTTTATAATGTGTGTGTTCCTTATATTATCTTAGTGTGTAAAGTCTTCTCCATGGCTGGACCCCCAAATAATATTCCTTTACGTGCTAAGGGGTATCTAGAGAGTGGGATAGGTTTAATAACTACCCTAAGCCTAACGCGTACCCTAACCCTAACCCCTACCCTAACCCTAACACGTACCCTAATCCTAACCCGTACCCTAAACCGAGCCCTAACCCTAACACTAACCCTAACCCTAACCCTAACCCATACCCTACGCCGTACCCGAAGCCCTCCCCGAACCCGTACCCTAAGCCGTACCCTAAGCCTAACCCTAACCCTAGGCTACCCTTGACTGCTTCTGCCTCCAATATATTTCCTAAGCACTAGTGTTTTAAGGAACAGCTTAAAAAGAGAATCCTAATGTGATTTCTTTATAATGGGTGTGTTCCTTATCTTATCCTAGGGTCTAAACTCTTCTCCATGGCTGGACCCCCAAATAATATTCCTTTACGTGCTAAGGGGTATCTAGAGAGTGGGATAGGTTTAATAACTACCTTAACCCTAACGCGTACCCTAACCCTAACCCCTACCCTAACCCTAACACGTACCCTAATCCTAACCCGTAACCTAAACCGAGCCCTAACCCTAACACTAACCCTAACCCTAACCCTAACCCATACCCTACGCCGTACCCGAAGCCCTCCCCGAACCCGTACCCTAAGCCGTACCCTAAGCCTAACCCTAAGCCTAACCCTAACCCTAGGCTACCCTTGACTGCTTCTGCCTCCAATAGATTTCCTAAGCACTAGTGTTTTAAGGAACAGCTTAAAAAGAGAATCCTAATGTGATTTCTTTATAATGGGTGTGTTCCTTATCTTATCCTAGTGTCTAAACTCTTCTCCATGGCTGGACCCCCAAATAATATTCCTTTACGTGCTAAGGGGTAACTAGAGAGTGGGATAGGTTTAATAACTACCCTAACCCTAACGCGTACCCTAACGCTAACCCCTACCCTAACCCTAACACGTACCCTAATCCTAACCCGTACCCTAAACCGAGCCCTAACCCTAACACTAACCCTAACCCTAACCCTAAACCATACCCTACGCCGTACCCGAAGCCCTCCCCGAACCCGTACCCTAAGCCGTACCCTAAGCCTAACCCTAAGCCTAACCCTAACCCTAGGCTACCCTTGACTGCTTCTGCCTCCAATAGATTTCCTAAGCACTAGTGTTTTAAGGAACAGCTTAAAAAGAGAATCTTAATGTGATTTGTTTATAATGGGTGTGTTCCTTATCTAATCCTAGTGTCTAAACTCTTCTCCATGGCTGGACCCCCAAATAATATTCCTTTATGTGCTAAGGGGTAACTACCGAGTGGGATAGGTTTAATCACTACCCTAACCCTAACGCGTACCCTAACCCTAACCCCTACCCTAACCCTAACACGTACCCTAATCCTAACCTGTACCCTAAACCGAGCCCTAACCCTAACACTAACCCTAACCCTAACACTAACCCATACCCTACGCCGTACCCGAAGCCCTCCCCGAACCCGTACCCTAAGCCGTACCTTAAGCCTACCCCTAAGCCTAACACTAACCCTAGGCTACCCTTGACTGCTTCTGCCTCCAATAGATTTCCTAAGCACTAGTGTTTTAAGGAACAGCTTAAAAAGAGAATCCTAATGTGATTTCTTTATAATGTGTGTGTTCCTTATATTATCTTAGTGTCTAAACTCTTCTCCATGGCTGGACCCCCAAATAATATTCCTTTACGTGCTAAGGGGTATCTAGAGAGTGGGATAGGTTTAATCACTACCCTAACCCTAACGCGTACCCTAACCCTAACCCCTACCCTATCCCTAGCACGTTCCCTAATCCTAACCCGTACCCTAAACCGAGCCCTAACCCTAACACTAACCCTAACCCTAACCCTAACCAATACCCTACGCCGTATCCGAAGCCCTCCCCGAAACCGTAGCCTAAACCGTACCCTAAGCCTACCCCTAAGCCTAACCCTAACCCTAGGCTACACTTGACTGCTTCTGCCTCCAATAGATTTCCTAAGTACTAGTGTTTTAAGGAACAGCTTAAAAAGAGAATCCTAATGTGATTTCTTTATAATGTGTGTGTTCCTTTTATTATCTTAGTGTCTAAACTCTTCTCCATGGCTGGACCCCCAAATAATATTCCTTTACGTGCTAAGGTGTATCTAGAGAGTGGGATAGGTTTAATAACTACCCTAACCCTAACGTGTACCCTAACCCTAACCCCTACCCTAACCCTAACACGTACCCTAATCCTAACCCGTACCCTAAACCGAGCCCTAACCCTAACACTAACCCTAACCCTAACCCTAACCCATACCCTACGCCGTACCCGAAGCCCTCCCCGAACCCGTACCCTAAGCCGTACCCTAAGCCTAACCCTAAGCCTAACCCTAACCCTAGGCTACCCTTGACTGCTTCTGCCTCCAATAGATTTCCTAAGCACTAGTGTTTTAAGGAACAGCTTAAAAAGAGAATCCTAATGTGATTTCTTTATAATGGGTGTGTTCCTTATCTTATCCTAGTGTCTAAACTCTTCTCCATGGCTGGACCCCCAAATAATATTCCTTTACGTGCTAAGGGGTAACTACCGAGTGGGATAGGTTTAATAACTAACCTAACCCTAATGCGTACCCTAACGCTAACCCCTACCCTAACCCTAACACGTACCCTAATCCTAACCCGTACCCTAAACCGAGCCCTAACCCTAACACTAACCCTAACCCTAACCCTAACCCATACCCTACGCCGTACCCGAAGCCCTCCCCGAATTCGTACCCTAAGCCGTACCCAAAGCCTAACCCTAAGCCTAACTCTAACCCTAGGCTACCCTTGACTGCTTCTGCCTCCAATAGATTTCCTAAGCACTAGTGTTTTAAGGAACAGCTTAAAAAGAGAATCCTAATGTGATTTCTTTATAATGTGTGTGTTCCTTATCTAATCCTAGTGTCTAAACTCTTCTCCATGGCTGGACCCCCAAATAATATTCCTTTATGTGCTAAGGGGTATCTAGAGAGTGGGATAGGTTTAATCACTACCCTAACCCTAACGTGTACCCAAACCCTAACCCCTACCCTAACCCTAACACGTACCCTAATCCTAACCCGTACCCTAAACCGAGCCCTAACCCTAACACTAACCCTAACCCTAACCCTAACCCATACCCTACGCCATACCCGAAGCCCTCCCCGAACCCGTACCCTAAGCCGTACCCTAAGCCTAACCCTAAGCCTAACCTTAACCCTAGGCTACCCTTGACTGCTTCTGCCTCCAATAGATTTCCTAAGCACTAGTGTTTTAAGGAACAGCTTAAAAAGAGAATCCTAATGTGATTTCTTTATACTGTGTGTGTTCCTTATAATATCTTAGTGTCTAACCTTTTCTCCATGGCTGGACCCCCAAATAATATTCCTTTACGTGCTAAGGGTTATCTAGAGAGTGGGATAGGTTTAATAACTACCCTAACCCTAACGCGTACCCTAACCCTAACCCCTACCCTAACCCTAACACGTACCCTAATCCTAACCCGTACCCTAAACCGAGCCCTAACCCTAACACTAACCCTAACCCTAACCCTAACCCATACCCTACGCCGTACCCGAATCCCTCCCCGAACCCGTACCATAAGCCGTACCCTAAGCCTAACCCTAAGCCTAACCCTAACCCTAGGCTACCCTTGACTGCCTCTGCCTCCAATATATTTCCTAAGCACTAGTGTTTTAAGGAACAGCTTAAATAGAGAATTCTAATGTGATTTCTATATAATGGGTGTGTTCCTTATCTTATCCTAGTGTCTAAACTCTTCTCCATGGCTGGACCCACAAATAATATTCCTTTACGTGCTAAGGGGTATCTAGAGAGTGGGATAGGTTTAATAACTACCCTAACCCTAACGCGTACCCTAACCCTAACCCCTACCCTAACCCTAACACGTACCCTAATCCTAACCCGTACCCTAAACCGAGCCCTAACCCTAACACTAACCCTAACCCTAACCCTAACCCATACCCTACGCCGTACCCGAAGCCCTCCCCGAACCCGTACCCTAAGCCGTACCCTAAGCCTACCCCTAAGCCTAACCCTAACCATAGGCTACCCTTGACTGCTTCTGCCTCCAATAGATTTCCTAAGCACTAGTGTTTTAAGGAACAGCTTAAAAAGAGAATCCTAATGTGATTTCTTTATAATGTGTGTGTTCCTTATATTATCTTAGTGTCTAAACTCTTCTCCATGGCTGGACCCCCAAATAATATTCCTTTACGTGCTAAGGGGTATCTAGAGAGTGGGATAGGTTTAATCACTACCCTAACCCTAACGCGTACCCTAACCCTAACCCCTACCCTAACCCTAACACGTACCCTAATCCTAACCTGTACCCTAAACCGAGCCCTAACCCTAACACTAACCCTAACCCTAACACTAACCCATACCCTACGCCGTACCCGAAGCCCTCCCCGAACCCGTACCCTAAGCCGTACCTTAAGCCTACCCCTAAGCCTAACACTAACCCTAGGCTACCCTTGACTGCTTCTGCCTCCAATAGATTTCCTAAGCACTAGTGTTTTAAGGAACAGCTTAAAAAGAGAATCCTAATGTGATTTCTTTATAATGTGTGTGTTCCTTATATTATCTTAGTGTCTAAACTCTTCTCCATGGCTGGACCCCCAAATAATATTCCTTTACGTGCTAAGGGGTATCTAGAGAGTGGGATAGGTTTAATCACTACCCTAACCCTAACGCGTACCCTAACCCTAACCCCTACCCTATCCCTAGCACGTTCCCTAATCCTAACCCGTACCCTAAACCGAGCCCTAACCCTAACACTAACCCTAACCCTAACCCTAACCAATACCCTACGCCGTACCCGAAGCCCTCCCCGAAACCGTAGCCTAAACCGTACCCTAAGCCTACCCCTAAGCCTAACCCTAACCCTAGGCTACACTTGACTGCTTCTGCCTCCAATAGATTTCCTAAGTACTAGTGTTTTAAGGAACAGCTTAAAAAGAGAATCCTAATGTGATTTCTTTATAATGTGTGTGTTCCTTATATTATCTTAGTGTCTAAACTCTTCTCCATGGCTGGACCCCCAAATAATATTCCTTTACGTGCTAAGGGGTATCTAGAGAGTGGGATAGGTTTAATAACTACCCTAACCCTAACGTGTACCCTAACCCTAACCCCTACCCTAACCCTAACACGTACCCTAATCCTAACCCGTACCCTAAACCGAGCCCTAACCCTAACACTAACCCTAACCCTAACCCTAACCCATACCCTACGCCGTACCCGAAGCCCTCCCCGAACCCGTACCCTAAGCCGTACCCTAAGCCTAACCCTAAGCCTAACCCTAACCCTAGGCTACCCTTGACTGCTTCTGCCTCCAATAGATTTCCTAAGCACTAGTGTTTTAAGGAACAGCTTAAAAAGAGAATCCTAATGTGATTTCTTTATAATGGGTGTGTTCCTTATCTTATCCTAGTGTCTAAACTCTTCTCCATGGCTGGACCCCCAAATAATATTCCTTTACGTGCTAAGGGGTAACTACCGAGTGGGATAGGTTTAATAACTAACCTAACCCTAATGCGTACCCTAACGCTAACCCCTTCCCTAACCCTAACACGTACCCTAATCCTAACCCGTACCCTAAACCGAGCCCTAACCCTAACACTAACCCTAACCCTAACCCTAACCCATACCCTACGCCGTACCCGAAGCCCTCCCCGAATTCGTACCCTAAGCCGTACCCAAAGCCTAACCCTAAGCCTAACTCTAACCCTAGGCTACCCTTGACTGCTTCTGCCTCCAATAGATTTCCTAAGCACTAGTGTTTTAAGGAACAGCTTAAAAAGAGAATCCTAATGTGATTTCTTTATAATGTGTGTGTTCCTTATCTAATCCTAGTGTCTAAACTCTTCTCCATGGCTGGACCCCCAAATAATATTCCTTTATGTGCTAAGGGGTATCTAGAGAGTGGGATAGGTTTAATCACTACCCTAACCCTAACGTGTACCCAAACCCTAACCCCTACCCTAACCCTAACACGTACCCTAATCCTAACCCGTACCCTAAACCGAGCCCTAACCCTAACACTAACCCTAACCCTAACCCTAACCCATACCCTACGCCATACCCGAAGCCCTCCCCGAACCCGTACCCTAAGCCGTACCCTAAGCCTAACCCTAAGCCTAACCTTAACCCTAGGCTACCCTTGACTGCTTCTGCCTCCAATAGATTTCCTAAGCACTAGTGTTTTAAGGAACAGCTTAAAAAGAGAATCCTAATGTGATTTCTTTATACTGTGTGTGTTCCTTATAATATCTTAGTGTCTAACCTTTTCTCCATGGCTGGACCCCCAAATAATATTCCTTTACGTGCTAAGGGTTATCTGGAGAGTGGGATAGGTTTAATAACTACCCTAACCCTAACGCGTACCCTAACCCTAACCCCTACCCTAACCCTAACACGTACCCTAATCCTAACCCGTACCCTAAACCGAGCCCTAACCCTAACACTAACCCTAACCCTAACCCTAACCCATACCCTACGCCGTACCCGAATCCCTCCCCGAACCCATACCATAAGCCGTACCCTAAGCCTAACCCTAAGCCTAACCCTAACCCTAGGCTACCCTTGACTGCCTCTGCCTCCAATATATTTCCTAAGCACTAGTGTTTTAAGGAACAGCTTAAATAGAGAATTCTAATGTGATTTCTATATAATGGGTGTGTTCCTTATCTTATCCTAGTGTCTAAACTCTTCTCCATGGCTGGACCCACAAATAATATTCCTTTACGTGCTAAGGGGTATCTAGAGAGTGGGATAGGTTTAATAACTACCCTAACCCTAACGCGTACCCTAACCCTAACCCCTACCCTAACCCTAACACGTACCCTAATCCTAACCCGTACCCTAAACCGAGCCCTAACCCTAACACTAACCCTAACCCTAACCCTAACCCATACCCTACGCCGTACCCGAAGCCCTCCCCGAACCCGTACCCTAAGCCGTACCCTAAGCCTACCCCTAAGCCTAACCCTAACCATAGGCTACCCTTGACTGCTTCTGCCTCCAATAGATTTCCTAAGCACTAGTGTTTTAAGGAACAGCTTAAAAAGAGAATCCTAATGTGATTTCTTTATAATGTGTGTGTTCCTTATATTATCTTAGTGTCTAAACTCTTCTCCATGGCTGGACCCCCAAATAATATTCCTTTACGTGCTAAGGGGTATCTAGAGAGTGGGATAGGTTTAATCACTACCATAACCCTAACGCGTACCCTAACCCTAACCCCTACCCTAACCCTAGCACGTACCCTAATCCTAACCCGTACCCTAAACCGAGCCCTAACCCTAACACTAACCCTAACCCTAACCCTAACCCATACCCTACGCCGTACCCGATGCCCTCCCCGAACCCGTACCCTAAGCCGTACCCTAAGCCTACCCCTAAGCCTAACCCTAACCCTAGGCTACACTTGACTGCTTCTGCCTCCAATAGACTTCCTAAGTACTAGTGTTTTAAGGAACAGCTTAAAAAGAGAATCCTAATATGATTTCTTTATAATGTGTGTGTTCCTTTTATTATCTTAGTGTCTAAACTCTTCTCCATGGCTGGACCCCCAAATAATATTCCTTTACGTGCTAAGGTGTATCTAGAGAGTGGGATAGGTTTAATAACTACCCTAACCCTAACGTGTACCCTAACCCTAACCCCTACCCTAACCCTAACACATACCCTAATCCTAACCCGTACCCTAAACCGAGCCCTAACCCTAACACTAACCCTAACCCTAACCCTAACCCATACCCTACGCCGTACCCGAAGCCCTCCACGAACCCGTACCCTAAGCCGTACCCTTAGCCTAACCCTAAGCCTAACCCTAACCCTAGGCTACCCTTGACTGCTTCTGCCTCCAATATATTTCCTAAGCACTAGTGTTTTAAGGAACAGCTTAAAAAGAGAATCCTAATGTGATTTCTTTATAATGGGTGTGTTCCTTATCTTATCCTAGGGTCTAAACTCTTCTCCATGGATGCACCCCCAAATAATATTCCTTTACGTGCTAAGGGGTATCTAGAGAGTGGGATAGGTTTAATAACTACCTTAACCCTAACGCGTACCCTAACCCTAACCCCTACCCTAACCCTAACACGTACCCTAATCCTAACCCGTAACCTAAACCGAGCCCTAACCCTAACACTAACCCTAACCCTAACCCTAACCCATACCCTACGCCGTACCCGAAGCCCTCCCCGAACCCGTACCCTAAGCTGTACCCTAATCCTACCCCTAAGCCTAACCCTAACCCTAGGCAACCCTTGACTGCTTCTGCCTCCAATAGATTTCCGAAGCACTAGTGTTTTAAGGAACAGCTTAAAAAGAGAATCCTAATGTGATTTCTTTATAATGTGTGTGTTCCTTATATTATCTTAGTGTCTAAACTCTTCTCCATGGCTGGACCCCCAAATAATATTCCTTTACGTGCTAAGGGGTATCTAGAGAGTGGGATAGGTTTAATAACTACCCTAACCCTAACGTGTACCCTAAACCTAACCCCTACCCTAACCCTAACACGTACCCTAATCCTAACCCGTACCCTAAACCGAGCCCTAACCCTAACACTAACCCTAACCCTAACCCTAACCCATACCCTACGCCGTACCCGAAGCCCTCCCCGAACCCGTACCCTAAGCCGTACCCTAAGCCTAACCCTAAACCTAACCCTAACCCTAGGCTACCCTTGACTGCTTCTGCCTCCAATAGATTTCCTAAGCACTAGTGTTTTAAGGAACAGCTTAAAAAGAGAATCCTAATGTGATTTCTTTATAATGGGTGTGTTCCTTATCTTATCCTAGTGTCTAAACTCTTCTCCATGGCTGGACCCCCAAATAATATTCCTTTACGTGCTAAGGGGTATCTAGAGAGTGGGATAGGTTTAATAACTACCTTAACCCTAACGCGTACCCTAACCCTAACCCCTACCCTAACCCTAACACGTACCCTAATCCTAACCCGTAACCTAAACCGAGCCCTAACCCTAACACTAACCCTAACCCTAACCCTAACCCATACCCTACGCCGTACCCGAAGCCCTCCCCGAACCCGTACCCTAAGCCGTACCCTAAGCCTAACCCTAAGCCTAACCCTAACCCTAGGCTATCCTTGACTGCTTCTGCCTCCAATAGATTTCCTAAGCACTAGTGTTTTAAGGAACAGCTTAAAAAGAGAATCCTAATGTGATTTCTTTATAATGGGTGTGTTCCTTATCTTATCCTAGTGTCTAAACTCTTCTCCATGGCTGGACCCCCAAATAATATTCCTTTACGTGCTAAGGGGTAACTAGAGAGTGGGATAGGTTTAATAACTACCCTAACCCTAACGCGTACCCTAACGCTAACCTCTACCCTAACCCTAACACGTACCCTAATCCTAACCCGTACCCTAAACCGAGCCCTAACCCTAACACTAACCCTAACCCTAACCCTAAACCATACCCTACGCCGTACCCGAAGCCCTCCCCGAACCCGTACCCTAAGCCGTACCCTAAGCCTAACCCTAACCCTAGGCTACCCTTGACTGCTTCTGCCTCCAATAGATTTCCTAAGCACTAGTGTTTTAAGGAACAGCTTAAAAAGAGAATCCTAATGTGATTTCTTTATAATGTGTGTGTTCCTTATATTATCTTAGTGTCTAAACTCTTCTCCATGGCTGGACCCCCAAATAATATTCCTTTACGTGCTAAGGGGTATCTAGAGAGTGGGATAGGTTTAATAACTACCCTAACCCTAACGTGTACCCTAACCCTAACCCCTACCCTAACCCTAACACGTACCCTAATCCTAACCCGTACCCTAAACCGAGCCCTAACCCTAACACTAACCCTAACCCTAACCCTAACCCATACCCTACGCCGTACCCGAAGCCCTCCCCGAACCCGTACCCTAAGCCGTACCCTAAGCCTACCCCTAAGCCTAACCCTAACCCTAGGCTACCCTTGACTGCTTCTGCCTCCAATAGATTTCCTAAGCACTAGTGTTTTAAGGAACAGCTTAAAAAGAGAATCCTAATGTGATTTCTTTATAATGGGTGTGTTCCTTATCTTATCCTAGTGTCTAAACTCTTCTCCATGGCTGGACCCCCAAATAATATTCCTTTACGTGCTAAGGGGTAACTAGAGCGTGGGATAGGTTTAATAACTACCCTAACCCTAACGCGTACCCTAACGCTAACCCCTACCCTAACCCTAACACGTACCCTAATCCTAACCCGTACCCTAAACCGAGCCCTAACCCTAACACTAACCCTAACCCTAACCCTAACCCATACCTTACGCCGTACCCGAAGCCCTCCGCGAACCCGGACCCTAAGCCGTACCCTAAGCCTAACGCTAAGCCTAACCCTAACCCTAGGCTACCCTTGACTGCTTCTTCCTCCAATAGATTTCCTAAGCACTAGTGTTTTAAGGAACAGCTTAAAAAGAGAATCCTAATGTGATTTCTTTATAATGTGTGTGTTCCTTATATTATCTTAGTGTCTAAACTCTTCTCCATGGATGCATCCCCAAATAATATTCCTTTACGTGCTAAGGGGTATCTAGAGAGTGGGATAGGTTTAATAACTACCTTAACCCTAACGCGTACCCTAACCCTAACCCCTACCCTAACCCTAACACGTACCCTAATCCTAACCCGTAACCTAAACCGAGCCCTAACCCTAACACTAACCCTAACCCTAACCCATACCCTACGCCGTACCCGAAGCCCTCCCCGAACCCGTACCCTAAGCTGTACCCTAATCCTACCCCTAAGCCTAACCCTAACCCTAGGCAACCCTTGACTGCTTCTGCCTCCAATAGATTTCCGAAGCACTAGTGTTTTAAGGAACAGCTTAAAAAGAGAATCCTAATGTGATTTCTTTATAATGTGTGTGTTCCTTATATTATCTTAGTGTCTAAACTCTTCTCCATGGCTGGACCCCCAAATAATATTCCTTTACGTGCTAAGGGGTATCTAGAGAGTGGGATAGGTTTAATAACTACCCTAACCCTAACGTGTACCCTAAACCTAACCCCTACCCTAACCCTAACACGTACCCTAATCCTAACCCGTACCCTAAACCGAGCCCTAACCCTAACACTAACCCTAACCCTAACCCTAACCCATACCCTACGCCGTACCCGAAGCCCTCCCCGAACCCGTACCCTAAGCCGTACCCTAAGCCTAACCCTAAACCTAACCCTAACCCTAGGCTACCCTTGACTGCTTCTGCCTCCAATAGATTTCCTAAGCACTAGTGTTTTAAGGAACAGCTTAAAAAGAGAATCCTAATGTGATTTCTTTATAATGGGTGTGTTCCTTATCTTATCCTAGTGTCTAAACTCTTCTCCATGGCTGGACCCCCAAATAATATTCCTTAACGTGCTAAGGGGTATCTAGAGAGTGGGATAGGTTTAATAACTACCTTAACCCTAACGCGTACCCTAACCCTAACCCCTACCCTAACCCTAACACGTACCCTAATCCTAACCCGTAACCTAAACCGAGCCCTAACCCTAACACTAACCCTAACCCTAACCCTAACCCATACCCTACGCCGTACCCGAAGCCCTCCCCGAACCCGTACCCTAAGCCGTACCCTAAGCCTAACCCTAAGCCTAACCCTAACCCTAGGCTATCCTTGACTGCTTCTGCCTCCAATAGATTTCCTAAGCACTAGTGTTTTAAGGAACAGCTTAAAAAGAGAATCCTAATGTGATTTCTTTATAATGGGTGTGTTCCTTATCTTATCCTAGTGTCTAAACTCTTCTCCATGGCTGGACCCCCAAATAATATTCCTTTACGTGCTAAGGGGTAACTAGAGAGTGGGATAGGTTTAATAACTACCCTAACCCTAACGCGTACCCTAACGCTAACCTCTACCTTAACCCTAACACGTACCCTAATCCTAACCCGTACCCTAAACCGAGCCCTAACCCTAACACTAACCCTTACCCTAACCCTAACCCATACCCTACGCCGTACCCGAAGCCCTCCCCGAACCCGTACCCTAAGCCGTACCCTAAGCCTAACCCTAAGCCTAACCCTAACCCTAGGCTACCCTTGACTGCTTCTGACTCCAATAGATTTCCTAAGCACTAGTGTTTTAAGGAACAGCTTAAAAAGAGAATCCTAATGTGATTTCTTTATAATGTGTGTGTTCCTTATATTATCTTAGTGTCTAAACTCTTCTCCATGGCTGGACCCCCAAATAATATTTCTTTACGTGCTAAGGGGTATCTAGAGAGTGGGATAGGTTTAATAACTACCCTAACCCTAACGCATACCCTAACCCTAACCCCTACCCTAACCCTAACACGTACCCTAATCCTAAACCGTACCCTAAACCGAGCCCTAACCCTAACACTAACCCTAACCCTAACCCTAACCCATACCCTACGCCGTACCCGAAGCCCTCCCCGAACCCGTACCCTAAGCCGTACCCTAAGCCTACCCCTAAGCCTAACCCTAACCCTAGGCTACCCTTGACTGCTTCTGCCTCCAATAGATTTCCTAAGCACTAGTGTTTTAAGGAACAGCTTAAAAAGAGAATCCTAATGTGATTTCTTTATAATGTGTGTGTTCCTTATATTATCTTAGTGTCTAAACTCTTCTCCATGGCTGGACCCCCAAATAATATTCCTTTACGTGCTAAGGGGTATCTAGAGAGTGGGATAGGTTTAATAACTACCCTAACCCTAACGTGTACCCTAACCCTAACCCCTACCCTAACCCTAACACGTACCCTAATCCTAACCCGTACCCTAAACCGAGCCCTAACCCTAACACTAACCCTAACCCTAACCCTAACCCATACCCTACGCCGTACCCGAAGCCCTCCCCGAACCCGTACCCTAAGCCGTACCCTAAGCCTACCCCTAAGCCTAACCCTAACCCTAGGCTACCCTTGACTGCTTCTGCCTCCAATAGATTTCCTAAGCACTAGTGTTTTAAGGAACAGCTTAAAAAGAGAATCCTAATGTGATTTCTTTATAATGGGTGTGTTCCTTATCTTATCCTAGTGTCTAAACTCTTCTCCATGGCTGGACCCCCAAATAATATTCCTTTACGTGCTAAGGGGTAACTAGAGCGTGGGATAGGTTTAATAACTACCCTAACCCTAACGCGTACCCTAACGCTAACCCCTACCCTAACCCTAACACGTACCCTAATCCTAACCCGTACCCTAAACCGAGCCCTAACCCTAACACTAACCCTAACCCTAACCCTAACCCATACCCTACGCCGTACCCGAAGCCCTCCCCGAACCCGGACCCTAAGCCGTACCCTAAGCCTAACGCTAAGCCTAACCCTAACCCTAGGCTACCCTTGACTGCTTCTTCCTCCAATAGATTTCCTAAGCACTAGTGTTTTAAGGAACAGCTTAAAAAGAGAATCCTAATGTGATTTCTTTATAATGTGTGTGTTCCTTATATTATCTTAGTGTCTAAACTCTTCTCCATGGCTGGACCCCCAAATAATATTCCTTTACGTGCTAAGGGGTATCTAGAGAGTGGGATAGGTTTAATAACTACCCTAACCGTAACGCGTACCCTAACCCTAACCCCTACCCTAACCCTAACACGTACCCTAATCCTAACCTGTACCCTAAACCGAGCCCTAACCCTAACACAAACCCTAACCCTAACCCTAACCCATACCCTACGCCGTACACGAAGCCCTCCCCGAACCCGTACCCTAAGCCGTACCCTAAGCCTACCCCTAAGCCTAACCCTAACCATAGGCTACCCTTGACTGCTTCTGCCTCCAATAGATTTCCTAAGTACTAGTGTTTTAAGGAACAGCTTAAAAAGAGAATCCTAATGTGATTTCTTTATAATGTGTGTGTTCCTTTTATTATCTTAGTGTCTAAACTCTTCTCCATGGCTGGACCCCCAAATAATATTCCTTTACGTGCTAAGGTGTATCTAGAGAGTGGGATAGGTTTAATAACTACCCTAACCCTAACGTGTACCCTAACCCTAACCCCTACCCTAACCCTAACACGTACCCTAATCCTAACCCGTACCCTAAACCGAGCCCTAACCCTAACACTAACCCTAACCCTAACCCTAACCCATACCCTACGCCGTACCCGAAGCCCTCCCCGAACCCGTACCCTAAGCCGTACCCTAAGCCTAACCCTAAGCCTAACCCTAACCCTAGGCTACCCTTGACTGCTTCTGCCTCCAATAGATTTCCTAAGCACTAGTGTTTTAAGGAACAGCTTAAAAAGAGAATCCTAATGTGATTTCTTTATAATGGGTGTGTTCCTTATCTTATCCTAGTGTCTAAACTCTTCTCCATGGCTGGACCCCCAAATAATATTCCTTTATGTGCTAAGGGGTAACAACAGAGTGGGATAGGTTTAATAACTAACCTAACCCTAATGCGTACCCTAACGCTAACCCCTACCCTAACCCTAACACGTACCCTAATCCTAACCCGTACCCTAAACCGAGCCCTAACCCTAACACTAACCCTAACCCTAACCCTAACCCATACCCTACGCCGTACCCGAAGCCCTCCCCGAACTCGTACCCTAAGCCGTACCCAAAGCCTAACCCTAAGCCTAACTCTAACCCTAGGCTACCCTTGACTGCTTCTGCCTCCAATAGATTTCCTAAGCACTAGTGTTTTAAGGAACAGCTTAAAAAGAGAATCCTAATGTGATTTCTTTATAATGTGTGTGTTCCTTATCTAATCCTAGTGTCTAAACTCTTCTCCATGGCTGGACCCCCAAATAATATTCCTTTACGTGCTAAGGGGTATCTAGAGAGTGGGATAGGTTTAATCACTACCCTAACCCTAACGCGTACCCTAACCCTAACCCCTACCCTAACCCTAGCACGTACCCTAATCCTAACCCGTACCCTAAACCGAGCCCTAACCCTAACACTAACCCTAAACCTAACCCTAACCCATACCCTACGCCGTACCCGAAGCCCTCCCCGAACCCGTACCCTAAGCCGTACCCTAAGCCTACCCCTAAGCCTAACCCTAAACCTAGGGTACACTTGACTGCTTCTGCCTCCAATAGATTTCCTAAGTACTAGTGTTTTAAGGAACAGCTTAAAAAGAGAATCCTAATGTGATTTCTTTATAATGTGTGTGTTCCTTTTATTATCTTAGTGTCTAAACTCTTCTCCATGGCTGGACCCCCAAATAATATTCCTTTACGTGCTAAGGTGTATCTAGAGAGTGGGATAGGTTTAATAACTACCCTAACCCTAACGTGTACCCTAACCCTAACCCCTACCCTAACCCTAACACGTACCCTAATCCTAACCCGTACCCTAAACCGAGCCCTAACCCTAACACTAACCCTAACCCTAACCCTAACCCATACCCTACGCCGTACCCGAAGCCCTCCCCGAACCCGTACCCTAAGCCGTACCCTAAGCCTAACCCTAAGCCTAACCCTAACCCTAGGCTACCCTTGACTGCTTCTGCCTCCAATAGATTTCCTAAGCACTAGTGTTTTAAGGAACAGCTTAAAAAGAGAATCCTAATGTGATTTCTTTATAATGGGTGTGTTCCTTATCTTATCCTAGTGTCTAAACTCTTCTCCATGGCTGGACCCCCAAATAATATTCCTTTATGTGCTAAGGGGTAACTACAGAGTGGGATAGGTTTAATAACTAACCTAACCCTAATGCGTACCCTAACGCTAACCCCTACCCTAACCCTAACACGTACCCTAATCCTAACCCGTACCCTAAACCGAGCCCTAACCCTAACACTAACCCTAACCCTAACCCTAACCCATACCCTACGCCGTACCCGAAGCCCTCCCCGAACTCGTACCCTAAGCCGTACCCAAAGCCTAACCCTAAGCCTAACTCTAACCCTAGGCTACCCTTGACTGCTTCTGCCTCCAATAGATTTCCGAAGCACTAGTGTTTTAAGGAACAGCTTAAAAAGAGAATCCTAATGTGATTTCTTTATAATGTGTGTGTTCCTTATATTATCTTAGTGTCTAAACTCTTCTCCATGGCTGGACCCCCAAATAATATTCCTTTACGTGCTAAGGGGTATCTAGAGAGTGGGATAGGTTTAATAACTACCCTAACCCTAACGTGTACCCTAAACCTAACCCCTACCCTAACCCTAACACGTACCCTAATCCTAACCCGTACCCTAAACCGAGCCCTAACCCTAACACTAACCCTAACCCTAACCCTAACCCATACCCTACGCCGTACCCGAAGCCCTCCCCGAACCCGTACCCTAAGCCGTACCCTAAGCCTAACCCTAAACCTAACCCTAACCCTAGGCTACCCTTGACTGCTTCTGCCTCCAATAGATTTCCTAAGCACTAGTGTTTTAAGGAACAGCTTAAAAAGAGAATCCTAATGTGATTTCTTTATAATGGGTGTGTTCCTTATCTTATCCTAGTGTCTAAACTCTTCTCCATGGCTGGACCCCCAAATAATATTCCTTTACGTGCTAAGGGGTATCTAGAGAGTGGGATAGGTTTAATAACTACCTTAACCCTAACGCGTACCCTAACCCTAACCCCTACCCTAACCCTAACACGTACCCTAATCCTAACCCGTAACCTAAACCGAGCCCTAACCCTAACACTAACCCTAACCCTAACCCTAACCCATACCCTACGCCGTACCCGAAGCCCTCCCCGAACCCGTACCCTAAGCCGTACCCTAAGCCTAACCCTAAGCCTAACCCTAACCCTAGGCTATCCTTGACTGCTTCTGCCTCCAATAGATTTCCTAAGCACTAGTGTTTTAAGGAACAGCTTAAAAAGAGAATCCTAATGTGATTTCTTTATAATGGGTGTGTTCCTTATCTTATCCTAGTGTCTAAAGTCTTCTCCATGGCTGGACCCCCAAATAATATTCCTTTACGTGCTAAGGGGTAACTAGAGAGTGGGATAGGTTTAATAACTACCCTAACCCTAACGCGTACCCTAACGCTAACCTCTACCCTAACCCTAACACGTACCCTAATCCTAACCCGTACCCTAAACCGAGCCCTAACCCTAACACTAACCCTTACCCTAACCCTAACCCATACCCTACGCCGTACCCGAAGCCCTCCCCGAACCCGTACCCTAAGCCGTACCCTAAGCCTAACCCTAAGCCTAACCCTAACCCTAGGCTACCCTTGACTGCTTCTGACTCCAATAGATTTCCTAAGCACTAGTGTTTTAAGGAACAGCTTAAAAAGAGAATCCTAATGTGATTTCTTTATAATGTGTGTGTTCCTTATATTATCTTAGTGTCTAAACTCTTCTCCATGGCTGGACCCCCAAATAATATTTCTTTACGTGCTAAGGGGTATCTAGAGAGTGGGATAGGTTTAATAACTACCCTAACCCTAACGCATACCCTAACCCTAACCCCTACCCTAACCCTAACACGTACCCTAATCCTAAACCGTACCCTAAACCGAGCCCTAACCCTAACACTAACCCTAACCCTAACCCTAACCCATACCCTACGCCGTACCCGAAGCCCTCCCCGAACCCGTACCCTAAGCCGTACCCTAAGCCTACCCCTAAGCCTAACCCTAACCCTAGGCTACCCTTGACTGCTTCTGCCTCCAATAGATTTCCTAAGCACTAGTGTTTTAAGGAACAGCTTAAAAAGAGAATCCTAATGTGATTTCTTTATAATGTGTGTGTTCCTTATATTATCTTAGTGTCTAAACTCTTCTCCATGGCTGGACCCCCAAATAATATTCCTTTACGTGCTAAGGGGTATCTAGAGAGTGGGATAGGTTTAATAACTACCCTAACCCTAACGTGTACCCTAACCCTAACCCCTACCCTAACCCTAACACGTACCCTAATCCTAACCCGTACCCTAAACCGAGCCCTAACCCTAACACTAACCCTAACCCTAACCCTAACCCATACCCTACGCCGTACCCGAAGCCCTCCCCGAACCCGTACCCTAAGCCGTACCCTAAGCCTACCCCTAAGCCTAACCCTAACCCTAGGCTACCCTTGACTGCTTCTGCCTCCAATAGATTTCCTAAGCACTAGTGTTTTAAGGAACAGCTTAAAAAGAGAATCCTAATGTGATTTCTTTATAATGGGTGTGTTCCTTATCTTATCCTAGTGTCTAAACTCTTCTCCATGGCTGGACCCCCAAATAATATTCCTTTACGTGCTAAGGGGTAACTAGAGCGTGGGATAGGTTTAATAACTACCCTAACCCTAACGCGTACCCTAACGCTAACCCCTACCCTAACCCTAACACGTACCCTAATCCTAACCCGTACCCTAAACCGAGCCCTAACCCTAACACTAACCCTAACCCTAACCCTAACCCATACCCTACGCCGTACCCGAAGCCCTCCCCGAACCCGGACCCTAAGCCGTACCCTAAGCCTAACGCTAAGCCTAACCCTAACCCTAGGCTACCCTTGACTGCTTCTTCCTCCAATAGATTTCCTAAGCACTAGTGTTTTAAGGAACAGCTTAAAAAGAGAATCCTAATGTGATTTCTTTATAATGTGTGTGTTCCTTATATTATCTTAGTGTCTAAACTCTTCTCCATGGCTGGACCCCCAAATAATATTCCTTTACGTGCTAAGGGGTATCTAGAGAGTGGGATAGGTTTAATAACTACCCTAACCGTAACGCGTACCCTAACCCTAACCCCTACCCTAACCCTAACACGTACCCTAATCCTAACCTGTACCCTAAACCGAGCCCTAACCCTAACACAAACCCTAACCCTAACCCTAACCCATACCCTACGCCGTACACGAAGCCCTCCCCGAACCCGTACCCTAAGCCGTACCCTAAGCCTACCCCTAAGCCTAACCCTAACCATAGGCTACCCTTGACTGCTTCTGCCTCCAATAGATTTCCTAAGTACTAGTGTTTTAAGGAACAGCTTAAAAAGAGAATCCTAATGTGATTTCTTTATAATGTGTGTGTTCCTTTTATTATCTTAGTGTCTAAACTCTTCTCCATGGCTGGACCCCCAAATAATATTCCTTTACGTGCTAAGGTGTATCTAGAGAGTGGGATAGGTTTAATAACTACCCTAACCCTAACGTGTACCCTAACCCTAACCCCTACCCTAACCCTAACACGTACCCTAATCCTAACCCGTACCCTAAACCGAGCCCTAACCCTAACACTAACCCTAACCCTAACCCTAACCCATACCCTACGCCGTACCCGAAGCCCTCCCCGAACCCGTACCCTAAGCCGTACCCTAAGCCTAACCCTAAGCCTAACCCTAACCCTAGGCTACCCTTGACTGCTTCTGCCTCCAATAGATTTCCTAAGCACTAGTGTTTTAAGGAACAGCTTAAAAAGAGAATCCTAATGTGATTTCTTTATAATGGGTGTGTTCCTTATCTTATCCTAGTGTCTAAACTCTTCTCCATGGCTGGACCCCCAAATAATATTCCTTTATGTGCTAAGGGGTAACAACAGAGTGGGATAGGTTTAATAACTAACCTAACCCTAATGCGTACCCTAACGCTAACCCCTACCCTAACCCTAACACGTACCCTAATCCTAACCCGTACCCTAAACCGAGCCCTAACCCTAACACTAACCCTAACCCTAACCCTAACCCATACCCTACGCCGTACCCGAAGCCCTCCCCGAACTCGTACCCTAAGCCGTACCCAAAGCCTAACCCTAAGCCTAACTCTAACCCTAGGCTACCCTTGACTGCTTCTGCCTCCAATAGATTTCCTAAGCACTAGTGTTTTAAGGAACAGCTTAAAAAGAGAATCCTAATGTGATTTCTTTATAATGTGTGTGTTCCTTATCTAATCCTAGTGTCTAAACTCTTCTCCATGGCTGGACCCCCAAATAATATTCCTTTACGTGCTAAGGGGTATCTAGAGAGTGGGATAGGTTTAATCACTACCCTAACCCTAACGCGTACCCTAACCCTAACCCCTACCCTAACCCTAGCACGTACCCTAATCCTAACCCGTACCCTAAACCGAGCCCTAACCCTAACACTAACCCTAAACCTAACCCTAACCCATACCCTACGCCGTACCCGAAGCCCTCCCCGAACCCGTACCCTAAGCCGTACCCTAAGCCTACCCCTAAGCCTAACCCTAAACCTAGGGTACACTTGACTGCTTCTGCCTCCAATAGATTTCCTAAGTACTAGTGTTTTAAGGAACAGCTTAAAAAGAGAATCCTAATGTGATTTCTTTATAATGTGTGTGTTCCTTTTATTATCTTAGTGTCTAAACTCTTCTCCATGGCTGGACCCCCAAATAATATTCCTTTACGTGCTAAGGTGTATCTAGAGAGTGGGATAGGTTTAATAACTACCCTAACCCTAACGTGTACCCTAACCCTAACCCCTACCCTAACCCTAACACGTACCCTAATCCTAACCCGTACCCTAAACCGAGCCCTAACCCTAACACTAACCCTAACCCTAACCCTAACCCATACCCTACGCCGTACCCGAAGCCCTCCCCGAACCCGTACCCTAAGCCGTACCCTAAGCCTAACCCTAAGCCTAACCCTAACCCTAGGCTACCCTTGACTGCTTCTGCCTCCAATAGATTTCCTAAGCACTAGTGTTTTAAGGAACAGCTTAAAAAGAGAATCCTAATGTGATTTCTTTATAATGGGTGTGTTCCTTATCTTATCCTAGTGTCTAAACTCTTCTCCATGGCTGGACCCCCAAATAATATTCCTTTATGTGCTAAGGGGTAACAACAGAGTGGGATAGGTTTAATAACTAACCTAACCCTAATGCGTACCCTAACGCTAACCCCTACCCTAACCCTAACACGTACCCTAATCCTAACCCGTACCCTAAACCGAGCCCTAACCCTAACACTAACCCTAACCCTAACCCTAACCCATACCCTACGCCGTACCCGAAGCCCTCCCCGAACTCGTACCCTAAGCCGTACCCAAAGCCTAACCCTAAGCCTAACTCTAACCCTAGGCTACCCTTGACTGCTTCTGCCTCCAATAGATTTCCTAAGCACTAGTGTTTTAAGGAACAGCTTAAAAAGAGAATCCTAATGTGATTTCTTTATAATGTGTGTGTTCCTTATCTAATCCTAGTGTCTAAACTCTTCTCCATGGCTGGACCCCCAAATAATATTCCTTTACGTGCTAAGGGGTATCTAGAGAGTGGGATAGGTTTAATCACTACCCTAACCCTAACGCGTACCCTAACCCTAACCCCTACCCTAACCCTAGCACGTACCCTAATCCTAACCCGTACCCTAAACCGAGCCCTAACCCTAACACTAACCCTAAACCTAACCCTAACCCATACCCTACGCCGTACCCGAAGCCCTCCCCGAACCCGTACCCTAAGCCGTACCCTAAGCCTACCCCTAAGCCTAACCCTAAACCTAGGGTACACTTGACTGCTTCTGCCTCCAATAGATTTCCTAAGTACTAGTGTTTTAAGGAACAGCTTAAAAAGAGAATCCTAATGTGATTTCTTTATAATGTGTGTGTTCCTTTTATTATCTTAGTGTCTAAACACTTCTCCATGGCTGGACCCCCAAATAATATTCCTTTACGTGCTAAGGTGTATCTAGAGAGTGGGATAGGTTTAATAACTACCCTAACCCTAACGTGTACCCTAACCCTAACCCCTACCCTAACCCTAACACGTACCCTAATCCTAACCCGTACCCTAAACCGAGCCCTAACCCTAACACTAACCCTAACCCTAACCCTAACCCATACCCTACGCCGTACCCGAAGCCCTCCCCGAACCCGTACCCTAAGCCGTACCCTAAGCCTAACCCTAAGCCTAACCCTAACCCTAGGCTACCCTTGACTGCTTCTGCCTCCAATAGATTTCCTAAGCACTAGTGTTTTAAGGAACAGCTTAAAAAGAGAATCCTAATGTGATTTCTTTATAATGGGTGTGTTCCTTATCTTATCCTAGTGTCTAAACTTTTCTCCATGGCTGGACCCCCAAATAATATTCCTTTATGTGCTAAGGGGTAACTACAGAGTGGGATAGGTTTAATAACTAACCTAACCCTAATGCGTACCCTAACGCTAACCCCTACCCTAACCCTAACACGTACCCTAATCCTAACCCGTACCCTAAACCGAGCCCTAACCCTAACACTAACCCTAACCCTAACCCTAACCCATACCCTACGCCGTACCCGAAGCCCTCCCCGAACTCGTACCCTAAGCCGTACCCAAAGCCTAACCCTAAGCCTAACTCTAACCCTAGGCTACCCTTGACTGCTTCTGCCTCCAATAGATTTCCTAAGCACTAATGTTTTAAGGAACAGCTTAAAAAGAGAATCCTAATGTGATTTCTTTATAATGTGTGTGTTCCTTATCTAATCCTAGTGTCTAAACTCTTCTCCATGGCTGGACCCCCAAATAATATTCCTTTACGTGCTAAGGGGTATCTAGAGAGTGGGATAGGTTTAATCACTACCCTAACCCTAACGCGTACCCTAACCCTAACCCCTACCCTAACCCTAGCACGTACCCTAATCCTAACCCGTACCCTAAACCGAGCCCTAACCCTAACACTAACCCTAAACCTAACCCTAACCCATACCCTACGCCGTACCCGAAGCCCTCCCCGAACCCGTACCCTAAGCCGTACCCTAAGCCTACCCCTAAGCCTAACCCTAACCCTAGGCTACACTTGACTGCTTCTGCCTCCAATAGATTTCCTAAGTACTACTGTTTTAAGGAACAGCTTAAAAAGAGAATCCTAATGTGATTTCTTTATAATGTGTGTGTTCCTTTTATTATCTTAGTGTCTAAACTCTTCTCCATGGCTGGACCCCCAAATAATATTCCTTTACGTGCTAAGGTGTATCTAGAGAGTGGGATAGGTTTAATCACTACCCTAACCCTAACGTGTACCCTAATCCTAACCCCTACCCTAACCCTAACACGTACCCTAATCCTAACCCGTACCCTAAACCGAGCCCTAACCCTAACACTAACCCTAACCCTAACCCTAACCCATACCCTACGCCGTACCCGAAGCCCTCCCCGAACCCGTACCCTAAGCCGTACCCTAAGCCTAACCCTAAGCCTAACCCTAACCCTAGGCTACCCTTGACTGCTTCTGCCTCCAATAGATTTCCTAAGCACTAGTGTTTTAAGGAACAGCTTAAAAAGAGAATCCTAATGTGATTTCTTTATAATGGGTGTGTTCCTTATCTTATCTTAGTGTCTAAACTCTTCTCCATGGCTGGACCCCCAAATAATATTCCTTTACGTGCTAAGGGGTATCTAGAGAGTGGGATAGGTTTAATAACTACCCTAACCGTAACGCGTACCCTAACCCTAACCCCTACCCTAACCCTAACACGTACCCTAATCCTAACCTGTACCCTAAACCGAGCCCTAAACCTAACACTAACCCTAACCCTAACCCTAACCCATACCCTACGCCGTACCTGAAGCCCTCACCGAACCCGTACCCTAAGCCGTACCCTAAGCCTACCCCTAAGCCTAACCCTAACCATAGGCTACCCTTGACTGCTTCTGCCTCCAATAGATTTCCTAAGCACTAGTGTTTTAAGGAACAGCTTAAAAAGAGAATCCTAATGTGATTTCTTTATAATGTGTGTGTTCCTTATATTATCTTAGTGTCTAAACTCTTCTCCATGGCTGGACCCCCAAATAATATTCCTTTACGTGCTAAGGGGTATCTAGAGAGTGGGATAGGTTTAATCACTACCCTAACCCTAACGCGTACCCTAACCCTAACCCCTACCCTAACCCTAGCACGTACCCTAATCCTAACCCGTACCCTAAACCGAGCCCTAACCCTAACACTAACCCTAACCCTAACCCTAACCCATACCCTACGCCGTACCCGAAGCCCTCCCCGAACCCGTACCCTAAGCCGTACCCTAAGCCTACCCCTAAGCCTAACCCTAACCCTAGGCTACACTTGACTGCTTCTGCCTCCAATAGATTTCCTAAGTACTAGTGTTTTAAGGAACAGCTTAAAAAGAGAATCCTAATGTGATTTCTTTATAATGTGTGTGTTCCTTTTATTATCTTAGTGTCTAAACTCTTCTCCATGGCTGGACCCCCAAATAATATTCCTTTACGTGCTAAGGTGTATCTAGAGAGTGGGATAGGTTTAATAACTACCCTAACCCTAACGTGTACCCTAACCCTAACCCCTACCCTAACCCTAACACGTACCCTAATCCTAACCCGTACCCTAAACCGAGCCCTAACCCTAACACTAACCCTAACCCTAACCCTAACCCATACCCTATGCCGTACCCGAAGCCCTCCCCGAACCCGTACCCTAAGCCGTACCCTAAGCCTAACGCTAAGCCTAACCCTAACCCTAGGCTACCCTTGACTGCTTCTGCCTCCAATAGATTTCCTAAGCACTAGTGTTTTAAGGAACAGCTTAAAAAGAGAATCCTAATGTGATTTCTTTATAATGTGTGTGTTCCTTATATTATCTTAGTGTCTAAACTCTTCTCCATGGCTGGACCCCCAAATAATATTCCTTTACGTGCTAACGGGTATCTAGAGAGTGGGATAGGTTTAATAACTACCCTAACCGTAACGCGTACCCTAACCCTAACCCCTACCCTAACCCTAACACGTACCCTAATCCTAACCTGTACCCTAAACCGAGCCCTAACCCTAACACAAACCCTAACCCTAACCCTAACCCATACCCTACGCCGTACACGAAGCCCTCCCCGAACCCGTACCCTAAGCCGTACCCTAAGCCTAACCCTAAGCCTAACCCTAACCCTAGGCTACCCTTGACTGCTTCTGCCTCCAATAGATTTCCTAAGCACTAGTGTTTTAAGGAACAGCTTAAAAAGAGAATCCTAATGTGATTTCTTTATAATGGGTGTGTTCCTTATCTTATCCTAGTGTCTAAACTCTTCTCCATGGCTGGACCCCCAAATAATATTCCTTTACGTGCTAAGGGGTAACTACCGAGTGGGATAGGTTTAATAACTAACCTAACCCTAATGCGTACCCTAACGCTAACCCCTACCCTAACCCTAACACGTACCCTAATCCTAACCCGTACCCTAAACCGAGCCCTAACCCTAACACTAACCCTAACCCTAACCCTAACCCATACCCTACGCCGTACCCGAAGCCCTCCCCGAATTCGTACCCTAAGCCGTACCCAAAGCCTAACCCTAAGCCTAACTCTAACCCTAGGCTACCCTTGACTGCTTCTGCCTCCAATAGATTTCCTAAGCACTAGTGTTTTAAGGAACAGCTTAAAAAGAGAATCCTAATGTGATTTCTTTATAATGTGTGTGTTCCTTATCTAATCCTAGTGTCTAAACTCTTCTCCATGGCTGGACCCCCAAATAATATTCCTTTATGTGCTAAGGGGTATCTAGAGAGTGGGATAGGTTTAATCACTACCCTAACCCTAACGTGTACCCAAACCCTAACCCCTACCCTAACCCTAACACGTACCCTAATCCTAACCCGTACCCTAAACCGAGCCCTAACCCTAACACTAACCCTAACCCTAACCCTAACCCATACCCTACGCCATACCCGAAGCCCTCCCCGAACCCGTACCCTAAGCCGTACCCTAAGCCTAACCCTAAGCCTAACCTTAACCCTAGGCTACCCTTGACTGCTTCTGCCTCCAATAGATTTCCTAAGCACTAGTGTTTTAAGGAACAGCTTAAAAAGAGAATCCTAATGTGATTTCTTTATACTGTGTGTGTTCCTTATAATATCTTAGTGTCTAACCTTTTCTCCATGGCTGGACCCCCAAATAATATTCCTTTACGTGCTAAGGGTTATCTAGAGAGTGGGATAGGTTTAATAACTACCCTAACCCTAACGCGTACCCTAACCCTAACCCCTACCCTAACCCTAACACGTACCCTAATCCTAACCCGTACCCTAAACCGAGCCCTAACCCTAACACTAACCCTAACCCTAACCCTAACCCATACCCTACGCCGTACCCGAATCCCTCCCCGAACCCGTACCATAAGCCGTACCCTAAGCCTAACCCTAAGCCTAACCCTAACCCTAGGCTACCCTTGACTGCCTCTGCCTCCAATATATTTCCTAAGCACTAGTGTTTTAAGGAACAGCTTAAATAGAGAATTCTAATGTGATTTCTATATAATGGGTGTGTTCCTTATCTTATCCTAGTGTCTAAACGCTTCTCCATGGCTGGACCCACAAATAATATTCCTTTACGTGCTAAGGGGTATCTAGAGAGTGGGATAGGTTTAATAACTACCCTAACCCTAACGCGTACCCTAACCCTAACCCCTACCCTAACCCTAACACGTACCCTAATCCTAACCCGTACCCTAAACCGAGCCCTAACCCTAACACTAACCCTAACCCTAACCCTAACCCATACCCTACGCCGTACCCGAAGCCCTCCCCGAACCCGTACCCTAAGCCGTACCCTAAGCCTACCCCTAAGCCTAACCCTAACCATAGGCTACCCTTGACTGCTTCTGCCTCCAATAGATTTCCTAAGCACTAGTGTTTTAAGGAACAGCTTAAAAAGAGAATCCTAATGTGATTTCTTTATAATGTGTGTGTTCCTTATATTATCTTAGTGTCTAAACTCTTCTCCATGGCTGGACCCCCAAATAATATTCCTTTACGTGCTAAGGGGTATCTAGAGAGTGGGATAGGTTTAATCACTACCCTAACCCTAACGCGTACCCTAACCCTAACCCCTACCCTAACCCTAACACGTACCCTAATCCTAACCTGTACCCTAAACCGAGCCCTAACCCTAACACTAACCCTAACCCTAACACTAACCCATACCCTACGCCGTACCCGAAGCCCTCCCCGAACCCGTACCCTAAGCCGTACCTTAAGCCTACCCCTAAGCCTAACACTAACCCTAGGCTACCCTTGACTGCTTCTGCCTCCAATAGATTTCCTAAGCACTAGTGTTTTAAGGAACAGCTTAAAAAGAGAATCCTAATGTGATTTCTTTATAATGTGTGTGTTCCTTATATTATCTTAGTGTCTAAACTCTTCTCCATGGCTGGACCCCCAAATAATATTCCTTTACGTGCTAAGGGGTATCTAGAGAGTGGGATAGGTTTAATCACTACCCTAACCCTAACGCGTACCCTAACCCTAACCCCTACCCTATCCCTAGCACGTTCCCTAATCCTAACCCGTACCCTAAACCGAGCCCTAACCCTAACACTAACCCTAACCCTAACCCTAACCAATACCCTACGCCGTACCCGAAGCCCTCCCCGAAACCGTAGCCTAAACCGTACCCTAAGCCTACCCCTAAGCCTAACCCTAACCCTAGGCTACACTTGACTGCTTCTGCCTCCAATAGATTTCCTAAGTACTAGTGTTTTAAGGAACAGCTTAAAAAGAGAATCCTAATGTGATTTCTTTATAATGTGTGTGTTCCTTATATTATCTTAGTGTCTAAACTCTTCTCCATGGCTGGACCCCCAAATAATATTCCTTTACGTGCTAAGGGGTATCTAGAGAGTGGGATAGGTTTAATAACTACCCTAACCCTAACGTGTACCCTAACCCTAACCCCTACCCTAACCCTAACACGTACCCTAATCCTAACCCGTACCCTAAACCGAGCCCTAACCCTAACACTAACCCTAACCCTAACCCTAACCCATACCCTACGCCGTACCCGAAGCCCTCCCCGAACCCGTACCCTAAGCCGTACCCTAAGCCTAACCCTAAGCCTAACCCTAACCCTAGGCTACCCTTGACTGCTTCTGCCTCCAATAGATTTCCTAAGCACTAGTGTTTTAAGGAACAGCTTAAAAAGAGAATCCTAATGTGATTTCTTTATAATGGGTGTGTTCCTTATCTTATCCTAGTGTCTAAACTCTTCTCCATGGCTGGACCCCCAAATAATATTCCTTTACGTGCTAAGGGGTAACTACCGAGTGGGATAGGTTTAATAACTAACCTAACCCTAATGCGTACCCTAACGCTAACCCCTACCCTAACCCTAACACGTACCCTAATCCTAACCCGTACCCTAAACCGAGCCCTAACCCTAACACTAACCCTAACCCTAACCCTAACCCATACCCTACGCCGTACCCGAAGCCCTCCCCGAATTCGTACCCTAAGCCGTACCCAAAGCCTAACCCTAAGCCTAACTCTAACCCTAGGCTACCCTTGACTGCTTCTGCCTCCAATAGATTTCCTAAGCACTAGTGTTTTAAGGAACAGCTTAAAAAGAGAATCCTAATGTGATTTCTTTATAATGTGTGTGTTCCTTATCTAATCCTAGTGTCTAAACTCTTCTCCATGGCTGGACCCCCAAATAATATTCCTTTATGTGCTAAGGGGTATCTAGAGAGTGGGATAGGTTTAATCACTACCCTAACCCTAACGTGTACCCAAACCCTAACCCCTACCCTAACCCTAACACGTACCCTAATCCTAACCCGTACCCTAAACCGAGCCCTAACCCTAACACTAACCCTAACCCTAACCCTAACCCATACCCTACGCCATACCCGAAGCCCTCCCCGAACCCGTACCCTAAGCCGTACCCTAAGCCTAACCCTAAGCCTAACCTTAACCCTAGGCTACCCTTGACTGCTTCTGCCTCCAATAGATTTCCTAAGCACTAGTGTTTTAAGGAACAGCTTAAAAAGAGAATCCTAATGTGATTTCTTTATACTGTGTGTGTTCCTTATAATATCTTAGTGTCTAACCTTTTCTCCATGGCTGGACCCCCAAATAATATTCCTTTACGTGCTAAGGGTTATCTAGAGAGTGGGATAGGTTTAATAACTACCCTAACCCTAACGCGTACCCTAACCCTAACCCCTACCCTAACCCTAACACGTACCCTAATCCTAACCCGTACCCTAAACCGAGCCCTAACCCTAACACTAACCCTAACCCTAACCCTAACCCATACCCTACGCCGTACCCGAATCCCTCCCCGAACCCGTACCATAAGCCGTACCCTAAGCCTAACCCTAAGCCTAACCCTAACCCTAGGCTACCCTTGACTGCCTCTGCCTCCAATATATTTCCTAAGCACTAGTGTTTTAAGGAACAGCTTAAATAGAGAATTCTAATGTGATTTCTATATAATGGGTGTGTTCCTTATCTTATCCTAGTGTCTAAACTCTTCTCCATGGCTGGACCCACAAATAATATTCCTTTACGTGCTAAGGGGTATCTAGAGAGTGGGATAGGTTTAATAACTACCCTAACCCTAACGCGTACCCTAACCCTAACCCCTACCCTAACCCTAACACGTACCCTAATCCTAACCCGTACCCTAAACCGAGCCCTAACCCTAACACTAACCCTAACCCTAACCCTAACCCATACCCTACGCCGTACCCGAAGCCCTCCCCGAACCCGTACCCTAAGCCGTACCCTAAGCCTACCCCTAAGCCTAACCCTAACCATAGGCTACCCTTGACTGCTTCTGCCTCCAATAGATTTCCTAAGCACTAGTGTTTTAAGGAACAGCTTAAAAAGAGAATCCTAATGTGATTTCTTTATAATGTGTGTGTTCCTTATATTATCTTAGTGTCTAAACTCTTCTCCATGGCTGGACCCCCAAATAATATTCCTTTACGTGCTAAGGGGTATCTAGAGAGTGGGATAGGTTTAATCACTACCCTAACCCTAACGCGTACCCTAACCCTAACCCCTACCCTAACCCTAGCACGTACCCTAATCCTAACCCGTACCCTAAACTGAGCCCTAACCCTAACACTAACCCTAACCCTAACCCTAACCCATACCCTACGCCGTACCCGATGCCCTCCCCGAACCCGTACCCTAAGCCGTACCCTAAGCCTACCCCTAAGCCTAACCCTAACCCTAGGCTACACTTGACTGCTTCTGCCTCCAATAGACTTCCTAAGTACTAGTGTTTTAAGGAACAGCTTAAAAAGAGAATCCTAATATGATTTCTTTATAATGTGTGTGTTCCTTTTATTATCTTAGTGTCTAAACTCTTCTCCATGGCTGGACCCCCAAATAATATTCCTTTACGTGCTAAGGTGTATCTAGAGAGTGGGATAGGTTTAATAACTACCCTAACCCTAACGTGTACCCTAACCCTAACCCCTACCCTAACCCTAACACATACCCTAATCCTAACCCGTACCCTAAACCGAGCCCTAACCCTAACACTAACCCTAACCCTAACCCTAACCCATACCCTACGCCGTACCCGAAGCCCTCCACGAACCCGTACCCTAAGCCGTACCCTTAGCCTAACCCTAAGCCTAACCCTAACCCTAGGCTACCCTTGACTGCTTCTGCCTCCAATATATTTCCTAAGCACTAGTGTTTTAAGGAACAGCTTAAAAAGAGAATCCTAATGTGATTTCTTTATAATGGGTGTGTTCCTTATCTTATCCTAGGGTCTAAACTCTTCTCCATGGATGCACCCCCAAATAATATTCCTTTACGTGCTAAGGGGTATCTAGAGAGTGGGATAGGTTTAATAACTACCTTAACCCTAACGCGTACCCTAACCCTAACCCCTACCCTAACCCTAACACGTACCCTAATCCTAACCCGTAACCTAAACCGAGCCCTAACCCTAACACTAACCCTAACCCTAACCCTAACCCATACCCTACGCCGTACCCGAAGCCCTCCCCGAACCCGTACCCTAAGCTGTACCCTAATCCTACCCCTAAGCCTAACCCTAACCCTAGGCAACCCTTGACTGCTTCTGCCTCCAATAGATTTCCGAAGCACTAGTGTTTTAAGGAACAGCTTAAAAAGAGAATCCTAATGTGATTTCTTTATAATGTGTGTGTTCCTTATATTATCTTAGTGTCTAAACTCTTCTCCATGGCTGGACCCCCAAATAATATTCCTTTACGTGCTAAGGGGTATCTAGAGAGTGGGATAGGTTTAATAACTACCCTAACCCTAACGTGTACCCTAAACCTAACCCCTACCCTAACCCTAACACGTACCCTAATCCTAACCCGTACCCTAAACCGAGCCCTAACCCTAACACTAACCCTAACCCTAACCCTAACCCATACCCTACGCCGTACCCGAAGCCCTCCCCGAACCCGTACCCTAAGCCGTACCCTAAGCCTAACCCTAAACCTAACCCTAACCCTAGGCTACCCTTGACTGCTTCTGCCTCCAATAGATTTCCTAAGCACTAGTGTTTTAAGGAACAGCTTAAAAAGAGAATCCTAATGTGATTTCTTTATAATGGGTGTGTTCCTTATCTTATCCTAGTGTCTAAACTCTTCTCCATGGCTGGACCCCCAAATAATATTCCTTTACGTGCTAAGGGGTATCTAGAGAGTGGGATAGGTTTAATAACTACCTTAACCCTAACGCGTACCCTAACCCTAACCCCTACCCTAACCCTAACACGTACCCTAATCCTAACCCGTAACCTAAACCGAGCCCTAACCCAAACACTAACCCTAACCCTAACCCTAACCCATACCCTACGCCGTACCCGAAGCCCTCCCCGAACCCGTACCCTAAGCCGTACCCTAAGCCTAACCCTAAGCCTAACCCTAACCCTAGGCTATCCTTGACTGCTTCTGCCTCCAATAGATTTCCTAAGCACTAGTGTTTTAAGGAACAGCTTAAAAAGAGAATCCTAATGTGATTTCTTTATAATGGGTGTGTTCCTTATCTTATCCTAGTGTCTAAACTCTTCTCCATGGCTGGACCCCCAAATAATATTCCTTTACGTGCTAAGGGGTAACTAGAGAGTGGGATAGGTTTAATAACTACCCTAACCCTAACGCGTACCCTAACGCTAACCTCTACCCTAACCCTAACACGTACCCTAATCCTAACCCGTACCCTAAACCGAGCCCTAACCCTAACACTAACCCTAACCCTAACCCTAAACCATACCCTACGCCGTACCCGAAGCCCTCCCCGAACCCGTACCCTAAGCCGTACCCTAAGCCTAACCCTAACCCTAGGCTACCCTTGACTGCTTCTGCCTCCAATAGATTTCCTAAGCACTAGTGTTTTAAGGAACAGCTTAAAAAGAGAATCCTAATGTGATTTGTTTATAATGGGTGTGTTCCTTATCTAATCCTAGTGTCTAAACTCTTCTCCATGGCTGGACCCCCAAATAATATTCCTTTATGTGCTAAGGGGTATCTAGAGAGTGGGATAGGTTTAATCACTACCCTAACCGTAACACGTACCCTAACCCTAACCCCTACCCTAACCCTAACACGTACCCTAATCCTAACCCGTACCCTAAACCGAGCCCTAACCCTAACACTAACCCTTACCCTAACCCTAACCCATACCCTACGCCGTACCCGAAGCCCTCCCCGAACCCGTACCCTAAGCCGTACCCTAAGCCTAACCCTAAGCCTAACCCTAACCCTAGGCTACCCTTGACTGCTTCTGACTCCAATAGATTTCCTAAGCACTAGTGTTTTAAGGAACAGCTAAAAAAGAGAATCCTAATGTGATTTCTTTATAATGTGTGTGTTCCTTATATTATCTTAGTGTCTAAACTCTTCTCCATGGCTGGACCCCCAAATAATATTTCTTTACGTGCTAAGGGGTATCTAGAGAGTGGGATAGGTTTAATAACTACCCTAACCCTAACGCATACCCTAACCCTAACCCCTACCCTAACCCTAACACGTACCCTAATCCTAAACCGTACCCTAAACCGAGCCCTAACCCTAACACTAACCCTAACCCTAACCCTAACCCATACCCTACGCCGTACCCGAAGCCCTCCCCGAACCCGTACCCTAAGCCGTACCCTAAGCCTACCCCTAAGCCTAACCCTAACCCTAGGCTACCCTTGACTGCTTCTGCCTCCAATAGATTTCCTAAGCACTAGTGTTTTAAGGAACAGCTTAAAAAGAGAATCCTAATGTGATTTCTTTATAATGTGTGTGTTCCTTATATTATCTTAGTGTCTAAACTCTTCTCCATGGCTGGACCCCCAAATAATATTCCTTTACGTGCTAAGGGGTATCTAGAGAGTGGGATAGGTTTAATAACTACCCTAACCCTAACGTGTACCCTAACCCTAACCCCTACCCTAACCCTAACACGTACCCTAATCCTAACCCGTACCCTAAACCGAGCCCTAACCCTAACACTAACCCTAACCCTAACCCTAACCCATACCCTACGCCGTACCCGAAGCCCTCCCCGAACCCGTACCCTAAGCCGTACCCTAAGCCTACCCCTAAGCCTAACCCTAACCCTAGGCTACCCTTGACTGCTTCTGCCTCCAATAGATTTCCTAAGCACTAGTGTTTTAAGGAACAGCTTAAAAAGAGAATCCTAATGTGATTTCTTTATAATGGGTGTGTTCCTTATCTTATCCTAGTGTCTAAACTCTTCTCCATGGCTGGACCCCCAAATAATATTCCTTTACGTGCTAAGGGGTAACTAGAGCGTGGGATAGGTTTAATAACTACCCTAACCCTAACGCGTACCCTAACGCTAACCCCTACCCTAACCCTAACACGTACCCTAATCCTAACCCGTACCCTAAACCGAGCCCTAACCCTAACACTAACCCTAACCCTAACCCTAACCCATACCTTACGCCGTACCCGAAGCCCTCCCCGAACCCGGACCCTAAGCCGTACCCTAAGCCTAACGCTAAGCCTAACCCTAACCCTAGGCTACCCTTGACTGCTTCTGCCTCCAATAGATTTCCTAAGCACTAGTGTTTTAAGGAACAGCTTAAAAAGAGAATCCTAATGTGATTTCTTTATAATGTGTGTGTTCCTTATATTATCTTAGTGTCTAAACTCTTCTCCATGGATGCATCCCCAAATAATATTCCTTTACGTGCTAAGGGGTATCTAGAGAGTGGGATAGGTTTAATAACTACCTTAACCCTAACGCGTACCCTAACCCTAACCCCTACCCTAACCCTAACACGTACCCTAATCCTAACCCGTAACCTAAACCGAGCCCTAACCCTAACACTAACCCTAACCCTAACCCTAACCCATACCCTACGCCGTACCCGAAGCCCTCCCCGAACCCGTACCCTAAGCTGTACCCTAATCCTACCCCTAAGCCTAACCCTAACCCTAGGCAACCCTTGACTGCTTCTGCCTCCAATAGATTTCCGAAGCACTAGTGTTTTAAGGAACAGCTTAAAAAGAGAATCCTAATGTGATTTCTTTATAATGTGTGTGTTCCTTATATTATCTTAGTGTCTAAACTCTTCTCCATGGCTGGACCCCCAAATAATATTCCTTTACGTGCTAAGGGGTATCTAGAGAGTGGGATAGGTTTAATAACTACCTTAACCCTAACGCGTACCCTAACCCTAACCCCTACCCTAACCCTAACACGTACCCTAATCCTAACCCGTAACCTAAACCGAGCCCTAACCCTAACACTAACCCTAACCCTAACCCTAACCCATACCCTACGCCGTACCCGAAGCCCTCCCCGAACCCGTACCCTAAGCCGTACCCTAAGCCTAACCCTAAGCCTAACCCTAACCCTAGGCTATCCTTGACTGCTTCTGCCTCCAATAGATTTCCTAAGCACTAGTGTTTTAAGGAACAGCTTAAAAAGAGAATCCTAATGTGATTTCTTTATAATGGGTGTGTTCCTTATCTTATCCTAGTGTCTAAACTCTTCTCCATGGCTGGACCCCCAAATAATATTCCTTTACGTGCTAAGGGGTAACTAGAGAGTGGGATAGGTTTAATAACTACCCTAACCCTAACGCGTACCCTAACGCTAACCTCTACCCTAACCCTAACACGTACCCTAATCCTAACCCATACCCTAAACCGAGCCCTAACCCTAACACTAACCCTTACCCTAACCCTAACCCATACCCTACGCCGTACCCGAAGCCCTCCCCGAACCCGTACCCTAAGCCGTACCCTAAGCCTAACCCTAAGCCTAACCCTAACCCTAGGCTACCCTTGACTGCTTCTGACTCCAATAGATTTCCTAAGCACTAGTGTTTTAAGGAACAGCTTAAAAAGAGAATCCTAATGTGATTTCTTTATAATGTGTGTGTTCCTTATATTATCTTAGTGTCTAAACTCTTCTCCATGGCTGGACCCCCAAATAATATTTCTTTACGTGCTAAGGGGTATCTAGAGAGTGGGATAGGTTTAATAACTACCCTAACCCTAACGTGTACCCTAACCCTAACCCCTACCCTAACCCTAACACGTACCCTAATCCTAAACCGTACCCTAAACCGAGCCCTAACCCTAACACTAACCCTAACCCTAACCCTAACCCATACCCTACGCCGTACCCGAAGCCCTCCCCGAACCCGTACCCTAAGCCGTACCCTAAGCCTACCCCTAAGCCTAACCCTAACCCTAGGCTACCCTTGACTGCTTCTGCCTCCAATAGATTTCCTAAGCACTAGTGTTTTAAGGAACAGCTTAAAAAGAGAATCCTAATGTGATTTCTTTATAATGTGTGAGTTCCTTATATTATCTTAGTGTCTAAACTCTTCTCCATGGCTGGACCCCCAAATAATATTCCTTTACGTGCTAAGGGGTATCTAGAGAGTGGGATAGGTTTAATAACTACCCTAACCCTAACGTGTACCCTAACCCTAACCCCTACCCTAACCCTAACACGTACCCTAATCCTAACCCGTACCCTAAACCGAGCCCTAACCCTAACACTAACCCTAACCCTAACCCTAACCCATACCCTACGCCGTACCCGAAGCCCTCCCCGAACCCGTACCCTAAGCCGTACCCTAAGCCTACCCCTAAGCCTAACACTAACCCTAGGCTACCCTTGACTGCTTCTGCCTCCAATAGATTTCCTAAGCACTAGTGTTTTAAGGAACAGCTTAAAAAGAGAATCCTAATGTGATTTCTTTATAATGGGTGTGTTCCTTATCTTATCCTAGTGTCTAAACTCTTCTCCATGGCTGGACCCCCAAATAATATTCCTTTACGTGCTAAGGGGTAACTAGAGCGTGGGATAGGTTTAATAACTACCCTAACCCTAACGCGTACCCTAACGCTAACCCCTACCCTAACCCTAACACGTACCCTAATCCTAACCCGTACCCTAAACCGAGCCCTAACCCTAACACTAACCCTAACCCTAACCCTAACCCATACCCTACGCCGTACCCGAAGCCCTCCCCGAACCCGGACCCTAAGCCGTACCCTAAGCCTAACGCTAAGCCTAACCCTAACCCTAGGCTACCCTTGACTGCTTCTTCCTCCAATAGATTTCCTAAGCACTAGTGTTTTAAGGAACAGCTTAAAAAGAGAATCCTAATGTGATTTCTTTATAATGTGTGTGTTCCTTATCTAATCCTAGTGTCTAAACTCTTCTCCATGGCTGGACCCCCAAATAATATTCCTTTACGTGCTAAGGGGTATCTAGAGAGTGGGATAGGTTTAATCACTACCCTAACCCTAACGCGTACCCTAACCCTAACCCCTACCCTAACCCTAGCACGTACCCTAATCCTAACCCGTACCCTAAACCGAGCCCTAACCCTAACACTAACCCTAAACCTAACCCTAACCCATACCCTACGCCGTACCCGAAGCCCTCCCCGAACCCGTACCCTAAGCCGTACCCTAAGCATACCCCTAAGCCTAACCCTAAACCTAGGGTACACTTGACTGCTTCTGCCTCCAATAGATTTCCTAAGTACTAGTGTTTTAAGGAACAGCTTAAAAAGAGAATCCTAATGTGATTTCTTTATAATGTGTGTGTTCCTTTTATTATCTTAGTGTCTAAACTCTTCTCCATGGCTGGACCCCCAAATAATATTCCTTTACGTGCTAAGGTGTATCTAGAGAGTGGGATAGGTTTAATAACTACCCTAACCCTAACGTGTACCCTAACCCTAACCCCTACCCTAACCCTAACACGTACCCTAATCCTAACCCGTACCCTAAACCGAGCCCTAACCCTAACACTAACCCTAACCCTAACCCTAACCCATACCCTACGCCGTACCCGAAGCCCTCCCCGAACCCGTACCCTAAGCCGTACCCTAAGCCTAACCCTAAGCCTAACCCTAACCCTAGGCTACCCTTGACTGCTTCTGCCTCCAATAGATTTCCTAAGCACTAGTGTTTTAAGGAACAGCTTAAAAAGAGAATCCTAATGTGATTTCTTTATAATGGGTGTGTTCCTTATCTTATCCTAGTGTCTAAACTCTTCTCCATGGCTGGACCCCCAAATAATATTCCTTTATGTGCTAAGGGGTAACAACAGAGTGGGATAGGTTTAATAACTAACCTAACCCTAATGCGTACCCTAACGCTAACCCCTACCCTAACCCTAACACGTACCCTAATCCTAACCCGTACCCTAAACCGAGCCCTAACCCTAACACTAACCCTAACCCTAACCCTAACCCATACCCTACGCCGTACCCGAAGCCCTCCCCGAACTCGTACCCTAAGCCGTACCCAAAGCCTAACCCTAAGCCTAACTCTAACCCTAGGCTACCCTTGACTGCTTCTGCCTCCAATAGATTTCCTAAGCACTAGTGTTTTAAGGAACAGCTTAAAAAGAGAATCCTAATGTGATTTCTTTATAATGTGTGTGTTCCTTATCTAATCCTAGTGTCTAAACTCTTCTCCATTGCTGGACCCCCAAATAATATTCCTTTACGTGCTAAGGGGTATCTAGAGAGTGGGATAGGTTTAATAACTACCCTAACCCTAACGTGTACCCTAACCCTAACCCCTACCCTAACCCTAACACGTACCCTAATCCTAACCCGTACCCTAAACCGAGCCCTAACCCTAACACTAACCCTAACCCTAACCCTAACCCATACCCTACGCCGTACCCGAAGCCCTCCCCGAACCCGTACCCTAAGCCGTACCCTAAGCCTAACCCTAAGCCTAACCCTAACCCTAGGCTACCCTTGACTGCTTCTGCCTCCAATAGATTTCCTAAGCACTAGTGTTTTAAGGAACAGCTTAAAAAGAGAATCCTAATGTGATTTCTTTATAATGTGTGTGTTCCTTATATTATCTTAGTGTCTAAACTCTTCTCCATGGCTGGACCCCCAAATAATATTCCTTTACGTGCTAAGGGGTATCTAGAGAGTGGGATAGGTTTAATCACTACCCTAACCCTAACGCGTACCCTAACCCTAACCCCTACCCTAACCCTAGCACGTACCCTAATCCTAACCCGTACCCTAAACCGAGCCCTAACCCTAACACTAACCCTAACCCTAACCCTAACCCATACCCTACGCCGTACCCGAAGCCCTCCCCGAACCCGTACCCTAAGCCGTACCCTAAGCCTACCCCTAAGCCTAACCCTAACCCTAGGCTACACTTGACTGCTTCTGCCTCCAATAGATTTCCTAAGTACTAGTGTTTTAACGAACAGCTTAAAAAGAGAATCCTAATGTGATTTCTTTATAATGTGTGTGTTCCTTTTATTATCTTAGTGTCTAAACTCTTCTCCATGGCTGGACCCCCAAATAATATTCCTTTACGTGCTAAGGTGTATCTAGAGAGTGGGATAGGTTTAATAACTACCCTAACCCTAACGTGTACCCTAACCCTAACCCCTACCCTAACCCTAACACGTACCCTAATCCTAACCCGTACCCTAAACCGAGCCCTAACCCTAACACTAACCCTAACCCTAACCCTAACCCATACCCTATGCCGTACCCGAAGCCCTCCCCGAACCCGTACCCTAAGCCGTACCCTAAGCCTAACGCTAAGCCTAACCCTAACCCTAGGCTACCCTTGACTGCTTCTGCCTCCAATAGATTTCATAAGCACTAGTGTTTTAAGGAACAGCTTAAAAAGAGAATCCTAATGTGATTTCTTTATAATGTGTGTGTTCCTTATATTATCTTAGTGTCTAAACTCTTCTCCATGGCTGGACCCCCAAATAATATTCCTTTACGTGCTAACGGGTATCTAGAGAGTGGGATAGGTTTAATAACTACCCTAACCGTAACGCGTACCCTAACCCTAACCCCTACCCTAACCCTAACACGTACCCTAATCCTAACCTGTACCCTAAACCGAGCCCTAACCCTAACACAAACCCTAACCCTAACCCTAACCCATACCCTACGCCGTACACGAAGCCCTCCCCGAACCCGTACCCTAAGCCGTACCCTAAGCCTACCCCTAAGCCTAACCCTAACCATAGGCTACCCTTGACTGCTTCTGCCTCCAATAGATTTCCTAAGTACTAGTGTTTTAAGGAACAGCTTAAAAAGAGAATCCTAATGTGATTTCTTTATAATGTGTGTGTTCCTTTTATTATCTTAGTGTCTAAACTCTTCTCCATGGCTGGACCCCCAAATAATATTCCTTTACGTGCTAAGGTGTATCTAGAGAGTGGGATAGGTTTAATAACTACCCTAACCCTAACGTGTACCCTAACCCTAACCCCTACCCTAACCCTAACACGTACCCTAATCCTAACCCGTACCCTAAACCGAGCCCTAACCCTAACACTAACCCTAACCCTAACCCTAACCCATACCCTACGCCGTACCCGAAGCCCTCCCTGAACCCGTACCCTAAGCCGTACCCTAAGCCTAACCCTAAGCCTAACCCTAACCCTAGGCTACCCTTGACTGCTTCTGCCTCCAATAGATTTCCTAAGCACTAGTGTTTTAAGGAACAGCTTAAAAAGAGAATCCTAATGTGATTTCTTTATAATGGGTGTGTTCCTTATCTTATCCTAGTGTCTAAACTCTTCTCCATGGCTGGACCCCCAAATAATATTCCTTTATGTGCTAAGGGGTAACAACAGAGTGGGATAGGTTTAATAACTAACCTAACCCTAATGCGTACCCTAACGCTAACCCCTACCCTAACCCTAACACGTACCCTAATCCTAACCCGTACCCTAAACCGAGCCCTAACCCTAACACTAACCCTAACCCTAACCCTAACCCATACCCTACGCCGTACCCGAAGCCCTCCCCGAACTCGTACCCTAAGCCGTACCCAAAGCCTAACCCTAAGCCTAACTCTAACCCTAGGCTACCCTTGACTGCTTCTGCCTCCAATAGATTTCCTAAGCACTAGTGTTTTAAGGAACAGCTTAAAAAGAGAATCCTAATGTGATTTCTTTATAATGTGTGTGTTCCTTATCTAATCCTAGTGTCTAAACTCTTCTCCATGGCTGGACCCCCAAATAATATTCCTTTACGTGCTAAGGGGTATCTAGAGAGTGGGATAGGTTTAATCACTACCCTAACCCTAACGCGTACCCTAACCCTAACCCCTACCCTAACCCTAGCACGTACCCTAATCCTAACCCGTACCCTAAACCGAGCCCTAACCCTAACACTAACCCTAAACCTAACCCTAACCCATACCCTACGCCGTACCCGAAGCCCTCCCCGAACCCGTACCCTAAGCCGTACCCTAAGCCTACCCCTAAGCCTAACCCTAACCCTAGGCTACACTTGACTGCTTCTGCCTCCAATAGATTTCCTAAGTACTAGTGTTTTGAGGAACAGCTTAAAAAGAGAATCCTAATGTGATTTCTTTATAATGTGTTTGTTCCTTTTATTATCTTAGTGTCTAAACACTTCTCCATGGCTGGACCCCCAAATAATATTCCTTTACGTGCTAAGGTGTATCTAGAGAGTGGGATAGGTTTAATAACTACCCTAACCCTAACGTGTACCCTAACCCTAACCCCTACCCTAACCCTAACACGTACCCTAATCCTAACCCGTACCCTAAACCGAGCCCTAACCCTAACACTAACCCTAACCCTAACCCTAACCCATACCCTACGCCGTACCCGAAGCCCTCCCCGAACCCGTACCCTAAGCCGTACCCTAAGCCTAACCCTAAGCCTAACCCTAACCCTAGGCTACCCTTGACTGCTTCTGCCTCCAATAGATTTCCTAAGCACTAGTGTTTTAAGGAACAGCTTAAAAAGAGAATCCTAATGTGATTTCTTTATAATGGGTGTGTTCCTTATCTTATCCTAGTGTCTAAACTCTTCTCCATGGCTGGACCCCCAAATAATATTCCTTTATGTGCTAAGGGGTAACTACAGAGTGGGATAGGTTTAATAACTAACCTAACCCTAATGCGTACCCTAACGCTAACCCCTACCCTAACCCTAACACGTACCCTAATCCTAACCCGTACCCTAAACCGAGCCCTAACCCTAACACTAACCCTAACCCTAACCCTAACCCATACCCTACGCCGTACCCGAAGCCCTCCCCGAACTCGTACCCTAAGCCGTACCCAAAGCCTAACCCTAAGCCTAACTCTAACCCTAGGCTACCCTTGACTGCTTCTGCCTCCAATAGATTTCCTAAGCACTAATGTTTTAAGGAACAGCTTAAAAAGAGAATCCTAATGTGATTTCTTTATAATGTGTGTGTTCCTTATCTAATCCTAGTGTCTAAACTCTTCTCCATGGCTGGACCCCCAAATAATATTCCTTTACGTGCTAAGGGGTATCTAGAGAGTGGGATAGGTTTAATCACTACCCTAACCCTAACGCGTACCCTAACCCTAACCCCTACCCTAACCCTAGCACGTACCCTAATCCTAACCCGTACCCTAAACCGAGCCCTAACCCTAACACTAACCCTAAACCTAACCCTAACCCATACCCTACGCCGTACCCGAAGCCCTCCCCGAACCCGTACCCTAAGCCGTACCCTAAGCCTACCCCTAAGCCTAACCCTAACCCTAGGGTACACTTGACTGCTTCTGCCTCCAATAGATTTCCTAAGTACTACTGTTTTAAGGAACAGCTTAAAAAGAGAATCCTAATGTGATTTCTTTATAATGTGTGTGTTCCTTTTATTATCTTAGTGTCTAAACTCTTCTCCATGGCTGGACCCCCAAATAATATTCCTTTACGTGCTAAGGTGTATCTAGAGAGTGGGATAGGTTTAATAACTACCCTAACCCTAACGTGTACCCTAACCCTAACCCCTACCCTAACCCTAACACGTACCCTAATCCTAACCCGTACCCTAAACCGAGCCCTAACCCTAACACTAACCCTAACCCTAACCCTAACCCATACCCTACGCCGTACCCGAAGCCCTCCCCGAACCCGTACCCTAAGCCGTACCCTAAGCCTAACCCTAAGCCTAACCCTAACCCTAGGCTACCCTTGACTGCTTCTGCCTCCAATAGATTTCCTAAGCACTAGTGTTTTAAGGAACAGCTTAAAAAGAGAATCCTAATGTGATTTCTTTATAATGGGTGTGTTCCTTATCTTATCTTAGTGTCTAAACTCTTCTCCATGGCTGGACCCCCAAATAATATTCCTTTACGTGCTAAGGGGTATCTAGAGAGTGGGATAGGTTTAATAACTACCCTAACCCTAACGCGTACCCTAACCCTAACCCCTACCCTAACCCTAACACGTACCCTAATCCTAACCTGTACCCTAAACCGAGCCCTAAACCTAACACTAACCCTAACCCTAACCCTAACCCATACCCTACGCCGTACCCGAAGCCCTCACCGAACCCGTACCCTAAGCCGTACCCTAAGCCTACCCCTAAGCCTAACCCTAACCATAGGCTACCCTTGACTGCTTCTGCCTCCAATAGATTTCCTAAGCACTAGTGTTTTAAGGAACAGCTTAAAAAGAGAATCCTAATGTGATTTCTTTATAATGTGTGTGTTCCTTATATTATCTTAGTGTCTAAACTCTTCTCCATGGCTGGACCCCCAAATAATATTCCTTTACGTGCTAAGGGGTATCTAGAGAGTGGGATAGGTTTAATCACTACCCTAACCCTAACGCGTACCCTAACCCTAACCCCTACCCTAACCCTAGCACGTACCCTAATCCTAACCCGTACCCTAAACCGAGCCCTAACCCTAACACTAACCCTAACCCTAACCCTAACCCATACCCTACGCCGTACCCGAAGCCCTCCCCGAACCCGTACCCTAAGCCGTACCCTAAGCCTACCCCTAAGCCTAACCCTAACCCTAGGCTACACTTGACTGCTTCTGCCTCCAATAGATTTCCTAAGTACTAGTGTTTTAAGGAACAGCTTAAAAAGAGAATCCTAATGTGATTTCTTTATAATGTGTGTGTTCCTTTTATTATCTTAGTGTCTAAACTCTCCTCCATGGCTGGACCCCCAAATAATATTCCTTTACGTGCTAAGGTGTATCTAGAGAGTGGGATAGGTTTAATAACTACCCTAACCCTAACGTGTACCCTAACCCTAACCCCTACCCTAACCCTAACACGTACCCTAATCCTAACCCGTACCCTAAACCGAGCCCTAACCCTAACACTAACCCTAACCCTAACCCTAACCCATACCCTACGCCGTACCCGAAGCCCTCCCCGAACCCGTACCCTAAGCCGTACCCTAAGCCTAACCCTAAGCCTAACCCTAACCCTAGGCTACCCTTGACTGCTTCTGCCTCCAATAGATTTCCTAAGCACTAGTGTTTTAAGGAACAGCTTAAAAAGAGAATCCTAATGTGATTTCTTTATAATGGGTGTGTTCCTTATCTTATCCTAGTGTCTAAACTCTTCTCCATGGCTGGACCCCCAAATAATATTCCTTTATGTGCTAAGGGGTAACTACAGAGTGGGATAGGTTTAATAACTAACCTAACCCTAATGCGTACCCTAACGCTAACCCCTACCCTAACCCTAACACGTACCCTAATCCTAACCCGTACCCTAAACCGAGCCCTAACCCTAACACTAACCCTAACCCTAACCCTAACCCATACCCTACGCCGTACCCGAAGCCCTCCCCGAACTCGTACCCTAAGCCGTACCCAAAGCCTAACCCTAAGCCTAACTCTAACCCTAGGCTACCCTTGACTGCTTCTGCCTCCAATAGATTTCCTAAGCACTAATGTTTTAAGGAACAGCTTAAAAAGAGAATCCTAATGTGATTTCTTTATAATGTGTGTGTTCCTTATCTAATCCTAGTGTCTAAACTCTTCTCCATGGCTGGACCCCCAAATAATATTCCTTTACGTGCTAAGGGGTATCTAGAGAGTGGGATAGGTTTAATCACTACCCTAACCCTAACGCGTACCCTAACCCTAACCCCTACCCTAACCCTAGCACGTACCCTATTCCTAACCCGTACCCTAAACCGAGCCCTAACCCTAACACTAACCCTAAACCTAACCCTAACACATACCCTACGCCGTACCCGAAGCCCTCCCCGAACCCGTACCCTAAGCCGTACCCTAAGCCTACCCCTAAGCCTAACCCTAACACTAGGCTACACTTGACTGCTTCTGCCTCCAATAGATTTCCTAAGTACTACTGTTTTAAGGAACAGCTTAAAAAGAGAATCCTAATGTGATTTCTTTATAATGTGTGTGTTCCTTTTATTATCTTAGTGTCTAAACTCTTCTCCATGGCTGGACCCCCAAATAATATTCCTTTACGTGCTAAGGTGTATCTAGAGAGTGGGATAGGTTTAATAACTACCCTAACCCTAACGTGTACCCTAACCCTAACCCCTACCCTAACCCTAACACGTACCCTAATCCTAACCCGTACCCTAAACCGAGCCCTAACCCTAACACTAACCCTAACCCTAACCCTAACCCATACCCTACGCCGTACCCGAAGCCCTCCCCGAACCTGTACCCTAAGCCGTACCCTAAGCCTAACCCTAAGCCTAACCCTAACCCTATGCTACCCTTGACTGCTTCTGCCTCCAATAGATTTCCTAAGCACTAGTGTTTTAAGGAACAGCTTAAAAAGAGAATCCTAACGTGATTTCTTTATAATGGGTGTGTTCCTTATCTTATCCTAGTGTCTAAACTCTTCTCCATGGCTGGACCCCCAAATAATATTCCTTTACGTGCTAAGGGGTAACTACAGAGTGGGATAGGTTTAATAACTAACCTAACCCTAATGCGTACCCTAACGCTAACCCCTACCCTAACCCTAACACGTACCCTAATCCTAACCCGTACCCTAAACCGAGCCCTAACCCTAACACTAACCCTAACCCTAACCCTAACCCATACCCTACGCCGTACCCGAAGCCCTCCCCGAACTCGTACCCTAAGCCGTACCCAAAGCCTAACCCTAAGCCTAACTCTAACCCTAGGTTACCCTTGACTGCTTCTGCCTCCAATAGATTTCCTAAGCACTAGTGTTTTAAGGAACAGCTTAAAAAGAGAATCCTAATGTGATTTCTTTATAATGTGTGTGTTCCTTATCTAATCCTAGTGTCTAAACTCTTCTCCATGGCTGGACCCCCAAATGATATTCCTTTACGTGCTAAGGGGTATCTAGAGAGTGGGATAGGTTTAATCACTACCCTAACCCTAACACGTACCCTAACCCTAACCCCTACCCTAACCCTAGCACGTACCCTAATCCTAACCCGTACCCTAAACCGAGCCCTAAACCTAACACTAACCCTAACCCTAACCCTAACCCATACCCTACGCCGTACCCGAAGCCCTCCCCCAACCCGTACCCTAAGCCGTACCCTAAGCCTACCCCTAAGCCTAACCCTAACCCTAGGCTACACTTGACTGCTTCTGCCTCCAATAGATTTCCTAAGTACTAGTGTTTTAAGGAACAGCTTAAAAAGAGAATCCTAATGTGATTTCTTTATAATGTGTGTGTTCCTTATATTATCTTATTGTCTAAACTCTTCTCCATGGCTGAACCCCCAAATAATATTCCTTTACGTGCTAAGGGGTATCTAGAGAGTGGGATAGGTTTAATAACTACCCTAACCGTAACGCGTACCCTAACCCTAACCCCTACCCTAACCCTAACATGTACCCTAATCCTAACACGTACCCTAAACCGAGCCCTAACCCTAACACTAACCCTAACCCTAACCCTAACCAATACCCTACGCCGTAACCGAAGCCCTCCCCGAACCCGTACCCTAAGCCATACCCTAAGCCTAATCCTAAGCCTAACCCTAGGCTACCCTTGACTGCTTCTGCCTCCAATAGATTTCCTAAGCACTAGTGTTTTAAGGAACAGCTTAAAAAGAGAATCCTAATGTGATTTCTTTATAATGGGTGTGTTCCTTATCTTATCCTAGTGTCTAAACTCTTCTCCATGGCGGGACCCCCAAATAATATTCCTTTACGTGCTAAGGGGTAACTAGAGAGTGAGATAGGTTTAATAACTACGCTAACCCTAACGCGTACCCTAACGCTAACCCCTACCCTAAACCTAACACGTACCCTAATCCTAACCCGTACCCTAAACCGAGCCCTAACCCTAACACTAACCCTAACCCTAACCCTAACCCATACCCTACGCCGTACCCGAAGCCCTCCCCGAACCCGTACCCTAAGCCGTACCCTAAGCCTAACCCTAACCCTAGGCTACCCTTAACTGCTTCTGCCTCCAATAGATTTCCTAAGCACTAGTGTTTTAAGGAACAGCTTAAAAAGAGAATCCTAATGTGATTTCTTTATAATGGGTGTGTTCCTTATCTTATCCTAGTGTCTAAACTCTTCTCCATGGCTGGACCCCCAAATAATATTCCTTTATGTGCTAAGGGGTAACTACAGAGTGGGATAGGTTTAATAACTAACCTAACCCTAATGGGTACCCTAACGCTAACCCCTACCCTAACCCTAACACGTACCCTAATCCTAACCCGTACCCTAAACCGAGCCCTAACCCTAACACTAACCCTAACCCTAACCCTAACCCATACCCTACGCTGTACCCGAAGCCCTCCCCGAACTCGTACCCTAAGCCGTACCCAAAGCCTAACCCTAAGCCTAACTCTAACCCTAGGCTACCCTTGACTGCTTCTGCCTCCAATAGATTTCCTAAGCACTAGTGTTTTAAGGAACAGCTTAAAAAGAGAATCCTAATGTGATTTCTTTATAATGTGTGTGTTCCTTATCTAATCCTAGTGTCTAAACTCTTCTCCATGGCTGGACCCCCAAATAATATTCCTTTACGTGCTAAGGGGTATCTAGAGAGTGGGATAGGTTTAATCACTACCCTAACCCTAACGTGTACCCTAACCCTAACCCCTACCCTAACCCTAGCACGTACCCTAATCCTAACCCGTACCCTTAACCGAGCCCTAACCCTAACACTAACCCTAACCCTAACCCTAACCCATACCCTACGCCGTACCCGAAGCCCTCCCCGAACCCGTACCCTAAGCCGTACCCTAAGCCTACCCCTAAGCCTAACCCTAACCCTAGGCTACACTTGACTGCTTCTGCCTCCAATAGATTTCCTAAGTACTAGTGTTTTAAGGAACAGCTTAAAAAGAGAATCCTAATGTGATTTCTTTATAATGTGTGTGTTCCTTTTATTATCTTAGTGTCTAAACTCTTCTCCATGGCTGGACCCCCAAATAATATTCCTTTACGTGCTAAGGTGTATCTAGAGAGTGGGATAGGTTTAATAACTACCCTAACCCTAACGTGTACCCTAACCCTAACCCCTACCCTAACCCTAACACGTACCCTAATCCTAACCCGTACCCTAAACCGAGCCCTAACCCTAACACTAACCCTAACCCTAACCCTAACCCATACCCTACGCCGTACCCGAAGCCCTCCCCGAACCCGTACCCTAAGCCGTACCCTAAGCCTAACCCTAAGCCTAACCCTAACCCTAGGCTACCCTTGACTGCTTCTGCCTCCAATAGATTTCCTAAGCACTAGTGTTTTAAGGAACAGCTTAAAAAGAGAATCCTAATGTGATTTCTTTATAATGGGTGTGTTCCTTATCTTATCCTAGTGTCTAAACTCTTCTCCATGGCTGGACCCCCAAATAATATTCCTTTACGTGCAAAGGGGTAACTACAGAGTGGGATAGGTTTAATAACTAACCTAACCCTAATGCGTACCCTAACGCTAACCCCTACCCTAACCCTAACACGTACCCTAATCCTAACCCGTACCCTAAACCGAGCCCTAACCCTAACACTAACCCTAAACCTAACCCTAACCCATACCCTACGCCGTACCCGAAGCCCTCCCCGAACTCGTACCCTAAGCCGTACCCAAAGCCTAACCCTAAGCCTAACTCTAACCCTAGGCTACCCTTGACTGCTTCTGCCTCCAATAGATTTCCTAAGCACTAGTGTTTTAAGGAACAGCTTAAAAAGAGAATCCTAATGTGATTTCTTTATAATGTGTGTGTTCCTTATCTAATCCTAGTGTCTAAACTCTTCTCCATGGCTGGACCCCCAAATGATATTCCTTTACGTGCTAAGGGGTATCTAGAGAGTGGGATAGGTTTAATCACTACCCTAACCCTAACGCGTACCCTAACCCTAACCCCTACCCTAACCCTAGCACGTACCCTAATCCTAACCCGTACCCTAAACCGAGCCCTAACCCTAACACTAACCCTAACCCTAACCCTAACCCATACCCTAAGCCGTACGCGAAGCCCTCCCCGAACCCGTACCCTAGGCCGTACCCTAAGCCTACCCCTAAGCCTAACCCTAACCCTAGGCTACACTTGACTGCTTCTGCCTCCAATAGATTTCCTAAGTACTAGTGTTTTAAGGAACAGCTTAAAAAGAGAATCCTAATGTGATTTCTTTATAATGTGTGTGTTCCTTTTATTATCTTAGTGTCTAAACTCTTCTCCGTGGCTGGACCCCCAAATAATATTCCTTTACGTGCTAAGGTGTATCTAGAGTGTGGGATAGGTTTAATAACTACCCTAACCCTAACGTGTACCCTAACCCTAACCCCTACCCTAACCCTAACACGTACCCTAATCCTAACCCGTACCCTAAACCGAGCCCTCACCCTAACACTAACCCTAACCCTAACCCTAACCCATACCCTACGCCGTACCCGAAGCCCTCCCCGAACCCGTACCCTAAGCCGTACCCTAAGCCTAACCCTAAGCCTAACCCTAACCCTAGGCTACCCTTGACTGCTTCTGCCTCCAATAGATTTCCTAAGCACTAGTGTTTTAAGGAACAGCTTAAAAAGAGAATCCTAATGTGATTTCTTTATAATGGGTGTGTTCCTTATCTTATCCTAGTGTCTAAACTCTTCTCCATGCCTGGACCCCCAAATAATATTCCTTTACGTGCTAAGGGGTAACTACAGAGTGGGATAGGTTTAATAACTAACCTAACCCTAATGCGTACCCTAACGCTAACCCCTACCCTAACCCTAACACGTACCCTAATCCTAAACCGTACCCTAAACCGAGCCCTAACCCTAACACTAACCCTAACCCTAACCCTAACCCATACCCTACGCCGTACCCGAAGCCCTCCCCGAACTCGTACCCTAAGCCGTACCCAAAGCCTAACCCTAAGCCTAACTCTAACCCTAGGCTACCCTTGACTGCTTCTGCCTCCAATAGATTTCCTAAGCACTAGTGTTTTAAGGAACAGCTTAAAAAGAGAATCCTAATGTGATTTCTTTATAATGTGTGTGTTCCTTATCTAATCCTAGTGTCTAAACTCTTCTCCATGGCTGGACCCCCAAATAATATTCCTTTACGTGCTAAGGGGTATCTAGAGAGTGGGATAGGTTTAATCACTACCCTAACCCTAACGCGTACCCTAACCCTAACCCCTACCCTAACCCTAGCACGTACCCTAATCCTAACCCGTACCCTACACCGAGCCCTAACCCTAACACTAACCCTAACCCTAACCCTAACCCATACCCTACGCCGTACCCGAAGCCCTCCCCGAACCCGTACCCTAAGCCGTACCCTAAGCCTACCCCTAAGCCTAACCCTAACCCTAGGCTACACTTGACTGCTTCTGCCTCCAATAGATTTCCTAAGTACTAGTGTTTTAAGGAACAGCTTAAAAAGAGAATCCTAATGTGATTTCTTTATAATGTGTGTGTTCCTTTTATTATCTTAGTGTCTAAACTCTTCTCCATGGCTGGACCCCCAAATAATATTCCTTTACGTGCTAAGGTGTATCTAGAGAGTGGGATAGGTTTAATAACTACCCTAACCCTAACGTGTACCCTAACCCTAACCCCTACCCTAACACTAACACGTACCCTAATCCTAACCCGTACCCTAAACCGAGCCCTAACCCTAACACTAACCCTAACCCTAACCCTAACCCATACCCTACGCCGTACCCGAAGCCCTCCCCCAACCCGTACCCTAAGCCGTACCCTAAGCCTACCCCTAAGCCTAACCCTAACCCTAGGCTACACTTGACTGCTTCTGCCTCCAATAGATTTCCTAAGTACTAGTGTTTTAAGGAACAGCTTAAAAAGAGAATCCTAATGTGATTTCTTTATAATGTGTGTGTTCCTTATATTATCTTATTGTCTAAACTCTTCTCCATGGCTGAACCCCCAAATAATATTCCTTTACGTGCTAAGGGGTATCTAGAGAGTGGGATAGGTTTAATAACTACCCTAACCGTAACGCGTACCCTAACCCTAACCCCTACCCTAACCCTAACATGTACCCTAATCCTAACACGTACCCTAAACCGAGCCCTAACCCTAACACTAACCCTAACCCTAACCCTAACCAATACCCTACGCCGTAACCGAAGCCCTCCCCGAACCCGTACCCTAAGCCATACCCTAAGCCTAATCCTAAGCCTAACCCTAGGCTACCCTTGACTGCTTCTGCCTCCAATAGATTTCCTAAGCACTAGTGTTTTAAGGAACAGCTTAAAAAGAGAATCCTAATGTGATTTCTTTATAATGGGTGTGTTCCTTATCTTATCCTAGTGTCTAAACTCTTCTCCATGGCGGGACCCCCAAATAATATTCCTTTACGTGCTAAGGGGTAACTAGAGAGTGAGATAGGTTTAATAACTACGCTAACCCTAACGCGTACCCTAACGCTAACCCCTACCCTAAACCTAACACGTACCCTAATCCTAACCCGTACCCTAAACCGAGCCCTAACCCTAACACTAACCCTAACCCTAACCCTAACCCATACCCTACGCCGTACCCGAAGCCCTCCCCGAACCCGTACCCTAAGCCGTACCCTAAGCCTAACCCTAACCCTAGGCTACCCTTAACTGCTTCTGCCTCCAATAGATTTCCTAAGCACTAGTGTTTTAAGGAACAGCTTAAAAAGAGAATCCTAATGTGATTTCTTTATAATGGGTGTGTTCCTTATCTTATCCTAGTGTCTAAACTCTTCTCCATGGCTGGACCCCCAAATAATATTCCTTTATGTGCTAAGGGGTAACTACAGAGTGGGATAGGTTTAATAACTAACCTAACCCTAATGGGTACCCTAACGCTAACCCCTACCCTAACCCTAACACGTACCCTAATCCTAACCCGTACCCTAAACCGAGCCCTAACCCTAACACTAACCCTAACCCTAACCCTAACCCATACCCTACGCTGTACCCGAAGCCCTCCCCGAACTCGTACCCTAAGCCGTACCCAAAGCCTAACCCTAAGCCTAACTCTAACCCTAGGCTACCCTTGACTGCTTCTGCCTCCAATAGATTTCCTAAGCACTAGTGTTTTAAGGAACAGCTTAAAAAGAGAATCCTAATGTGATTTCTTTATAATGTGTGTGTTCCTTATCTAATCCTAGTGTCTAAACTCTTCTCCATGGCTGGACCCCCAAATAATATTCCTTTACGTGCTAAGGGGTATCTAGAGAGTGGGATAGGTTTAATCACTACCCTAACCCTAACGTGTACCCTAACCCTAACCCCTACCCTAACCCTAGCACGTACCCTAATCCTAACCCGTACCCTTAACCGAGCCCTAACCCTAACACTAACCCTAACCCTAACCCTAACCCATACCCTACGCCGTACCCGAAGCCCTCCCCGAACCCGTACCCTAAGCCGTACCCTAAGCCTACCCCTAAGCCTAACCCTAACCCTAGGCTACACTTGACTGCTTCTGCCTCCAATAGATTTCCTAAGTACTAGTGTTTTAAGGAACAGCTTAAAAAGAGAATCCTAATGTGATTTCTTTATAATGTGTGTGTTCCTTTTATTATCTTAGTGTCTAAACTCTTCTCCATGGCTGGACCCCCAAATAATATTCCTTTACGTGCTAAGGTGTATCTAGAGAGTGGGATAGGTTTAATAACTACCCTAACCCTAACGTGTACCCTAACCCTAACCCCTACCCTAACCCTAACACGTACCCTAATCCTAACCCGTACCCTAAACCGAGCCCTAACCCTAACACTAACCCTAACCCTAACCCTAACCCATACCCTACGCCGTACCCGAAGCCCTCCCCGAACCCGTACCCTAAGCCGTACCCTAAGCCTAACCCTAAGCCTAACCCTAACCCTAGGCTACCCTTGACTGCTTCTGCCTCCAATAGATTTCCTAAGCACTAGTGTTTTAAGGAACAGCTTAAAAAGAGAATCCTAATGTGATTTCTTTATAATGGGTGTGTTCCTTATCTTATCCTAGTGTCTAAACTCTTCTCCATGGCTGGACCCCCAAATAATATTCCTTTACGTGCAAAGGGGTAACTACAGAGTGGGATAGGTTTAATAACTAACCTAACCCTAATGCGTACCCTAACGCTAACCCCTACCCTAACCCTAACACGTACCCTAATCCTAACCCGTACCCTAAACCGAGCCCTAACCCTAACACTAACCCTAAACCTAACCCTAACCCATACCCTACGCCGTACCCGAAGCCCTCCCCGAACTCGTACCCTAAGCCGTACCCAAAGCCTAACCCTAAGCCTAACTCTAACCCTAGGCTACCCTTGACTGCTTCTGCCTCCAATAGATTTCCTAAGCACTAGTGTTTTAAGGAACAGCTTAAAAAGAGAATCCTAATGTGATTTCTTTATAATGTGTGTGTTCCTTATCTAATCCTAGTGTCTAAACTCTTCTCCATGGCTGGACCCCCAAATGATATTCCTTTACGTGCTAAGGGGTATCTAGAGAGTGGGATAGGTTTAATCACTACCCTAACCCTAACGCGTACCCTAACCCTAACCCCTACCCTAACCCTAGCACGTACCCTAATCCTAACCCGTACCCTAAACCGAGCCCTAACCCTAACACTAACCCTAACCCTAACCCTAACCCATACCCTAAGCCGTACGCGAAGCCCTCCCCGAACCCGTACCCTAGGCCGTACCCTAAGCCTACCCCTAAGCCTAACCCTAACCCTAGGCTACACTTGACTGCTTCTGCCTCCAATAGATTTCCTAAGTACTAGTGTTTTAAGGAACAGCTTAAAAAGAGAATCCTAATGTGATTTCTTTATAATGTGTGTGTTCCTTTTATTATCTTAGTGTCTAAACTCTTCTCCGTGGCTGGACCCCCAAATAATATTCCTTTACGTGCTAAGGTGTATCTAGAGTGTGGGATAGGTTTAATAACTACCCTAACCCTAACGTGTACCCTAACCCTAACCCCTACCCTAACCCTAACACGTACCCTAATCCTAACCCGTACCCTAAACCGAGCCCTCACCCTAACACTAACCCTAACCCTAACCCTAACCCATACCCTACGCCGTACCCGAAGCCCTCCCCGAACCCGTACCCTAAGCCGTACCCTAAGCCTAACCCTAAGCCTAACCCTAACCCTAGGCTACCCTTGACTGCTTCTGCCTCCAATAGATTTCCTAAGCACTAGTGTTTTAAGGAACAGCTTAAAAAGAGAATCCTAATGTGATTTCTTTATAATGGGTGTGTTCCTTATCTTATCCTAGTGTCTAAACTCTTCTCCATGCCTGGACCCCCAAATAATATTCCTTTACGTGCTAAGGGGTAACTACAGAGTGGGATAGGTTTAATAACTAACCTAACCCTAATGCGTACCCTAACGCTAACCCCTACCCTAACCCTAACACGTACCCTAATCCTAAACCGTACCCTAAACCGAGCCCTAACCCTAACACTAACCCTAACCCTAACCCTAACCCATACCCTACGCCGTACCCGAAGCCCTCCCCGAACTCGTACCCTAAGCCGTACCCAAAGCCTAACCCTAAGCCTAACTCTAACCCTAGGCTACCCTTGACTGCTTCTGCCTCCAATAGATTTCCTAAGCACTAGTGTTTTAAGGAACAGCTTAAAAAGAGAATCCTAATGTGATTTCTTTATAATGTGTGTGTTCCTTATCTAATCCTAGTGTCTAAACTCTTCTCCATGGCTGGACCCCCAAATAATATTCCTTTACGTGCTAAGGGGTATCTAGAGAGTGGGATAGGTTTAATCACTACCCTAACCCTAACGCGTACCCTAACCCTAACCCCTACCCTAACCCTAGCACGTACCCTAATCCTAACCCGTACCCTACACCGAGCCCTAACCCTAACACTAACCCTAACCCTAACCCTAACCCATACCCTACGCCGTACCCGAAGCCCTCCCCGAACCCGTACCCTAAGCCGTACCCTAAGCCTACCCCTAAGCCTAACCCTAACCCTAGGCTACACTTGACTGCTTCTGCCTCCAATAGATTTCCTAAGTACTAGTGTTTTAAGGAACAGCTTAAAAAGAGAATCCTAATGTGATTTCTTTATAATGTGTGTGTTCCTTTTATTATCTTAGTGTCTAAACTCTTCTCCATGGCTGGACCCCCAAATAATATTCCTTTACGTGCTAAGGTGTATCTAGAGAGTGGGATAGGTTTAATAACTACCCTAACCCTAACGTGTACCCTAACCCTAACCCCTACCCTAACACTAACACGTACCCTAATCCTAACCCGTACCCTAAACCGAGCCCTAACCCTAACACTAACCCTAACCCTAACCCTAACCCATACCCTACGCCGTACCCGAAGCCCTCCCCGAACTCGTACCCTAAGCCGTACCCAAAGCCTAACCCTAAGCCTAACTCTAACCCTAGGCTACCCTTGACTGCTTCTGCCTCCAATAGATTTCCTAAGCACTAGTGTTTTAAGGAACAGCTTAAAAAGAGAATCCTAATGTGATTTCTTTATAATGTGTGTGTTCCTTATCTAATCCTAGTGTCTAAACTCTTCTCCATGGCTGGACCCCCAAATAATATTCCTTTATGTGCTAAGGGGTATCTAGAGAGTGGGATAGGTTTAATCACTACCCTAACCCTAACGTGTACCCTAACCCTAACCCCTACCCTAACCCTAACACGTACCCTAATCCTAACCCGTACCCTAAACCGAGCCCTAACCCTAACACTAACCCTAACCCTAACCTTAACCCATACCCTACGCCATACCCGAAGCCCTCCCCGAACCCGTACCCTAAGCCGTACCCTAAGCCTAACCCTAAGCCTAACCCTAACCCTAGGCTACCCTTGACTGCTTCTGCCTCCAATAGATTTCCTAAGCACTAGTGTTTTAAGGAACAGCTTAAAAAGAGAATCCTAATGTGATTTCTTTATACTGTGTGTGTTCCTTATATTATCTTAGTGTCTAACCTTTTCTCCATGGCTGGACCCCCAAATAATATTCCTTTACGTGCTAAGGGGTATCTAGAGAGTGGGATAGGTTTAATAACTACCCTAACCCTAACGCGTAACCTAACCCTAACCCCTACCCTAACCCTAACACGTACCCTAATCCTAACCCGTACCCTAAACCGAGCCCTAACCCTAACACTAACCCTAACCCTAACCCTAACCCATACCCTACGCCGTATCCGAAACCCTCCCCGAACCCGTACCATAAGCCGTACCCTAAGCCTAACCCTAAGCCTAACCCTAACCCTAGGCTACCCTTGACTGCCTCTGCCTCCAATATATTTCCTAAGCACTAGTGTTTTAAGGAACAGCTTAAAAAGAGAATTCTAATGTGATTTCTTTATAATGGGTGTGTTCCTTATCTTATCCTAGTGTCTAAACTCTTCTCCATGGCTGGACCCACAAATAATATTTCTTTACGTGCTAAGGGGTATCTAGAGAGTGGGATAGGTTTAATAACTACCCTAACCCTAACGCATACCCTAACCCTAACCCCTACCCTACCCCTAACACGTACCCTAATCCTAACCAGTATCCTAAACCGAGCCCTAACCCTAACACTAACCCTAACCCTAACCCTAACCCATACCCTACGCCGTACCCGAAGCCCTCCCCGAACCCGTACCCTAAGCCGTACCCTAATCCTAACCCTAAGCCTAACCCTAACCCTAGGCTACCCTTGACTGCTTCTGCCTCCAATAGATTTCCTAAGCACTAGTGTTTTAAGGAACAGCTTAAAAAGAGAATCCTAATGTGATTTCTTTATAATGTGTGTGTTCCTTATATTATCTTAGTGTCAAACCTCTTCTCCATGGCTGGACCCCAAAATAATATTCCTTTACGTGCTAAGGGGTATCTAGAGAGTGGGATAGGTTTAATCACTACCCTAACCGTAACGCGTACCCTAACCCTAACCCCTACCCTAACCCTAACACGTACCCTAATCCTAACCCGTACCCTAAACCGAGCCCTAACCCTAACACTAACCCTAACCCTAACCCTAACCCATACCCTATGCCGTACCCGAAGCCCTCCCCGAACCCGTACCCTAAGCCGTACCCTAAGCCTAACCCTAAGCCTAACCCTAACCCTAGGCTACCCTTGACTGCTTCTGCCTCCAATAGATTTCCTAAGCACTAGTGTTTTAAGGAACAGCTTAAAAAGATTATCCTAATGTGATTTCTTTATAATGGGTGTGTTCCTTATCTTATCCTAGTGTCTAAACTCTTCTCCATGGCTGGACCCCCAAATAATATTCCTTTACGTGCTAAGGGGTATCTAGAGAGTGGGACAGGTTTAATAACTACCCTAACCGTAACGCGTACCCTAACCCTAACCCCTACCCTAACCCTAACACGTACCCTAATCCTAACCCGTACCCTAAACCGAGCCCTAACCCTAACACTAACCCCAACCCTAACCCTAACCCATACCCTACGCCGTACCCGAAACCCTCCCCGAACCCGTACCCTAAGCCGTACCCTAAGCCTAACCCTAAGCCTAACCATAACCCTAGGCTACCCTTGACTGCTTCTGCCTCCAATAGATTTCCTAAGCACTAGGGTTTTAAGGAACAGCTTAAAAAGAGAATCCTAATGTGATTTCTTTATAATGGGTGTGTTCCTTATCTTATCCTAGTGTCTAAACTCTTCTCCATGGCTGGACCCCCAAATAATATTCCTTTACGTGCTAAGGGGTAACTAGAGAGTGGGATAGGTTTAATAACTACCCTAACCCTAACGCGTACCCTAACGCTAACCCCTACCCTAACCCTAACACGTACCCTAATCCTAACCCGTACCCTAAACCGAGCCCTAACCCTAATACTAACCCTAACCCTAACCCTAACCCATACCCTACGCCGTACCCGAAGCCCTCCCCGAACCCGTACCCTAAGCCGTACCCTAAGCCTAACCCTAAGCCTAACCCTAACCGTAGGCTACCCTTGACTGCTTCTGCCTCCAATAGATTTCCTAAGCAATAGTGTTTTAAGGAACAGCTTAAAAAGAGAATCCTAATGTGATTTCTTTATAATGTGTGTGTTCCTTATATTATCTTAGTGTCTAAACTCTTCTCCATGGCTGGACCCCCAAATAATATTCCTTTACGTGCTAAGGGGTATCTAGAGAGTGGGATAGGTTTAATAACTACCCTAACCCTAACGGGTACCCTAACCCTAACCCCTGCCCTAACCCTAACACGTACCCTAATCCTAACCCGTACCCTAAACTGAGCCCTAACCCTAACACTAACCCTAACCCTAACCCTAACCCATACCCTACGCCGTACCCGAAGCCCTCCCCGAACCCGTACCCTAAGCCGTACCCTAAGCCTAACCCTAAGCCTAACCCTAACCCTAGGCTACCCTTGACTGCTTCTGCCTCCAATAGATTTCCTAAGCACTAGTGTTTTAAGGAACAGCTTAAAAAGAGAATCCTAATGTGATTTCTTTATAATGGTTGTGTTCCTTATCTTATCCTAGTGTCTAAACTCTTCTCCATGGCTGGACACCCAAATAATATTCCTTTACGTGCTAAGGGGTAACTAGAGAGTGGGATAGGTTTAATAACTACCCTAACCCTAACGCGTACCCTAACGCTAACCCCTACCCTAACCCTAACACGTACCCTAATCCTAACCCGTACCCTAAACCGAGCCCTAACCCTAACACTAACCGTAACCCTAACTCTAACCCATACCCTACGCCGTACCCGAAGCCCTCCCCAAACCCGTACCCTAAACCGTACCCTAAGCCTAACCCTAAGCCTAACCCTAAACCTAGGCTACCCTTGACTGCTTCTGCCTCCAATAGATTTCCTAAGCACTAGTGTTTTAAGGAACAGCTTAAAAAGAGAATCCTAATGAGATTTCTTTATAATGGGTGTGTCCCTTAACTAATCCTAGTGTCTAAACTCTTCTAAATGGCTGGACCCCCAAATAATATTCCTTTATGTGCTAAGGGGTATCTAGAGAGTGGGATAGGTTTAATCACTACCCTAACCCTAACGCGTACCCTAACCCTAACCCCTACCCTAACCCTAACACGTACCCTAATCCTAACCCGTACCCTAAACCGAGCCCTAACCCTAACACTAACCCTAACCCTAACCCTAACCCATACCCTACGCCGTACCCGAAGCCCTCCCCGAACCCGTACCCTAAGCCGTACCCTAAGCCTAACCCTAAGCCTAACCCTAACCGTAGGCTACCCTTGACTGCTTCTGCCTCCAATAGATTTCCTAAGCAATAGTGTTTTAAGGAACAGCTTAAAAAGAGAATCCTAATGTGATTTCTTTATAATGTGTGTGTTCCTTATATTATCTTAGTGTCTAAACTCTTCTCCATGTCTGGACCCCCAAATAATATTCCTTTACGTGCTAAGGGGTATCTAGAGAGTGGGATAGGTTTAATAACTACCCTAACCCTAACGGGTACCCTAACCCTAACCCCTGCCCTAACCCTAACACGTACCCTAATCCTAACCCGTACCCTAAACTGAGCCCTAACCCTAACACTAACCCTAACCCTAACCCTAACCCATACCCTACGCCGTACCCGAAGCCCTCCCAGAACCCGTACCCTAAGCCGTACCCTAAGCCTAACCCTAAGCCTAACCCTAACCCTAGGCTACCCTTGACTGCTTCTGCCTCCAATAGATTTCCTAAGCACTAGTGTTTTAAGGAACAGCTTAAAAAGAGAATCCTAATGTGATTTCTTTATAATGGGTGTGTTCCTTATCTAATCCTAGTGTCTAAACTCTTCTCCATGCCTGGACCCCCAAATAATATTCCTTTACGTGCTAAGGGGTATCTAGAGAGTGGGATAGGTTTAATCACTACCCTAACCCTAACGCGTACCCTAACCCTAACCCCTACCCTAACCCTAGCACGTACCCTAATCCTAACCCGTACCCTAAACCGAGCCCTAACCCTAACACTAACCCTAACCCTAACCCTAACCCATACCCTACGCCGTACCCGAAGCCCTCCCCGAACCCGTACCCTAAGCCGTACCATAAGTCTACCCCTAAGCCTAACCCTAACCCTAGGCTACACTTGACTGCTTCTGCCTCCAATAGATTTCCTAAGTACTAGTGTTTTAAGGAACAGCTTAAAAAGAGAATCCTAATGTGATTTCTTTATAATGTATGTGTTCCTTTTATTATCTTAGTGTCTAAACTCTTCTCCATGGCTGGACCCCCAAATAATATTCCTTTACGTGCTAAGGTGTATCTAGAGAGTGGGATAGGTTTAATAACTACCCTAACCCTAACGTGTACCCTAACCCTAACCCCTACCCTAACCCTAACACGTACCCTAATCCTAACCCGTACCCTAAACCGAGCCCTAACCCTAACACTAACCCTAACCCTAACCCTAACCCATACCCTATGCCGTACCCGAAGCCCTCCCCGAACCCGTACCCTAGGCCGTACCCTAAGCCTAACCCTAAGCCTAACCCTAACCCTAGGCTACCCTTGACTGCTTCTGCCTCAAATAGATTTCCTAAGCACTAGTGTTTTAAGGAACAGCTTAAAAAGAGAATCCTAATGTGATTTCTTTATAATGGGTGTGTTCCTTATCTCATCCTAGTGTCTAAACTCTTCTCCATGGCTGGAACCCCAAATAATATTCCTTTATGTGCTAAGGGGTATCTAGAGAGTGGGATAGGTTTAATCACTACCCTAACCCTAACCCCTACCCTAACCCTAACACGTACCCTAATCCTAACCCGTACCCTAAACCGAGCCCTAACCCTAACACTAACCGTAACCCTAACTCTAACCCATACCCTACGCCGTACCCGAAGCCCTCCCCAAACCCGTACCCTAAACCGTACCCTAAGCCTAACCCTAAGCCTAACCCTAAACCTAGGCTACCCTTGACTGCTTCTGCCTCCAATAGATTTCCTAAGCACTAGTGTTTTAAGGAACAGCTTAAAAAGAGAATCCTAATGAGATTTCTTTATAATGGGTGTGTCCCTTATCTAATCCTAGTTTCTAAACTCTTCTAAATGGCTGGACCCCCAAATAATATTCCTTTATGTGCTAAGGGGTATCTAGAGAGTGGGATAGGTTTAATCACTACCCTAACCCTAACGCGTACCCTAACCCTAACCCCTACCCTAACCCTAACACGTACCCTAATCCTAACCCGTACCCTAAACCGAGCCCTAACCCTAACACTAACCCTAACCCTAACCCTAACCCATACCCTACGCCGTACCCGAAGCCCTCCCCGAACCCGTACCCTAAGCCGTACCCTAAGCCTAACCCTAAGCCTAACCCTAACCGTAGGCTACCCTTGACTGCTTCTGCCTCCAATAGATTTCCTAAGCAATAGTGTTTTAAGGAACAGCTTAAAAAGAGAATCCTAATGTGATTTCTTTATAATGTGTGTGTTCCTTATATTATCTTAGTGTCTAAACTCTTCTCCATGGCTGGACCCCCAAATAATATTCCTTTACGTGCTAAGGGGTATCTAGAGAGTGGGATAGGTTTAATAACTACCCTAACCCTAACGGGTACCCTAACCCTAACCCCTGCCCTAACCCTAACACGTACCCTAATCCTAACCCGTACCCTAAACTGAGCCCTAACCCTAACACTAACCCTAACCCTAACCCTAACCCATACCCTACGCCGTACATGAAGCCCTCCCCGAACCCGTACCCTAAGCCGTACCCTAAGCCTAACCCTAAGCCTAACCCTAACCCTAGGCTACCCTTGACTGCTTCTGCCTCCAATAGATTTCCTAAGCACTAGTGTTTTAAGGAACAGCTTAAAAAGAGAATCCTAATGTGATTTCTTTATAATGTGTGTGTTCCTTATCTAATCCTAGTGTCTAAACTCTTCTCCATGGCTGGACCCCCAAATAATATTCCTTTACGTGCTAAGGGGTATCTAGAGAGTGGGATAGGTTTAATCACTACCCTAACCCTAACGCGTACCCTAACCCTAACCCCTACCCTAACCCTAGCACGTACCCTAATCCTAACCCGTAACCTAAACCGAGCCCTAACCCTAACACTAACCCTAACCCTAACCCTAACCCATACCCTACGCCGTACCCGAAGTCCTCCCCGAACCCGTACCCTAAGCCGTACCCTAAGCCTACCCCTAAGCCTAACCCTAACCCTAGGCTACACTTGACTGCTTCTGCCTCCAATAGATTTCCTAAGTACTAGTGTTTTAAGGAACAGCTTAAAAAGAGAATCCTAATGTGATTTCTTTATAATGTGTGTGTTCCTTTTATTATCTTAGTGTCTAAACTCTTCTCCATGGCTGGACCCCCAAATAATATTCCTTTACGTGCTAAAGTGTATCTAGAGAGTGGGATAGGTTTAATAACTACCCTAACCCTAACGTGTACCCTAACCCTAACCCCTACCCTAACCCTAACACGTACCCTAATCCTAACCCGTACCCTAAACCGAGCCCTAACCCTAACACTAACCCTAACCCTAACCCTAACCCATACCCTATGCCGTACCCGAAGCCCTCCCCGAACCCGTACCCTAAGCCGTACCCTAAGCCTAACCCTAAGCCTAACCCTAACCCTAGGCTACCCTTGACTGCTTCTGCCTCCAATAGATTTCCTAAGCACTAGTGTTTTAAGGAACAGCTTAAAAAGAGAATCCTAATGTGATTTCTTTATAATGGGTGTGTTCCTTATCTTATCCTAGTGTCTAAACTCTTCTCTATGGCTGGACCCCCAAATAATATTCCTTTACGTGCTAAGGGGTAACTACAGAGTGGGATAGGTTTAATAACTAACCTAACCCTAATGCGTACCCTAACGCTAACCCCTACCCTAACCCTAACACGTACCCTAATCCTAACCCGTACCCTAAACCGAGCCCTAACCCTAACACTAACCCTAACCCTAATCCTAACCCATACCCTACGCCGTACCCGAAGCCCTCCCCGAACTCGTACCCTAAGCCGTACTCAAAGCCTAACCCTAAGCCTAACTCTAACCCTAGGCTACCCTTGACTGCTTCTGCCTCCAATAGATTTCCTAAGCACTAGTGTTTTAAGGAACAGCTTAAAAAGAGAATCCTAATGTGATTTCTTTATAATGTGTGTGTTCCTTATCTAATCCTAGTGTCTAAACTCTTCTCCATGGCTGGACCCCCAAATAATATTCCTTTATGTGCTAAGGGGTATCTAGAGAGTGGGATAGGTTTAATCACTACCCTAACCCTAACGTGTACCCTAACCCTAACCCCTACCCTAACCCTAACACGTACCCTAATCCTAACCCGTACCCTAAACCGAGCCCTAACCCTAACACTAACCCTAACCCTAACTCTAACCCATACCCTACGCCGTACCCGAAGCCCTCCCCGAACCCGTACCCTAAACCGTACCCTAAGCCTAACCCTAAGCCTAACCCTAACCCTAGGCTACCCTTGACTGCTTCTGCCTCCAATATATTTCCTAAGCACTAGTGTTTTAAGGAACAGCTTAAAAAGAGAATCCTAATGTGATTTCTTTTTAATGGGTGTGTTCCTTATCTAATCCTAGTGTCTAAACTCTTCTCCATGGCTGGACCCCCAAATAATATTCCTTTATGTGCTAAGGGGTACCTAGAGAGTGGGATAGGTTTAATCACTACCCTAACCCTAACGCGTACACTAACCCTAACCCCTACCCTAACCCTAACACGTACCCTAATCCTAACCCGTACCCTAAACCGAGCCCTAACCCTAACACTAACCCTAACCCTAACCCTAACCCATACCCTACGCCGTACCCGAAACCCTCCCCGAACCCGTACCATAAGCCGTACCCTAAGCCTAACCCTAAGCCTAACCCTAACCCTAGGCTACCCTTGACTGCCTCTGCCTCCAATATATTTCCTAAGCACTAGTGTTTTAAGGAACAGCTTAAAAAGAGAATTCTAATGTGATTTCTTTATAATGGGTGTGTTCCTTATCTTATCCTAGTGTCTAAACTCTTCTCCATGGCTGGACCCACAAATAATATTCCTTTATGTGCTAAGGGGTATCTAGAGAGTGGGATAGGTTTAATAACTACCCTAACCCTAACGCGTACCCTAACCCTAACCCCTACCCTACCCCTAACACGTACCCTAATCCTAACCAGTATCCTAAACCGAGCCCTAACCCTAACACTAACCCTAACCCTAACCCTAACCCATACCCTACGCCGTACCCGAAGCCCTCCCCGAACCCGTACCCTAAGCCGTACCCTAATCCTAACCCTAAGCCTAACCCTAACCCTAGGCTACCCTTGACTGCTTCTGCCTCCAATAGATTTCCTAAGCACTAGTGTTTTAAGGAACAGCTTAAAAAGAGAATCCTAATGTGATTTCTTTATAATGTGTGTGTTCCTTATATTATCTTAGTGTCAAACCTCTTCTCTATGGCTGGACCCCAAAATAATATTCCTTTACGTGCTAAGGGGTATCTAGAGAGTGGGATAGGTTTAATCACTACCCTAACCGTAACGCGTACCCTAACCCTAACCCCTACCCTAACCCTAACACGTACCCTAATCCTAACCCGTACCCTAAACCGAGCCCTAACCCTAACACTAACCCTAACCCTAACCCTAACCCATACCCTATGCCGTACCCGAAGCCCTCCCCGAACCCGTACCCTAAGCCGTACCCTAAGCCTAACCCTAAGCCTAACCCTAACCCTAGGCTACCCTTGACTGCTTCTGCCTCCAATAGATTTCCTAAGCACTAGTGTTTTAAGGAACAGCTTAAAAAGATTATCCTAATGTGATTTCTTTATAATGGGTGTGTTCCTTATCTTATCCTAGTGTCTAAACTCTTCTCCATGGCTGGACCCCCAAATAATATTCCTTTACGTGCTAAGGGGTATCTAGAGAGTGGGACAGGTTTAATAACTACCCTAACCGTAACGCGTACCCTAACCCTAACCCCTACCCTAACCCTAACACGTACCCTAATCCTAACCCGTACCCTAAACCGAGCCCTAACCCTAACACTAACCCTAACCCTAACCCTAACCCATACCCTACGCCGTACCCGAAACCCTCCCCGAACCCGTACCCTAAGCCGTACCCTAAGCCTAACCCTAAGCCTAACCCTAACCCTAGGCTACCCTTGACTGCTTCTGCCTCCAATAGATTTCCTAAGCACTAGGGTTTTAAGGAACAGCTTAAAAAGAGAATCCTAATGTGATTTCTTTATAATGGGTGTGTTCCTTATCTTATCCTAGTGTCTAAACTCTTCTCCATGGCTGGACCCCCAAATAATATTCCTTTACGTGCTAAGGGGTAACTAGAGAGTGGGATAGGTTTAATAACTACCCTAACCCTAACGCGTACCCTAACGCTAACCCCTACCCTAACCCTAACACGTACCCTAATCCTAACCCGTACCCTAAACCGAGCCCTAACCCTAACACTAACCCTAACCCTAACCCTAACCCATACCCTACGCCGTACCCGAAGCCCTCCCCGAACCCGTACCCTAAGCCGTACCCTAAGCCTAACCCTAAGCCTAACCCTAACCGTAGGCTACCCTTGACTGCTTCTGCCTCCAATAGATTTCCTAAGCAATAGTGTTTTAAGGAACAGCTTAAAAAGAGAATCCTAATGTGATTTCTTTATAATGTGTGTGTTCCTTATATTATCTTAGTGTCTAAACTCTTCTCCATGGCTGGACCCCCAAATAATATTCCTTTACGTGCTAAGGGGTATCTAGAGAGTGGGATAGGTTTAATAACTACCCTAACCCTAACGGGTACCCTAACCCTAACCCCTGCCCTAACCCTAACACGTACCCTAATCCTAACCCGTACCCTAAACTGAGCCCTAACCCTAACACTAACCCTAACCCTAACCCTAACCCATACCCTACGCCGTACCCGAAGCCCTCCCCGAACCCGTACCCTAAACCGTACCCTAAGCCTAACCCTAAGCCTAACCCTAAACCTAGGCTACCCTTGACTGCTTCTGCCTCCAATAGATTTCCTAAGCACTAGTGTTTTAAGGAACAGCTTAAAAAGAGAATCCTAATGAGATTTCTTTATAATGGGTGTGTCCCTTATCTAATCCTAGTGTCTAAACTCTTCTAAATGGCTGGACCCCCAAATAATATTCCTTTATGTGCTAAGGGGTATCTAGAGAGTGGGATAGGTTTAATCACTACCCTAACCCTAACGCGTACCCTAACCCTAACCCCTACCCTAACCCTAACACGTACCCTAATCCTAACCTGTACCCTAAACCGAGCCCTAACCCTAACACTAACCCTAACCCTAACCCTAACCCATACCCTACGCCGTACCCGAAGCCCTCCCCGAACCCGTACCCTAAGCCGTACCCTAAGCCTAACCCTAAGCCTAACCCTAACCGTAGGCTACCCTTGACTGCTTATGCCTCCAATAGATTTCCTAAGCAATAGTGTTTTAAGGAACAGCTTAAAAAGAGAATCCTAATGTGATTTCTTTATAATGTGTGTGTTCCTTACATTATCTTAGTGTCTAAACTCTTCTCCATGGCTGGACCCCCAAATAATATTCCTTTACGTGCTAAGGGGTATCTAGAGAGTGGGATAGGTTTAATAACTACCCTAACCCTAACGGGTACCCTAACCCTAACCCCTGCCCTAACCCTAACACGTACCCTAATCCTAACCCGTACCCTAAACTGAGCCCTAAACCTAACACTAACCCTAACCCTAACCCTAACCCATACCCTACGCCGTACCCGAAGCCCTCCCCGAACCCGTACCCTAAGCCGTACCCTAAGCCTAACCCTAAGCCTAACCCTAACCCTAGGCTACCCTTGACTGCTTCTGCCTCCAATAGATTTCCTAAGCACTAGTGTTTTAAGGAACAGCTTAAAAAGAGAATCCTAATGTGATTTCTTTATAATGGTTGTGTTCCGTATCTTATCCTAGTGTCTAAATTCTTCTCCATGGCTGGACCCCCAAATAATATTCCTTTACGTGCTAAGGGGTAACTAGAGAGTGGGATAGGTTTAATAACTACCCTAACCCTAACGCGTACCCTAACGCTAACCCCTACCCTAACCCTAACACGTACCCTAATCCTAACCCGTACCCTAAACCGAGCCCTAACCCTAACACTAACCGTAACCCTAACTCTAACCCATACCCTACGCCGTACCCGAAGCCCTCCCCAAACCCGTACCCTAAACAGTACCCTAAGCCTAACCCTAAGCCTAACCCTAAACCTAGGCTACCCTTGACTGCTTCTGCCTCCAATAGATTTCCTAAGCACTAGTGTTTTAAGGAACAGCTTAAAAAGAGAATCCTAATGAGATTTCTTTATAATGGGTGTGTCCCTTATCTAATCCTAGTGTCTAAACTCTTCTCCATGGCTGGACCCCCAAATAATATTCCTTTATGTGCTAAGGGGTATCTAGAGAGTGGGATAGGTTTAATCACTACCCTAACCCTAACGCGTACCCTAACCCTAACCCCTACCCTAACCCTAACACGTACCCTAATCCTAACCCGTACCCTAAACCGAGCCCTAACCCTAACACTAACCCTAACCCTAACCCTAACCCATACCCTACGCCCTACCCGAAGCCCTCCCCGAACCCGTACCCTAAGCCGTACCCTAAGACTAACCCTAAGCCTAACCCTAACCCTAGGCTACCCTTGACTGCTTCTGCCTCCAATAGATTTCCTAAGCACTAGTGTTTTAAGGAACAGCTTAAAAAGAGAATCCTAATGTGATTTCTTTATAATGTGTGTGTTCCTTATATTATCTTAGTGTCTAAACTCTTCTCCATCCTGGACCCCCAAATAATATTCCTTTACGTGCTAAGGGGTATCTAGAGAGTGGGATAGGTTTAATAACTACCCTAACCCTAACGGGTACCCTAACCCTAACCCCTGCCCTAACCCTAACACGTACCCTAATCCTAACCCGTACCCTAAACCGAGCCCTAACCCTAACACTAACACTAACCCTAACCCTAACCCATACCCTACGCCGTACCCGAAACCCTCCCCGAACCCGTACCCTAAGCCGTACCCTAAGCCTAACCCTAAGCCTAACCCTAACCCTAGGCTACCCTTGACTGCTTCTGCCTCCAATAGATTTCCTAAGCACTAGGGTTTTAAGGAACAGCTTAAAAAGAGAATCCTAATGTGATTTCTTTATAATGGGTGTGTTCCTTATCTTATCCTAGTGTCTAAACTCTTCTCCATGGCTGGACCCCCAAATAATATTCCTTTACGTGCTAAGGGGTAACTAGAGAGTGGGATAGGTTTAATAACTACGTTAACCCTAACGCGTACCCTAACGCTAACCCCTACCCTAACCCTAACCCGTACCCTAAACCGAGCCCTAACCCTAACACTAACCCTAACCCTAACCCTAACGCATACCCTACGCCATACCCGAAGCCCTCCCCGAACCCGTACCCTAAGCCGTACCCTAAGCCTAACCCTAAGCCTAACCCTAACCCTAGGCTACCCTTGACTGCTTCTGCCTCCAATAGATTTCCTAAGCACTAGTGTTTTAAGGAACAGCTTAAAAAGAGAATCCTAATGTGATTTCTTTATAATGTGTGTGTTCCTTATATTATCTTAGTGTCTAAACTCTTCTCCATGCCTGGACCGCCAAATAATATTCCTTTACGTGCTAAGGGGTATCTAGAGAGTGGGATAGGTTTAATAACTACCCTAACCCTAACGGGTACCCTAACCCTAACCCCTGCCCTAACCCTAACACATACCCTAATACTAACCCGTACCCTAAACCGAGCCCTAACCCTAACACTAACCCTAACCCTAACCTTAACCCATACCCTACGCCGTACCCGAAGCCCTCCCCGAACCCGTACCCTAAGCCGTACCCTAAGCCTAACCCTAAGCCTAACCCTAACCCTAGGCTACCCTTGACTGCTTCTGCCTCCAATAGATTTCCTAAGCACTAGTGTTTTAAGGAACAGCTTAAAAAGAGAATCCTAATGTGATTTCTTTATAATGAGTGTGTTCCTTATCTTATCCTAGTGTCTAAACTCTTCTCCATGGCTGGAACCCCAAATAATATACCTTTACGTGCTAAGGGGTAACTAGAGAGTGGGATAGGTTTAATAACAACCCTAACCCTAACGCGTACCCTAACGCTAACCCCTACCCTAACCCTAACACGTACCCTAATCCTAACCCGTACCCTAAACCGAGCCCTAACCCTAACACTAACCCTAACCCTAACTCTAACCCATACCCTACGCCGTACCCGAAGCCCTCCCCAAACCCGTACCCTAAACCGTACCCTAAGCCTAACCCTAAGCCTAACCCTAACCCTAGGCTACCCTTGACTGCTTCTGCCTCCAATAGATTTCCTAAGCACTAGTGTTTTAAGGAACAGCTTAAAAAGAGAATCCTAATGTGATTTCTTTATAATGTGTGTGTTCCTTATATTATTTTAGTGTCTAAACTCTTCTCCATGGCTGGACCCCAAAATAATATTCCTTTACATGCTAAGGGGTATCTAGAGAGTGGGATAGGTTTAATCACTGCCCTAACCGTAACGCGTACCCTAACCCTAACCCCTACCCTAACCCTAACACGTACCCTAATCCTAACCTGTACCCTAAACCGAGCCCTAACCCTAACACTAACCCTAACCCTAACCCTAAACCATACCCTACGCCGTACCCGAAACCCTCCCCGAACCCGTTCCCTAAGCCGTACCCTAAGCCTTCCCCTAAGCCTAACCCTAACCCTAGGCTACCGTTGACTGCTTCTGCCTCCAATAGATTTCCTAAGCACTAGTGTTTTAAGGAACAGCTTAAAAAGAGAATCCTAATGTGATTTCTTTATAATGGGTGTGTTCCTTATCTTATCCTAGTGTCTAAATTCTTCTCCATGGCTGGACCCCCAAATAATATTCCTTTACGTGCTAAGGGGTAACTAGAGAGTGGGATAGGTTTAATAACTACCCTATCCCTAATGCGTACCCTAACGCTAACCCCTACCCTAACCCTAACACGTACCCTAATCCTAACCCGTACCCTAAACCGAGCCCTAACCCTAACACTAACCCTAACCCTAACCCTAACCCATACCCTACGCCGTACCCGAAGCCCTCCCCGAACCCGTACCCTAAGCCGTAACCTAAGCCTAACCCTAAGCCTAACCCTTACCCTAGGCTACCCTTGACTGCTTCTGCCTCCAATTGATTTCCTAACCACTAGTGTTTTAAGGAACAGCTTAAAAAGAGAATCCTAATGTGATTTCTTTATAATGGGTGTGTTCCTTATCTAATCCTAGTGTCTAAACTCTTCTCCATGGCTGGACCCCCAAATAATATTCCTTTATGTGCTAAGGGGTATCTAGAGAGTGGGATAGGTTTAATCACTACCCTAACCCTAACGTGTACCCTAACCCTAACCCCTACCCTAACACTAACACGTACCCTAATCCTAACCCGTACCCTAAACCGAGCCCTAACCCTAACACTAACCCTAACCCTAACCCTAACCCATACCCTACGCCGTACCCGAAGCCCTCCCCGAACCCGTACCCTAAGCCGTACCCTAAGCCTAACCCTAAGCCTAACCCTAACCCTAGGCTACCCTTGACTGCTTCTGCCTCCAATAGATTTCCTAAGCACTAGTGTTTTAAGGAACAGCTTAAAAAGAGAATCCTAATGTGATTTCTTTATAATGGGTGTGTTCCTTATCTTATCCTAGTGTCTAAATTCTTCTCCATGGCGGGACCCCCAAATAATATTCCTTTACGTGCTAAGGGGTATCTAGAGAGTGGGATAGGTTTAATAACTACCCTAACCCTAACGGGTACCCTAACGCTAACCCCTGCCCTAACCCTAACACGTACCCTAATCCTAACCCGTACCCTAAACTGAGCCCTAACCCTAACACTAACCCTAACCCTAACCTTAACTCATACCCTACGCCGTACCCGAAGCCCTCCCCGAACCCGTACCCTAAGCCGTACCCTAAGCCTAACCCTAAGCCTAACCCTAACCCTAGGCTACCCTTGACTGCTTCTGCCTCCAATAGATTTCCTAAGCACTAGTGTTTTAAGGAACAGCTTAAAAAGAGAATCCTAATGTGATTTCTTTATAATGGGTGTGTTCCTTATCTTATCCAAGTGTATAAACTCTTCTCCATTGCTGGACCCCCAAATAATATTCCTTTACGTGCTAAGGGGTAACTAGAGAGTGGGATAGGTTTAATAACTACCCTAACCCTAACGCGTACCCTAACGCTAACCCCTACCCTAACCCTAACACGTACCCTAATACTAACCCGTACCCTAAACCGAGCCCTAACCCTAACACTAACCCTAACCCTAACTCTAACCCATACCCTACGCCGTACCCGAAGCCCTCCCCAAACCCGTACCCTAAACTGTACCCTAAGCCTAACCCTACGCCTAACCCTAACCCTAGGCTACCCTTGACTGCTTCTGCCTCCAATAGATTTCCTAAGCACTAGTGTTTTAAGGAACAGCTTAAAAAGATTATCCTAATGTGATTTCTTTATAATGGGTGTGTTCCTTATCTTATCCTAGTGTCTAAACTCTTCTCCATGGCTGGACCCCCAAATAATATTCCTTTACGTGCTAAGGGGTATCTAGAGAGTGGGACAGGTTTAATAACTACCCTAACCGTAACGCGTACCCTAACCCTAACCCCTACCCTAACCCTAACACGTACCCTAATCCTAACCCATACCCTAAACCGAGCCGTAACCCTAACACTAACCCTAACCCTAACCCTAACACATACCCTACGCCGTACCCGAAACCCTCCCTGAACCCGTACCCTAAGCCGTACCCTAAGCCTAACCCTAAGCCTAACCCTAACCCTAGGCTACCCTTGACTGCTTCTGCCTCCAATAGATTTCCTAAGCACTAGTGTTTTAAGGAACAGCTTAAAAAGAGAATCCTAATGTGATTTCTTTATAATGGGTGTGTTCCTTATCTTATCCTAGTGTCTAAACTCTTCTCCATGGTTGGACCTCCAAATAATATTCCTTTACGTGCTAAGGGGTAACTAGAGAGTGGGATAGGTTTAATAACTACCCTAACCCTAACGCGTACCCTAACGCTAACCCCTACCCTAACCCTAACACGTACACTAATCCTAACCCGTACCCTAAACCGAGCCCTAACCCTAACACTAACCCTAACCCTAACCCTAACCCATACCCTACGCCGTACCCGAAGCCCTCCCCGAACCCGTACCCTAAGCCGTACCCTAAGCCTAACCCTAAGCCTAACCCTAACCCTAGGCTACCCTTGACTGCTTCTGCCTCCAATAGATTTCCTAAGCACTAGTGTTTTAAGGAACAGCTTAAAAAGAGAATCCTAATGTGATTTCTTTATAATGTGTGTGTTCCTTATATTATCTTAGTGTCTAAACTCTTCTCCATGTCTGGACCCCCAAATAATATTCCTTTACGTGCTAAGGGGTATCTAGAGAGTGGGATAGGTTTAATAACTACCCTAACCGTAACGCGTACCCTAACCCTAACCCCTACCCTAACCCTAACACGTACCCTAATCCTAACCCGTACCCTAAACCGAGCCGTAACCCTAACACTAACCCTAACCCTAACCCTAACCCATACCCTACGCCGTACCCGAAACCCTCCCCGAACCCGTACCCTAAGCCGTACCCTAAGCCTAACCCTAAGCCTAACCCTAACCCTAGGCTACCCTTGACTGCTTCTGCCTCCAATAGATTTCCTAAGCACTAGTGTTTTAAGGAACAGCTTAAAAAGAGAATCCTAATGTGATTTCTTTATAATGGGTGTGTTCCTTATCTTATCCTAGTGTCTAAACTCTTCTCCATGGCTGGACCCCCAAATAATATTCCTTTACGTGCTAAGGGGTAACTAGAGAGTGGGATAGGTTTAATAACTACCCTAACCCTAACGCGTACCCTAACGCTAACCCCTACCCTAACCCTAACACGTACCCTAATCCTAACCCGTACCCTAAACCGAGCCCTAACCCTAACACTAACCCTAACCCTAACTCTAACCCATACCCTACGCCGTACCCGAAGCCCTCCCCAAACCCGTACCCTAAACCGTACCCTCAGCCTAACCCTAAGCCTAACCCTAACCCTAGGCTACCCTTGACTGCTTCTGCCTCCAATATATTTCCTAAGCACTAGTGTTTTAAGGAACAGCTTAAAAAGAGAATCCTAATGTGATTTCTTTTTAATGGGTGTGTTCCTTATCTAATCCTAGTGTCTAAACACTTCTCCATGGCTGGACCCCCAAATAATATTCCTTTACGTGCTAAGGGGTAACTAGAGAGTGGGATAGGTTTAATAACTACCCTAACCCTAACGCGTACCCTAACGCTAACCCCTACCCTAACCCTAACACGTACCCTAATCCTAACCCGTACCCTAAACCGAGCCCTAACCCTAACACTAACCCTAACCCTAACTCTAACCCATACCCTACGCCGTACCCGAAGCCCTCCCCAAACCCGTACCCTAAACCGTACCCTAAGCCTAACCCTAAGCCTAACCCTAACCCTAGGCTACCCTTGACTGCTTCTGCCTCCAATATATTTCCTAAGCACTAGTGTTTTAAGGAACAGCTTAAAAAGAGAATCCTAATGTGATTTCTTTTTAATGGGTGTGTTCCTTATCTAATCCTAGTGTCTAAACTCTTCTCCATGGCTGGACCCCCAAATAATATTCCTTTATGTGCTAAGGGGTATCTAGAGAGTGGGATAGGTTTAATCACTACCCTAACCCTAACGCGTACACTAACCCTAACCCCTACCCTAACCCTAACACGTACCCTAATCCTAACCCGTACCCTAAACCGAGCCCTAACCCTAACACTAACCCTAACCCTAACCCTAACCCATACCCTACGCCGTACCCGAAGCCCTCCCCGAACCCGTACCCTAAGCCGTACCCTAAGCCTACCCCTAAGCCTCACCCTAACCCTAGGCTACCCTTGACTGCTTCTGCCTCCAATAGATTTCCAAAGCACTAGTGTTTTAAGGAACAGCTTAAAAAGAGAATCCTAATGTGATTTCTTTATAATGTTTGTGTTCCTTATATTATCTTAGTGTCTAAAGTCTTCTCCATGGCTGGACCCCCAAATAATATTCCTTTACGTGCTAAGGGGTATCTAGAGAGTGGGATAGGTTTAATAACTACCCTAACCCTAACGGGTACCCTAACCCTAACCCCTGCCCTAACCCTAACACGTACCCTAATCCTAACCCGTACCCTAAACCGAGCCCTAACCCTAACACTAACCCTAACCCTAACCCTAACCCATACCCTACGCCGTACCCGAAACCCTCCCCGAACCCGTACCCTAAGCCGTACCCTAAGCCTAACCCTAAGCCTAACCCTAACCCTAGGCTACCCTTGACTGCTTCTGCCTCCAATAGATTTCCTAAGCACTAGGGTTTTAAGGAACAGCTTAAAAAGAGAATCCTAATGTGATTTCTTTATAATGGGTGTGTTCCTTATCTTATCCTAGTGTCTAAACTCTTCTCCATGGCTGGACCCCCAAATAATATTCCTTTACGTGCTAAGGGGTAACTAGAGAGTGGGATAGGTTTAATAACTACGTTAACCCTAACGCGTACCCTAACGCTAACCCCTACCCTAACCCTAACACGTACCCTAATCCTAACCCGTACCCTAAACCGAGCCCTAACCCTAACACTAACCCTAACCCTAACCCTAACCCATACCCTACGCCATACCCGAAGCCCTCCCCGAACCCGTACCCTAAGCCGTACCCTAAGCCTAACCCTAAGCCTAACCCTAACCCTAGGCTACCCTTGACTGCTTCTGCCTCCAATAGATTTCCTAAGCACTAGTGTTTTAAGGAACAGCTTAAAAAGAGAATCCTAATGTGATTTCTTTATAATGTGTGTGTTCCTTATATTATCTTAGTGTCTAAACTCTTCTCCATGGCTGGACCGCCAAATAATATTCCTTTACGTGCTAAGGGGTATCTAGAGAGTGGGATAGGTTTAATAACTACCCTAACCCTAACGGGTACCCTAACCCTAACCCCTGCCCTAACCCTAACACATACCCTAATACTAACCCGTACCCTAAACCGAGCCCTAACCCTAACACTAACCCTAACCCTAACCTTAACCCATACCCTACGCCGTACCCGAAGCCCTCCCCGAACCCGTACCCTAAGCCGTACCCTAAGCCTAACCCTAAGCCTAACCCTAACCCTAGGCTACCCTTGACTGCTTCTGCCTCCAATAGATTTCCTAAGCACTAGTGTTTTAAGGAACAGCTTAAAAAGAGAATCCTAATGTGATTTCTTTATAATGAGTGTGTTCCTTATCTTATCCTAGTGTCTAAACTCTTCTCCATGGCTGGAACCCCAAATAATATACCTTTACGTGCTAAGGGGTAACTAGAGAGTGGGATAGGTTTAATAACAACCCTAACCCTAACGCGAACCCTAACGCTAACCCCTACCCTAACCCTAACACGTACCCTAATCCTAACCCGTACCCTAAACCGAGCCCTAACCCTAACACTAACCCTAACCCTAACTCTAACCCATACCCTACGCCGTACCCGAAGCCCTCCCCAAACCCGTACCCTAAACCGTACCCTAAGCCTAACCCTAAGCCTAACCCTAACCCTAGGCTACCCTTGACTGCTTCTGCCTCCAATAGATTTCCTAAGCACTAGTGTTTTAAGGAACAGCTTAAAAAGAGAATCCTAATGTGATTTCTTTATAATGTGTGTGTTCCTTATATTATTTTAGTGTCTAAACTCTTCTCCATGGCTGGACCCCAAAATAATATTCCTTTACATGCTAAGGGGTATCTAGAGAGTGGGATAGGTTTAATCACTGCCCTAACCGTAACGCGTACCCTAACCCTAACCCCTACCCTAACCCTAACACGTACCCTAATCCTAACCTGTACCCTAAACCGAGCCCTAACCCTAACACTAACCCTAACCCTAACCCTAAACCATACCCTACGCCGTACCCGAAACCCTCCCCGAACCCGTTCCCTAAGCCGTACCCTAAGCCTACCCCTAAGCCTAACCCTAACCCTAGGCTACCGTTGACTGCTTCTGCCTCCAATAGATTTCCTAAGCACTAGTGTTTTAAGGAACAGCTTAAAAAGAGAATCCTAATGTGATTTCTTTATAATGGGTGTGTTCCTTATCTTATCCTAGTGTCTAAATTCTTCTCCATGGCTGGACCCCCAAATAATATTCCTTTACGTGCTAAGGGGTAACTAGAGAGTGGGATAGGTTTAATAACTACCCTATCCCTAATGCGTACCCTAACGCTAACCCCTACCCTAACCCTAACACGTACCCTAATCCTAACCCGTACCCTAAACCGAGCCCTAACCCTAACACTAACCCTAACCCTAACCCTAACCCATACCCTACGCCGTACCCGAAGCCCTCCCCGAACCCGTACCCTAAGCCGTAACCTAAGCCTAACCCTAAGCCTAACCCTTACCCTAGGCTACCCTTGACTGCTTCTGCCTCCAATTGATTTCCTAACCACTAGTGTTTTAAGGAACAGCTTAAAAAGAGAATCCTAATGTGATTTCTTTATAATGGGTGTGTTCCTTATCTAATCCTAGTGTCTAAACTCTTCTCCATGGCTGGACCCCCAAATAATATTCCTTTATGTGCTAAGGGGTATCTAGAGAGTGGGATAGGTTTAATCACTACCCTAACCCTAACGTGTACCCTAACCCTAACCCCTACCCTAACACTAACACGTACCCTAATCCTAACCCGTACCCTAAACCGAGCCCTAACCCTAACACTAACCCTAACCCTAACCCTAACCCATACCCTACGCCGTACCCGAAGCCCTCCCCGAACCCGTACCCTAAGCCGTACCCTAAGCCTAACCCTAAGCCTAACCCTAACCCTAGGCTACCCTTGACTGCTTCTGCCTCCAATAGATTTCCTAAGCACTAGTGTTTTAAGGAACAGCTTAAAAAGAGAATCCTAATGTGATTTCTTTATAATGGGTGTGTTCCTTATCTTATCCTAGTGTCTAAATTCTTCTCCATGGCGGGACCCCCAAATAATATTCCTTTACGTGCTAAGGGGTATCTAGAGAGTGGGATAGGTTTAATAACTACCCTAACCCTAACGGGTACCCTAACGCTAACCCCTGCCCTAACCCTAACACGTACCCTAATCCTAACCCGTACCCTAAACTGAGCCCTAACCCTAACACTAACCCTAACCCTAACCTTAACTCATACCCTACGCCGTACCCGAAGCCCTCCCCGAACCCGTACCCTAAGCCGTACCCTAAGCCTAACCCTAAGCCTAACCCTAACCCTAGGCTACCCTTGACTGCTTCTGCCTCCAATAGATTTCCTAAGCACTAGTGTTTTAAGGAACAGCTTAAAAAGAGAATCCTAATGTGATTTCTTTATAATGGGTGTGTTCCTTATCTTATCCAAGTGTATAAACTCTTCTCCATTGCTGGACCCCCAAATAATATTCCTTTACGTGCTAAGGGGTAACTAGAGAGTGGGATAGGTTTAATAACTACCCTAACCCTAACGCGTACCCTAACGCTAACCCCTACCCTAACCCTAACACGTACCCTAATCCTAACCCGTACCCTAAACCGAGCCCTAACCCTAACACTAACCCTAACCCTAACTCTAACCCATACCCTACGCCGTACCCGAAGCCCTCCCCAAACCCGTACCCTAAACTGTACCCTAAGCCTAACCCTACGCCTAACCCTAACCCTAGGCTACCCTTGACTGCTTCTGCCTCCAATAGATTTCCTAAGCACTAGTGTTTTAAGGAACAGCTTAAAAAGAGAATCCTAATGTGATTTCTTTATAATGTGTGTGTTCCTTATATTATCTTAGTGTCAAAACTCTTCTCCATGGCTGGACCCCAAAATAATATTCCTTTACGTGTTAAGGGGTATCTAGAGAGTGGGATAGGTTTAATCACTACCCTAACCGTAACGCGTACCCTAACCCTAACCCCTACCCTAACCCTAACACGTACCCTAATCCTAACCCGTAACCTAAACCGAGCCCTAACCCTAACACTAACCCTAACCCTAACCCTAAACCATACCCTATGCCGTACCCGAAGCCCTCCCCGAACCCGTACCCTAAGCCGTACCCTAAGCCTAACCCTAAGCCTAACCCTAACCCTAGGCTACCCTTGACTGCTTCTGCCTCCAATAGATTTCCTAAGCACTAGTGTTTTAAGGAACAGCTTAAAAAGATTATCCTAATGTGATTTCTTTATAATGGGTGTGTTCCTTATCTTATCCTAGTGTCTAAACTCTTCTCCATGGCTGGACCCCCAAATAATATTCCTTTACGTGCTAAGGGGTATCTAGAGAGTGGGACAGGTTTAATAACTACCCTAACCGTAATGCGTACCCTAACCCTAACCCCTACCCTAACCCTAACACGTACCCTAATCCTAACCCGTACCCTAAACCGAGCCGTAACCCTAACACTAACCCTAACCCTAACCCTAACACATACCCTACGCCGTACCCGAAACCCTCTCCGAACCCGTACCCTAAGCCGTACCCTAAGCCTAACCCTAAGCCTAACCCTAACCCTAGGCTACCCTTGACTGCTTCTGCCTCCAATAGATTTCCTAAGCACTAGTGTTTTAAGGAACAGCTTAAAAAGAGAATCCTAATGTGATTTCTTTATAATGGGTGTGTTCCTTATCTTATCCTAGTGTCTAAACTCTTCTCCATGGCTGGACCTCCAAATAATATTCCTTTACGTGCTAAGGGGTAACTAGAGAGTGGGATAGGTTTAATAACTACCCTAACCCTAACGCGTACCCTAACGCTAACCCCTACCCTAACCCTAACACGTACACTAATCCTAACCCGTACCCTAAACCGAGCCCTAACCCTAACACTAACCCTAACCCTAACCCTAACCCATACCCTACGCCGTACCCGAAGCCCTCCCCGAACCCGTACCCTAAGCCGTACCCTAAGCCTAACCCTAAGCCTAACCCTAACCGTAGGCTACCCTTGACTGCTTCTGCCTCCAATAGATTTCCTAAGCACTAGTGTTTTAAGGAACAGCTTAAAAAGAGAATCCTAATGTGATTTCTTTATAATGTGTGTGTTCCTTATATTATCTTAGTGTCTAAACTCTTCTCCATGTCTGGACCCCCAAATAATATTCCTTTACGTGCTAAGGGGTATCTAGAGAGTGGGATAGGTTTAATAACTACCCTAACCGTAACGCGTACCCTAACCCTAACCCCTACCCTAACCCTAACATGTACCCTAATCCTAACACGTACCCTAAACCGAGCCCTAACCCTAACACTAACCCTAACCCTAACCCTAACCCATACCCTACGCCGTACCCGAAGCCCTCCCCGAACCCGTACCCTAAGCCGTACCCTAAGCCTAACCCTAAGCCTAACCCTAACCCTAGGCTACCCTTGACTGCTTCTGCCTCCAATAGATTTCCTAAGCACTAGTGTTTTAAGGAACAGCTTAAAAAGAGAATCCTAATGTGATTTCTTTATAATGGGTGTGTTCCTTATCTTATCCTAGTGTCTAAACTCTTCTCCATGGCTGGACCCCCAAATAATATTCCTTTACGTGCTAAGGGGTAACTAGAGAGTGGGATAGGTTTAATAACTAACCTAACCCTAACGCGTACCCTAACGCTAATCCCTACCCTAACCCTAACACGTACCCTAATCCTAACCCGTACCCTAAACCGAGCCCTAACCCTAACACTAACCCTAACCCTAACTCTAACCCATACCCTACGCCGTACCCGAAGCCCTCCCCGAACCCGTACCCTAAACCGTACCCTAAGCCTAACCCTAAGCCTAACCCTAACCCTAGGCTACCCTTGACTGCTTCTGCCTCCAATATATTTCCTAAGCACTAGTGTTTTAAGGAACAGCTTAAAAAGAGAATCCTAATGTGATTTCTTTTTAATGGGTGTGTTCCTTATCTAATCCTAGTGTCTAAACTCTTCTCCATGGCTGGACCCCCAAATAATATTCCTTTATGTGCTAAGGGGTACCTAGAGAGTGGGATAGGTTTAATCACTACCCTAACCCTAACGCGTACACTAACCCTAACCCCTACCCTAACCCTAACACGTACCCTAATCCTAACCCGTACCCTAAACCGAGCCCTAACCCTAACACTAACCCTAACCCTAACCCTAACCCATACCCTACGCCGTACCCGAAGCCCTCCCCGAACCCGTACCCTAAGCCGTACCCTAAGCCTACCCCTAAGCCTCACCCTAACCCTAGGCTACCCTTGACTGCTTCTGCCTCCAATAGATTTCCTAAGCACTAGTGTTTTAAGGAACAGCTTAAAAAGAGAATCCTAATGTGATTTCTTTATAATGTGTGTGTTCCTTATATTATCTTAGTGTCTAAACTCTTCTCCATGGCTGGACCCCCAAATAATATTCCTTTACGTGCTAAGGGGTATCTAGAGAGTGGGATAGGTTTAATAACTACCCTAACCCTAACGGGTACCCTAACCCTAACCCCTGCCCTAACCCTAACACGTACCCTAATCCTAACCCGTACCCTAAACCGAGCCCTAACCCTAACACTAACCCTAACCCTAACCCTAACCCATACCCTACGCCGTACCCGAAACCCTCCCCGAACCCGTACCCTAAGCCGTACCCTAAGCCTAACCCTAAGCCTAACCCTAACCCTAGGCTACCCTTGACTGCTTCTGCCTCCAATAGATTTCCTAAGCACTAGTGTTTTAAGGAACAGCTTAAAAAGAGAATCCTAATGTGATTTCTTTATAATGGGTGTGTTCCTTATCTTATCCTAGTGTCTAAACTCTTCTCCATGGCTGGACCCCCAAATAATATTCCTTTACGTGCTAAGGGGTAACTAGAGAGTGGGATAGGTTTAATAACTACCCTAACCCTAACGCGTACCCTAACGCTAACCCCTACCCTAACCCTAACACGTACCCTAATCCTAAACCGTACCCTAAACCGAGCCCTAACCCTAACACTAACCCTAACCCTAACTCTAACCCATACCCTACGCCGTACCCGAAGCCCTCCCCGAACCCGTACCCTAAGCCGTACCCTAAGCCTAACCCTAAGCCTAACCCTAACCGTAGGCTACCCTTGACTGCTTCTGCCTCCAATAGATTTCCTAAGCACTAGTGTTTTAAGGAACAGCTTAAAAAGAGAATCCTAATGTGATTTCTTTATAATGTGTGTGTTCCTTATATTATCTTATTGTCTAAACTCTTCTCCATGGCTGGACCCCCAAATAATATTCCTTTACGTGCTAAGGGGTATCTAGAGAGTGGGATAGGTTTAATAACTACCCTAACCGTAACGCGTACCCTAACCCGAACCCCTACCCTAACCCTAACATGTACCCTAATCCTAACACGTACCCTAAACCGAGCCCTAACCCTAACACTAACCCTAACCCTAACCCTAACCAATACCCTATGCCGTAACCGAAGCCCTCCCCGAACCCGTACCCTAAGCCGTACCCTAAGCCTAATCCTAAGCCTAACCCTAGGCTACCCTTGACTGCTTCTGCCTCCAATAGATTTCCTAAGCACTAGTGTTTTAAGGAACAGCTTAAAAAGAGAATCCTAATGTGATTTCTTTATAATGTGTGTGTTCCTTATATTATCTTAGTGTCTAAACTCTTCTCCATGGCTGGACCCCCAAATAATATTCCTTTACGTGCTAAGGGGTGTCTAGAGAGTGAGATAGGTTTAATAACTACGTTAACCCTAACGCGTACCCTAACGCTAACCCCTACCCTAACCCTAACACGTACCCTAAACCTAACCCGTACCCTAAACCGAGCCCTAACCCTAACACTAACCCTAACCCTAACCCTAACCCATACCCTACGCCATACACGAAGCCCTCCCCGAACCCGTACCCTAAGCCGTACCCTAAGCCTAACCCTAAGCCTAACCCTAACCCTAGGCTACCCTTGACTGCTTCTGCCTCCAATAGATTTCCTAAGCACTAGTGTTTTAAGGAACAGCTTAAAAAGAGAATCCTAATGTGATTTCTTTATAATGTGTGTGTTCCTTATATTATCTTAGTGTCTAAACTCTTCTCCATGGCTGGACCCCCAAATAATATTCCTTTACGTGCTAAGGGGTATCTAGAGAGTGGGATAGGTTTAATAACTACCCTAACCCTAACGGGTACCCTAACCCTAACCCCTGCCCTAACCCTAACACATACCCTAATATTAACCCGTACCCTAAACCGAGCCCTAACCCTAACACTAACCCTAACCCTAACCTTAACCCATACCCTACGCCGTACCCGAAGCCCTCCCCGAACCCGTACCCTAAGCCTAACCCTAAGCCTAACCCTAACCCTAGGCTACCCTTGACTGCTTCTGCCTCCAATAGATTTCCTAAGCACTAGTGTTTTAAGGAACAGCTTAAAAAGATTATCCTAATGTGATTTCTTTATAATGGGTGTGTTCCTTATCTTATCCTAGTGTCTAAACTCTTCTCCATGGCTGGACCCCCAAATAATATTCCTTTACGTGCTAAGGGGTATCTAGAGAGTGGGACAGGTTTAATAACTACCCTAACCGTAACGCGTACCCTAACCCTAACCCCTACCCTAACCCTAACACGTACCCTAATCCTAACCCGTACCCTAAACCGAGCCGTAACCCTAACACTAACCCTAACCCTAACCCTAACACATACCCTACGCCGTACCCGAAACCCTCTCCAAACCCGTACCCTAAGCCGTACCCTAAGCCTAACCCTAAGCCTAACCCTAACCCTAGGCTACCCTTGACTGCTTCTGCCTCCAATAGATTTCCTAAGCACTAGTGTTTTAAGGAACAGCTTAAAAAGAGAATCCTAATGTGATTTCTTTATAATGGGTGTGTTCCTTATCTTATCCTAGTGTCTAAACTCTTCTCCATGGCTGGACCTCCAAATAATATTCCTTTACGTGCTAAGGGGTAACTAGAGAGTGGGATAGGTTTAATAACTACCCTAACCCTAACGCGTACCCTAACGCTAACCCCTACCCTAACCCTAACACGTACACTAATCCTAACCCGTACCCTAAACCGAGCCCTAACCCTAACACTAACCCTAACCCTAACCCTAACCCATACCCTACGCCGTACCCGAAGCCCTCCCCGAACCCGTACCCTAAGCCGTACCCTAAGCCTAACCCTAAGCCTAACCCTAACCGTAGGCTACCCTTGACTGCTTCTGCCTCCAATAGATTTCCTAAGCACTAGTGTTTTAAGGAACAGCTTAAAAAGAGAATCCTAATGTGATTTCTTTATAATGTGTGTGTTCCTTATATTATCTTAGTGTCTAAACTCTTCTCCATGTCTGGACCCCCAAATAATATTCCTTTACGTGCTAAGGGGTATCTAGAGAGTGGGATAGGTTTAATAACTACCCTAACCGTAACGCGTACCCTAACCCTAACCCCTACCCTAACCCTAACATGTACCCTAATCCTAACACGTACCCTAAACCGAGCCCTAACCCTAACACTAACCCTAACCCTAACCCTAACCCATACCCTACGCCGTACCCGAAGCCCTCCCCGAACCCGTACCCTAAGCCGTACCCTAAGCCTAACCCTAAGCCTAACCCTAACCCTAGGCTACCCTTGACTGCTTCTGCCTCCAATAGATTTCCTAAGCACTAGTGTTTTAAGGAACAGCTTAAAAAGAGAATCCTAATGTGATTTCTTTATAATGGGTGTGTTCCTTATCTTATCCTAGTGTCTAAACTCTTCTCCATGGCTGGACCCCCAAATAATATTCCTTTACGTGCTAAGGGGTAACTAGAGAGTGGGATAGGTTTAATAACTAACCTAACCCTAACGCGTACCCTAACGCTAACCCCTACCCTAACCCTAACACGTACCCTAATCCTAACCCGTACCCTAAACCGAGCCCTAACCCTAACACTAACCCTAACCCTAACTCTAACCCATTCCCTACGCCGTACCCGAAGCCCTCCCCGAACCCGTACCCTAAACCGTACCCTAAGCCTAACCCTAAGCCTAACCATAACCCTAGGCTACCCTTGACTGCTTCTGCCTCCAATATATTTCTTAGCACTAGTGTTTTAAGGAACAGCTTAAAAAGAGAATCCTAATGTGATTTCTTTTTAATGGGTGTGTTCCTTATCTAATCCTAGTGTCTAAACTCTTCTCCATGGCTGGACCCCCAAATAATATTCCTTTATGTGCTAAGGGGTACCTAGAGAGTGGGATAGGTTTAATCACTACCCTAACCCTAACGCGTACACTAACCCTAACCCCTACCCTAACCCTAACACGTACCCTAATCCTAACCCGTACCCTAAACCGAGCCCTAACCCTAACACTAACCCTAACCCTAACCCTAACCCATACCCTACGCCGTACCCGAAGCCCTCCCCGAACCCGTACCCTAAGCCGTACCCTAAGCCTAACCCTAAGCCTAACCCTAACCGTAGGCTACCCTTGACTGCTTCTGCCTCCAATAGATTTCCTAAGCACTAGTGTTTTAAGGAACAGCTTAAAAAGAGAATCCTAATGTGATTTCTTTATAATGTGTGTGTTCCTTATATTATCTTATTGTCTAAACTCTTCTCCATGGCTGGACCCCCAAATAATATTCCTTTACGTGCTAAGGGGTATCTAGAGAGTGGGATAGGTTTAATAACTACCCTAACCGTAACGCGTACCCTAACCCGAACCCCTACCCTAACCCTAACATGTACCCTAATCCTAACACGTACCCTAAACCGAGCCCTAACCCTAACACTAACCCTAACCCTAACCCTAACCAATACCCTATGCCGTAACCGAAGCCCTCCCCGAACCCGTACCCTAAGCCGTACCCTAAGCCTAATCCTAAGCCTAACCCTAGGCTACCCTTGACTGCTTCTGCCTCCAATAGATTTCCTAAGCACTAGTGTTTTAAGGAACAGCTTAAAAAGAGAATCCTAATGTGATTTCTTTATAATGTGTGTGTTCCTTATATTATCTTAGTGTCTAAACTCTTCTCCATGGCTGGACCCCCAAATAATATTCCTTTACGTGCTAAGGGGTGTCTAGAGAGTGAGATAGGTTTAATAACTACGTTAACCCTAACGCGTACCCTAACGCTAACCCCTACCCTAACCCTAACACGTACCCTAAACCTAACCCGTACCCTAAACCGAGCCCTAACCCTAACACTAACCCTAACCCTAACCCTAACCCATACCCTACGCCATACACGAAGCCCTCCCCGAACCCGTACCCTAAGCCGTACCCTAAGCCTAACCCTAAGCCTAACCCTAACCCTAGGCTACCCTTGACTGCTTCTGCCTCCAATAGATTTCCTAAGCACTAGTGTTTTAAGGAACAGCTTAAAAAGAGAATCCTAATGTGATTTCTTTATAATGTGTGTGTTCCTTATATTATCTTAGTGTCTAAACTCTTCTCCATGGCTGGACCCCCAAATAATATTCCTTTACGTGCTAAGGGGTATCTAGAGAGTGGGATAGGTTTAATAACTACCCTAACCCTAACGGGTACCCTAACCCTAACCCCTGCCCTAACCCTAACACATACCCTAATATTAACCCGTACCCTAAACCGAGCCCTAACCCTAACACTAACCCTAACCCTAACCTTAACCCATACCCTACGCCGTACCCGAAGCCCTCCCCGAACCCGTACCCTAAGCCGTACCCTAAGCCTAACCCTAAGCCTAACCCTAACCCTAGGCTACCCTTGACTGCTTCTGCCTCCAATAGATTTCCTAAGCACTAGTGTTTTAAGGAACAGCTTAAAAAGAGAATCCTAATGTGATTTCTTTATAATGGGTGTGTTCCTTATCTTATCCTAGTGTCTAAACTCTTCTCCATTTCTGGACCCCCAAATAATACACCTTTACGTGCTAAGGGGTAACTAGAGAGTGGGATAGGTTTAATAACAACCCTAACCCTAACGCGTACCCTAACGCTAACCCCTACCCTAACCCTAACACGTACCCTAATCCTAACCCGTACCCTAAACCGAGCCCTAACCCTAACACTAACCCTAACCCTAACTCTAACCCATACCCTACGCCGTACCCGAAGCCCTCCCCAAACCCGTCCCCTAAACCGTACCCTAAGCCTAAACCTAAGCCTAACCCTAACCCTAGGCTACCGTTGACTGCTTCTGCCTCCAATAGATTTCCTAAGCACTAGTGTTTTAAGGAACAGCTTAAAAAGAGAATACTAATGTGATTTCTTTATAATGGGTGTGTTCCTTATCTTATCCTAGTGTCTAAACTCTTCTCCATAGCTGGACCCCCAAATAATATTCCTTTACGTGCTAAGGGGTAACTAGAGAGTGGGATAGGTTTAATAACTACCCTATCCCTAACGCGTACCCTAACGCTAACCCCTACCCTAACCCTAACACGTACCCTAATCCTAACCCGTACCCTAAACCGAGCCCTAACCCTAACACTAACCCTAACCCTAACCCTAACCCATACCCTACGCCGTACCCGAAGCCCTCCCCGAACCCGTACCCTAAGCCGTAACCTAAGCCTAACCCTAAGCCTAACCCTTACCCTAGGCTACCCTTGACTGCTTCTGCCTCCAATTGATTTCCTAACCACTAGTGTTTTAAGGAACAGCTTAAAAAGAGAATCCTAATGTGATTTCTTTATAATGGGTGTGTTCCTTATCTAATCCTAGTGTCTAAACTCTTCTCCATGGCTGGACCCCCAAATAATATTCCTTTATGTGCTAAGGGGTATCTAGAGAGTGGGATAGGTTTAATCACTACCCTAACCCTAACGTGTACCCTAACCCTAACCCCTACCCTAACACTAACACGTACCCTAATCCTAACCCGTACCCTAAACCGAGCCCTAACCCTAACACTAACCCTAAACCTAACCCTAACCCATACCCTACACCGTACCCGAAGCCCTCCCCGAACCCGTACCCTAAGCCGTACCCTAAGCCTAACCCTAAGCCTAACCCTAACCCTAGGCTACCCTTGACTGCTTCTGCCTCCAATAGATTTCCTAAGCACTAGTGTTTTAAGGAACAGCTTAAAAAGAGAATCCTAATGTGATTTCTTTATAATGGGTGTGTTCCTTATCTTATCCTAGTGTCTAAACTCTTCTCCATGGCGGGACCCCCAAATAATATTCCTTTACGTGCTAAGGGGTATCTAGAGAGTGGGATAGGTTTAATAACTACCCTAACCCTAACGGGTACCCTAACCCTAACCCCTGCCCTAACCCTAACACGTACCCTAATCCTAACACGTACCCTAAACTGAGCCCTAACCCTAACACTAACCCTAACCCTAACCTTAACTCATACCCTACGCCGTACCCGAAGCCCTCCCCGAACCCGTACCCTAAGCCATACCCTAAGCCTAACCCTAAGCCTAACCCTAACCCTAGGCTACCCTTGACTGCTTCTGCCTCCAATAGATTTCCTAAGCACTAGTGTTTTAAGGAACAGCTTAAAAAGAGAATCCTAATGTGATTTCTTTATAATGGGTGTGTTCCTTATCTTATCCAAGTGTCTAAACTCTTCTCCATTGCTGGACCCCCAAATAATATTCCTTTACGTGCTAAGGGGTAACTAGAGAGTGGGATAGGTTTAATAACTACCCTAACCCTAACGCGTACCCTAACGCTAACCCCTACCCTAACCCTAACACGTACCCTAATCCTAACCCGTACCCTAAACCGAGCCCTAACCCTAACACTAACCCTAACCCTAACTCTAACCCATACCCTACGCCGTACCCGAAGCCCTCCCCAAACCCGTACCCTAAACCGTACCCTAAGCCTAACCCTACGCCTATCCCTAACCCTAGGCTACCCTTGACTGCTTCTGCCTCCAATAGATTTCCTAAGCACTAGTGTTTTAAGGAACAGCTTAAAAAGAGAATCCTAATGTGATTTCTTTATAATGTGTGTGTTCCTTATATTATCTTAGTGTCAAAACTCTTCTCCATGGCTGGACCCCAAAATAATATTCCTTTACGTGTTAAGGGGTATCTAGAGAGTGGGATAGGTTTAATCACTAACCTAACCGTAACGCGTACCCTAACCCTAACCCCTACCCTAACCCTAACACGTACCCTAATCCTAACCCGTACCCTAAACCGAGCCCTAACCCTAACACTAACCCTAACCCTAACCCTAACCCATACCCTATGCCGTACCCGAAGCCCTCCCCGAACCCGTACCCTAAGCCGTACCCTAAGCCTAACCCTAAGCCTAACCCTAACCCTAGGCTACCCTTGACTGCTTCTGCCTCCAATAGATTTCCTAAGCACGAGTGTTTTAAGGAACAGCTTAAAAAGATTATCCTAATGTGATTTCTTTATAATGGGTGTGTTCCTTATCTTATCCTAGTGTCTAAACTCTTCTCCATGGCTGGACCCCCAAATAATATTCCTTTACGTGCTAAGGGGTATCTAGAGAGTGGGACAGGTTTAATAACTACCCTAACCGTAACGCGTACCCTAACCCTAACCCCTACCCTAACCCTAACACGTACCCTAATCCTAACCCGTACCCTAAACCAAGCCGTAACCCTAACACTAACCCTAACCCTAACCCTAACCCATACCCTACGCCGTACCCGAAGCCCTCCCCGAACCCGTACCCTAAGCCGTACCCTAAGCCTAACCCTAAGCCTAACCCTAACCCTAGGCTACCCTTGACTGCTTCTGCCTCCAATAGATTTCCTAAGCACTAGTGTTTTAAGGAACAGCTTAAAAAGAGAATCCTAATGTGATTTCTTTATAATGGGTGTGTTCCTTATCTTATCCTAGTTTCTAAACTCTTCTCCATGGCTGGACCCCCAAATAATATTCCTTTACGTGCTAAGGGGTAACTAGAGAGTGGGATAGGTTTAATAACTACCCTAACCCTAACGCGTACCCTAACGCTAACCCCTACCCTAACCCTAACACGTACCCTAATCCTAACCCGTACCCTAAACCGAGCCCTAACCCTAACACTAACCCTAACCCTAACCCTAACCCATACCCTACGCCGTACCCGAAGCCCTCCCCGAACCCGTACCCTTAGCCGTACCCTAAGCCTAACCCTAAGCCTAACCCTAACCGTAGGCTACCCTTGACTGCTTCTGCCTCCAATAGATTTCCTAAGCACTAGTGTTTTAAGGAACAGCTTAAAAAGAGAATCCTAATGTGATTTCTTTATAATGTGTGTGTTCCTTATATTATCTTAGTGTCTAAACTCTTCTCCATGGCTGGACCGCCAAATAATATTCCTTTACGTGCTAAGGGGTATCTAGAGAGTGGGATAGGTTTAATAACTACCCAAACCCTAACGGGTACCCTAACCCTAACCCCTGCCCTAACCCTAACACATACCCTAATACTAACCCGTACCCTAAACCGAGCCCTAACCCTAACACTAACCCTAACCCTAACCTTAACACATACCCTACGCCGTACCCGAAGCCCTCCCCGAACCCGTACCCTAAGCCGTACCCTAAGCCTAACCCTAAGCCTAACCCTAACCCTAGGCTACCCTTGACTGCTTCTGCCTCCAATAGATTTCCTAAGCACTAGTGTTTTAAGGAACAGCTTAAAAAGAGAATCCTAATGTGATTTCTTTATAATGTGTGTGTTCCTTATATTATCTTAGTGTCAAAACTCTTCTCCATGGCTGGACCCCAAAATAATATTCCTTTACGTGTTAAGGGGTATCTAGAGAGTGGGATAGGTTTAATCACTAACCTAACCGTAACGCGTACCCTAACCCTAACCCCTACCCTAACCCTAACACGTACCCTAATCCTAACCCGTACCCTAAACCGAGCCCTAACCCTAACACTAACCCTAACCCTAACCCTAACCCATACCCTATGCCGTACCCGAAGCCCTCCCCGAACCCGTACCCTAAGCCGTACCCTAAGCCTAACCCTAAGCCTAACCCTAACCCTAGGCTACCCTTGACTGCTTCTGCCTCCAATAGATTTCCTAAGCACGAGTGTTTTAAGGAACAGCTTAAAAAGATTATCCTAATGTGATTTCTTTATAATGGGTGTGTTCCTTATCTTATCCTAGTGTCTAAACTCTTCTCCATGGCTGGACCCCCAAATAATATTCCTTTACGTGCTAAGGGGTATCTAGAGAGTGGGACAGGTTTAATAACTACCCTAACCGTAACGCGTACCCTAACCCTAACCCCTACCCTAACCCTAACACGTACCCTAATCCTAACCCGTACCCTAAACCGAGCCGTAACCCTAACACTAACCCTAACCCTAACCCTAACCCATACCCTACGCCGTACCCGAAGCCCTCCCCGAACCCGTACCCTAAGCCGTACCCTAAGCCTAACCCTAAGCCTAACCCTAACCCTAGGCTACCCTTGACTGCTTCTGCCTCCAATAGATTTCCTAAGCACTAGTGTTTTAAGGAACAGCTTAAAAAGAGAATCCTAATGTGATTTCTTTATAATGGGTGTGTTCCTTATCTTATCCTAGTTTCTAAACTCTTCTCCATGGCTGGACCCCCAAATAATATTCCTTTACGTGCTAAGGGGTAACTAGAGAGTGGGATAGGTTTAATAACTACCCTAACCCTAACGCGTACCCTAACGCTAACCCCTACCCTAACCCTAACACGTACCCTAATCCTAACCCGTACCCTAAACCGAGCCCTAACCCTAACACTAACCCTAACCCTAACCCTAACCCATACCCTACGCCGTACCCGAAGCCCTCCCCGAACCCGTACCCTTAGCCGTACCCTAAGCCTAACCCTAAGCCTAACCCTAACCGTAGGCTACCCTTGACTGCTTCTGCCTCCAATAGATTTCCTAAGCACTAGTGTTTTAAGGAACAGCTTAAAAAGAGAATCCTAATGTGATCTCTTTATAATGTGTGTGTTCCTTATATTATCTTAGTGTCTAAACTCTTCTCCATGGCTGGACCGCCAAATAATATTCCTTTACGTGCTAAGGGGTATCTAGAGAGTGGGATAGGTTTAATAACTACCCAAACCCTAACGGGTACCCTAACCCTAACCCCTGCCCTAACCCTAACACATACCCTAATACTAACCCGTACCCTAAACCGAGCCCTAACCCTAACACTAACCCTAACCCTAACCTTAACACATACCCTACGCCGTACCCGAAGCCCTCCCCGAACCCGTACCCTAAGCCGTACCCTAAGCCTAACCCTAAGCCTAACCCTAACCCTAGGCTACCCTTGACTGCTTCTGCCTCCAATAGATTTCCTAAGCACTAGTGTTTTAAGGAACAGCTTAAAAAGAGAATACTAATGTGATTTCTTTATAATGGGTGTGTTCCTTATCTTATCCTAGTGTCTAAACTCTTCTCCATAGCTGGACCCCCAAATAATATTCCTTTACGTGCTAAGGGGTAACTAGAGAGTGGGATAGGTTTAATAACTACCCTATCCCTAACGCGTCCCCTAACGCTAACCCCTACCCTAACCCTAACACGTACCCTAATCCTAACCCGTACCCTAAACCGAGCCCTAACCCTAACACTAACCCTAACCCTAACCCTAACCCATACCCTACGCCGTACCCGAAGCCCTCCCTGAACCCGTACCCTAAGCCGTAACCTAAGCCTAACCCTAAGCCTAACCCTTACCCTAGGCTACCCTTGACTGCTTCTGCCTCCAATTGATTTCCTAACCACTAGTGTTTTAAGGAACAGCTTAAAAAGAGAATCCTAATGTGATTTCTTTATAATGGGTGTGTTCCTTATCTTATCCAAGTGTCTAAACTCTTCTCCATTGCTGGACCCCCAAATAATATTCCTTTACGTGCTAAGGGGTAACTAGAGAGTGGGATAGGTTTAATAACTACCCTAACCCTAACGCGTACCCTAACGCTAACCCCTACCCTAACCCTAACACGTACCCTAATCCTAACCCGTACCCTAAACCGAGCCCTAACCCTAACACTAACCCTAACCCTAACTCTAACCCATACCCTACGCCGTACCCGAAGCCCTCCCCAAACCCGTACCCTAAACCGTACCCTAAGCCTAACCCTACGCCTAACCCTAACCCTAGGCTACCCTTGACTGCTTCTGCCTCCAATAGATTTCCTAAGCACTAGTGTTTTAAGGAACAGCTTAAAAAGAGAATCCTAATGTGATTTCTTTATAATGTGTGTGTTCCTTATATTATCTTAGTGTCAAAACTCTTCTCCATGGCTGGACCCCAAAATAATATTCCTTTACGTGTTAAGGGGTATCTAGAGAGTGGGATAGGTTTAATCACTAACCTAACCGTAACGCGTACCCTAACCCTAACCCCTACCCTAACCCTAACACGTACCCTAATCCTAACCCGTACCCTAAACCGAGCCCTAACCCTAACACTAACCCTAACCCTAACCCTAACCCATACCCTATGCCGTACCCGAAGCCCTCCCCGAACCCGTACCCTAAGCCGTACCCTAAGCCTAACCCTAAGCCTAACCCTAACCCTAGGCTACCCTTGACTGCTTCTGCCTCCAATAGATTTCCTAAGCACGAGTGTTTTAAGGAACAGCTTAAAAAGATTATCCTAATGTGATTTCTTTATAATGGGTGTGTTCCTTATCTTATCCTAGTGTCTAAACTCTTCTCCATGGCTGGACCCCCAAATAATATTCCTTTACGTGCTAAGGGGTATCTAGAGAGTGGGACAGGTTTAATAACTACCCTAACTGTAACGCGTACCCTAACCCTAAGCCCTACCCTAACCCTAACACGTACCCTAATCCTAACCCGTACCCTAAACCGAGCCGTAACCCTAACACTAACCCTAACCCTAACCCTAACCCATACCCTACGCCGTACCCGAAGCCCTCCCCGAACCCGTACCCTAAGCCGTACCCTAAGCCTAACCCTAAGCCTAACCCTAACCCTAGGCTACCCTTGACTGCTTCTGCCTCCAATAGATTTCCTAAGCACTAGTGTTTTAAGGAACAGCTTAAAAAGAGAATCCTAATGTGATTTCTTTATAATGGGTGTGTTCCTTATCTTATCCTAGTTTCTAAACTCTTCTCCATGGCTGGACCCCCAAATAATATTCCTTTACGTGCTAAGGGGTAACTAGAGAGTGGGATAGGTTTAATAACTACCCTAACCCTAACGCGTACCCTAACGCTAACCCCTACCCTAACCCTAACACGTACCCTAATCCTAACCCGTACCCTAAACCGAGCCCTAACCCTAACACTAACCCTAACCCTAACCCTAACCCATACCCTACGCCGTACCCGAAGCCCTCCCCGAACCCGTACCCTTAGCCGTACCCTAAGCCTAACCCTAAGCCTAACCCTAACCGTAGGCTACCCTTGACTGCTTCTGCCTCCAATAGATTTCCTAAGCACTAGTGTTTTAAGGAACAGCTTAAAAAGAGAATCCTAATGTGATATCTTTACAATGTGTGTGTTCCTTATATTATCTTAGTGTCTAAACTCTTCTCCATGGCTGGACCGCCAAATAATATTCCTTTACGTGCTAAGGGGTATCTAGAGAGTGGGATAGGTTTAATAACTACCCAAACCCTAACGGGTACCCTAACCCTAACCCCTGCCCTAACCCTAACACATACCCTAATACTAACCCGTACCCTAAACCGAGCCCTAACCCTAACACTAACCCTAACCCTAACCTTAACACATACCCTACGCCGTACCCGAAGCCCTCCCCGAACCCGTACCCTAAGCCGTACCCTAAGCCTAACCCTAAGCCTAACCCTAACCCTAGGCTACCCTTGACTGCTTCTGCCTCCAATAGATTTCCTAAGCACTAGTGTTTTAAGGAACAGCTTAAAAAGAGAATCCTAATGTGATTTCTTTATAATGTGTGTGTTCCTTATATTATCTTAGTGTCAAAACTCTTCTCCATGGCTGGACCCCAAAATAATATTCCTTTACGTGTTAAGGGGTATCTAGAGAGTGGGATAGGTTTAATCACTAACCTAACCGTAACGCGTACCCTAACCCTAACCCCTACCCTAACCCTAACACGTACCCTAATCCTAACCCGTACCCTAAACCGAGCCCTAACCCTAACACTAACCCTAACCCTAACCCTAACCCATACCCTATGCCGTACCCGAAGCCCTCCCCGAACCCGTACCCTAAGCCGTACCCTAAGCCTAACCCTAAGCCTAACCCTAACCCTAGGCTACCCTTGACTGCTTCTGCCTCCAATAGATTTCCTAAGCACGAGTGTTTTAAGGAACAGCTTAAAAAGATTATCCTAATGTGATTTCTTTATAATGGGTGTGTTCCTTATCTTATCCTAGTGTCTAAACTCTTCTCCATGGCTGGACCCCCAAATAATATTCCTTTACGTGCTAAGGGGTATCTAGAGAGTGGGACAGGTTTAATAACTACCCTAACCGTAACGCGTACCCTAACCCTAACCCCTACCCTAACCCTAACACGTACCCTAATCCTAACCCGTACCCTAAACCGAGCCGTAACCCTAACACTAACCCTAACCCTAACCCTAACCCATACCCTACGCCGTACCCGAAGCCCTCCCCGAACCCGTACCCTAAGCCGTACCCTAAGCCTAACCCTAAGCCTAACCCTAACCCTAGGCTACCCTTGACTGCTTCTGCCTCCAATAGATTTCCTAAGCACTAGTGTTTTAAGGAACAGCTTAAAAAGAGAATCCTAATGTGATTTCTTTATAATGGGTGTGTTCCTTATCTTATCCTAGTTTCTAAACTCTTCTCCATGGCTGGACCCCCAAATAATATTCCTTTACGTGCTAAGGGGTAACTAGAGAGTGGGATAGGTTTAATAACTACCCTAACCCTAACGCGTACCCTAACGCTAAGCCCTACCCTAACCCTAACACGTACCCTAATCCTAACCCGTACCCTAAACCGAGCCCTAACCCTAACACTAACCCTAACCCTAACCCTAACCCATACCCTACGCCGTACCCGAAGCCCTCCCCGAACCCGTACCCTTAGCCGTACCCTAAGCCTAACCCTAAGCCTAACCCTAACCGTAGGCTACCCTTGACTGCTTCTGCCTCCAATAGATTTCCTAAGCACTAGTGTTTTAAGGAACAGCTTAAAAAGAGAATCCTAATGTGATTTCTTTATAATGTGTGTGTTCCTTATATTATCTTAGTGTCTAAACTCTTCTCCATGGCTGGACCGCCAAATAATATTCCTTTACGTGCTAAGGGGTATCTAGAGAGTGGGATAGGTTTAATAACTACCCAAACCCTAACGGGTACCCTAACCCTAACCCCTGCCCTAACCCTAACACATACCCTAATACTAACCCGTACCCTAAACCGAGCCCTAACCCTAACACTAACCCTAACCCTAACCTTAACACATACCCTACGCCGTACCCGAAGCCCTCCCCGAACCCGTACCCTAAGCCGTACCCTAAGCCTAACCCTAAGCCTAACCCTAACCCTAGGCTACCCTTGACTGCTTCTGCCTCCAATAGATTTCCTAAGCACTAGTGTTTTAAGGAACAGCTTAAAAAGAGAATCCTAATGTGATTTCTTTATAATGAGTGTGTTCCTTATCTTATCCTAGTGTCTAAACTCTTCTCCATGGCTGGAACCCCAAATAATATTCCTTTACGTGCTAAGGGGTATCTAGAGAGTGGGATAGGTTTAATCACTACCCTAACCCTAACGTGTACCCTAACCCTAACCCCTACCCTAACCCTAACACGTACCCTAATCCTAACCCGTACCCTAAACCGAGCCCTAACCCTAACACTAACCCTAACCCTAACCCTAACCCATACCCTACGCCGTACCCGAAGCCCTCCCCGAACCCGTACCCTAAGCCGTACCCTAAGCCTAACCCTAAGCCTAACCCTAACCCTAGGCTACCCTTGACTGCTTCTGCCTCCAATAGATTTCCTAAGCACTAGTGTTTTAAGGAACAGCTTAAAAAGAGAATCCTAATGTGATTTCTTTATAATGGGTGTGTTCCTTATTTTATCCTAGTGTCTAAACTCTTCTCCATGGCGGGACCCCCAAATAATATTCCTTTACGTGCTAAGGGGTATCTAGAGAGTGGGATAGGTTTTATAACTACCCTAACCCTAACGGGTACCCTAACCCTAACCCCTGCCCTAACCCTAACACATACCCTAATACTAACCCGTAACCTAAACCGAGCCCTAATCCTAACACTAACCCTAACCCTAACCTTAACCCATACCGTACGCCGTACCCGAAGCCCTCCCCGAACCCGTACCCTAAGCCGTACCCTAAGCCTAACCCTAAGCCTAACCCTAACCCTAGGCTACCCTTGACTGCTTCTGCCTCCAATAGATTTCCTAAGCACTAGTGTTTTAAGGAACAGCTTAAAAAGAGAATCCTAATGTGATTTCTTTATAATGGGTGTGTTCCTTATCTTATCCTAGTGTCTAAACTCTTCTCCATGGCTGGACCCCCAAATAATATTCCTTTACGTGCTAAGGGGTAACTAGAGAGTGGGATAGGTTTAATAACTACCCTAACCCTAACGCGTACCCTAACGCTAACCCCTACCCTAACCCTAACACGTACCCTAATCCTAACCCGTACCCTAAACCGAGCCCTAACCCTAACACTAACCCTAACCCTAACCCTAACCCATACCCTACGCCGTACCCGAAGCCCTCCCCGAACCCGTACCCTTAGCCGTACCCTAAGCCTAACCCTAAGCCTAACCCTAACCGTAGGCTACCCTTGACTGCTTCTGCCTCCAATAGATTTCCTAAGCACTAGTGTTTTAAGGAACAGCTTAAAAAGAGAATCCTAATGTGATTTCTTTATAATGTGTGTGTTCCTTATATTATCTTAGTGTCTAAACTCTTCTCCATGGCTGGACCGCCAAATAATATTCCTTTACGTGCTAAGGGGTATCTAGAGAGTGGGATAGGTTTAATAACTACCCAAACCCTAACGGGTACCCTAACCCTAACCCCTGCCCTAACCCTAACACATACCCTAATACTAACCCGTACCCTAAACCGAGCCCTAACCCTAACACTAACCCTAACCCTAACCTTAACACATACCCTACGCCGTACCCGAAGCCCTCCCCGAACCCGTACCCTAAGCCGTACCCTAAGCCTAACCCTAAGCCTAACCCTAACCCTAGGCTACCCTTGACTGCTTCTGCCTCCAATAGATTTCCTAAGCACTAGTGTTTTAAGGAACAGCTTAAAAAGAGAATCCTAATGTGATTTCTTTATAATGTGTGTGTTCCTTATATTATCTTAGTGTCAAAACTCTTCTCCATGGCTGGACCCCAAAATAATATTCCTTTACGTGTTAAGGGGTATCTAGAGAGTGGGATAGGTTTAATCACTAACCTAACCGTAACGCGTACCCTAACCCTAACCCCTACCCTAACCCTAACACGTACCCTAATCCTAACCCGTACCCTAAACCGAGCCCTAACCCTAACACTAACCCTAACCCTAACCCTAACCCATACCCTACGCCGTACCCGAAGCCCTCCCCGAACCCGTACCCTAAGCCGTACCCTAAGCCTAACCCTAAGCCTAACCCTAACCCTAGGCTACCCTTGACTGCTTCTGCCTCCAATAGATTTCCTAAGCACGAGTGTTTTAAGGAACAGCTTAAAAAGATTATCCTAATGTGATTTCTTTATAATGGGTGTGTTCCTTATCTTATCCTAGTGTCTAAACTCTTCTCCATGGCTGGACCCCCAAATAATATTCCTTTACGTGCTAAGGGGTATCTAGAGAGTGGGATAGGTTTAATAACTACCCAAACCCTAACGGGTACCCTAACCCTAACCCCTGCCCTAACCCTAACACATACCCTAATACTAACCCGTACCCTAAACCGAGCCCTAACCCTAACACTAACCCTAACCCTAACCTTAACACATACCCTACGCCGTACCCGAAGCCCTCCCCGAACCCGTACCCTAAGCCGTACCCTAAGCCTAACCCTAAGCCTAACCCTAACCCTAGGCTACCCTTGACTGCTTCTGCCTCCAATAGATTTCCTAAGCACTAGTGTTTTAAGGAACAGCTTAAAAAGAGAATCCTAATGTGATTTCTTTATAATGAGTGTGTTCCTTATCTTATCCTAGTGTCTAAACTCTTCTCCATGGCTGGAACCCCAAATAATATTCCTTTACGTGCTAAGGGGTATCTAGAGAGTGGGATAGGTTTAATCACTACCCTAACCCTAACGTGTACCCTAACCCTAACCCCTACCCTAACCCTAACACGTACCCTAATCCTAACCCGTACCCTAAACCGAGCCCTAACCCTAACACTAACCCTAACCCTAACCCTAACCCATACCCTACGCCGTACCCGAAGCCCTCCCCGAACCCGTACCCTAAGCCGTACCCTAAGCCTAACCCTAAGCCTAACCCTAACCCTAGGCTACCCTTGACTGCTTCTGCCTCCAATAGATTTCCTAAGCACTAGTGTTTTAAGGAACAGCTTAAAAAGAGAATCCTAATGTGATTTCTTTATAATGGGTGTGTTCCTTATATTATCCTAGTGTCTAAACTCTTCTCCATGGCGGGACCCCCAAATAATATTCCTTTACGTGCTAAGGGGTTACTAGAGAGTGAGATAGGTTTAATAACTACGTTAACCCTAACGCGTACCCTAACGCTAACCCCTACCCTAACCCTAACACGTACCCTAATCCTAACCCGTACCCTAAACCGAGCCCTAACCCTAACACTAACCCTAACCCTAACCCTAACCCATACCCTACGCCATACCCGAAGCCCTCCCCGAACCCGTACCCTAAGCCGTACCCTAAGCCTAACCCTAAGCCTAACCCTAACCCTAGGCTACCCTTGACTGCTTCTGCCTCCAATAGATTTCCTAAGCACTAGTGTTTTAAGGAACAGCTTAAAAAGAGAATCCTAATGTGATTTCTTTATAATGTGTGTGTTCCTTATATTATCTTAGTGTCTAAACTCTTCTCCATGGCTGGACCCCCAAATAATATTCCTTTACGTGCTAAGGGGTATCTAGAGAGTGGGATAGGTTTAATAACTACCCTAACCCTAACGGGTACCCTAACCCTAACCCCTGCCCTAACCCTAACACATACCCTAATACTAACCCGTACCCTAAACCGAGCCCTAACCCTAACACTAACCCTAACCCTAACCTTAACCCATACCCTACGCCGTACCCGAAGCCCTCCCCGAACCCGTACCCTAAGCCGTACCCTAAGCCTAACCCTAAGCCTAACCCTAACCCTAGGCTACCCTTGACTGCTTCTGCCTCCAATAGATTTCCTAAGCACTAGTGTTTTAAGGAACAGCTTAAAAAGAGAATCCTAATGTGATTTCTTTATAATGGGTGTGTTCCTTATCTTATCCTAGTGTCTAAACTCTTCTCCATTGGTGGACCCCCAAATAATATTCCTTTACGTGCTAAGGGGTATCTAGAGAGTGGGACAGGTTTAATAACTACCCTAACCGTAACGCGTACCCTAACCCTAACCCCTACCCTAACCCTAACACGTACCCTAATCCTAACCCGTACCCTAAACCGAGCCGTAACCCTAACACTAACCCTAACCCTAACCCTAACCCATACCCTACGCCGTACCCGAAACCCTCCCCGAACCCGTACCCTAAGCCGTACCCTAAGCCTAACCCTAAGCCTAACCCTAACCCTAGGCTACCCTTGACTGCTTCTGCCTCCAATAGATTTCCTAAGCACTAGTGTTTTAAGGAACAGCTTAAAAAGAGAATCCTAATGTGATTTCTTTATAATGGGTGTGTTCCTTATCTTATCCTAGTGTCTAAACTCTTCTCCATGGCTGGAACCCCAAATAATATTCCTTTACGTGCTAAGGGGTAACTAGAGAGTGGGATAGGTTTAATAACTACCCTAACCCTAACGCGTACCCTAACGCTAACCCCTACCCTAACCCTAACACGTACCCTAATCCTAACCCGTACCCTAAACCGAGCCCTAACCCTAACACTAACCCTAACCCTAACCCTAACCCATACCCTACGCCGTACCCGAAGCCCTCCCCGAACCCGTACCCTTAGCCGTACCCTAAGCCTAACCCTAAGCCTAACCCTAACCGTAGGCTACCCTTGACTGCTTCTGCCTCCAATAGATTTCCTAAGCACTAGTGTTTTAAGGAACAGCTTAAAAAGAGAATCCTAATGTGATTTCTTTATAATGGGTGTGTTCCTTATATTATCTTAGTGTCTAAACTCTTCTCCATGGCTGGACCGCCAAATAATATTCCTTTACGTGCTAAGGGGTATCTAGAGAGTGGGATAGGTTTAATAACTACCCAAACCCTAACGGGTACCCTAACCCTAACCCCTGCCCTAACCCTAACACATACCCTAATACTAACCCGTACCCTAAACCGAGCCCTAATCCTAACACTAACCCTATCCCTAACCTTAACACATACCCTACGCCGTACCCGAAGCCCTCCCCGAACCCGTACCCTAAGCCGTACCCTAAGCCTAACCCTAACCGTAGGCTACCCTTGACTGCTTCTAGGTAAGACGATTCTAAGTGAAATAAGTCACACAGAAAAGGACACTTCTCATAAGGTGTCACTTATAGAGGGAATGTAAAAACCGTTACACTTGAACTGAATTACAAAACAGAACAGAGTCACACATCCAGAAAACACACTATGGCTGCTTAACGGGAAAGGTGAGGTGGGGTGATACATAAAACAAGAGTTTCAAATTAGCTCAGATACCGTTCCATAAACCCAATATGGAATAGACAAGACCTACTCCTTGCTCAGAGAACTGGACTCAACACGCCCGATTCACCGCACAAGAATATATCTGACTAGTAATAATCTTAAAACCTATGTATTGATATCTCTCTGTTAGTGTGTCAAGTGGGTGTAAAGCGGCCTAAACACAGCCGTGAAAAGCAGCTAAACCCCATTATAAAAATAAATTACTTTTAAAAACCCATGAAACAAAGACAGGGAAAGAGAGAGAAATTCTTACACAATTCATTCGGGGGCTGTGATGCAACCTGGATTGACCATATCTAGACCCACAGCTGGATGAGACATAAGGGTGGACACTCTTGGGGCTGAGAGGTTTGGTGAGGTTGGGTGAGCAAACGCAGACCCTTTAAAGTAATACTGCGTGCTACCCATCGCATGGGTCCCAAATCTCCAGGTTCAAGGGCATCTTCCTACATCAAAAACATGCATGAGAACCCCAGAAGATGGTACACCGTGTGATGGGGAAAGGTTTCTAAAACGCACCTCATTTCTCACCTCCTTGTGCTCGTGTTCGCCATTCCAGCCACTTTACTAGCAATCTCCCTACTTGGAGCATCAGCACCTTTAACCTCCTGTTCTGTACAGGTTGCAATTTGTCCTGAGGATGAACGGGAAGACGGGAAACCAATGAGAGACTAGCTCTTGGTGTTGGGACAGGCACAGGTCACTCTATTTTCCCATCAGGAAGAAGAATTAACCACAGGCTCAGCCTGCCCCCCGGAACCAGAACAGGGCCTGAAGCCATCCTGCGCTTTTGCGGCCGGCTCCCAAAAAAGCGACTTGTAAAATGCAGCTTCAGGGCACTGCAATTCACAAACCTGCAGAGTTATAAATGATAACTCTCGTCCACAAATATATTGAGGGAAGGCAAAGAAGAGGATTTGAAATCAAGGCAGAATTGCAGGAAACAGATTTCAGGAGGTAGATTCGAATCGCATTTAAAGCACTTGAAAAGCGGCAAAACGTTGACAATGATGCCCTTGGCCAAAAAGGGCGTATGCCTTTTTTCCTGAATATATTCAGGAAAAAACGCATACGCCCTTTTTGGCCAACCAAGCAACCTGGAAAGGCAAATCAGCGCTACAAAGAAGTCTCGCTTCCCATCGGTCAAAAGGGACATGCTGAAAAAAGTGTCAAAACCAGAAATGCAGGACAGGCCATGGAGAAATGGGAGCCTTGCTACACTGATGGGCGGGATGTAAATTGCCAACAGCCACTCTGGAGAAGTGTACGGTGTGTCCTGAAACATCTAAAAAACACAGCTTAGAGAGCATAGGGCACTTCTACGCATGGGGGGATAAAGTGGGAAAATTGAAAATCAGCAAGACACAAGCACCCGAAAGTTTAGGGCTGCTCTGTTGACAAGGACCTCCACTTCATTCCACCTTAAATATCCCAGGAAAGCGAAAAATGGATAAAAAAGTTGTGGTCCTTATGTACAATGGACTATCACTCAGCCATGAAATCAATGTCATAAGGCTAGTAGCAGCATGATGAGTGGATTTAGGTAAGACGATTCTAAGTGAAATAAGTCACACAGAAAAGGACACTTCTCATAAGGTGTCACTTATAGAGGGAATGTAAAAACCGTTACACTTGAACTGAATTACAAAACAGAACAGAGTCACACATGCAGAAAACACACTATGGCTGCTTAACGGGAAAGGTGAGGTGGGGTGATACATAAAACAAGAGTTTCAAATTAGCTCAGATACCGTTCCATAAACCCAATATGGAATAGACAAGACCTACTCCTTGCTCAGAGAACTGGACTCAACACGCCCGATTCACCGCACAAGAATATATCTGACTAGTAATAATCTTAAAACCTATGTATTGATATCTCTCTGTTAGTGTGTCAAGTGGGTGTAAAGCGGCCTAAACACAGCCGTGAAAAGCAGCTAAACCCCATTATAAAAATAAATTACTTTTAAAAACCCATGAAACAAAGACAGGGAAAGAGAGAGAAATTCTTACACAATTCGTTCGGGGGCTGTGATGCAACCTGGATTGACCATATCTAGACCCACAGCTGGATGAGACATAAGGGTGGACACTCTTGGGGCTGAGAGGTTTGGTGAGGTTGGGTGAGCAAACGCAGACCCTTTAAAGTAATACTGCGTGCTACCCATCGCATGGGTCCCAAATCTCCAGGTTCAAGGGCATCTTCCTACATCGAAAACATGCATGAGAAACCCAGAAGATGGTACACCGTGTGATGGGGAAAGGTTTCTAAAACGCACCGCATTTCTCATCTCCTTGTGCTCGGGTTCGCCATTCCAGCCACTTTACTAGCAATCTCCCTACTTGGAGCATCAGCACCTTTAACCTCCTGTTCCGTACAGGTTGCAATTTGTCCTGAGGATGAACGGGAAGACGGGGAACCAATGAGAGACTAGCTCTTGGTGTTGGGACAGGCACAGGTCACTCAATTTTCCCATCAGGAAGAAGAATTAACCACAGGCTCAGCCTGCCCCCCTGAACCAGAACAGGGCCTGAAGCCATCCTGCGCTTTTGCGGCCGACTCCCAAAAAAGCGACTTGTAAAATGCAGCTTCAGGGCACTGCAATTCACAAACCTGCAGAGTTATAAATGATAACTCTCGTCCACAAATATATTGAGGGAAGGCAAAGAAGAGGATTTGAAATCAAGGCAGAATTGCAGGAAACAGATTTCAGGAGGTAGATTCGAATCGCCTTTAAAGCACATGAAAAGCGGCAAAACGTTGACAATGGTGCCCTTGGCCAAAAAGGGCGTATGCGTTTTTTCCTGAATATATTCAGGAAAAAACGCATACGCCCTTTTTGGCCAACCAAGCAACCTGGAAAGGCAAATCAGCGCTACAAAGAAGTCTCGCTTCCCATCGGTCAAAAGGGCCATGCTGAAAAAAGTGTCAAAACCAGAAATGCAGGACAGGCCATGGAGAAATGGGAGCCTTGCTACACTGATGGGCGGGATGTAAATTGCAAACAGCCACTCTGGAGAAGTGTACGGTGTGTCCTGAAACATCTAAAAAACACAGCTTAGAGAGCATAGGGCACTTCTACGCATGGGGGGATAAAGTGGGAAAATTGAAAATCAGCAAGACACAAGCACCCCAAAGTTTAGGGCTGCTCTGTTGACAAGACCTCCACTTCATTCCACCTTAAATATCCCAGGAAAGCGAAAAATGGATAAAAAAGTTGTGGTCCTTATGTACAATGGAATATCACTCAGCCATGAAATCAATGTCATAAGGCTAGTAGCAGCATGATGAGTGGATTTAGGTAAGACGATTCTAAGCGAAATAAGTCACACAGAAAAGGACACTTCTCATAAGGTGTCACTTATAGAGGGAATGTAAAAACCGTTACACTTGAAGTGAATTACAAAACAGAACAGAGTCACACATGCACAAAACACACTATGGCTGCTTAACGGGAAAGGTGAGGTGGGCTGATACATAAAACAAGAGTTTCAAATTAGCTCAGATACCGTTCCATAAACCCAATATGGAATAGACAAGACCTACTCCTTGCTCAGAGAACTGGACTCAACACGCCCGATTCACCGCACAAGAATATATCTGACTAGTAATAATCTTAAAACCTATGTATTGATATCTCTCTGTTAGTGTGTCAAGTGTGTGTAAGGCGGCATAAACACGGCCGTGAAAAGCAGCTAAACCCCATTATAAAAATAAATTACTTTTAAAAACCCATGAAACAAAGACAGGGAAAGAGAGAGAAATTCTTACACAATTCGTTCGGGGGCTGTGATGCAACCTGGATTGACCATATCTAGACCCACAGCTGGATGAGACATAAGGGTGGACACTCTTGGGGCTGAGAGGTTTGGTGAGGTTGGGTGAGCAAACGCAGACCCTTTAAAGTAATACTGCGTGCTACCCATCGCATGGGTCCCAAATCTCCAGGTTCAAGGGCATCTTCCTACATCGAAAACATGCATGAGAAACCCAGAAGATGGTACACCGTGTGATGGGGAAAGGTTTCTAAAACGCACCGCATTTCTCATCTCCTTGTGCTCGGGTTCGCCATTCCAGCCACTTTACTAGCAATCTCCCTACTTGGAGCATCAGCACCTTTAACCTCCTGTTCCGTACAGGTTGCAATTTGTCCTGAGGATGAACGGGAAGACGGGGAACCAATGAGAGACTAGCTCTTGGTGTTGGGACAGGCACAGGTCACTCAATTTTCCCATCAGGAAGAAGAATTAACCACAGGCTCAGCCTGCCCCCCTGAACCAGAACAGGGCCTGAAGCCATCCTGCGCTTTTGCGGCCGACTCCCAAAAAAGCGACTTGTAAAATGCAGCTTCAGGGCACTGCAATTCACAAACCTGCAGAGTTATAAATGATAACTCTCGTCCACAAATATATTGAGGGAAGGCAAAGAAGAGGATTTGAAATCAAGGCAGAATTGCAGGAAACAGATTTCAGGAGGTAGATTCGAATCGCCTTTAAAGCACATGAAAAGCGGCAAAACGTTGACAATGGTGCCCTTGGCCAAAAAGGGCGTATGCGTTTTTTCCTGAATATATTCAGGAAAAAACGCATACGCCCTTTTTGGCCAACCAAGCAACCTGGAAAGGCAAATCAGCGCTACAAAGAAGTCTCGCTTCCCATCGGTCAAAAGGGCCATGCTGAAAAAAGTGTCAAAACCAGAAATGCAGGACAGGCCATGGAGAAATGGGAGCCTTGCTACACTGATGGGCGGGATGTAAATTGCAAACAGCCACTCTGGAGAAGTGTACGGTGTGTCCTGAAACATCTAAAAAACACAGCTTAGAGAGCATAGGGCACTTCTACGCATGGGGGGATAAAGTGGGAAAATTGAAAATCAGCAAGACACAAGCACCCCAAAGTTTAGGGCTGCTCTGTTGACAAGACCTCCACTTCATTCCACCTTAAATATCCCAGGAAAGCGAAAAATGGATAAAAAAGTTGTGGTCCTTATGTACAATGGAATATCACTCAGCCATGAAATCAATGTCATAAGGCTAGTAGCAGCATGATGAGTGGATTTAGGTAAGACGATTCTAAGCGAAATAAGTCACACAGAAAAGGACACTTCTCATAAGGTGTCACTTATAGAGGGAATGTAAAAACCGTTACACTTGAAGTGAATTACAAAACAGAACAGAGTCACACATGCACAAAACACACTATGGCTGCTTAACGGGAAAGGTGAGGTGGGCTGATACATAAAACAAGAGTTTCAAATTAGCTCAGATACCGTTCCATAAACCCAATATGGAATAGACAAGACCTACTCCTTGCTCAGAGAACTGGACTCAACACGCCCGATTCACCGCACAAGAATATATCTGACTAGTAATAATCTTAAAACCTATGTATTGATATCTCTCTGTTAGTGTGTCAAGTGTGTGTAAGGCGGCATAAACACGGCCGTGAAAAGCAGCTAAACCCCATTATAAAAATAAATTACTTTTAAAAACCCATGAAACAAAGACAGGGAAAGAGAGAGAAATTCTTACACAATTCGTTCGGGGGCTGTGATGCAACCTGGATTGACCATATCTAGACCCACAGCTGGATGAGACATAAGGGTGGACACTCTTGGGGCTGAGAGGTTTGGTGAGGTTGGGTGAGCAAACGCAGACCCTTTAAAGTAATACTGCGTGCTACCCATCGCATGGGTCCCAAATCTCCAGGTTCAAGGGCATCTTCCTACATCGAAAACATGCATGAGAAACCCAGAAGATGGTACACCGTGTGATGGGGAAAGGTTTCTAAAACGCACCGCATTTCTCATCTCCTTGTGCTCGGGTTCGCCATTCCAGCCACTTTACTAGCAATCTCCCTACTTGGAGCATCAGCACCTTTAACCTCCTGTTCCGTACAGGTTGCAATTTGTCCTGAGGATGAACGGGAAGACGGGGAACCAATGAGAGACTAGCTCTTGGTGTTGGGACAGGCACAGGTCACTCAATTTTCCCATCAGGAAGAAGAATTAACCACAGGCTCAGCCTGCCCCCCGGAACCAGAACAGGGCCTGAAGCCATCCTGCGCTTTTGCGGCCGGCTCCCAAAAAAGCGACTTGTAAAATGCAGCTTCAGGGCACTGCAATTCACAAACCTGCAGAGTTATAAATGATAACTCTCGTCCACAAATATATTGAGGGAAGGCAAAGAAGAGGATTTGAAATCAAGGCAGAATTGCAGGAAACAGATTTCAGGAGGTAGATTCGAATCGCCTTTAAAGCACATGAAAAGCGGCAAAACGTTGACAATGGTGCCCTTGGCCAAAAAGGGCGTATGCGTTTTGTCCTGAATATATTCAGGAAAAAACGCATACGCCCTTTTTGGCCAACCAAGCAACCTGGAAAGGCAAATCAGCGCTACAAAGAAGTCTCGCTTCCCATCGGTCAAAAGGGCCATGCTGAAAAAAGTGTCAAAACCAGAAATGCAGGACAGGCCATGGAGAAATGGGAGCCTTGCTACACTGATGGGCGGGATGTAAATTGCAAACAGCCACTCTGGAGAAGTGTACGGTGTGTCCTGAAACATCTAAAAAACACAGCTTAGAGAGCATAGGGCACTTCTACGCATGGGGGGATAAAGAGGGAAAATTGAAAATCAGCAAGACACAAGCACCCCAAAGTTTAGGGCTGCTCTGTTGACAAGACCTCCACTTCATTCCACCTTAAATATCCCAGGAAAGCGAAAAATGGATAAAAAAGTTGTGGTCCTTATGTACAATGGAATATCACTCAGCCATGAAATCAATGTCATAAGGCTAGTAGCAGCATGATGAGTGGATTTAGGTAAGACGATTCTAAGCGAAATAAGTCACACAGAAAAGGACACTTCTCATAAGGTGTCACTTATAGAGGGAATGTAAAAACCGTTACACTTGAACTGAATTACAAAACAGAACAGAGTCACACATGCAGAAAACACACTATGGCTGCTTAACGGGAAAGGTGAGGTGGGGTGATACATAAAACAAGAGTTTCAAATTAGCTCAGATACCGTTCCATAAACCCAATATGGAATAGACAAGACCTACTCCTTGCTCAGAGAACTGGACTCAACACGCCCGATTCACCGCACAAGAATATATCTGACTAGTAATAATCTTAAAACCTATGTATTGATATCTCTCTGTTAGTGTGTCAAGTGTGTGTAAGGCGGCATAAACACGGCCGTGAAAAGCAGCTAAACCCCATTATAAAAATAAATTACTTTTAAAAACCCATGAAACAAAGACAGGGAAAGAGAGAGAAATTCTTACACAATTCGTTCGGGGGCTGTGATGCAACCTGGATTGACCATATCTAGACCCACAGCTGGATGAGACATAAGGGTGGACACTCTTGGGGCTGAGAGGTTTGGTGAGGTTGGGTGAGCAAACACAGACCCTTTAAAGTAATACTGCGTGCTACCCATCGCATGGGTCCCAAATCTCCAGGTTCAAGGGCATCTTCCTACATCGAAAACATGCATGAGAAACCCAGAAGATGGTGCACCGTGTGATGGGGAAAGGTTTCTAAAACGCACCGCATTTCTCATCTCCTTGTGCTCGGGTTCGCCATTCCAGCCACTTTACTAGCAATCTCCCTACTTGGAGCATCAGCACCTTTAACCTCCTGTTCCGTACAGGTTGCAATTTGTCCTGAGGATGAACGGGAAGACGGGGAACCAATGAGAGACTAGCTCTTGGTGTTGGGACAGGCACAGGTCACTCAATTTTCCCATCAGGAAGAAGAATTAACCACAGGCTCAGCCTGCCCCCCGGAACCAGAACAGGGCCTGAAGCCATCCTGCGCTTTTGCGGCCGGCTCCCAAAAAAGCGACTTGTAAAATGCAGCTTCAGGGCACTGCAATTCACAAACCTGCAGAGTTATAAATGATAACTCTCGTCCACAAATATATTGAGGGAAGGCAAAGAAGAGGATTTGAAATCAAGGCAGAATTGCAGGAAACAGATTTCAGGAGGTAGATTCGAATCGCATTTAAAGCACTTGAAAAGCGGCAAAACGTTGACAATGATGCCCTTGGCCAAAAAGGGCGTATGCGTTTTTTCCTGAATATATTCAGGAAAAAACGCATACGCCCTTTTTGGCCAACCAAGCAACCTGGAAAGGCAAATCAGCGCTACAAAGAAGTCTCGCTTCCCATCGGTCAAAAGGGACATGCTGAAAAAGGTGTCAAAACCAGAAATGCAGGAGAGGGCATGGAGAAATGGGAGCCTTGCTACACTGATGGGCGGGATGTAAATTGCCAACAGCCACTCTGGAGAAGTGTACGGTGTGTCCTGAAACATCTAAAAAACACAGCTTAGAGAGCATAGGGCACTTCTACGCATGGGGGGATAAAGTGGGAAAATTGAAAATCAGCAAGACACAAGCACCCGAAAGTTTAGGGCTGCTCTGTTGACAAGGACCTCCACTTCATTCCACCTTAAATATCCCAGGAAAGCGAAAAATGGATAAAAAAGTTGTGGTCCTTATGTACAATGGACTATCACTCAGCCATGAAATCAATGTCATAAGGCTAGTAGCAGCATGATGAGTGGATTTAGGTAAGACGATTCTAAGTGAAATAAGTCACACAGAAAAGGACACTTCTCATAAGGTGTCACTTATAGAGGGAATGTAAAAACCGTTACACTTGAAATGAATTACAAAACAGAACAGAGTCACACATGCAGAAAACACACTATGGCTGCTTAACGGGAAAGGTGAGGTGGGGTGATACATAAAACAAGAGTTTCAAATTAGCTCAGATACCGTTCCATAAACCCAATATGGAATAGACAAGACCTACTCCTTGCTCAGAGAACTGGACTCAACACGCCCGATTCACCGCACAAGAATATATCTGACTAGTAATAATCTTAAAACCTATGTATTGATATCTCTCTGTTAGTGTGTCAAGTGTGTGTAAGGCGGCATAAACACGGCCGTGAAAAGCAGCTAAACCCCATTATAAAAATAAATTACTTTTAAAAACCCATGAAACAAAGACAGGGAAAGAGAGAGAAATTCTTACACAATTCGTTCGGGGGCTGTGATGCAACCTGGATTGACCATATCTAGACCCACAGCTGGATGAGACATAAGGGTGGACACTCTTGGGGCTGAGAGGTTTGGTGAGGTTGGGTGAGCAAACGCAGACCCTTTAAAGTAATACTGCGTGCTACCCATCGCATGGGTCCCAAATCTCCAGGTTCAAGGGCATCTTCCTACATCGAAAACATGCATGAGAAACCCAGAAGATGGTACACCGTGTGATGGGGAAAGGTTTATAAAACGCACCGCATTTCTCATCTCCTTGTGCTCGGGTTCGCCATTCCAGCCACTTTACTAGCAATCTCCCTACTTGGAGCATCAGCACCTTTAACCTCCTGTTCCGTACAGGTTGCAATTTGTCCTGAGGATGAACGGGAAGACGGGGAACCAATGAGAGACTAGCTCTTGGTGTTGGGACAGGCACAGGTCACTCAGTTTTCCCATCAGGAAGAAGAATTAACCACAGGCTCAGCCTGCCCCCCGGAACCAGAACAGGGCCTGAAGCCATCCTGCGCTTTTGCGGCCGACTCCCAAAAAAGCGACTTGTAAAATGCAGCTTCAGGGCACTGCAATTCACAAACCTGCAGAGTTATAAATGATAACTCTCGTCCACAAATATATTGAGGGAAGGCAAAGAAGAGGATTTGAAATCAAGGCAGAATTGCAGGAAACAGATTTCAGGAGGTAGATTCGAATCGCCTTTAAAGCACATGAAAAGCGGCAAAACGTTGACAATGGTGCCCTTGGCCAAAAAGGGCGTATGCGTTTTTTCCTGAATATATTCAGGAAAAAACGCATACGCCCTTTTTGGCCAACCAAGCAACCTGGAAAGGCAAATCAGCGCTACAAAGAAGTCTCGCTTCCCATCGGTCAAAAGGGCCATGCTGAAAAAAGTGTCAAAACCAGAAATGCAGGACAGGCCATGGAGAAATGGGAGCCTTGCTACACTGATGGGCGGGATGTAAATTGCAAACAGCCACTCTGGAGAAGTGTACGGTGTGTCCTGAAACATCTAAAAAACACAGCTTAGAGAGCATAGGGCACTTCTACGCATGGGGGGATAAAGTGGGAAAATTGAAAATCAGCAAGACACAAGCACCCCAAAGTTTAGGGCTGCTCTGTTGACAAGACCTCCACTTCATTCCACCTTAAATATCCCAGGAAAGCGAAAAATGGATAAAAAAGTTGTGGTCCTTATGTACAATGGAATATCACTCAGCCATGAAATCAATGTCATAAGGCTAGTAGCAGCATGATGAGTGGATTTAGGTAAGACGATTCTAAGCGAAATAAGTCACACAGAAAAGGACACTTCTCATAAGGTGTCACTTATAGAGGGAATGTAAAAACCGTTACACTTGAAGTGAATTACAAAACAGAACAGAGTCACACATGCACAAAACACACTATGGCTGCTTAACGGGAAAGGTGAGGTGGGCTGATACATAAAACAAGAGTTTCAAATTAGCTCAGATACCGTTCCATAAACCCAATATGGAATAGACAAGACCTACTCCTTGCTCAGAGAACTGGACTCAACACGCCCGATTCACCGCACAAGAATATATCTGACTAGTAATAATCTTAAAACCTATGTATTGATATCTCTCTGTTAGTGTGTCAAGTGTGTGTAAGGCGGCATAAACACGGCCGTGAAAAGCAGCTAAACCCCATTATAAAAATAAATTACTTTTAAAAACCCATGAAACAAAGACAGGGAAAGAGAGAGAAATTCTTACACAATTCGTTCGGGGGCTGTGATGCAACCTGGATTGACCATATCTAGACCCACAGCTGGATGAGACATAAGGGTGGACACTCTTGGGGCTGAGAGGTTTGGTGAGGTTGGGTGAGCAAACGCAGACCCTTTAAAGTAATACTGCGTGCTACCCATCGCATGGGTCCCAAATCTCCAGGTTCAAGGGCATCTTCCTACATCGAAAACATGCATGAGAAACCCAGAAGATGGTACACCGTGTGATGGGGAAAGGTTTCTAAAACGCACCGCATTTCTCATCTCCTTGTGCTCGGGTTCGCCATTCCAGCCACTTTACTAGCAATCTCCCTACTTGGAGCATCAGCACCTTTAACCTCCTGTTCCGTACAGGTTGCAATTTGTCCTGAGGATGAACGGGAAGACGGGGAACCAATGAGAGACTAGCTCTTGGTGTTGGGACAGGCACAGGTCACTCAATTTTCCCATCAGGAAGAAGAATTAACCACAGGCTCAGCCTGCCCCCCTGAACCAGAACAGGGCCTGAAGCCATCCTGCGCTTTTGCGGCCGACTCCCAAAAAAGCGACTTGTAAAATGCAGCTTCAGGGCACTGCAATTCACAAACCTGCAGAGTTATAAATGATAACTCTCGTCCACAAATATATTGAGGGAAGGCAAAGAAGAGGATTTGAAATCAAGGCAGAATTGCAGGAAACAGATTTCAGGAGGTAGATTCGAATCGCCTTTAAAGCACATGAAAAGCGGCAAAACGTTGACAATGGTGCCCTTGGCCAAAAAGGGCGTATGCGTTTTTTCCTGAATATATTCAGGAAAAAACGCATACGCCCTTTTTGGCCAACCAAGCAACCTGGAAAGGCAAATCAGCGCTACAAAGAAGTCTCGCTTCCCATCGGTCAAAAGGGCCATGCTGAAAAAAGTGTCAAAACCAGAAATGCAGGACAGGCCATGGAGAAATGGGAGCCTTGCTACACTGATGGGCGGGATGTAAATTGCAAACAGCCACTCTGGAGAAGTGTACGGTGTGTCCTGAAACATCTAAAAAACACAGCTTAGAGAGCATAGGGCACTTCTACGCATGGGGGGATAAAGTGGGAAAATTGAAAATCAGCAAGACACAAGCACCCCAAAGTTTAGGGCTGCTCTGTTGACAAGACCTCCACTTCATTCCACCTTAAATATCCCAGGAAAGCGAAAAATGGATAAAAAAGTTGTGGTCCTTATGTACAATGGAATATCACTCAGCCATGAAATCAATGTCATAAGGCTAGTAGCAGCATGATGAGTGGATTTAGGTAAGACGATTCTAAGCGAAATAAGTCACACAGAAAAGGACACTTCTCATAAGGTGTCACTTATAGAGGGAATGTAAAAACCGTTACACTTGAAGTGAATTACAAAACAGAACAGAGTCACACATGCACAAAACACACTATGGCTGCTTAACGGGAAAGGTGAGGTGGGCTGATACATAAAACAAGAGTTTCAAATTAGCTCAGATACCGTTCCATAAACCCAATATGGAATAGACAAGACCTACTCCTTGCTCAGAGAACTGGACTCAACACGCCCGATTCACCGCACAAGAATATATCTGACTAGTAATAATCTTAAAACCTATGTATTGATATCTCTCTGTTAGTGTGTCAAGTGTGTGTAAGGCGGCATAAACACGGCCGTGAAAAGCAGCTAAACCCCATTATAAAAATAAATTACTTTTAAAAACCCATGAAACAAAGACAGGGAAAGAGAGAGAAATTCTTACACAATTCGTTCGGGGGCTGTAATGCAACCTGGATTGACCATATCTAGACCCACAGCTGGATGAGACATAAGGGTGGACACTCTTGGGGCTGAGAGGTTTGGTGAGGTTGGGTGAGCAAACGCAGACCCTTTAAAGTAATACTGCGTGCTACCCATCGCATGGGTCCCAAATCTCCAGGTTCAAGGGCATCTTCCTACATCGAAAACATGCATGAGAAACCCAGAAGATGGTACACCGTGTGATGGGGAAAGGTTTCTAAAACGCACCGCATTTCTCATCTCCTTGTGCTCGGGTTCGCCATTCCAGCCACTTTACTAGCAATCTCCCTACTTGGAGCATCAGCACCTTTAACCTCCTGTTCCGTACAGGTTGCAATTTGTCCTGAGGATGAACGGGAAGACGGGGAACCAATGAGAGACTAGCTCTTGGTGTTGGGACAGGCACAGGTCACTCAATTTTCCCATCAGGAAGAAGAATTAACCACAGGCTCAGCCTGCCCCCCGGAACCAGAACAGGGCCTGAAGCCATCCTGCGCTTTTGCGGCCGGCTCCCAAAAAAGCGACTTGTAAAATGCAGCTTCAGGGCACTGCAATTCACAAACCTGCAGAGTTATAAATGATAACTCTCGTCCACAAATATATTGAGGGAAGGCAAAGAAGAGGATTTGAAATCAAGGCAGAATTGCAGGAAACAGATTTCAGGAGGTAGATTCGAATCGCCTTTAAAGCACATGAAAAGCGGCAAAACGTTGACAATGGTGCCCTTGGCCAAAAAGGGCGTATGCGTTTTTTCCTGAATATATTCAGGAAAAAACGCATACGCCCTTTTTGGCCAACCAAGCAACCTGGAAAGGCAAATCAGCGCTACAAAGAAGTCTCGCTTCCCATCGGTCAAAAGGGCCATGCTGAAAAAAGTGTCAAAACCAGAAATGCAGGACAGGCCATGGAGAAATGGGAGCCTTGCTACACTGATGGGCGGGATGTAAATTGCAAACAGCCACTCTGGAGAAGTGTACGGTGTGTCCTGAAACATCTAAAAAACACAGCTTAGAGAGCATAGGGCACTTCTACGCATGGGGGGATAAAGAGGGAAAATTGAAAATCAGCAAGACACAAGCACCCCAAAGTTTAGGGCTGCTCTGTTGACAAGACCTCCACTTCATTCCACCTTAAATATCCCAGGAAAGCGAAAAATGGATAAAAAAGTTGTGGTCCTTATGTACAATGGAATATCACTCAGCCATGAAATCAATGTCATAAGGCTAGTAGCAGCATGATGAGTGGATTTAGGTAAGACGATTCTAAGCGAAATAAGTCACACAGAAAAGGACACTTCTCATAAGGTGTCACTTATAGAGGGAATGTAAAAACCGTTACACTTGAACTGAATTACAAAACAGAACAGAGTCACACATGCAGAAAACACACTATGGCTGCTTAACGGGAAAGGTGAGGTGGGGTGATACATAAAACAAGAGTTTCAAATTAGCTCAGATACCGTTCCATAAACCCAATATGGAATAGACAAGACCTACTCCTTGCTCAGAGAACTGGACTCAACACGCCCGATTCACCGCACAAGAATATATCTGACTAGTAATAATCTTAAAACCTATGTATTGATATCTCTCTGTTAGTGTGTCAAGTGTGTGTAAGGCGGCATAAACACGGCCGTGAAAAGCAGCTAAACCCCATTATAAAAATAAATTACTTTTAAAAACCCATGAAACAAAGACAGGGAAAGAGAGAGAAATTCTTACACAATTCGTTCGGGGGCTGTGATGCAACCTGGATTGACCATATCTAGACCCACAGCTGGATGAGACATAAGGGTGGACACTCTTGGGGCTGAGAGGTTTGGTGAGGTTGGGTGAGCAAACGCAGACCCTTTAAAGTAATACTGCGTGCTACCCATCGCATGGGTCCCAAATCTCCAGGTTCAAGGGCATCTTCCTACATCGAAAACATGCATGAGAAACCCAGAAGATGGTACACCGTGTGATGGGGAAAGGTTTCTAAAACGCACCGCATTTCTCATCTCCTTGTGCTCGGGTTCGCCATTCCAGCCACTTTACTAGCAATCTCCCTACTTGGAGCATCAGCACCTTTAACCTCCTGTTCCGTACAGGTTGCAATTTGTCCTGAGGATGAACGGGAAGACGGGGAACCAATGAGAGACTAGCTCTTGGTGTTGGGACAGGCACAGGTCACTCAATTTTCCCATCAGGAAGAAGAATTAACCACAGGCTCAGCCTGCCCCCCGGAACCAGAACAGGGCCTGAAGCCATCCTGCGCTTTTGCGGCCGGCTCCCAAAAAAGCGACTTGTAAAATGCAGCTTCAGGGCACTGCAATTCACAAACCTGCAGAGTTATAAATGATAACTCTCGTCCACAAATATATTGAGGGAAGGCAAAGAAGAGGATTTGAAATCAAGGCAGAATTGCAGGAAACAGATTTCAGGAGGTAGATTCGAATCGCATTTAAAGCACTTGAAAAGCGGCAAAACGTTGACAATGATGCCCTTGGCCAAAAAGGGCGTATGCCTTTTTTCCTGAATATATTCAGGAAAAAACGCATACGCCCTTTTTGGCCAACCAAGCAACCTGGAAAGGCAAATCAGCGCTACAAAGAAGTCTCGCTTCCCATCGTTCAAAAGGGACATGCTGAAAAAGGTGTCAAAACCAGAAATGCAGGACAGGCCATGGAGAAATGGGAGCCTTGCTACACTGATGGGCGGGATGTAAATTGCCAACAGCCACTCTGGAGAAGTGTACGGTGTGTCCTGAAACATCTAAAAAACACAGCTTAGAGAGCATAGGGCACTTCTACGCATGGGGGGATAAAGTGGGAAAATTGAAAATCAGCAAGACACAAGCACCCGAAAGTTTAGGGCTGCTCTGTTGACAAGGACCTCCACTTCATTCCACCTTAAATATCCCAGGAAAGCGAAAAATGGATAAAAAAGTTGTGGTCCTTATGTACAATGGACTATCACTCAGCCATGAAATCAATGTCATAAGGCTAGTAGCAGCATGATGAGTGGATTTAGGTAAGACGATTCTAAGTGAAATAAGTCACACAGAAAAGGACACTTCTCATAAGGTGTCACTTATAGAGGGAATGTAAAAACCGTTACACTTGAAATGAATTACAAAACAGAACAGAGTCACACATGCAGAAAACACACTATGGCTGCTTAACGGGAAAGGTGAGGTGGGGTGATACATAAAACAAGAGTTTCAAATTAGCTCAGATACCGTTCCATAAACCCAATATGTAATAGACAAGACCTACTCCTTGCTCAGAGAACTGGACTCAACACGCCCGATTCACCGCACAAGAATATATCTGACTACTAATAATCTTAAAACCTATGTATTGATATCTCTCTGTTAGTGTGTCAAGTGGGTGTAAAGCGGCCTAAACACAGCCGTGAAAAGCAGCTAAACCCCATTATAAAAATAAATTACTTTTAAAAACACATGAAACAAAGACAGGGAAAGAGAGAGAAATTCTTACATAATTCGTTCAGGGGCTGTGATGCAACCTGCATTGACCATATCTAGACCCACAGCTGGATGAGACATAAGGGTGGACACTCTTGGGGCTGAGAGGTTTGGTGAGGTTGGGTGAGCAAACGCAGACCCTTTAAAGTAATACTGCGTGCTACCCATCACATGGGTCCCAAATCTCCAGGTTCAAGGGCATCTTCCTACATCGAAAACATGCATGAGAAACCCAGAAGATGGTACACCGTGTGATGGGGAAAGGTTTCTAAAACGCACCGCATTTCTCATCTCCTTGTGCTCGGGTTCGCCATTCCAGCCACTTTACTAGCAATCTCCCTACTTGGAGCATCAGCACCTTTAACCTCCTGTTCCGTACAGGTTGCAATTTGTCCTGAGGATGAACGGGAAGACGGGGAACCAATGAGAGACTAGCTCTTGGTGTTGGGACAGGCACAGGTCACTCAATTTTCCCATCAGGAAGAAGAATTAACCACAGGCTCAGCCTGCCCCCCGGAACCAGAACAGGGCCTGAAGCCATCCTGCGCTTTTGCGGCCGACTCCCAAAAAAGCGACTTGTAAAATGGAGCTTCAGGGCACTGCAATTCACAAACCTGCAGAGTTATAAATGATAACTCTCGTCCACAAATATATTGAGGGAAGGCAAAGAAGAGGATTTGAAATCAAGGCAGAATTGCAGGAAATAGATTTCAGGAGGTAGATTCGAATCGCTTTTAAAGCACATGAAAAGCGGCAAAACGTTGACAATGATGCCCTTGGCCAAAAAGGGCGTATGCGTTTTTTCCTGAATATATTCAGGAAAAAACGCATACGCCCTTTTTGGCCAACCAAGCAACCTGGAAAGGCAAATCAGCGCTACAAAGAAGTCTCGCTTCCCATCGGTCAAAAGGGACATGCTGAAAAAGGTGTCAAAACCAGAAATGCAGGAGAGGGCATGGAGAAATGGGAGCCTTGCTACACTGATGGGCGGGATGTAAATTGCCAACAGCCACTCTGGAGAAGTGTACGGTGTGTCCTGAAACATCTAAAAAACACAGCTTAGAGAGCATAGGGCACTTCTACGCATGGGGGGATAAAGTGGGAAAATTGAAAATCAGCAAGACACAAGCACCCGAAAGTTTAGGGCTGCTCTGTTGACAAGGACCTCCACTTCATTCCACCTTAAATATCCCAGGAAAGCGAAAAATGGATAAAAAAGTTGTGGTCCTTATGTACAATGGACTATCACTCAGCCATGAAATCAATGTCATAAGGCTAGTAGCAGCATGATGAGTGGATTTAGGTAAGACGATTCTAAGTGAAATAAGTCACACAGAAAAGGACACTTCTCATAAGGTGTCACTTATAGAGGGAATGTAAAAACCGTTACACTTGAAATGAATTACAAAACAGAACAGAGTCACACATGCAGAAAACACACTATGGCTGCTTAACGGGAAAGGTGAGGTGGGGTGATACATAAAACAAGAGTTTCAAATTAGCTCAGATACCGTTCCATAAACCCAATATGGAATAGACAAGACCTACTCCTTGCTCAGAGAACTGGACTCAACACGCCCGATTCACCGCACAAGAATATATCTGACTAGTAATAATCTTAAAACCTATGTATTGATATCTCTCTGTTAGTGTGTCAAGTGTGTGTAAGGCGGCATAAACACGGCCGTGAAAAGCAGCTAAACCCCATTATAAAAATAAATTACTTTTAAAAACCCATGAAACAAAGACAGGGAAAGAGAGAGAAATTCTTACACAATTCGTTCGGGGGCTGTGATGCAACCTGGATTGACCATATCTAGACCCACAGCTGGATGAGACATAAGGGTGGACACTCTTGGGGCTGAGAGGTTTGGTGAGGTTGGGTGAGCAAACGCAGACCCTTTAAAGTAATACTGCGTGCTACCCATCGCATGGGTCCCAAATCTCCAGGTTCAAGGGCATCTTCCTACATCGAAAACATGCATGAGAAACCCAGAAGATGGTACACCGTGTGATGGGGAAAGGTTTATAAAACGCACCGCATTTCTCATCTCCTTGTGCTCGGGTTCGCCATTCCAGCCACTTTACTAGCAATCTCCCTACTTGGAGCATCAGCACCTTTAACCTCCTGTTCCGTACAGGTTGCAATTTGTCCTGAGGATGAACGGGAAGACGGGGAACCAATGAGAGACTAGCTCTTGGTGTTGGGACAGGCACAGGTCACTCAGTTTTCCCATCAGGAAGAAGAATTAACCACAGGCTCAGCCTGCCCCCCGGAACCAGAACAGGGCCTGAAGCCATCCTGCGCTTTTGCGGCCGACTCCCAAAAAAGCGACTTGTAAAATGCAGCTTCAGGGCACTGCAATTCACAAACCTGCAGAGTTATAAATGATAACTCTCGTCCACAAATATATTGAGGGAAGGCAAAGAAGAGGATTTGAAATCAAGGCAGAATTGCAGGAAACAGATTTCAGGAGGTAGATTCGAATCGCCTTTAAAGCACATGAAAAGCGGCAAAACGTTGACAATGGTGCCCTTGGCCAAAAAGGGCGTATGCGTTTTTTCCTGAATATATTCAGGAAAAAACGCATACGCCCTTTTTGGCCAACCAAGCAACCTGGAAAGGCAAATCAGCGCTACAAAGAAGTCTCGCTTCCCATCGGTCAAAAGGGCCATGCTGAAAAAAGTGTCAAAACCAGAAATGCAGGACAGGCCATGGAGAAATGGGAGCCTTGCTACACTGATGGGCGGGATGTAAATTGCAAACAGCCACTCTGGAGAAGTGTACGGTGTGTCCTGAAACATCTAAAAAACACAGCTTAGAGAGCATAGGGCACTTCTACGCATGGGGGGATAAAGTGGGAAAATTGAAAATCAGCAAGACACAAGCACCCCAAAGTTTAGGGCTGCTCTGTTGACAAGACCTCCACTTCATTCCACCTTAAATATCCCAGGAAAGCGAAAAATGGATAAAAAAGTTGTGGTCCTTATGTACAATGGAATATCACTCAGCCATGAAATCAATGTCATAAGGCTAGTAGCAGCATGATGAGTGGATTTAGGTAAGACGATTCTAAGTGAAATAAGTCACACAGAAAAGGACACTTCTCATAAGGTGTCACTTATAGAGGGAATGTAAAAACCGTTACACTTGAACTGAATTACAAAACAGAACAGAGTCACACATGCAGAAAACACACTATGGCTGCTTAACGGGAAAGGTGAGGTGGGGTGATACATAAAACAAGAGTTTCAAATTAGCTCAGATACCGTTCCATAAACCCAATATGGAATAGACAAGACCTACTCCTTGCTCAGAGAACTGGACTCAACACGCCCGATTCACCGCACAAGAATATATCTGACTAGTAATAATCTTAAAACCTATGTATTGATATCTCTCTGTTAGTGTGTCAAGTGGGTGTAAGGCGGCCTAAACACGGCCGTGAAAAGCAGCTAAACCCCATTATAAAAATAAATTACTTTTAAAAACCCATGAAACAAAGACAGGGAAAGAGAGAGAAATTCTTACACAATTCGTTCGGGGGCTGTGATGCAACCTGGATTGACCATATCTAGACCCACAGCTGGATGAGACATAAGGGTGGACACTCTTGGGGCTGAGAGGTTTGGTGAGGTTGGGTGAGCAAACGCAGACCCTTTAAAGTAATACTGCGTGCTACCCATCGCATGGGTCCCAAATCTCCAGGTTCAAGGGCATCTTCCTACATCGAAAACATGCATGAGAAACCCAGAAGATGGTACACCGTGTGATGGGGAAAGGTTTCTAAAACGCACCTCATTTCTCACCTCCTTGTGCTCGTGTTCGCCATTCCAGCCACTTTACTAGCAATCTCCCTACTTGGAGCATCAGCACCTTTAACCTCCTGTTCCGTACAGGTTGCAATTTGTCCTGAGGATGAACGGGAAGACGGGGAACCAATGAGAGACTAGCTCTTGGTGTTGGGACAGGCACAGGTCACTCTATTTTCCCATCAGGAAGAAGAATTAACCACAGGCTCAGCCTGCCCCCCGGAACCAGAACAGGGCCTGAAGCCATCCTGCGCTTTTGCGGCCGGCTCCCAAAAAAGCGACTTGTAAAATGCAGCTTCAGGGCACTGCAATTCACAAACCTGCAGAGTTATAAATGATAACTCTCGTCCACAAATATATTGAGGGAAGGCAAAGAAGAGGATTGGAAATCAAGGCAGAATTGCAGGAAACAGATTTCAGGAGGTAGATTCGAATCGCCTTTAAAGCACATGAAAAGCGGGAAAACGTTGACAATGATGCCCTTGGCCAAAAAGGGCGTATGCCTTTTTTCCTGAATATATTCAGGAAAAAACGCATACGCCCTTTTTGGCCAACCAAGCAACCTGGAAAGGCAAATCAGCGCTACAAAGAAGTCTCGCTTCCCATCGATCAAAAGGGACATGCTGAAAAAGGTGTCAAAACCAGAAATGCAGGACAGGCCATGGAGAAATGGGAGCCTTGCTACACTGATGGGCGGGATGTAAATTGCCAACAGCCACTCTGGAGAAGTGTACGGTGTGTCCTGAAACATCTAAAAAACACAGCTTAGAGAGCATAGGGCACTTCTACGCATGGGGGGATAAAGTGGGAAAATTGAAAATCAGCAAGACACAAGCACCCGAAAGTTTAGGGCTGCTCTGTTGACAAGGACCTCCACTTCATTCCACCTTAAATATCCCAGGAAAGCGAAAAATGGATAAAAAAGTTGTGGTCCTTATGTACAATGGACTATCACTCAGCCATGAAATCAATGTCATAAGGCTAGTAGCAGCATGATGAGTGGATTTAGGTAAGACGATTCTAAGTGAAATAAGTCACACAGAAAAGGACACTTCTCATAAGGTGTCACTTATAGAGGGAATGTAAAAACCGTTACACTTGAAATGAATTACAAAACAGAACAGAGTCACACATGCAGAAAACACACTATGGCTGCTTAACGGGAAAGGTGAGGTGGGGTGATACATAAAACAAGAGTTTCAAATTAGCTCAGATACCGTTCCATAAACCCAATATGGAATAGACAAGACCTACTCCTTGCTCAGAGAACTGGACTCAACACGCCCGATTCACCGCACAAGAATATATCTGACTAGTAATAATCTTAAAACCTATGTATTGATATCTCTCTGTTAGTGTGTCAAGTGGGTGTAAGGCGGCCTAAACACGGCCGTGAAAAGCAGCTAAACCCCATTATAAAAATAAATTACTTTTAAAAACCCATGAAACAAAGACAGGGAAAGAGAGAGAAATTCTTACACAATTCGTTCGGGGGCTGTGATGCAACCTGGATTGACCATATCTAGACCCACAGCTGGATGAGACATAAGGGTGGACACTCTTGGGGCTGAGAGGTTTGGTGAGGTTGGGTGAGCAAACGCAGACCCTTTAAAGTAATACTGCGTGCTACCCATCGCATGGGTCCCAAATCTCCAGGTTCAAGAGCATCTTCCTACATCGAAAACATGCATGAGAAACCCAGAAGATGGTACACCGTGTGATGGGGAAAGGTTTCTAAAACGCACCTCATTTCTCACCTCCTTGTGCTCGTGTTCGCCATTCCAGCCACTTTACTAGCAATCTCCCTACTTGGAGCATCAGCACCTTTAACCTCCTGTTCCGTACAGGTTGCAATTTGTCCTGAGGATGAACGGGAAGACGGGGAACCAATGAGAGACTAGCTCTTGGTGTTGGGACAGGCACAGGTCACTCTATTTTCCCATCAGGAAGAAGAATTAACCACAGGCTCAGCCTGCCCCCCGGAACCAGAACAGGGCCTGAAGCCATCCTGCGCTTTTGCGGCCGGCTCCCAAAAAAGCGACTTGTAAAATGCAGCTTCAGGGCACTGCAATTCACAAACCTGCAGAGTTATAAATGATAACTCTCGTCCACAAATATATTGAGGGAAGGCAAAGAAGAGGATTTGAAATCAAGGCAGAATTGCAGGAAACAGATTTCAGGAGGTAGATTCGAATCGCCTTTAAAGCACATGAAAAGCGGGAAAACGTTGACAATGATGCCCTTGGCCAAAAAGGGCGTATGCCTTTTTTCCTGAATATATTCAGGAAAAAACGCATACGCCCTTTTTGGCCAACCAAGCAACCTGGAAAGGCAAATCAGCGCTACAAAGAAGTCTCGCTTCCCATCGATCAAAAGGGACATGCTGAAAAAGGTGTCAAAACCAGAAATGCAGGACAGGCCATCGAGAAATGGGAGCCTTGCTACACTGATGGGCGGGATGTAAATTGCCAACAGCCACTCTGGAGAAGTGTACGGTGTGTCCTGAAACATCTAAAAAACACAGCTTAGAGAGCATAGGGCACTTCTACGCATGGGGGGATAAAGTGGGAAAATTGAAAATCAGCAAGACACAAGCACCCGAAAGTTTAGGGCTGCTCTGTTGACAAGGACCTCCACTTCATTCCACCTTAAATATCCCAGGAAAGCGAAAAATGGATAAAAAAGTTGTGGTCCTTATGTACAATGGACTATCACTCAGCCATGAAATCAATGTCATAAGGCTAGTAGCAGCATGATGAGTGGATTTAGGTAAGACGATTCTAAGTGAAATAAGTCACACAGAAAAGGACACTTCTCATAAGGTGTCACTTATAGAGGGAATGTAAAAACCGTTACACTTGAAATGAATTACAAAACAGAACAGAGTCACACATGAAGAAAACACACTATGGCTGCTTAACGGGAAAGGTGAGGTGGGGTGATACATAAAACAAGAGTTTCAAATTAGCTCAGATACCGTTCCATAAACCCAATATGTAATAGACAAGACCTACTCCTTGCTCAGAGAACTGGACTCAACACGCCCGATTCACCGCACAAGAATATATCTGACTACTAATAATCTTAAAACCTATGTATTGATATCTCTCTGTTAGTGTGTCAAGTGGGTGTAAAGCGGCCTAAACACAGCCGTGAAAAGCAGCTAAACCCCATTATAAAAATAAATTACTTTTAAAAACACATGAAACAAAGACAGGGAAAGAGAGAGAAATTCTTACATAATTCGTTCAGGGGCTGTGATGCAACCTGCATTGACCATATCTAGACCCACAGCTGGATGAGACATAAGGGTGGACACTCTTGGGGCTGAGAGGTTTGGTGAGGTTGGGTGAGCAAACGCAGACCCTTTAAAGTAATACTGCGTGCTACCCATCGCATGGGTCCCAAATCTCCAGGTTCAAGGGCATCTTCCTACATCGAAAACATGCATGAGAAACCCAGAAGATGGTACACCGTGTGATGGGGAAAGGTTTCTAAAACGCACCGCATTTCTCATCTCCTTGTGCTCGGGTTCGCCATTCCAGCCACTTTACTAGCAATCTCCCTACTTGGAGCATCAGCACCTTTAACCTCCTGTTCCGTACAGGTTGCAATTTGTCCTGAGGATGAACGGGAAGACGGGGAACCAATGAGAGACTAGCTCTTGGTGTTGGGACAGGCACAGGTCACTCAATTTTCCCATCAGGAAGAAGAATTAACCACAGGCTCAGCCTGCTCCCCGGAACCAGAACAGGGCCTGAAGCCATCCTGCGCTTTTGCGGCCGACTCCCAAAAAAGCGACTTGTAAAATGGAGCTTCAGGGCACTGCAATTCACAAACCTGCAGAGTTATAAATGATAACTCTCGTCCACAAATATATTGAGGGAAGGCAAAGAAGAGGATTTGAAATCAAGGCAGAATTGCAGGAAACAGATTTCAGGAGGTAGATTCGAATCGCATTTAAAGCACTTGAAAAGTGGCAAAACGTTGACAATGATGCCCTTGGCCAAAAAGGGCGTATGCCTTTTTTCCTGAATATATTCAGGAAAAAACGCATACGCCCTTTTTGGCCAACCAAGCAACCTGGAAAGGCAAATCAGCGCTACAAAGAAGTCTCGCTTCCCATCGGTCAAAAGGGACATGCTGAAAAAAGTGTCAAAACCAGAAATGCAGGACAGGCCATGGAGAAATGGGAGCCTTGCTACACTGATGGGCGGGATGTAAATTGCCAACAGCCACTCTGGAGAAGTGTACGGTGTGTCCTGAAACATCTAAAAAACACAGCTTAGAGAGCATAGGGCACTTCTACGCATGGGGGGATAAAGTGGGAAAATTGAAAATCAGCAAGACACAAGCACCCGAAAGTTTAGGGCTGCTCTGTTGACAAGGACCTCCACTTCATTCCACCTTAAATATCCCAGGAAAGCGAAAAATGGATAAAAAAGTTGTGGTCCTTATGTACAATGGACTATCACTCAGCCATGAAATCAATGTCATAAGGCTAGTAGCAGCATGATGAGTGGATTTAGGTAAGACGATTCTAAGTGAAATAAGTCACACAGAAAAGGACACTTCTCATAAGGTGTCACTTATAGAGGGAATGTAAAAACCGTTACACTTGAACTGAATTACAAAACAGAACAGAGTCACACATGCAGAAAACACACTATGGCTGCTTAACGGGAAAGGTGAGGTGGGGTGATACATAAAACAAGAGTTTCAAATTAGCTCAGATACCGTTCCATAAACCCAATATGGAATAGACAAGACCTACTCCTTGCTCAGAGAACTGGACTCAACACGCCCGATTCACCGCACAAGAATATATCTGACTAGTAATAATCTTAAAACCTATGTATTGATATCTCTCTGTTAGTGTGTCAAGTGTGTGTAAGGCGGCATAAACACGGCCGTGAAAAGCAGCTAAACCCCATTATAAAAATAAATTACTTTTAAAAACCCATGAAACAAAGACAGGGAAAGAGAGAGAAATTCTTACACAATTCGTTCGGGGGCTGTGATGCAACCTGCATTGACCATATCTAGACCCACAGCTGGATGAGACATAAGGGTGGACACTCTTGGGGCTGAGAGGTTTGGTGAGGTTGGGTGAGCAAACGCAGACCCTTTAAAGTAATACTGCGTGCTACCCATCGCATGGGTCCCAAATCTCCAGGTTCAAGGGCATCTTCCTACATCGAAAACATGCATGAGAAACCCAGAAGATGGTACACCGTGTGATGGGGAAAGGTTTCTAAAACGCACCGCATTTCTCATCTCCTTGTGCTCGGGTTCGCCATTCCAGCCACTTTACTAGCAATCTCCCTACTTGGAGCATCAGCACCTTTAACCTCCTGTTCCGTACAGGTTGCAATTTGTCCTGAGGATGAACGGGAAGACGGGGAACCAATGAGAGACTAGCTCTTGGTGTTGGGACAGGCACAGGTCACTCTATTTTCCCATCAGGAAGAAGAATTAACCACAGGCTCAGCCTGCCCCCCGGAACCAGAACAGGGCCTGAAGCCATCCTGCGCTTTTGCGGCCGACTCCCAAAAAAGCGACTTGTAAAATGCAGCTTCAGGGCACTGCAATTCACAAACCTGCAGAGTTATAAATGATAACTCTCGTCCACAAATATATTGAGGGAAGGCAAAGAAGAGGATTTGAAATCAAGGCAGAATTGCAGGAAACAGATTTCAGGAGGTAGATTCGAATCGCCTTTAAAGCACATGAAAAGCGGCAAAACGTTGACAATGGTGCCCTTGGCCAAAAAGGGCGTATGCGTTTTTTCCTGAATATATTCAGGAAAAAACGCATACGCCCTTTTTGGCCAACCAAGCAACCTGGAAAGGCAAATCAGCGCTACAAAGAAGTCTCGCTTCCCATCGGTCAAAAGGGCCATGCTGAAAAAAGTGTCAAAACCAGAAATGCAGGACAGGCCATGGAGAAATGGGAGCCTTGCTACACTGACGGGGGGGATGTAAATTGCAAACAGCCACTCTGGAGAAGTGTACGGTGTGTCCTGAAACATCTGAAAAACACAGCTTAGAGAGCATAGGGCACTTCCACGCATGGGGGGATAAAGTGGGAAAATTGAAAATCAGCAAGACACAAGCACCCGAAAGTTTAGGGCTGCTCTGTTGACAAGGACCTCCACTTCATTCCACCTTAAATATCCCAGGAAAGCGAAAAATGGATAAAAAAGTTGTGGTCCTTATGTACAATGGACTATCACTCAGCCATGAAATCAATGTCATAAGGCTAGTAGCAGCATGATGAGTGGATTTAGGTAAGACGATTCTAAGTGAAATAAGTCACACAGAAAAGGACACTTCTCATAAGGTGTCACTTATAGAGGGAATGTAAAAACCGTTACACTTGAAATGAATTACAAAACAGAACAGAGTCACACATGCAGAAAACACACTATGGCTGCTTAACGGGAAAGGTGAGGTGGGGTGATACATAAAACAAGAGTTTCAAATTAGCTCAGATACCGTTCCATAAACCCAATATGTAATAGACAAGACCTACTCCTTGCTCAGAGAACTGGACTCAACACGCCCGATTCACCGCACAAGAATATATCTGACTACTAATAATCTTAAAACCTATGTATTGATATCTCTCTGTTAGTGTGTCAAGTGGGTGTAAAGCGGCCTAAACACAGCCGTGAAAAGCAGCTAAACCCCATTATAAAAATAAATTACTTTTAAAAACACATGAAACAAAGACAGGGAAAGAGAGAGAAATTCTTACATAATTCGTTCAGGGGCTGTGATGCAACCTGCATTGACCATATCTAGACCCACAGCTGGATGAGACATAAGGGTGGACACTCTTGGGGCTGAGAGGTTTGGTGAGGTTGGGTGAGCAAACGCAGACCCTTTAAAGTAATACTGCGTGCTACCCATCACATGGGTCCCAAATCTCCAGGTTCAAGGGCATCTTCCTACATCGAAAACATGCATGAGAAACCCAGAAGATGGTACACCGTGTGATGGGGAAAGGTTTCTAAAACACACCGCATTTCTCATCTCCTTGTGCTCGGGTTCGCCATTCCAGCCACTTTACTAGCAATCTCCCTACTTGGAGCATCAGCACCTTTAACCTCCTGTTCCGTACAGGTTGCAATTTGTCCTGAGGATGAACGGGAAGACATGGAACCAATGAGAGACTAGCTCTTGGTGTTGGGACAGGCACAGGTCACTCAATTTTCCCATCAGGAAGAAGAATTAACCACAGGCTCAGCCTGCTCCCCGGAACCAGAACAGGGCCTGAAGCCATCCTGCGCTTTTGCGGCCGACTCCCAAAAAAGCGACTTGTAAAATGGAGCTTCAGGGCACTGCAATTCACAAACCTGCAGAGTTATAAATGATAACTCTCGTCCACAAATATATTGAGGGAAGGCAAAGAAGAGGATTTGAAATCAAGGCAGAATTGCAGGAAACAGATTTCAGGAGGTAGATTCGAATCGCCTTTAAAGCACATGAAAAGCGGCAAAACGTTGACAATGATGCCCTTGGCCAAAAAGGGCGTATGCGTTTTTTCCTGAATATATTCAGGAAAAAACGCATACGCCCTTTTTGGCCAACCAAGCAACCTGGAAAGGCAAATCAGCGCTACAAAGAAGTCTCGCTTCCCATCGGTCAAAAGGGCCATGCTGAAAAAAGTGTCAAAACCAGAAATGCAGGACAGGCCATGGAGAAATGGGAGCCTTGCTACACTGATGGGCGGGATGTACATTGCCAACAGCCACTCTGGAGAAGTGTACGGTGTGTCCTGAAACATCTAAAAAACACAGCTTAGAGAGCATAGGGCACTTCCACGCATGGGGGGATAAAGTGGGAAAATTGAAAATCAGCAAGACACAAGCACCCCAAAGTTTAGGGCTGCTCTGTTGACAAGGACCTCCACTTCCTTCCACCTTAAATATCCCAGGAAAGCGAAAAATGGATAAAAAAGTTGTGGTCCTTATGTACAATGGAATATCACTCAGCCGTGAAATCAATGTCATAAGGCTAGTAGCAGCATGATGAGTGGATTTAGGTAAGACGATTCTAAGTGAAATAAGTCACACAGAAAAGGACACTTCTCATAAGGTGTCACTTATAGAGGGAATGTAAAAACCGTTACACTTGAACTGAATTACAAAACACAACAGAATCACACATGCAGAAAACACACTATGGCTGCTTAACGGGAAAGGTGAGGTGGGCTGATACATAAAACAAGAGTTTCAAATTAGCTCAGATACCGTTCCATAAACCCAATATGTAATAGACAAGACCTACTCCTTGCTCAGAGAACTGGACTCAACACGCCCGATTCACCGCACAAGAATATATCTGACTAGTAATAATCTTAAAACCTATGTATTGATATCTCTCTGTTAGTGTGTCAAGTGGGTGTAAGGCGGCATAAACACAGCCGTGAAAAGCAGCTAAACCCCATTATAAAAATAAATTACTTTTAAAAACCCATGAAACAAAGACAGGGAAAGAGAGAGAAATTCTTACACAATTCGTTCAGGGGCTGTGATGCAACCTGCATTGACCATATCTAGACCCACAGCTGGATGAGACATAAGGGTGGACACTCTTGGGGCTGAGAGGTTTGGTGAGGTTGGGTGAGCAAACGCAGACCCTTTAAAGTAATACTGCGTGCTACCCATCGCATGGGTCCCAAATCTCCAGGTTCAAGGGCATCTTCCTACATCGAAAACATGCATGAGAAACCCAGAAGATGGTACACCGTGTGATGGGGAAAGGTTTCTAAAACGCACCTCATTTCTCATCTCCTTGTGCTCGGGTTCGCCATTCCAGCCACTTTACTAGCAATCTCCCTACTTGGAGCATCAGCACCTTTAACCTCCTGTTCCGTACAGGTTGCAATTTGTCCTGAGGATGAACGGGAAGACGGGGAACCAATGAGAGACTAGCTCTTGGTGTTGGGACAGGCACAGGTCACTCAATTTTCCCATCAGGAAGAAGAATTAACCACAGGCTCAGCCTGCCCCCCGGAACCAGAACAGGGCCTGAAGCCATCCTGCGCTTTTGCGGGCAGCTCCCAAAAATGCGACTTGTAAAATGGAGCTTCAGGGCACTGCAATTCACAAACCTGCAGAATTATAAATGATAACTCTCGTCCACAAATATATTGAGGGAAGGCAAAGAAGAGGATTTGAAATCAAGGCAGAATTGCAGGAAACAGATTTCAGGAGGTAGATTCGAATCGCCTTTAAAGCACATGAAAAGCGGCAAAACGTTGACAATGATGCCCTTGGCCAAAAAGGGCGTATGCGTTTTTTCCTGAATATATTCAGGAAAAAACGCATACGCCCTTTTTGGCCAACCAAGCAACCTGGAAAGGCAAATCAGCGCTACAAAGAAGTCTCGCTTCCCATCGGTCAAAAGGGACATGCTGAAAAAGGTGTCAAAACCAGAAATGCAGGACAGGCCATGGAGAAATGGGAGCCTTGCTACACTGATGGGCGGGATGTAAATTGCCAACAGCCACTCTGGAGAAGTGTACGGTGTGTCCTGAAACATCTAAAAAACACAGCTTAGAGAGCATAGGGCACTTCCACGCATGGGGGGATAAAGTGGGAAAATTGAAAATCAGCAAGACACAAGCACCCGAAAGTTTAGGGCTGCTCTGTTGACAAGGACCTCCACTTCCTTCCACCTTAAATATCCCAGGAAAGCGAAAAATGGATAAAAAAGTTGTGGTCCTTATGTACAATGGAATATCACTCAGCCATGAAATCAATGTCATAAGGCTAGTAGCAGCATGATGAGTGGATTTAGGTAAGACGATTCTAAGTGAAATAAGTCACACAGAAAAGGACACTTCTCATAAGGTGTCACTTATAGAGGGAATGTAAAAACCGTTACACTTGAACTGAATTACAAATCAGAACAGAGTCACACATGCAGAAAACACACTATGGCTGCTTAACGGGAAAGGTGAGGTGGGCTGATACATAAAACAAGAGTTTCAAATTAGCTCAGATACCGTTCCATAAACCCAATATGGAATAGACAAGACCTACTCCTTGCTCAGAGAACTGGACTCAACACGCCCGATTCACCGCACAAGAATAAAGCTGACTAGTAATAATCTTAAAACCTATGTATTGATATCTCTCTGTTAGTGTGTCAAGTGTGTGTAAGGCGGCATAAACACAGCCGTGAAAAGCAGCTAAACCCCATTATAAAAATAAATTACTTTTAAAAACCCATGAAACAAAGACAGGGAAAGAGAGAGAAATTCTTACACAATTCGTTCAGGGGCTGTGATGCAACCTGGATTGACCATATCTAGACCCACAGCTGGATGAGACATAAGGGTGGACACTCTTGGGGCTGAGAGGTTTGGTGAGGTTGGGTGAGCAAACGCAGACCCTTTAAAGTAATACTGCGTGCTACCCATCGCATGGGTCCCAAATCTCCAGGTTCAAGGGCATCTTCCTACATCGAAAACATGCATGAGAAACCCAGAAGATGGTACACCGTGTGATGGGGAAAGGTTTCTAAAACGCACCTCATTTCTCATCTCCTTGTGCTCGGGTTCGCCATTCCAGCCACTTTACTAGCAATCTCCCTACTTGGAGCATCAGCACCTTTAACCTCCTGTTCCGTACAGGTTGCAATTTGTCCTGAGGATGAACGGGAAGACGGGGAACCAATGAGAGACTAGCTCTTGGTGTTGGGACAGGCACAGGTCACTCTATTTTCCCATCAGGAAGAAGAATTAACCACAGGCTCAGCCTGCCCCCCGGAACCAGAACAGGGCCTAAAGCCATCCTGCGCTTTTGCGGCCGGCTCCCAAAAAAGCGACTTGTAAAATGGAGCTTCTGGGCACTGCAATTCACAAACCTGCAGAGTTATAAATGATAACTCTCGTCCACAAATATATTGAGGGAAGGCAAAGAAGAGGATTTGAAATCAAGGCAGAATTGCAGGAAACAGATTTCAGGAGGTAGATTCGAATCGCCTTTAAAGCACATGAAAAGCGGCAAAACGTTGACAATGATGCCCTTGGCCAAAAAGGGCGTATGCGTTTTTTCCTGAATATATTCAGGAAAAAACGCATACGCCCTTTTTGGCCAACCAAGCAACCTGGAAAGGCAAATCAGCGCTACAAAGAAGTCTCGCTTCCCATCGGTCAAAAGGGCCATGCTGAAAAAAGTGTCAAAACCAGAAATGCAGGACAGGCCATGGAGAAATGGGAGCCTTGCTACACTGATGGGCGGGATGTACATTGCCAACAGCCACTCTGGAGAAGTGTACGGTGTGTCCTGAAACATCTAAAAAACACAGCTTAGAGAGCATAGGGCACTTCCACGCATGGGGGGATAAAGTGGGAAAATTGAAAATCAGCAAGACACAAGCACCCCAAAGTTTAGGGCTGCTCTGTTGACAAGGACCTCCACTTCCTTCCACCTTAAATATCCCAGGAAAGCGAAAAATGGATAAAAAAGTTGTGGTCCTTATGTACAATGGAATATCACTCAGCCGTGAAATCAATGTCATAAGGCTAGTAGCAGCATGATGAGTGGATTTAGGTAAGACGATTCTAAGTGAAATAAGTCACACAGAAAAGGACACTTCTCATAAGGTGTCACTTATAGAGGGAATGTAAAAACCGTTACACTTGAACTGAATTACAAAACAGAACAGAGTCACACATGCAGAAAACACACTATGGCTGCTTAACGGGAAAGGTGAGGTGGGGTGATACATAAAACAAGAGTTTCAAATTAGCTCAGATACCGTTCCATAAACCCAATATGGAATAGACAAGACCTACTCCTTGCTCAGAGAACTGGACTCAACACGCCCGATTCACCGCACAAGAATATATCTGACTAGTAATAATCTTAAAACCTATGTATTGATATCTCTCTGTTAGTGTGTCAAGTGGGTGTAAAGCGGCCTAAACACAGCCGTGAAAAGCAGCTAAACCCCATTATAAAAATAAATTACTTTTAAAAACCCATGAAACAAAGACAGGGAAAGAGAGAGAAATTCTTACACAATTCGTTCAGGGGCTGTGATGCAACCTGGATTGACCATATCTAGACCCACAGCTGGATGAGACATAAGGGTGGACACTCTTGGGGCTGAGAGGTTTGGTGAGGTTGGGTGAGCAAACGCAGACCCTTTAAAGTAATACTGCGTGCTACCCATCGCATGGGTCCCAAATCTCCAGGTTCAAGGGCATCTTCCTACATCGAAAACATGCATGAGAAACCCAGAAGATGGTACACCGTGTGATGGGGAAAGGTTTCTAAAACGCACCTCATTTCTCATCTCCTTGTGCTCGGGTTCGCCATTCCAGCCACTTTACTAGCAATCTCCCTACTTGGAGCATCAGCACCTTTAACCTCCTGTTCCGTACAGGTTGCAATTTGTCCTGAGGATGAACGGGAAGACGGGGAACCAATGAGAGACTAGCTCTTGGTGTTGGGACAGGCACAGGTCACTCTATTTTCCCATCAGGAAGAAGAATTAACCACAGGCTCAGCCTGCCCCCCTGAACCAGAACAGGGCCTGAAGCCATCCGGCGCTTTTGCGGCCGGCTCCCAAAAAAGCGACTTGTAAAATGGAGCTTCAGGGCACTGCAATTCACAAACCTGCAGAGTTATAAATGATAACTCTCGTCCACAAATATATTGAGGGAAGGCAAAGAAGAGGATTTGAAATCAAGGCAGAATTGCAGGAAACAGATTTCAGGAGGTAGATTCGAATCGCCTTTAAAGCACATGAAAAGCGGCAAAACGTTGACAATGATGCCCTTGGCCAAAAAGGGCGTATGCGTTTTTTCCTGAATATATTCAGGAAAAAACGCATACGCCCTTTTTGGCAAACCAAGCAACCTGGAAAGGCAAATCAGCACTACAAAGAAGTCTCGCTTCCCATCGGTCAAAAGGGCCATGCTGAAAAAAGTGTCAAAACCAGAAATGCAGGACAGGCCATGGAGAAATGGGAGCCTTGCTACACTGATGGGCGGGATGTAAATTGCAAACAGCCACTCTGGAGAAGTGTACGGTGTGTCCTGAAACATCTGAAAAACACAGCTTAGAGAGCATAGGGCACTTCCACGCATGGGGGGATAAAGCGGGAAAATTGAAAATCAGCAAGACACAAGCACCCCAAAGTTTAGGGCTGCTCTGTTGACAAGGACCTCCACTTCCTTCCACCTTAAATATCCCAGGAAAGCGAAAAATGGATAAAAAAGTTGTGGTCCTTATGTACAATGGAATATCACTCAGCCATGAAATCAATGTCATAAGGCTAGTAGCAGCATGATGAGTGGATTTAGGTAAGACGATTCTAAGTGAAATAAGTCACACAGAAAAGGACACTTCTCATAAGGTGTCACTTATAGAGGGAATGTAAAAACCGTTACACTTGAACTGAATTACAAAACAGAACAGAGTCACACATGCAGAAAACACACTATGGCTGCTTAACGGGAAAGGTGAGGTGGGGTGATACATAAAACAAGAGTTTCAAATTAGCTCAGATACCGTTCCATAAACCCAATATGGAATAGACAAGACCTACTCCTTGCTCAGAGAACTGGACTCAACACGCCCGATTCACCGCACAAGAATATATCTGACTAGTAATAATCTTAAAACCTATGTATTGATATCTCTCTGTTAGTGTGTCAAGTGTGTGTAAGGCGGCATAAACACGGCCGTGAAAAGCAGCTAAACCCCATTATAAAAATAAATTACTTTTAAAAACCCATGAAACAAAGACAGGGAAAGAGAGAGAAATTCTTACACAATTCGTTCGGGGGCTGTGATGCAACCTGCATTGACCATATCTAGACCCACAGCTGGATGAGACATAAGGGTGGACACTCTTGGGGCTGAGAGGTTTGGTGAGGTTGGGTGAGCAAACGCAGACCCTTTAAAGTAATACTGCGTGCTACCCATCGCATGGGTCCCAAATCTCCAGGTTCAAGGGCATCTTCCTACATCGAAAACATGCATGAGAAACCCAGAAGATGGTACACCGTGTGATGGGGAAAGGTTTCTAAAACGCACCGCATTTCTCATCTCCTTGTGCTCGGGTTCGCCATTCCAGCCACTTTACTAGCAATCTCCCTACTTGGAGCATCAGCACCTTTAACCTCCTGTTCCGTACAGGTTGCAATTTGTCCTGAGGATGAACGGGAAGACGGGGAACCAATGAGAGACTAGCTCTTGGTGTTGGGACAGGCACAGGTCACTCTATTTTCCCATCAGGAAGAAGAATTAACCACAGGCTCAGCCTGCCCCCCGGAACCAGAACAGGGCCTGAAGCCATCCTGCGCTTTTGCGGCCGACTCCCAAAAAAGCGACTTGTAAAATGCAGCTTCAGGGCACTGCAATTCACAAACCTGCAGAGTTATAAATGATAACTCTCGTCCACAAATATATTGAGGGAAGGCAAAGAAGAGGATTTGAAATCAAGGCAGAATTGCAGGAAACAGATTTCAGGAGGTAGATTCGAATCGCCTTTAAAGCACATGAAAAGCGGCAAAACGTTGACAATGGTGCCCTTGGCCAAAAAGGGCGTATGCGTTTTTTCCTGAATATATTCAGGAAAAAACGCATACGCCCTTTTTGGCCAACCAAGCAACCTGGAAAGGCAAATCAGCGCTACAAAGAAGTCTCGCTTCCCATCGGTCAAAAGGGCCATGCTGAAAAAAGTGTCAAAACCAGAAATGCAGGACAGGCCATGGAGAAATGGGAGCCTTGCTACACTGACGGGGGGGATGTAAATTGCAAACAGCCACTCTGGAGAAGTGTACGGTGTGTCCTGAAACATCTGAAAAACACAGCTTAGAGAGCATAGGGCACTTCCACGCATGGGGGGATAAAGTGGGAAAATTGAAAATCAGCAAGACACAAGCACCCGAAAGTTTAGGGCTGCTCTGTTGACAAGGACCTCCACTTCATTCCACCTTAAATATCCCAGGAAAGCGAAAAATGGATAAAAAAGTTGTGGTCCTTATGTACAATGGACTATCACTCAGCCATGAAATCAATGTCATAAGGCTAGTAGCAGCATGATGAGTGGATTTAGGTAAGACGATTCTAAGTGAAATAAGTCACACAGAAAAGGACACTTCTCATAAGGTGTCACTTATAGAGGGAATGTAAAAACCGTTACACTTGAAATGAATTACAAAACAGAACAGAGTCACACATGCAGAAAACACACTATGGCTGCTTAACGGGAAAGGTGAGGTGGGGTGATACATAAAACAAGAGTTTCAAATTAGCTCAGATACCGTTCCATAAACCCAATATGTAATAGACAAGACCTACTCCTTGCTCAGAGAACTGGACTCAACACGCCCGATTCACCGCACAAGAATATATCTGACTACTAATAATCTTAAAACCTATGTATTGATATCTCTCTGTTAGTGTGTCAAGTGGGTGTAAAGCGGCCTAAACACAGCCGTGAAAAGCAGCTAAACCCCATTATAAAAATAAATTACTTTTAAAAACACATGAAACAAAGACAGGGAAAGAGAGAGAAATTCTTACATAATTCGTTCAGGGGCTGTGATGCAACCTGCATTGACCATATCTAGACCCACAGCTGGATGAGACATAAGGGTGGACACTCTTGGGGCTGAGAGGTTTGGTGAGGTTGGGTGAGCAAACGCAGACCCTTTAAAGTAATACTGCGTGCTACCCATCACATGGGTCCCAAATCTCCAGGTTCAAGGGCATCTTCCTACATCGAAAACATGCATGAGAAACCCAGAAGATGGTACACCGTGTGATGGGGAAAGGTTTCTAAAACACACCGCATTTCTCATCTCCTTGTGCTCGGGTTCGCCATTCCAGCCACTTTACTAGCAATCTCCCTACTTGGAGCATCAGCACCTTTAACCTCCTGTTCCGTACAGGTTGCAATTTGTCCTGAGGATGAACGGGAAGACATGGAACCAATGAGAGACTAGCTCTTGGTGTTGGGACAGGCACAGGTCACTCAATTTTCCCATCAGGAAGAAGAATTAACCACAGGCTCAGCCTGCTCCCCGGAACCAGAACAGGGCCTGAAGCCATCCTGCGCTTTTGCGGCCGACTCCCAAAAAAGCGACTTGTAAAATGGAGCTTCAGGGCACTGCAATTCACAAACCTGCAGAGTTATAAATGATAACTCTCGTCCACAAATATATTGAGGGAAGGCAAAGAAGAGGATTTGAAATCAAGGCAGAATTGCAGGAAACAGATTTCAGGAGGTAGATTCGAATCGCCTTTAAAGCACATGAAAAGCGGCAAAACGTTGACAATGATGCCCTTGGCCAAAAAGGGCGTATGCGTTTTTTCCTGAATATATTCAGGAAAAAACGCATACGCCCTTTTTGGCCAACCAAGCAACCTGGAAAGGCAAATCAGCGCTACAAAGAAGTCTCGCTTCCCATCGGTCAAAAGGGCCATGCTGAAAAAAGTGTCAAAACCAGAAATGCAGGACAGGCCATGGAGAAATGGGAGCCTTGCTACACTGATGGGCGGGATGTACATTGCCAACAGCCACTCTGGAGAAGTGTACGGTGTGTCCTGAAACATCTAAAAAACACAGCTTAGAGAGCATAGGGCACTTCCACGCATGGGGGGATAAAGTGAGAAAATTGAAAATCAGCAAGACACAAGCACCCCAAAGTTTAGGGCTGCTCTGTTGACAAGGACCTCCACTTCCTTCCACCTTAAATATCCCAGGAAAGCGAAAAATGGATAAAAAAGTTGTGGTCCTTATGTACAATGGAATATCACTCAGCCGTGAAATCAATGTCATAAGGCTAGTAGCAGCATGATGAGTGGATTTAGGTAAGACGATTCTAAGTGAAATAAGTCACACAGAAAAGGACACTTCTCATAAGGTGTCACTTATAGAGGGAATGTAAAAACCGTTACACTTGAACTGAATTACAAAACACAACAGAATCACACATGCAGAAAACACACTATGGCTGCTTAACGGGAAAGGTGAGGTGGGCTGATACATAAAACAAGAGTTTCAAATTAGCTCAGATACCGTTCCATAAACCCAATATGGAATAGACAAGACCTACTCCTTGCTCAGAGAACTGGACTCAACACGCCCGATTCACCGCACAAGAATATATCTGACTAGTAATAATCTTAAAACCTATGTATTGATATCTCTCTGTTAGTGTGTCAAGTGGGTGTAAAGCGGCCTAAACACAGCCGTGAAAAGCAGCTAAACCCCATTATAAAAATAAATTACTTTTAAAAACCCATGAAACAAAGACAGGGAAAGAGAGAGAAATTCTTACACAATTCGTTCAGGGGCTGTGATGCAACCTGGATTGACCATATCTAGACCCACAGCTGGATGAGACATAAGGGTGGACACTCTTGGGGCTGAGAGGTTTGGTGAGGTTGGGTGAGCAAACGCAGACCCTTTAAAGTAATACTGCGTGCTACCCATCGCATGGGTCCCAAATCTCCAGGTTCAAGGGCATCTTCCTACATCGAAAACATGCATGAGAAACCCAGAAGATGGTACACCGTGTGATGGGGAAAGGTTTCTAAAACGCACCTCATTTCTCATCTCCTTGTGCTCGGGTTCGCCATTCCAGCCACTTTACTAGCAATCTCCCTACTTGGAGCATCAGCACCTTTAACCTCCTGTTCCGTACAGGTTGCAATTTGTCCTGAGGATGAACGGGAAGACGGGGAACCAATGAGAGACTAGCTCTTGGTGTTGGGACAGGCACAGGTCACTCTATTTTCCCATCAGGAAGAAGAATTAACCACAGGCTCAGCCTGCCCCCCTGAACCAGAACAGGGCCTGAAGCCATCCGGCGCTTTTGCGGCCGGCTCCCAAAAAAGCGACTTGTAAAATGGAGCTTCAGGGCACTGCAATTCACAAACCTGCAGAGTTATAAATGATAACTCTCGTCCACAAATATATTGAGGGAAGGCAAAGAAGAGGATTTGAAATCAAGGCAGAATTGCAGGAAACAGATTTCAGGAGGTAGATTCGAATCGCCTTTAAAGCACATGAAAAGCGGCAAAACGTTGACAATGATGCCCTTGGCCAAAAAGGGCGTATGCGTTTTTTCCTGAATATATTCAGGAAAAAACGCATACGCCCTTTTTGGCAAACCAAGCAACCTGGAAAGGCAAATCAGCACTACAAAGAAGTCTCGCTTCCCATCGGTCAAAAGGGCCATGCTGAAAAAAGTGTCAAAACCAGAAATGCAGGACAGGCCATGGAGAAATGGGAGCCTTGCTACACTGATGGGCGGGATGTAAATTGCAAACAGCCACTCTGGAGAAGTGTACGGTGTGTCCTGAAACATCTGAAAAACACAGCTTAGAGAGCATAGGGCACTTCCACGCATGGGGGGATAAAGCGGGAAAATTGAAAATCAGCAAGACACAAGCACCCCAAAGTTTAGGGCTGCTCTGTTGACAAGGACCTCCACTTCCTTCCACCTTAAATATCCCAGGAAAGCGAAAAATGGATAAAAAAGTTGTGGTCCTTATGTACAATGGAATATCACTCAGCCATGAAATCAATGTCATAAGGCTAGTAGCAGCATGATGAGTGGATTTAGGTAAGACGATTCTAAGTGAAATAAGTCACACAGAAAAGGACACTTCTCATAAGGTGTCACTTATAGAGGGAATGTAAAAACCGTTACACTTGAACTGAATTACAAAACAGAACAGAGTCACACATGCAGAAAACACACTATGGCTGCTTAACGGGAAAGGTGAGGTGGGGTGATACATAAAACAAGAGTTTCAAATTAGCTCAGATACCGTTCCATAAACCCAATATGGAATAGACAAGACCTACTCCTTGCTCAGAGAACTGGACTCAACACGCCCGATTCACCGCACAAGAATATATCTGACTAGTAATAATCTTAAAACCTATGTATTGATATCTCTCTGTTAGTGTGTCAAGTGTGTGTAAGGCGGCATAAACACGGCCGTGAAAAGCAGCTAAACCCCATTATAAAAATAAATTACTTTTAAAAACCCATGAAACAAAGACAGGGAAAGAGAGAGAAATTCTTACACAATTCGTTCGGGGGCTGTGATGCAACCTGCATTGACCATATCTAGACCCACAGCTGGATGAGACATAAGGGTGGACACTCTTGGGGCTGAGAGGTTTGGTGAGGTTGGGTGAGCAAACGCAGACCCTTTAAAGTAATACTGCGTGCTACCCATCGCATGGGTCCCAAATCTCCAGGTTCAAGGGCATCTTCCTACATCGAAAACATGCATGAGAAACCCAGAAGATGGTACACCGTGTGATGGGGAAAGGTTTCTAAAACGCACCGCATTTCTCATCTCCTTGTGCTCGGGTTCGCCATTCCAGCCACTTTACTAGCAATCTCCCTACTTGGAGCATCAGCACCTTTAACCTCCTGTTCCGTACAGGTTGCAATTTGTCCTGAGGATGAACGGGAAGACGGGGAACCAATGAGAGACTAGCTCTTGGTGTTGGGACAGGCACAGGTCACTCTATTTTCCCATCAGGAAGAAGAATTAACCACAGGCTCAGCCTGCCCCCCGGAACCAGAACAGGGCCTGAAGCCATCCTGCGCTTTTGCGGCCGACTCCCAAAAAAGCGACTTGTAAAATGCAGCTTCAGGGCACTGCAATTCACAAACCTGCAGAGTTATAAATGATAACTCTCGTCCACAAATATATTGAGGGAAGGCAAAGAAGAGGATTTGAAATCAAGGCAGAATTGCAGGAAACAGATTTCAGGAGGTAGATTCGAATCGCCTTTAAAGCACATGAAAAGCGGCAAAACGTTGACAATGGTGCCCTTGGCCAAAAAGGGCGTATGCGTTTTTTCCTGAATATATTCAGGAAAAAACGCATACGCCCTTTTTGGCCAACCAAGCAACCTGGAAAGGCAAATCAGCGCTACAAAGAAGTCTCGCTTCCCATCGGTCAAAAGGGCCATGCTGAAAAAAGTGTCAAAACCAGAAATGCAGGACAGGCCATGGAGAAATGGGAGCCTTGCTACACTGACGGGGGGGATGTAAATTGCAAACAGCCACTCTGGAGAAGTGTACGGTGTGTCCTGAAACATCTGAAAAACACAGCTTAGAGAGCATAGGGCACTTCCACGCATGGGGGGATAAAGTGGGAAAATTGAAAATCAGCAAGACACAAGCACCCGAAAGTTTAGGGCTGCTCTGTTGACAAGGACCTCCACTTCATTCCACCTTAAATATCCCAGGAAAGCGAAAAATGGATAAAAAAGTTGTGGTCCTTATGTACAATGGACTATCACTCAGCCATGAAATCAATGTCATAAGGCTAGTAGCAGCATGATGAGTGGATTTAGGTAAGACGATTCTAAGTGAAATAAGTCACACAGAAAAGGACACTTCTCATAAGGTGTCACTTATAGAGGGAATGTAAAAACCGTTACACTTGAAATGAATTACAAAACAGAACAGAGTCACACATGCAGAAAACACACTATGGCTGCTTAACGGGAAAGGTGAGGTGGGGTGATACATAAAACAAGAGTTTCAAATTAGCTCAGATACCGTTCCATAAACCCAATATGTAATAGACAAGACCTACTCCTTGCTCAGAGAACTGGACTCAACACGCCCGATTCACCGCACAAGAATATATCTGACTACTAATAATCTTAAAACCTATGTATTGATATCTCTCTGTTAGTGTGTCAAGTGGGTGTAAAGCGGCCTAAACACAGCCGTGAAAAGCAGCTAAACCCCATTATAAAAATAAATTACTTTTAAAAACACATGAAACAAAGACAGGGAAAGAGAGAGAAATTCTTACATAATTCGTTCAGGGGCTGTGATGCAACCTGCATTGACCATATCTAGACCCACAGCTGGATGAGACATAAGGGTGGACACTCTTGGGGCTGAGAGGTTTGGTGAGGTTGGGTGAGCAAACGCAGACCCTTTAAAGTAATACTGCGTGCTACCCATCACATGGGTCCCAAATCTCCAGGTTCAAGGGCATCTTCCTACATCGAAAACATGCATGAGAAACCCAGAAGATGGTACACCGTGTGATGGGGAAAGGTTTCTAAAACACACCGCATTTCTCATCTCCTTGTGCTCGGGTTCGCCATTCCAGCCACTTTACTAGCAATCTCCCTACTTGGAGCATCAGCACCTTTAACCTCCTGTTCCGTACAGGTTGCAATTTGTCCTGAGGATGAACGGGAAGACATGGAACCAATGAGAGACTAGCTCTTGGTGTTGGGACAGGCACAGGTCACTCAATTTTCCCATCAGGAAGAAGAATTAACCACAGGCTCAGCCTGCTCCCCGGAACCAGAACAGGGCCTGAAGCCATCCTGCGCTTTTGCGGCCGACTCCCAAAAAAGCGACTTGTAAAATGGAGCTTCAGGGCACTGCAATTCACAAACCTGCAGAGTTATAAATGATAACTCTCGTCCACAAATATATTGAGGGAAGGCAAAGAAGAGGATTTGAAATCAAGGCAGAATTGCAGGAAACAGATTTCAGGAGGTAGATTCGAATCGCCTTTAAAGCACATGAAAAGCGGCAAAACGTTGACAATGATGCCCTTGGCCAAAAAGGGCGTATGCGTTTTTTCCTGAATATATTCAGGAAAAAACGCATACGCCCTTTTTGGCCAACCAAGCAACCTGGAAAGGCAAATCAGCGCTACAAAGAAGTCTCGCTTCCCATCGGTCAAAAGGGCCATGCTGAAAAAAGTGTCAAAACCAGAAATGCAGGACAGGCCATGGAGAAATGGGAGCCTTGCTACACTGATGGGCGGGATGTACATTGCCAACAGCCACTCTGGAGAAGTGTACGGTGTGTCCTGAAACATCTAAAAAACACAGCTTAGAGAGCATAGGGCACTTCCACGCATGGGGGGATAAAGTGAGAAAATTGAAAATCAGCAAGACACAAGCACCCCAAAGTTTAGGGCTGCTCTGTTGACAAGGACCTCCACTTCCTTCCACCTTAAATATCCCAGGAAAGCGAAAAATGGATAAAAAAGTTGTGGTCCTTATGTACAATGGAATATCACTCAGCCGTGAAATCAATGTCATAAGGCTAGTAGCAGCATGATGAGTGGATTTAGGTAAGACGATTCTAAGTGAAATAAGTCACACAGAAAAGGACACTTCTCATAAGGTGTCACTTATAGAGGGAATGTAAAAACCGTTACACTTGAACTGAATTACAAAACACAACAGAATCACACATGCAGAAAACACACTATGGCTGCTTAACGGGAAAGGTGAGGTGGGCTGATACATAAAACAAGAGTTTCAAATTAGCTCAGATACCGTTCCATAAACCCAATATGTAATAGACAAGACCTACTCCTTGCTCAGAGAACTGGACTCAACACGCCCGATTCACCGCACAAGAATATATCTGACTAGTAATAATCTTAAAACCTATGTATTGATATCTCTCTGTTAGTGTGTCAAGTGGGTGTAAGGCGGCATAAACACAGCCGTGAAAAGCAGCTAAACCCCATTATAAAAATAAATTACTTTTAAAAACCCATGAAACAAAGACAGGGAAAGAGAGAGAAATTCTTACACAATTCGTTCAGGGGCTGTGATGCAACCTGCATTGACCATATCTAGACCCACAGCTGGATGAGACATAAGGGTGGACACTCTTGGGGCTGAGAGGTTTGGTGAGGTTGGGTGAGCAAACGCAGACCCTTTAAAGTAATACTGCGTGCTACCCATCGCATGGGTCCCAAATCTCCAGGTTCAAGGGCATCTTCCTACATCGAAAACATGCATGAGAAACCCAGAAGATGGTACACCGTGTGATGGGGAAAGGTTTCTAAAACGCACCTCATTTCTCATCTCCTTGTGCTCGGGTTCGCCATTCCAGCCACTTTACTAGCAATCTCCCTACTTGGAGCATCAGCACCTTTAACCTCCTGTTCCGTACAGGTTGCAATTTGTCCTGAGGATGAACGGGAAGACGGGGAACCAATGAGAGACTAGCTCTTGGTGTTGGGACAGGCACAGGTCACTCAATTTTCCCATCAGGAAGAAGAATTAACCACAGGCTCAGCCTGCCCCCCGGAACCAGAACAGGGCCTGAAGCCATCCTGCGCTTTTGCGGGCGGCTCCCAAAAATGCGACTTGTAAAATGGAGCTTCAGGGCACTGCAATTCACAAACCTGCAGAATTATAAATGATAACTCTCGTCCACAAATATATTGAGGGAAGGCAAAGAAGAGGATTTGAAATCAAGGCAGAATTGCAGGAAACAGATTTCAGGAGGTAGATTCGAATCGCCTTTAAAGCACATGAAAAGCGGCAAAACGTTGACAATGATGCCCTTGGCCAAAAAGGGCGTATGCGTTTTTTCCTGAATATATTCAGGAAAAAACGCATACGCCCTTTTTGGCCAACCAAGCAACCTGGAAAGGCAAATCAGCGCTACAAAGAAGTCTCGCTTCCCATCGGTCAAAAGGGACATGCTGAAAAAGGTGTCAAAACCAGAAATGCAGGACAGGCCATGGAGAAATGGGAGCCTTGCTACACTGATGGGCGGGATGTAAATTGCCAACAGCCACTCTGGAGAAGTGTACGGTGTGTCCTGAAACATCTAAAAAACACAGCTTAGAGAGCATAGGGCACTTCCACGCATGGGGGGATAAAGTGGGAAAATTGAAAATCAGCAAGACACAAGCACCCGAAAGTTTAGGGCTGCTCTGTTGACAAGGACCTCCACTTCCTTCCACCTTAAATATCCCAGGAAAGCGAAAAATGGATAAAAAAGTTGTGGTCCTTATGTACAATGGAATATCACTCAGCCATGAAATCAATGTCATAAGGCTAGTAGCAGCATGATGAGTGGATTTAGGTAAGACGATTCTAAGTGAAATAAGTCACACAGAAAAGGACACTTCTCATAAGGTGTCGCTTATAGAGGGAATGTAAAAACCGTTACACTTGAACTGAATTACAAATCAGAACAGAGTCACACATGCAGAAAACACACTATGGCTGCTTAACGGGAAAGGTGAGGTGGGCTGATACATAAAACAAGAGTTTCAAATTAGCTCAGATACCGTTCCATAAACCCAATATGGAATAGACAAGACCTACTCCTTGCTCAGAGAACTGGACTCAACACGCCCGATTCACCGCACAAGAATAAAGCTGACTAGTAATAATCTTAAAACCTATGTATTGATATCTCTCTGTTAGTGTGTCAAGTGTGTGTAAGGCGGCATAAACACAGCCGTGAAAAGCAGCTAAACCCCATTATAAAAATAAATTACTTTTAAAAACCCATGAAACAAAGACAGGGAAAGAGAGAGAAATTCTTACACAATTCGTTCAGGGGCTGTGATGCAACCTGGATTGACCATATCTAGACCCACAGCTGGATGAGACATAAGGGTGGACACTCTTGGGGCTGAGAGGTTTGGTGAGGTTGGGTGAGCAAACGCAGACCCTTTAAAGTAATACTGCGTGCTACCCATCGCATGGGTCCCAAATCTCCAGGTTCAAGGGCATCTTCCTACATCGAAAACATGCATGAGAAACCCAGAAGATGGTACACCGTGTGATGGGGAAAGGTTTCTAAAACGCACCTCATTTCTCATCTCCTTGTGCTCGGGTTCGCCATTCCAGCCACTTTACTAGCAATCTCCCTACTTGGAGCATCAGCACCTTTAACCTCCTGTTCCGTACAGGTTGCAATTTGTCCTGAGGATGAACGGGAAGACGGGGAACCAATGAGAGACTAGCTCTTGGTGTTGGGACAGGCACAGGTCACTCTATTTTCCCATCAGGAAGAAGAATTAACCACAGGCTCAGCCTGCCCCCCGGAACCAGAACAGGGCCTAAAGCCATCCTGCGCTTTTGCGGCCGGCTCCCAAAAAAGCGACTTGTAAAATGGAGCTTCTGGGCACTGCAATTCACAAACCTGCAGAGTTATAAATGATAACTCTCGTCCACAAATATATTGAGGGAAGGCAAAGAAGAGGATTTGAAATCAAGGCAGAATTGCAGGAAACAGATTTCAGGAGGTAGATTCGAATCGCCTTTAAAGCACATGAAAAGCGGCAAAACGTTGACAATGATGCCCTTGGCCAAAAAGGGCGTATGCGTTTTTTCCTGAATATATTCAGGAAAAAACGCATACGCCCTTTTTGGCCAACCAAGCAACCTGGAAAGGCAAATCAGCGCTACAAAGAAGTCTCGCTTCCCATCGGTCAAAAGGGCCATGCTGAAAAAAGTGTCAAAACCAGAAATGCAGGACAGGCCATGGAGAAATGGGAGCCTTGCTACACTGATGGGCGGGATGTACATTGCCAACAGCCACTCTGGAGAAGTGTACGGTGTGTCCTGAAACATCTAAAAAACACAGCTTAGAGAGCATAGGGCACTTCCACGCATGGGGGGATAAAGTGGGAAAATTGAAAATCAGCAAGACACAAGCACCCCAAAGTTTAGGGCTGCTCTGTTGACAAGGACCTCCACTTCCTTCCACCTTAAATATCCCAGGAAAGCGAAAAATGGATAAAAAAGTTGTGGTCCTTATGTACAATGGAATATCACTCAGCCGTGAAATCAATGTCATAAGGCTAGTAGCAGCATGATGAGTGGATTTAGGTAAGACGATTCTAAGTGAAATAAGTCACACAGAAAAGGACACTTCTCATAAGGTGTCACTTATAGAGGGAATGTAAAAACCGTTACACTTGAACTGAATTACAAAACAGAACAGAGTCACACATGCAGAAAACACACTATGGCTGCTTAACGGGAAAGGTGAGGTGGGGTGATACATAAAACAAGAGTTTCAAATTAGCTCAGATACCGTTCCATAAACCCAATATGGAATAGACAAGACCTACTCCTTGCTCAGAGAACTGGACTCAACACGCCCGATTCACCGCACAAGAATATATCTGACTAGTAATAATCTTAAAACCTATGTATTGATATCTCTCTGTTAGTGTGTCAAGTGGGTGTAAAGCGGCCTAAACACAGCCGTGAAAAGCAGCTAAACCCCATTATAAAAATAAATTACTTTTAAAAACCCATGAAACAAAGACAGGGAAAGAGAGAGAAATTCTTACACAATTCGTTCAGGGGCTGTGATGCAACCTGGATTGACCATATCTAGACCCACAGCTGGATGAGACATAAGGGTGGACACTCTTGGGGCTGAGAGGTTTGGTGAGGTTGGGTGAGCAAACGCAGACCCTTTAAAGTAATACTGCGTGCTACCCATCGCATGGGTCCCAAATCTCCAGGTTCAAGGGCATCTTCCTACATCGAAAACATGCATGAGAAACCCAGAAGATGGTACACCGTGTGATGGGGAAAGGTTTCTAAAACGCACCGCATTTCTCATCTCCTTGTGCTCGGGTTCGCCATTCCAGCCACTTTACTAGAAATCTCCCTACTTGGAGCATCAGCACCTTTAACCTCCTGTTCCGTACAGGTTGCAATTTGTCCTGAGGATGAACGGGAAGACGGGGAACCAATGAGAGACTAGCTCTTGGTGTTGGGACAGGCACAGGTCACTCAATTTTCCCATCAGGAAGAAGAATTAACCACAGGCTCAGCCTGCCCCCCGGAACCAGAACAGGGCCTGAAGCCATCCTGCGCTTTTGCGGCCGACTCCCAAAAAAGCGACTTGTAAAGTGCAGCTTCAGGGCACTGCAATTCACAAACCTGCAGAGTTATAAATGATAACTCTCGTCCACAAATATATTGAGGGAAGGCAAAGAAGAGGATTTGAAATCAAGGCAGAATTGCAGGAAACAGATTTCAGGAGGTAGATTCGAATCGCCTTTAAAGCACATGAAAAGCGGCAAAACGTTGACAATGGTGCCCTTGGCCAAAAAGGGCGTATGCGTTTTTTCCTGAATATATTCAGGAAAAAACGCATACGCCCTTTTTGGCCAACCAAGCAACCTGGAAAGGCAAATCAGCGCTACAAAGAAGTCTCGCTTCCCATCGGTCAAAAGGGCCATGCTGAAAAAAGTGTCAAAACCAGAAATGCAGGACAGGCCATGGAGAAATGGGAGCCTTGCTACACTGATGGGCGGGATGTAAATTGCAAACAGCCACTCTGGAGAAGGGTACGGTGTGTCCTGAAACATCTAAAAAACACAGCTTAGAGAGCATAGGGCACTTCTACGCATGGGGGGATAAAGTGGGAAAATTGAAAATCAGCAAGACACAAGCACCCGAAAGTTTAGGGCTGCTCTGTTGACAAGACCTCCACTTCATTCCACCTTAAATATCCCAGGAAAGCGAAAAATGGATAAAAAAGTTGTGGTCCTTATGTACAATGGAATATCACTCAGCCATGAAATCAATGTCATAAGGCTAGTAGCAGCATGATGAGTGGATTTAGGTAAGACGATTCTAAGTGAAATAAGTCACACAAAAAAGGACACTTCTCATAAGGTGTCACTTATAGAGGGAATGTAAAAACCGTTACACTTGAACTGAATTACAAAACAGAACAGAGTCACACATGCAGAAAACACACTATGGCTGCTTAATGGGAAAGGTGAGGTGGGGTGATACATAAAACAAGAGTTTCAAATTAGCTCAGATACCGTTCCATAAACCCAATATGGAATAGACAAGACCTACTCCTTGCTCAGAGAACTGGACTCAACACGCCCGATTCACCGCACAAGAATATATCTGACTAGTAATAATCTTAAAACCTATGTATTGATATCTCTCTGTTAGTGTGTCAAGCGTGTGTAAGGCGGCATAAACACGGCCGTGAAAAGCAGCTAAACCCCATTATAAAAATAAATTACTTTTAAAAACCCATGAAACAAAGACAGGGAAAGAGAGAGAAATTCTTACACAATTCGTTCGGGGGCTGTGATGCAACCTGGATTGACCATATCTAGACCCACAGCTGGATGAGACATAAGGGTGGACACTCTTGGGGCTGAGAGGTTTGGTGAGGTTGGGTGAGCAAACGCAGACCCTTTAAAGTAATACTGCGTGCTACCCATCGCATGGGTCCCAAATCTCCAGGTTCAAGGGCATCTTCCTACATCGAAAACATGCATGAGAAACCCAGAAGATGGTACACCGTGTGATGGGGAAAGGTTTCTAAAACGCACCGCATTTCTCATCTCCTTGTGCTCGGGTTCGCCATTCCAGCCACTTTACTAGCAATCTCCCTACTTGGAGCATCAGCACCTTTAACCTCCTGTTCCGTACAGGTTGCAATTTGTCCTGAGGATGAACGGGAAGACGGGGAACCAATGAGAGACTAGCTCTTGGTGTTGGGACAGGCACAGGTCACTCAATTTTCCCATCAGGAAGAAGAATTAACCACAGGCTCAGCCTGCCCCCCGGAACCAGAACAGGGCCTGAAGCCATCCTGCGCTTTTGCGGCCGACTCCCAAAAAAGCGACTTGTAAAATGCAGCTTCAGGGCACTGCAATTCACAAACCTGCAGAGTTATAAATGATAACTCTCGTCCACAAATATATTGAGGGAAGGCAAAGAAGAGGATTTGAAATCAAGGCAGAATTGCAGGAAACAGATTTCAGGAGGTAGATTCGAATCGCCTTTAAAGCACATGAAAAGCGGCAAAACGTTGACAATGGTGCCCTTGGCCAAAAAGGACGTATGCGTTTTTTCCTGAATATATTCAGGAAAAAACGCATACGCCCTTTTTGGCCAACCAAGCAACCTGGAAAGGCAAATCAGCGCTACAAAGAAGTCTCGCTTCCCATCGGTCAAAAGGGCCATGCTGAAAAAAGTGTCAAAACCAGAAATGCAGGACAGGCCATGGAGAAATGGGAGCCTTGCTACACTGATGGGCGGGATGTAAATTGCCAACAGCCACTCTGGAGAAGTGTACGGTGTGTCCTGAAACATCTAAAAAACACAGCTTAGAGAGCATAGGGCAGTTCTACGCATGGGGGGATAAAGTGGGAAAATTGAAAATCAGCAAGACACAAGCACCCCAAAGTTTAGGGCTGCTCTGTTGACAAGACCTCCACTTCATTCCACCTTAAATATCCCAGGAAAGCGAAAAATGGATAAAAAAGTTGTGGTCCTTATGTACAATGGAATATCACTCAGCCATGAAATCAATGTCATAAGGCTAGTAGCAGCATGATGAGTGGATTTAGGTAAGACGATTCTAAGTGAAATAAGTCACACAGAAAAGGACACTTCTCATAAGGTGTCACTTATAGAGGGAATGTAAAAACCGTTACACTTGAACTGAATTACAAAACAGAACAGAGTCACACATGCAGAAAACACACTATGGCTGCTTAATGGGAAATGTGAGGTGGGGTGATACATAAAACAAGAGTTTCAAATTAGCTCAGATACCGTTCCATAAACCCAATATGGAATAGACAAGACCTACTCCTTGCTCAGAGAACTGGACTCAACACGCCCGATTCACCGCACAAGAATATATCTGACTAGTAATAATCTTAAAACCTATGTATTGATATCTCTCTGTTAGTGTGTCAAGTGTGTGTAAGGCGGCATAAACACGGCCGTGAAAAGCAGCTAAACCCCATTATAAAAATAAATTACTTTTAAAAACCCATGAAACAAAGACAGGGAAAGAGAGAGAAATTCTTACACAATTCGTTCGGGGGCTGTGATGCAACCTGGATTGACCATATCTAGACCCACAGCTGGATGAGACATAAGGGTGGAGACTCTTGGGGCTGAGAGGTTTGGTGAGGTTGGGTGAGCAAACGCAGACCCTTTAAAGTAATACTGCGTGCTACCCATCGCATGGGTCCCAAATCTCCAGGTTCAAGGGCATCTTCCTACATCGAAAACATGCATGAGAAACCCAGAAGATGGTACACCGTGTGATGGGGAAAGGTTTCTAAAACGCACCGCATTTCTCATCTCCTTGTGCTCGGGTTCGCCATTCCAGCCACTTTACTAGCAATCTCCCTACTTGGAGCATCAGCACCTTTAACCTCCTGTTCCGTACAGGTTGCAATTTGTCCTGAGGATGAACGGGAAGACGGGGAACCAATGAGAGACTAGCTCTTGGTGTTGGGACAGGCACAGGTCACTCTATTTTCCCATCAGGAAGAAGAATTAACCACAGGCTCAGCCTGCCCCCCGGAACCAGAACAGGGCCTGAAGCCATCCTGCGCTTTTGCGGCCGACTCCCAAAAAAGCGACTTGTAAAATGCAGCTTCAGGGCACTGCAATTCACAAACCTGCAGAGTTATAAATGATAACTCTCGTCCACAAATATATTGAGGGAAGGCAAAGAAGAGGATTTGAAATCAAGGCAGAATTGCAGGAAACAGATTTCAGGAGGTAGATTCGAATCGCCTTTAAAGCACATGAAAAGCGGCAAAACGTTGACAATGGTGCCCTTGGCCAAAAAGGGCGTATGCGTTTTTTCCTGAATATATTCAGGAAAAAACGCATACGCCCTTTTTGGCCAACCAAGCAACCTGGAAAGGCAAATCAGCGCTACAAAGAAGTCTCGCTTCCCATCGGTCAAAAGGGCCATGCTGAAAAAAGTGTCAAAACCAGAAATGCAGGACAGGCCATGGAGAAATGGGAGCCTTGCTACACTGATGGGCGGGATGTAAATTGCCAACAGCCACTCTGGAGAAGTGTACGGTGTGTCCTGAAACATCTAAAAAACACAGCTTAGAGAGCATAGGGCACTTCTACGCATGGGGGGATAAAGTGGGAAAATTGAAAATCAGCAAGACACAAGCACCCGAAAGTTTAGGGCTGCTTTGTTGACAAGACCTCCACTTCATTCCACCTTAAATATCCCAGGAAAGCGAAAAATGGATAAAAAAGTTGTGGTCCTTATGTACAATGGAATATCACTCAGCCATGAAATCAATGTCATAAGGCTAGTAGCAGCATGATGAGTGGATTTAGGTAAGACGATTCTAAGTGAAATAAGTCACACAGAAAAGGACACTTCTCATAAGGTGTCACTTATAGAGGGAATGTAAAAACCGTTACACTTGAACTGAATTAAAAAACAGAACAGAGTCACACATGCAGAAAACACACTATGGCTGCTTAACGGGAAATGTGAGGTGGGGTGATACATAAAACAAGAGTTTCAAATTAGCTCAGATACCGTTCCATAAACCCAATATGGAATAGACAAGACCTACTCCTTGCTCAGAGAACTGGACTCAACACGCCCGATTCACCGCACAAGAATATATCTGACTAGTAATAATCTTAAAACCTATGTATTGATATCTCTCTGTTAGTGTGTCAAGTGTGTGTAAGGCGGCATAAACACGGCCGTGAAAAGCAGCTAAACCCCATTATAAAAATAAATTACTTTTAAAAACCCATGAAACAAAGACAGGGAAAGAGAGAGAAATTCTTACACAATTCGTTCGGGGGCTGTGATGCAACCTGGATTGACCATATCTAGACCCACAGCTGGATGAGACATAAGGGTGGACACTCTTGGGGCTGAGAGGTTTGGTGAGGTTGGGTGAGCAAACGCAGACCCTTTAAAGTAATACTGCGTGCTACCCATCGCATGGGTCCCAAATCTCCAGGTTCAAGGGCATCTTCCTACATCGAAAACATGCATGAGAAACCCAGAAGATGGTACACCGTGTGATGGGGAAAGGTTTCTAAAACGCACCTCATTTCTCACCTCCTTGTGCTCGTGTTCGCCATTCCAGCCACTTTACTAGCAATCTCCCTACTTGGAGCATCAGCACCTTTAACCTCCTGTTCCGTACAGGTTGCAATTTGTCCTGAGGATGAACGGGAAGACGGGAAACCAATGAGAGACTAGCTCTTGGTGTTGGGACAGGCACAGGTCACTCTATTTTCCCATCAGGAAGAAGAATTAACCACAGGCTCAGCCTGCCCCCCGGAACCAGAACAGGGCCTGAAGCCATCCTGCGCTTTTGCGGCCGGCTCCCAAAAAAGCGACTTGTAAAATGCAGCTTCAGGGCACTGCAATTCACAAACCTGCAGAGTTATAAATGATAACTCTCGTCCACAAATATATTGAGGGAAGGCAAAGAAGAGGATTTGAAATCAAGGCAGAATTGCAGGAAACTGATTTCAGGAGGTAGATTCGAATCGCCTTTAAAGCACATGAAAAGCGGCAAAACGTTGACAATGATGCCCTTGGCCAAAAAGGGCGTATGCGTTTTTTCCTGAATATATTCAGGAAAAAACGCATACGCCCTTTTTGGCCAACCAAGCAACCTGGAAAGGCAAATCAGCGCTACAAAGAAGTCTCGCTTCCCATCGGTCAAAAGGGCCATGCTGAAAAAAGTGTCAAAACCAGAAATGCAGGACAGGCCATGGAGAAATGGGAGCCTTGCTACACTGATGGGCGGGATGTAAATTGCCAACAGCCACTCTGGAGAAGTGTACGGTGTGTCCTGAAACATCTAAAAAACACAGCTTAGAGAGCATAGGGCACTTCTACGCATGGGGGGATAAAGTGGGAAAATTGAAAATCAGCAAGACACAAGCACCCCAAAGTTTAGGGCTGCTCTGTTGACAAGACCTCCACTTCATTCCACCTTAAATATCCCAGGAAAGCGAAAAATGGATAAAAAAGTTGTGGTCCTTATGTACAATGGAATATCACTCAGCCATGAAATCAATGTCATAAGGCTAGTAGCAGCATGATGAGTGGATTTAGGTAAGACGATTCTAAGTGAAATAAGTCACACAGAAAAGGACACTTCTCATAAGGTGTCACTTATAGAGGGAATGTAAAAACCGTTACACTTGAACTGAATTACAAAACAGAACAGAGTCACACATGCAGAAAACACACTATGGCTGCTTAATGGGAAAGGTGAGGTGGGGTGATACATAAAACAAGAGTTTCAAATTAGCTCAGATACCGTTCCATAAACCCAATATGGAATAGACAAGACCTACTCCTTGCTCAGAGAACTGGACTCAACACGCCCGATTCACCGCACAAGAATATATCTGACTAGTAATAATCTTAAAACCTATGTATTGATATCTCTCTGTTAGTGTGTCAAGTGTGTGTAAGGCGGCATAAACACGGCCGTGAAAAGCAGCTAAACCCCATTATAAAAATAAATTACTTTTAAAAACCCATGAAACAAAGACAGGGAAAGAGAGAGAAATTCTTACACAATTCGTTCAGGGGCTGTGATGCAACCTGCATTGACCATATCTAGACCCACAGCTGGATGAGACATAAGGGTGGACACTCTTTGGGCTGAGAGGTTTGGTGAGGTTGGGTGAGCAAACGCAGACCCTTTAAAGTAATACTGCGTGCTACCCATCACATGGGTCCCAAATCTCCAGGTTCAAGGGCATCTTCCTACATCGAAAACATGCATGAGAAACCCAGAAGATGGTACACCGTGTGATGGGGAAAGGTTTCTAAAACGCACCGCATTTCTCATCTCCTTGTGCTCGGGTTCGCCATTCCAGCCACTTTACTAGCAATCTCCCTACTTGGAGCATCAGCACCTTTAACCTCCTGTTCCGTACAGGTTGCAATTTGTCCTGAGGATGAACGGGAAGACGGGGAACCAATGAGAGACTAGCTCTTGGTGTTGGGACAGGCACAGGTCACTCAATTTTCCCATCAGGAAGAAGAATTAACCACAGGCTCAGCCTGCCCCCCGGAACCAGAACAGGGCCTGAAGCCATCCTGCGCTTTTGCGGCCAACTCCCAAAAAAGCGACTTGTAAAATGGAGCTTCAGGGCACTGCAATTCACAAACCTGCAGAGTTATAAATGATAACTCTCGTCCACAAATATATTGAGGGAAGGCAAAGAAGAGGATTTGAAATCAAGGCAGAATTGCAGGAAACAGATTTCAGGAGGTAGATTCGAATCGCCTTTAAAGCACATGAAAAGCGGCAAAACGTTGACAATGATGCCCTTGGCCAAAAAGGGCGTATGCGTTTTTTCCTGAATATATTCAGGAAAAAACGCATACGCCCTTTTTGGCCAACCAAGCAACCTGGAAAGGCAAATCAGCGCGACAAAGAAGTCTCGCTTCCCATCGGTCAAAAGGGACATGCTGAAAAAGGTGTCAAAACCAGAAATGCAGGACAGGCCATGGAGAAATGGGAGCCTTGCTACACTGATGGGCGGGATGTAAATTGCCAACAGCCACTCTGGAGAAGTGTACGGTGTGTCCTGAAACATCTAAAAAACACAGCTTAGAGAGCATAGGGCACTTCTACGCATGGGGGGATAAAGTGGGAAAATTGAAAATCAGCAAGACACAAGCACCCGAAAGTTTAGGGCTGCTCTGTTGACAAGGACCTCCACTTCATTCCACCTTAAATATCCCAGGAAAGCGAAAAATGGATAAAAAAGTTGTGGTCCTTATGTACAATGGAATATCACTCAGCCATGAAATCAATGTCATAAGACTAGTAGCAGCATGATGAGTGGATTTAGGTAAGACGATTCTAAGTGAAATAAGTCACACAGAAAAGGACACTTCTCATAAGGTGTCACTTATAGAGGGAATGTAAAAACCGTTACACTTGAACTGAATTACAAAACAGAACAGAGTCACACATGCAGAAAACACACTATGGCTGCTTAACGGGAAAGGTGAGGTGGGGTGATACATAAAACAAGAGTTTCAAATTAGCTCAGATACCGTTCCATAAACCCAATATGGAATAGACAAGACCTACTCCTTGCTCAGAGAACTGGACTCAACACGCCCGATTCACCGCACAAGAATATATCTGACTAGTAATAATCTTAAAACCTATGTATTGATATCTCTCTGTTAGTGTGTCAGGTGTGTGTAAGGCGGCATAAACACAGCAGTGAAAAGCAGCTAAACCCCATTATAAAAATAAATTACTTTTAAAAACCCATGAAACAAAGACAGGGAAAGAGAGAGAAATTCTTACACAATTCGTTCAGGGGCTGTGATGCAACCTGCATTGACCATATCTAGACCCACAGCTGGATGAGACATAAGGGTGGACACTCTTGGGGCTGAGAGGTTTGGTGAGGTTGGGTGAGCAAACGCAGACCCTTTAAAGTAATACTGCGTGCTACCCATCGCATGGGTCCCAAATCTCCAGGTTCAAGGGCATCTTCCTACATCGAAAACATGCATGAGAAACCCAGAAGATGGTACACCGTGTGATGGGGAAAGGTTTCTAAAACGCACCGCATTTCTCATCTCCTTGTGCTCGGGTTCGCCATTCCAGCCACTTTACTAGCAATCTCCCTACTTGGAGCATCAGCACCTTTAACCTCCTGTTCCGTACAGGTTGCAATTTGTCCTGAGGATGAACGGGAAGACGGGGAACCAATGAGAGACTAGCTCTTGGTGTTGGGACAGGCACAGGTCACTCAATTTTCCCATCAGGAAGAAGAATTAACCACAGGCTCAGCCTGCCCCCCGGAACCAGAACAGGGCCTGAAGCCATCCTGCGCTTTTGCGGCCGACTCCCAAAAAAGCGACTTGTAAAATGGAGCTTCAGGGCACTGCAATTCACAAACCTGCAGAATTATAAATGATAACTCTCGTCCACAAATATATTGAGGGAAGGCAAAGAAGAGGATTTGAAATCAAGGCAGAATTGCAGGAAACAGATTTCAGGAGGTAGATTCGATTCGCCTTTAAAGCACATGAAAAGCGGCAAAACGTTGACAATGATGCCCTTGGCCAAAAAGGGCGTATGCGTTTTTTCCTGAATATATTCAGGAAAAAACGCATACGCCCTTTTTGGCCAACCAAGCAACCTGGAAAGGCAAATCAGCGCTACAAAGAAGTCTCGCTTCCCATCGGTCAAAAGGGACATGCTGAAAAAGGTGTCAAAACCAGAAATGCAGGACAGGCCATGGAGAAATGGGAGCCTTGCTACACTGATGGGCGGGATGTAAATTGCCAACAGCCACTCTGGAGAAGTGTACGGTGTGTCCTGAAACATCTAAAAAACACAGCTTAGAGAGCATAGGGCACTTCAACGCATGGGGGGATAAAGTGGGAAAATTGAAAATCAGCAAGACACAAGCACCCGAAAGTTTAGGGCTGCTCTGTTGACAAGGACCTCCACTTCCTTCCACCTTAAATATCCCAGGAAAGCGAAAAATGGATAAAAAAGTTGTGGTCCTTATGTACAATGGAATATCACTCAGCCATGAAATCAATGTCATAAGGCTAGTAGCAGCATGATGAGTGGATTTAGGTAAGACGATTCTAAGTGAAATAAGTCACACAGAAAAGGACACTTCTCATAAGGTGTCACTTATAGAGGGAATGTAAAAACCGTTACACTTGAACTGAATTACAAAACAGAACAGAGTCACACATGCAGAAAACACACTATGGCTGCTTAACGGGAAAGGTGAGGTGGGCTGATACATAAAACAAGAGTTTCAAATTAGCTCAGATACCGTTCCATAAACCCAATATGGAATAGACAAGACCTACTCCTTGCTCAGAGATCTGGACTCAACACGCCCGATTCACTGCACAAGAATATATCTGACTAGTAATAATCTTAAAACCTATGTATTGATATCTCTCTGTTAGTGTGTCAAGTGTGTGTAAGGCGGCATAAACACAGCCGTGAAAAGCAGCTAAACCCCATTATAAAAATAAATTACTTTTAAAAACCCATGAAACAAAGACAGGGAAAGAGAGAGAAATTCTTACACAATTCGTTCAGGGGCTGTGATGCAACCTGCATTGACCATATCTAGACCCACAGCTGGATGAGACATAAGGGTGGACACTCTTGGGGCTTAGAGGTTTGGTGAGGTTGGGTGAGCAAACGCAGACCCTTTAAAGTAATACTGCGTGCTACCCATCGCATGGGTCCCAAATCTCCAGGTTCAAGGGCATCTTCCTACATCGAAAACATGCATGAGAAACCCAGAAGATGGTACACCGTGTGATGGGGAAAGGTTTCTAAAACGCACCGCATTTCTCATCTCCTTGTGCTCGGGTTCGCCATTCCAGCCACTTTACTAGCAATCTCCCTACTTGGAGCATCAGCACCTTTAACCTCCTGTTCCGTACAGGTTGCAATTTGTCCTGAGGATGAACGGGAAGACGGGGAACCAATGAGAGACTAGCTCTTGGTGTTGGGACAGGCACAGGTCACTCAATTTTCCCATCAGGAAGAAGAATTAACCACAGGCTCAGCCTGCCCCCCGGAACCAGAACAGGGCCTGAAGCCATCCTGCGCTTTTGCGGCCGACTCCCAAAAAAGCGACTTGTAAAATGGAGCTTCAGGGCACTGCATTTCACAAACCTGCAGAATTATAAATGATAACTCTCGTCCACAAATATATTGAGGGAAGGCAAAGAAGAGGATTTGAAATCAAGGCAGAATTGCAGGAAACAGATTTCAGGAGGTAGATTCGAATCGCCTTTAAAGCACATGAAAAGCGGCAAAACGTTGACAATGATGCCCTTGGCCAAAAAGGGCGTATGCGTTTTTTCCTGAATATATTCAGGAAAAAACGCATACGCCCTTTTTGGCCAACCAAGCAACCTGGAAAGGCAAATCAGCGCTACAAAGAAGTCTCGCTTCCCATCGGTCAAAAGGGACATGCTGAAAAAGGTGTCAAAACCAGAAATGCAGGACAGGCCATGGAGAAATGGGAGCCTTGCTACACTGATGGGCGGGATGTAAATTGCCAACAGCCACTCTGGAGAAGTGTACGGTGTGTCCTGAAACATCTAAAAAACACAGCTTAGAGAGCATAGGGCACTTCTACGCATGGGGGGATAAAGTGGGAAAATTGAAAATCAGCAAGACACAAGCACCCGAAAGTTTAGGGCTGCTCTGTTGACAAGGACCTCCACTTCCTTCCACCTTAAATATCCCAGGAAAGCGAAAAATGGATAAAAAAGTTGTGGTCCTTATGTACAATGGAATATCACTCAGCCATGAAATCAATGTCATAAGGCTAGTAGCAGCATGATGAGTGGATTTAGGTAAGACGATTCTAAGTGAAATAAGTCACACAGAAAAGGACACTTCTCATAAGGTGTCACTTATAGAGGGAATGTAAAAACCGTTACACTTGAACTGAATTACAAAACAGAACAGAGTCACACATGCAGAAAACACACTATGGCTGCTTAACGGGAAAGGTGAGGTGGGCTGATACATAAAACAAGAGTTTCAAATTAGCTCAGATACCGTTCCATAAACCCAATATGGAATAGACAAGACCTACTCCTTGCTCAGAGAACTGGACTCAACACGCCCGATTCACCGCACAAGAATATATCTGACTAGTAATAATCTTAAAACCTATGTATTGATATCTCTCTGTTAGTGTGTCAAGTGTGTGTAAGGCGGCATAAACACAGCCGTGAAAAGCAGCTAAACCCCATTATAAAAATAAATTACTTTTAAAAACCCATGAAACAAAGACAGGGAAAGAGAGAGAAATTCTTACACAATTCGTTCAGGGGCTGTGATGCAACCTGCATTGACCATATCTAGACCCACAGCTGGATGAGACATAAGGGTGGACACTCTTGGGGCTGAGAGGTTTGGTGAGGTTGGGTGAGCAAACGCAGACCCTTTAAAGTAATACTGCGTGCTACCCATCGCATGGGTCCCAAATCTCCAGGTTCAAGGGCATCTTCCTACATCGAAAACATGCATGAGAAACCCAGAAGATGGTACACCGTGTGATGGGGAAAGGTTTCTAAAACGCACCGCATTTCTCATCTCCTTGTGCTCGGGTTCGCCATTCCAGCCACTTTACTAGCAATCTCCCTACTTGGAGCATCAGCACCTTTAACCTCCTGTTCCGTACAGGTTGCAATTTGTCCTGAGGATGAACGGGAAGACGGGGAACCAATGAGAGACTAGCTCTTGGTGTTGGGACAGGCACAGGTCACTCAATTTTCCCATCAGGAAGAAGAATTAACCACAGGCTCAGCCTGCCCCCCGGAACCAGAACAGGGCCTGAAGCCATCCTGCGCTTTTGCGGCCGACTCCCAAAAAAGCGACTTGTAAAATGCAGCTTCAGGGCACTGCAATTCACAAACCTGCAGAGTTATAAATGATAACTCTCGTCCACAAATATATTGAGGGAAGGCAAAGAAGAGGATTTGAAATCAAGGCAGAATTGCAGGAAACAGATTTCAGGAGGTAGATTCGAATCGCCTTTAAAGCACATGAAAAGCGGCAAAACGTTGACAATGGTGCCCTTGGCCAAAAAGGGCGTATGCGTTTTTTCCTGAATATATTCAGGAAAAAACGCATACGCCCTTTTTGGCCAACCAAGCAACCTGGAAAGGCAAATCAGCGCTACAAAGAAGTCTCGCTTCCCATCGGTCAAAAGGGCCATGCTGAAAAAAGTGTCAAAACCAGAAATGCAGGACAGGCCATGGAGAAATGGGAGCCTTGCTACACTGATGGGCGGGATGTAAATTGCCAACAGCCACTCTGGAGAAGTGTACGGTGTGTCCTGAAACATCTAAAAAACACAGCTTAGAGAGCATAGGGCACTTCTACGCATGGGGGGATAAAGTGGGAAAATTGAAAATCAGCAAGACACAAGCACCCGAAAGTTTAGGGCTGCTCTGTTGACAAGACCTCCACTTCATTCCACCTTAAATATCCCAGGAAAGCGAAAAATGGATAAAAAAGTTGTGGTCCTTATGTACAATGGAATATCACTCAGCCATGAAATCAATGTCATAAGGCTAGTAGCAGCATGATGAGTGGATTTAGGTAAGACGATTCTAAGTGAAATAAGTCACACAGAAAAGGACACTTCTCATAAGGTGTCACTTATAGAGGGAATGTAAAAAACGTTACACTTGAACTGAATTACAAAACAGAACAGAGTCACACATGCAGAAAACACACAATGGCTGCTTAACGGGAAATGTGAGGTGGGGTGATACATAAAACAAGAGTTTCAAATTAGCTCAGATACCGTTCCATAAACCCAATATGGAATAGACAAGACCTACTCCTTGCTCAGAGATCTGGACTCAACACGCCCGATTCACCGCACAAGAATATATCTGACTAGTAATAATCTTAAAACCTATGTATTGATATCTCTCTGTTAGTGTGTCAAGTGTGTGTAAGGCGGCATAAACACGGCCGTGAAAAGCAGCTAAACCCCATTATAAAAATAAATTACTTTTAAAAACCCATGAAACAAAGACAGGGAAAGAGAGAGAAATTCTTACACAATTCGTTCGGGGGCTGTGATGCAACCTGGATTGACCATATCTAGACCCACAGCTGGATGAGACATAAGGGTGGACACTCTTGGGGCTGAGAGGTTTGGTGAGGTTGGGTGAGCAAACGCAGACCCTTTAAAGTAATACTGCGTGCTACCCATCGCATGGGTCCCAAATCTCCAGGTTCAAGGGCATCTTCCTACATCGAAAACATGCATGAGAAACCCAGAAGATGGTACACCGTGTGATGGGGAAAGGTTTCTAAAACGCACCTCATTTCTCACCTCCTTGTGCTCGTGTTCGCCATTCCAGCCACTTTACTAGAAATCTCCCTACTTGGAGCATCAGCACCTTTAACCTCCTGTTCCGTACAGGTTGCAATTTGTCCTGAGGATGAACGGGAAGACGGGAAACCAATGAGAGACTAGCTCTTGGTGTTGGGACAGGCACAGGTCACTCTATTTTCCCATCAGGAAGAAGAATTAACCACAGGCTCAGCCTGCCCCCCGGAACCAGAACAGGGCCTGAAGCCATCCTGCGCTTTTGCGGCCGGCTCCCAAAAAAGCGACTTGTAAAATGCAGCTTCAGGGCACTGCAATTCACAAACCTGCAGAGTTATAAATGATAACTCTCGTCCACAAATATATTGAGGGAAGGCAAAGAAGAGGATTTGAAATCAAGGCAGAATTGCAGGAAACTGATTTCAGGAGGTAGATTCGAATCGCCTTTAAAGCACATGAAAAGCGGCAAAACGTTGACAATGATGCCCTTGGCCAAAAAGGGCGTATGCGTTTTTTCCTGAATATATTCAGGAAAAAACGCATACGCCCTTTTTGGCCAACCAAGCAACCTGGAAAGGCAAATCAGCGCTACAAAGAAGTCTCGCTTCCCATCGGTCAAAAGGGCCATGCTGAAAAAAGTGTCAAAACCAGAAATGCAGGACAGGCCATGGAGAAATGGGAGCCTTGCTACACTGATGGGCGGGATGTAAATTGCCAACAGCCACTCTGGAGAAGTGTACGGTGTGTCCTGAAACATCTAAAAAACACAGCTTAGAGAGCATAGGGCACTTCCACACATGGGGGGATAAAGTGGGAAAATTGAAAATCAGCAAGACACAAGCACCCGAAAGTTTAGGGCTGCTCTGTTGACAAGGACCTCCACTTCATTCCACCTTAAATATCCCAGGAAAGCGAAAAATGGATAAAAAAGTTGTGGTCCTTATGTAGAATGGAACATCACTCAGCCATGAAATCAATGTCATAAGGCTAGTAGCAGCATGATGAGTGGATTTAGGTAAGACGATTCTAAGTGAAATAAGTCACACAGAAAAGGACACTTCTCATAAGGTGTCACTTATAGAGGGAATGTAAAAACCGTTACACTTGGACTGAATTACAAAACAGAACAGAGTCACACATGCAGAAAACACACTATGGCTGCTTAACGGGAAAGGTGAGGTGGGGTGATACATAAAACAAGAGTTTCAAATTAGCTCAGATACCGTTCCATAAACCCAATATGGAATAGACAAGACCTACTCCTTGCTCAGAGAACTGGACTCAACACGCCCGATTCACCGCACAAGAATATATCTGACTACTAATAATCTTAAAACCTATGTATTGATATTTCTCTGTTAGTGTGTCAAGTGTGTGTAAGGCGGCATAAACACAGCCGTGAAAAGCAGCTAAACCCCATTATAAAAATAAATTACTTTTAAAAACCCATGAAACAAAGACAGGGAAAGAGAGAGAAATTCTTACACAATTCGTTCAGGGGCTGTGATGCAACCTGCATTGACCATATCTAGACCCACAGCTGGATGAGACATAAGGGTGGACACTCTTGGGGCTGAGAGGTTTGGTGAGGTTGGGTGAGCAAACGCAGACCCTTTAAAGTAATACTGCGTGCTACCCATCGCATGGGTCCCAAATCTCCAGGTTCAAGGGCATCTTCCTACATCGAAAACATGCATGAGAAACCCAGAAGATGGTACACCGTGTGATGGGGAAAGGTTTCTAAAACGCACCGCATTTCTCATCTCCTTGTGCTCGGGTTCGCCATTCCAGCCACTTTACTAGCAATCTCCCTACTTGGAGCATCAGCACCTTTAACCTCCTGTTCCGTACAGGTTGCAATTTGTCCTGAGGATGAACGGGAAGACGGGGAACCAATGAGAGACTAGCTCTTGGTGTTGGGACAGGCACAGGTCACTCAATTTTCCCATCAGGAAGAAGAATTAACCACAGGCTCAGCCTGCCCCCCGGAACCAGAACAGGGCCTGAAGCCATCCTGCGCTTTTGCGGCCGACTCCCAAAAAAGCGACTTGTAAAATGCAGCTTCAGGGCACTGCAATTCACAAACCTGCAGAGTTATAAATGATAACTCTCGTCCACAAATATATTGAGGGAAGGCAAAGAAGAGGATTTGAAATCAAGGCAGAATTGCAGGAAACAGATTTCAGGAGGTAGATTCGAATCGCCTTTAAAGCACATGAAAAGCGGCAAAACGTTGACAATGGTGCCCTTGGCCAAAAAGGGCGTATGCGTTTTTTCCTGAATATATTCAGGAAAAAACGCATACGCCCTTTTTGGCCAACCAAGCAACCTGGAAAGGCAAATCAGCGCTACAAAGAAGTCTCGCTTCCCATCGGTCAAAAGGGACATGCTGAAAAAGGTGTCAAAACCAGAAATGCAGGACAGGCCATGGAGAAATGGGAGCCTTGCTACACTGATGGGCGGGATGTAAATTGCCAACAGCCACCCTGGAGAAGTGTACGGTGTGTCCTGAAACATCTAAAAAACACAGCTTAGAGAGCATAGGGCACTTCTACGCATGGGGGGATAAAGTGGGAAAATTGAAAATCAGCAAGACACAAGCACCCGAAAGTTTAGGGCTGCTCTGTTGACAAGGACCTCCACTTCATTCCACCTTAAATATCCCAGGAAAGCGAAAAATGGATAAAAAAGTTGTGGTCCTTATGTACAATGGAATATCACTCAGCCATGAAATCAATGTCATAAGACTAGTAGCAGCATGATGAGTGGATTTAGGTAAGACGATTCTAAGTGAAATAAGTCACACAGAAAAGGACACTTCTCATAAGGTGTCACTTATAGAGGGAATGTAAAAACCGTTACACTTGAAGTGAATTACAAAACAGAACAGAGTCACACATGCAGAAAACACACTATGGCTGCTTAACGGGAAAGGTGAGGTGGGGTGATACATAAAACAAGAGTTTCAAATTAGCTCAGATACCGTTCCATAAACCCAATATGGAATAGACAAGACCTACTCCTTGCTCAGAGAACTGGACTCAACACGCCCGATTCACCGCACAAGAATATATCTGACTAGTAATAATCTTAAAACCTATGTATTGATATCTCTCTGTTAGTGTGTCAGGTGTGTGTAAGGCGGCATAAACACAGCAGTGAAAAGCAGCTAAACCCCATTATAAAAATAAATTACTTTTAAAAACCCATGAAACAAAGACAGGGAAAGAGAGAGAAATTCTTACACAATTCGTTCAGGGGCTGTGATGCAACCTGCATTGACCATATCTAGACCCACAGCTGGATGAGACATAAGGGTGGACACTCTTGGGGCTGAGAGGTTTGGTGAGGTTGGGTGAGCAAACGCAGACCCTTTAAAGTAATACTGCGTGCTACCCATCGCATGGGTCCCAAATCTCCAGGTTCAAGGGCATCTTCCTACATCGAAAACATGCATGAGAAACCCAGAAGATGGTACACCGTGTGATGGGGAAAGGTTTCTAAAACGCACCGCATTTCTCATCTCCTTGTGCTCGGGTTCGCCATTCCAGCCACTTTACTAGCAATCTCCCTACTTGGAGCATCAGCACCTTTAACCTCCTGTTCCGTACAGGTTGCAATTTGTCCTGAGGATGAACGGGAAGACGGGGAACCAATGAGAGACTAGCTCTTGGTGTTGGGACAGGCACAGGTCACTCAATTTTCCCATCAGGAAGAAGAATTAACCACAGGCTCAGCCTGCCCCCCGGAACCAGAACAGGGCCTGAAGCCATCCTGCGCTTTTGCGGCCGACTCCCAAAAAAGCGACTTGTAAAATGGAGCTTCAGGGCACTGCAATTCACAAACCTGCAGAATTATAAATGATAACTCTCGTCCACAAATATATTGAGGGAAGGCAAAGAAGAGGATTTGAAATCAAGGCAGAATTGCAGGAAACAGATTTCAGGAGGTAGATTCGAATCGCCTTTAAAGCACATGAAAAGCGGCAAAACGTTGACAATGATGCCCTTGGCCAAAAAGGGCGTATGCGTTTTTTCCTGAATATATTCAGGAAAAAACGCATACGCCCTTTTTGGCCAACCAAGCAACCTGGAAAGGCAAATCAGCGCTACAAAGAAGTCTCGCTTCCCATCGGTCAAAAGGGACATGCTGAAAAAGGTGTCAAAACCAGAAATGCAGGACAGGCCATGGAGAAATGGGAGCCTTGCTACACTGATGGGCGGGATGTAAATTGCCAACAGCCACTCTGGAGAAGTGTACGGTGTGTCCTGAAACATCTAAAAAACACAGCTTAGAGAGCATAGGGCACTTCTACGCATGGGGGGATAAAGTGGGAAAATTGAAAATCAGCAAGACACAAGCACCCGAAAGTTTAGGGCTGCTCTGTTGACAAGGACCTCCACTTCCTTCCACCTTAAATATCCCAGGAAAGCGAAAAATGGATAAAAAAGTTGTGGTCCTTATGTACAATGGAATATCACTCAGCCATGAAATCAATGTCATAAGGCTAGTAGCAGCATGATGAGTGGATTTAGGTAAGACGATTCTAAGTGAAATAAGTCACACAGAAAAGGACACTTCTCATAAGGTGTCACTTATAGAGGGAATGTAAAAACCGTTACACTTGAACTGAATTACAAAACAGAACAGAGTCACACATGCAGAAAACACACTATGGCTGCTTAACGGGAAAGGTGAGGTGGGCTGATACATAAAACAAGAGTTTCAAATTAGCTCAGATACCGTTCCATAAACCCAATATGGAATAGACAAGACCTACTCCTTGCTCAGAGAACTGGACTCAACACGCCCGATTCACCGCACAAGAATATATCTGACTAGTAATAATCTTAAAACCTATGTATTGATATCTCTCTGTTAGTGTGTCAGGTGTGTGTAAGGCGGCATAAACACAGCAGTGAAAAGCAGCTAAACCCCATTATAAAAATAAATTACTTTTAAAAACCCATGAAACAAAGACAGGGAAAGAGAGAGAAATTCTTACACAATTCGTTCAGGGGCTGTGATGCAACCTGCATTGACCATATCTAGACCCACAGCTGGATGAGACATAAGGGTGGACACTCTTGGGGCTGAGAGGTTTGGTGAGGTTGGGTGAGCAAACGCAGACCCTTTAAAGTAATACTGCGTGCTACCCATCGCATGGGTCCCAAATCTCCAGGTTCAAGGGCATCTTCCTACATCGAAAACATGCATGAGAAACCCAGAAGATGGTACACCGTGTGATGGGGAAAGGTTTCTAAAACGCACCGCATTTCTCATCTCCTTGTGCTCGGGTTCGCCATTCCAGCCACTTTACTAGCAATCTCCCTACTTGGAGCATCAGCACCTTTAACCTCCTGTTCCGTACAGGTTGCAATTTGTCCTGAGGATGAACGGGAAGACGGGGAACCAATGAGAGACTAGCTCTTGGTGTTGGGACAGGCACAGGTCACTCAATTTTCCCATCAGGAAGAAGAATTAACCACAGGCTCAGCCTGCCCCCCGGAACCAGAACAGGGCCTGAAGCCATCCTGCGCTTTTGCGGCCGACTCCCAAAAAAGCGACTTGTAAAATGGAGCTTCAGGGCACTGCAATTCACAAACCTGCAGAATTATAAATGATAACTCTCGTCCACAAATATATTGAGGGAAGGCAAAGAAGAGGATTTGAAATCAAGGCAGAATTGCAGGAAACAGATTTCAGGAGGTAGATTCGAATCGCCTTTAAAGCACATGAAAAGCGGCAAAACGTTGACAATGATGCCCTTGGCCAAAAAGGGCGTATGCGTTTTTTCCTGAATATATTCAGGAAAAAACGCATACGCCCTTTTTGGCCAACCAAGCAACCTGGAAAGGCAAATCAGCGCTACAAAGAAGTCTCGCTTCCCATCGGTCAAAAGGGACATGCTGAAAAAGGTGTCAAAACCAGAAATGCAGGACAGGCCATGGAGAAATGGGAGCCTTGCTACACTGATGGGCGGGATGTAAATTGCCAACAGCCACTCTGGAGAAGTGTACGGTGTGTCCTGAAACATCTAAAAAACACAGCTTAGAGAGCATAGGGCACTTCTACGCATGGGGGGATAAAGTGGGAAAATTGAAAATCAGCAAGACACAAGCACCCGAAAGTTTAGGGCTGCTCTGTTGACAAGGACCTCCACTTCCTTCCACCTTAAATATCCCAGGAAAGCGAAAAATGGATAAAAAAGTTGTGGTCCTTATGTACAATGGAATATCACTCAGCCATGAAATCAATGTCATAAGGCTAGTAGCAGCATGATGAGTGGATTTAGGTAAGACGATTCTAAGTGAAATAAGTCACACAGAAAAGGACACTTCTCATAAGGTGTCACTTATAGAGGGAATGTAAAAACCGTTACACTTGAACTGAATTACAAAACAGAACAGAGTCACACATGCAGAAAACACACTATGGCTGCTTAACGGGAAAGGTGAGGTGGGCTGATACATAAAACAAGAGTTTCAAATTAGCTCAGATACCGTTCCATAAACCCAATATGGAATAGACAAGACCTACTCCTTGCTCAGAGAACTGGACTCAACACGCCCGATTCACCGCACAAGAATATATCTGACTAGTAATAATCTTAAAACCTATGTATTGATATCTCTCTGTTAGTGTGTCAAGTGTGTGTAAGGCGGCATAAACACAGCCGTGAAAAGCAGCTAAACCCCATTATAAAAATAAATTACTTTTAAAAACCCATGAAACAAAGACAGGGAAAGAGAGAGAAATTCTTACACAATTCGTTCAGGGGCTGTGATGCAACCTGCATTGACCATATCTAGACCCACAGCTGGATGAGACATAAGGGTGGACACTCTTGGGGCTGAGAGGTTTGGTGAGGTTGGGTGAGCAAACGCAGACCCTTTAAAGTAATACTGCGTGCTACCCATCGCATGGGTCCCAAATCTCCAGGTTCAAGGGCATCTTCCTACATCGAAAACATGCATGAGAAACCCAGAAGATGGTACACCGTGTGATGGGGAAAGGTTTCTAAAACGCACCGCATTTCTCATCTCCTTGTGCTCGGGTTCGCCATTCCAGCCACTTTACTAGCAATCTCCCTACTTGGAGCATCAGCACCTTTAACCTCCTGTTCCGTACAGGTTGCAATTTGTCCTGAGGATGAACGGGAAGACGGGGAACCAATGAGAGACTAGCTCTTGGTGTTGGGACAGGCACAGGTCACTCAATTTTCCCATCAGGAAGAAGAATTAACCACAGGCTCAGCCTGCCCCCCGGAACCAGAACAGGGCCTGAAGCCATCCTGCGCTTTTGCGGCCGACTCCCAAAAAAGCGACTTGTAAAATGGAGCTTCAGGGCACTGCAATTCACAAACCTGCAGAATTATAAATGATAACTCTCGTCCACAAATATATTGAGGGAAGGCAAAGAAGAGGATTTGAAATCAAGGCAGAATTGCAGGAAACAGATTTCAGGAGGTAGATTCGAATCGCCTTTAAAGCACATGAAAAGCGGCAAAACGTTGACAATGATGCCCTTGGCCAAAAAGGGCGTATGCGTTTTTTCCTGAATATATTCAGGAAAAAACGCATACGCCCTTTTTGGCCAACCAAGCAACCTGGAAAGGCAAATCAGCGCTACAAAGAAGTCTCGCTTCCCATCGGTCAAAAGGGACATGCTGAAAAAGGTGTCAAAACCAGAAATGCAGGACAGGCCATGGAGAAATGGGAGCCTTGCTACACTGATGGGCGGGATGTAAATTGCCAACAGCCACTCTGGAGAAGTGTACGGTGTGTCCTGAAACATCTAAAAAACACAGCTTAGAGAGCATAGGGCACTTCTACGCATGGGGGGATAAAGTGGGAAAATTGAAAATCAGCAAGACACAAGCACCCGAAAGTTTAGGGCTGCTCTGTTGACAAGGACCTCCACTTCCTTCCACCTTAAATATCCCAGGAAAGCGAAAAATGGATAAAAAAGTTGTGGTCCTTATGTACAATGGAATATCACTCAGCCATGAAATCAATGTCATAAGGCTAGTAGCAGCATGATGAGTGGATTTAGGTAAGACGATTCTAAGTGAAATAAGTCACACAGAAAAGGACACTTCTCATAAGGTGTCACTTATAGAGGGAATGTAAAAACCGTTACACTTGAACTGAATTACAAAACAGAACAGAGTCACACATGCAGAAAACACACTATGGCTGCTTAACGGGAAAGGTGAGGTGGGCTGATACATAAAACAAGAGTTTCAAATTAGCTCAGATACCGTTCCATAAACCCAATATGGAATAGACAAGACCTACTCCTTGCTCAGAGAACTGGACTCAACACGCCCGATTCACCGCACAAGAATATATCTGACTAGTAATAATCTTAAAACCTATGTATTGATATCTCTCTGTTAGTGTGTCAGGTGTGTGTAAGGCGGCATAAACACAGCAGTGAAAAGCAGCTAAACCCCATTATAAAAATAAATTACTTTTAAAAACCCATGAAACAAAGACAGGGAAAGAGAGAGAAATTCTTACACAATTCGTTCAGGGGCTGTGATGCAACCTGCATTGACCATATCTAGACCCACAGCTGGATGAGACATAAGGGTGGACACTCTTGGGGCTGAGAGGTTTGGTGAGGTTGGGTGAGCAAACGCAGACCCTTTAAAGTAATACTGCGTGCTACCCATCGCATGGGTCCCAAATCTCCAGGTTCAAGGGCATCTTCCTACATCGAAAACATGCATGAGAAACCCAGAAGATGGTACACCGTGTGATGGGGAAAGGTTTCTAAAACGCACCGCATTTCTCATCTCCTTGTGCTCGGGTTCGCCATTCCAGCCACTTTACTAGCAATCTCCCTACTTGGAGCATCAGCACCTTTAACCTCCTGTTCCGTACAGGTTGCAATTTGTCCTGAGGATGAACGGGAAGACGGGGAACCAATGAGAGACTAGCTCTTGGTGTTGGGACAGGCACAGGTCACTCAATTTTCCCATCAGGAAGAAGAATTAACCACAGGCTCAGCCTGCCCCCCGGAACCAGAACAGGGCCTGAAGCCATCCTGCGCTTTTGCGGCCGACTCCCAAAAAAGCGACTTGTAAAATGGAGCTTCAGGGCACTGCAATTCACAAACCTGCAGAATTATAAATGATAACTCTCGTCCACAAATATATTGAGGGAAGGCAAAGAAGAGGATTTGAAATCAAGGCAGAATTGCAGGAAACAGATTTCAGGAGGTAGATTCGAATCGCCTTTAAAGCACATGAAAAGCGGCAAAACGTTGACAATGATGCCCTTGGCCAAAAAGGGCGTATGCGTTTTTTCCTGAATATATTCAGGAAAAAACGCATACGCCCTTTTTGGCCAACCAAGCAACCTGGAAAGGCAAATCAGCGCTACAAAGAAGTCTCGCTTCCCATCGGTCAAAAGGGACATGCTGAAAAAGGTGTCAAAACCAGAAATGCAGGACAGGCCATGGAGAAATGGGAGCCTTGCTACACTGATGGGCGGGATGTAAATTGCCAACAGCCACTCTGGAGAAGTGTACGGTGTGTCCTGAAACATCTAAAAAACACAGCTTAGAGAGCATAGGGCACTTCTACGCATGGGGGGATAAAGTGGGAAAATTGAAAATCAGCAAGACACAAGCACCCGAAAGTTTAGGGCTGCTCTGTTGACAAGGACCTCCACTTCCTTCCACCTTAAATATCCCAGGAAAGCGAAAAATGGATAAAAAAGTTGTGGTCCTTATGTACAATGGAATATCACTCAGCCATGAAATCAATGTCATAAGGCTAGTAGCAGCATGATGAGTGGATTTAGGTAAGACGATTCTAAGTGAAATAAGTCACACAGAAAAGGACACTTCTCATAAGGTGTCACTTATAGAGGGAATGTAAAAACCGTTACACTTGAACTGAATTACAAAACAGAACAGAGTCACACATGCAGAAAACACACTATGGCTGCTTAACGGGAAAGGTGAGGTGGGCTGATACATAAAACAAGAGTTTCAAATTAGCTCAGATACCGTTCCATAAACCCAATATGGAATAGACAAGACCTACTCCTTGCTCAGAGAACTGGACTCAACACGCCCGATTCACCGCACAAGAATATATCTGACTAGTAATAATCTTAAAACCTATGTATTGATATCTCTCTGTTAGTGTGTCAAGTGTGTGTAAGGCGGCATAAACACAGCCGTGAAAAGCAGCTAAACCCCATTATAAAAATAAATTACTTTTAAAAACCCATGAAACAAAGACAGGGAAAGAGAGAGAAATTCTTACACAATTCGTTCAGGGGCTGTGATGCAACCTGCATTGACCATATCTAGACCCACAGCTGGATGAGACATAAGGGTGGACACTCTTGGGGCTGAGAGGTTTGGTGAGGTTGGGTGAGCAAACGCAGACCCTTTAAAGTAATACTGCGTGCTACCCATCGCATGGGTCCCAAATCTCCAGGTTCAAGGGCATCTTCCTACATCGAAAACATGCATGAGAAACCCAGAAGATGGTACACCGTGTGATGGGGAAAGGTTTCTAAAACGCACCGCATTTCTCATCTCCTTGTGCTCGGGTTCGCCATTCCAGCCACTTTACTAGCAATCTCCCTACTTGGAGCATCAGCACCTTTAACCTCCTGTTCCGTACAGGTTGCAATTTGTCCTGAGGATGAACGGGAAGACGGGGAACCAATGAGAGACTAGCTCTTGGTGTTGGGACAGGCACAGGTCACTCAATTTTCCCATCAGGAAGAAGAATTAACCACAGGCTCAGCCTGCCCCCCGGAACCAGAACAGGGCCTGAAGCCATCCTGCGCTTTTGCGGCCGACTCCCAAAAAAGCGACTTGTAAAATGGAGCTTCAGGGCACTGCAATTCACAAACCTGCAGAATTATAAATGATAACTCTCGTCCACAAATATATTGAGGGAAGGCAAAGAAGAGGATTTGAAATCAAGGCAGAATTGCAGGAAACAGATTTCAGGAGGTAGATTCGAATCGCCTTTAAAGCACATGAAAAGCGGCAAAACGTTGACAATGATGCCCTTGGCCAAAAAGGGCGTATGCGTTTTTTCCTGAATATATTCAGGAAAAAACGCATACGCCCTTTTTGGCCAACCAAGCAACCTGGAAAGGCAAATCAGCGCTACAAAGAAGTCTCGCTTCCCATCGGTCAAAAGGGACATGCTGAAAAAGGTGTCAAAACCAGAAATGCAGGACAGGCCATGGAGAAATGGGAGCCTTGCTACACTGATGGGCGGGATGTAAATTGCCAACAGCCACTCTGGAGAAGTGTACGGTGTGTCCTGAAACATCTAAAAAACACAGCTTAGAGAGCATAGGGCACTTCTACGCATGGGGGGATAAAGTGGGAAAATTGAAAATCAGCAAGACAGAAGCACCCGAAAGTTTAGGGCTGCTCTGTTGACAAGGACCTCCACTTCCTTCCACCTTAAATATCCCAGGAAAGCGAAAAATGGATAAAAAAGTTGTGGTCCTTATGTACAATGGAATATCACTCAGCCATGAAATCAATGTCATAAGGCTAGTAGCAGCATGATGAGTGGATTTAGGTAAGACGATTCTAAGTGAAATAAGTCACACAGAAAAGGACACTTCTCATAAGGTGTCACTTATAGAGGGAATGTAAAAACCGTTACACTTGAACTGAATTACAAAACAGAACAGAGTCACACATGCAGAAAACACACTATGGCTGCTTAACGGGAAAGGTGAGGTGGGCTGATACATAAAACAAGAGTTTCAAATTAGCTCAGATACCGTTCCATAAACCCAATATGGAATAGACAAGACCTACTCCTTGCTCAGAGAACTGGACTCAACACGCCCGATTCACCGCACAAGAATATATCTGACTAGTAATAATCTTAAAACCTATGTATTGATATCTCTCTGTTAGTGTGTCAAGTGTGTGTAAGGCGGCATAAACACAGCCGTGAAAAGCAGCTAAACCCCATTATAAAAATAAATTACTTTTAAAAACCCATGAAACAAAGACAGGGAAAGAGAGAGAAATTCTTACACAATTCGTTCAGGGGCTGTGATGCAACCTGCATTGACCATATCTAGACCCACAGCTGGATGAGACATAAGGGTGGACACTCTTGGGGCTGAGAGGTTTGGTGAGGTTGGGTGAGCAAACGCAGACCCTTTAAAGTAATACTGCGTGCTACCCATCGCATGGGTCCCAAATCTCCAGGTTCAAGGGCATCTTCCTACATCGAAAACATGCATGAGAAACCCAGAAGATGGTACACCGTGTGATGGGGAAAGGTTTCTAAAACGCACCGCATTTCTCATCTCCTTGTGCTCGGGTTCGCCATTCCAGCCACTTTACTAGCAATCTCCCTACTTGGAGCATCAGCACCTTTAACCTCCTGTTCCGTACAGGTTGCAATTTGTCCTGAGGATGAACGGGAAGACGGGGAACCAATGAGAGACTAGCTCTTGGTGTTGGGACAGGCACAGGTCACTCAATTTTCCCATCAGGAAGAAGAATTAACCACAGGCTCAGCCTGCCCCCCGGAACCAGAACAGGGCCTGAAGCCATCCTGCGCTTTTGCGGCCGACTCCCAAAAAAGCGACTTGTAAAATGGAGCTTCAGGGCACTGCAATTCACAAACCTGCAGAATTATAAATGATAACTCTCGTCCACAAATATATTGAGGGAAGGCAAAGAAGAGGATTTGAAATCAAGGCAGAATTGCAGGAAACAGATTTCAGGAGGTAGATTCGAATCGCCTTTAAAGCACATGAAAAGCGGCAAAACGTTGACAATGATGCCCTTGGCCAAAAAGGGCGTATGCGTTTTTTCCTGAATATATTCAGGAAAAAACGCATACGCCCTTTTTGGCCAACCAAGCAACCTGGAAAGGCAAATCAGCGCTACAAAGAAGTCTCGCTTCCCATCGGTCAAAAGGGACATGCTGAAAAAGGTGTCAAAACCAGAAATGCAGGACAGGCCATGGAGAAATGGGAGCCTTGCTACACTGATGGGCGGGATGTAAATTGCCAACAGCCACTCTGGAGAAGTGTACGGTGTGTCCTGAAACATCTAAAAAACACAGCTTAGAGAGCATAGGGCACTTCTACGCATGGGGGGATAAAGTGGGAAAATTGAAAATCAGCAAGACAGAAGCACCCGAAAGTTTAGGGCTGCTCTGTTGACAAGGACCTCCACTTCCTTCCACCTTAAATATCCCAGGAAAGCGAAAAATGGATAAAAAAGTTGTGGTCCTTATGTACAATGGAATATCACTCAGCCATGAAATCAATGTCATAAGGCTAGTAGCAGCATGATGAGTGGATTTAGGTAAGACGATTCTAAGTGAAATAAGTCACACAGAAAAGGACACTTCTCATAAGGTGTCACTTATAGAGGGAATGTAAAAACCGTTACACTTGAACTGAATTACAAAACAGAACAGAGTCACACATGCAGAAAACACACTATGGCTGCTTAACGGGAAAGGTGAGGTGGGCTGATACATAAAACAAGAGTTTCAAATTAGCTCAGATACCGTTCCATAAACCCAATATGGAATAGACAAGACCTACTCCTTGCTCAGAGAACTGGACTCAACACGCCCGATTCACCGCACAAGAATATATCTGACTAGTAATAATCTTAAAACCTATGTATTGATATCTCTCTGTTAGTGTGTCAAGTGTGTGTAAGGCGGCATAAACACAGCCGTGAAAAGCAGCTAAACCCCATTATAAAAATAAATTACTTTTAAAAACCCATGAAACAAAGACAGGGAAAGAGAGAGAAATTCTTACACAATTCGTTCAGGGGCTGTGATGCAACCTGCATTGACCATATCTAGACCCACAGCTGGATGAGACATAAGGGTGGACACTCTTGGGGCTGAGAGGTTTGGTGAGGTTGGGTGAGCAAACGCAGACCCTTTAAAGTAATACTGCGTGCTACCCATCGCATGGGTCCCAAATCTCCAGGTTCAAGGGCATCTTCCTACATCGAAAACATGCATGAGAAACCCAGAAGATGGTACACCGTGTGATGGGGAAAGGTTTCTAAAACGCACCGCATTTCTCATCTCCTTGTGCTCGGGTTCGCCATTCCAGCCACTTTACTAGCAATCTCCCTACTTGGAGCATCAGCACCTTTAACCTCCTGTTCCGTACAGGTTGCAATTTGTCCTGAGGATGAACGGGAAGACGGGGAACCAATGAGAGACTAGCTCTTGGTGTTGGGACAGGCACAGGTCACTCAATTTTCCCATCAGGAAGAAGAATTAACCACAGGCTCAGCCTGCCCCCCGGAACCAGAACAGGGCCTGAAGCCATCCTGCGCTTTTGCGGCCGACTCCCAAAAAAGCGACTTGTAAAATGGAGCTTCAGGGCACTGCAATTCACAAACCTGCAGAATTATAAATGATAACTCTCGTCCACAAATATATTGAGGGAAGGCAAAGAAGAGGATTTGAAATCAAGGCAGAATTGCAGGAAACAGATTTCAGGAGGTAGATTCGAATCGCCTTTAAAGCACATGAAAAGCGGCAAAACGTTGACAATGATGCCCTTGGCCAAAAAGGGCGTATGCGTTTTTTCCTGAATATATTCAGGAAAAAACGCATACGCCCTTTTTGGCCAACCAAGCAACCTGGAAAGGCAAATCAGCGCTACAAAGAAGTCTCGCTTCCCATCGGTCAAAAGGGACATGCTGAAAAAGGTGTCAAAACCAGAAATGCAGGACAGGCCATGGAGAAATGGGAGCCTTGCTACACTGATGGGCGGGATGTAAATTGCCAACAGCCACTCTGGAGAAGTGTACGGTGTGTCCTGAAACATCTAAAAAACACAGCTTAGAGAGCATAGGGCACTTCTACGCATGGGGGGATAAAGTGGGAAAATTGAAAATCAGCAAGACAGAAGCACCCGAAAGTTTAGGGCTGCTCTGTTGACAAGGACCTCCACTTCCTTCCACCTTAAATATCCCAGGAAAGCGAAAAATGGATAAAAAAGTTGTGGTCCTTATGTACAATGGAATATCACTCAGCCATGAAATCAATGTCATAAGGCTAGTAGCAGCATGATGAGTGGATTTAGGTAAGACGATTCTAAGTGAAATAAGTCACACAGAAAAGGACACTTCTCATAAGGTGTCACTTATAGAGGGAATGTAAAAACCGTTACACTTGAACTGAATTACAAATCAGAACAGAGTCACACATGCAGAAAACACACTATGGCTGCTTAACGGGAAAGGTGAGGTGGGCTGATACATAAAACAAGAGTTTCAAATTAGCTCAGATACCGTTCCATAAACCCAATATGGAATAGACAAGACCTACTCCTTGCTCAGAGAACTGGACTCAACACGCCCGATTCACCGCACAAGAATAAAGCTGACTAGTAATAATCTTAAAACCTATGTATTGATATCTCTCTGTTAGTGTGTCAAGTGTGTGTAAGGCGGCATAAACACAGCCGTGAAAAGCAGCTAAACCCCATTATAAAAATAAATTACTTTTAAAAACCCATGAAACAAAGACAGGGAAAGAGAGAGAAATTCTTACACAATTCGTTCAGGGGCTGTGATGCAACCTGCATTGACCATATCTAGACCCACAGCTGGATGAGACATAAGGGTGGACACTCTTGGGGCTGAGAGGTTTGGTGAGGTTGGGTGAGCAAACGCAGACCCTTTAAAGTAATACTGCGTGCTACCCATCGCATGGGTCCCAAATCTCCAGGTTCAAGGGCATCTTCCTACATCGAAAACATGCATGAGAAACCCAGAAGATGGTACACCGTGTGATGGGGAAAGGTTTCTAAAACGCACCGCATTTCTCATCTCCTTGTGCTCGGGTTCGCCATTCCAGCCACTTTACTAGCAATCTCCCTACTTGGAGCATCAGCACCTTTAACCTCCTGTTCCGTACAGGTTGCAATTTGTCCTGAGGATGAACGGGAAGACGGGGAACCAATGAGAGACTAGCTCTTGGTGTTGGGACAGGCACAGGTCACTCAATTTTCCCATCAGGAAGAAGAATTAACCACAGGCTCAGCCTGCCCCCCGGAACCAGAACAGGGCCTGAAGCCATCCTGCGCTTTTGCGGCCGACTCCCAAAAAAGCGACTTGTAAAATGGAGCTTCAGGGCACTGCAATTCACAAACCTGCAGAATTATAAATGATAACTCTCGTCCACAAATATATTGAGGGAAGGCAAAGAAGAGGATTTGAAATCAAGGCAGAATTGCAGGAAACAGATTTCAGGAGGTAGATTCGAATCGCCTTTAAAGCACATGAAAAGCGGCAAAACGTTGACAATGATGCCCTTGGCCAAAAAGGGCGTATGCGTTTTTTCCTGAATATATTCAGGAAAAAACGCATACGCCCTTTTTGGCCAACCAAGCAACCTGGAAAGGCAAATCAGCGCTACAAAGAAGTCTCGCTTCCCATCGGTCAAAAGGGACATGCTGAAAAAGGTGTCAAAACCAGAAATGCAGGACAGGCCATGGAGAAATGGGAGCCTTGCTACACTGATGGGCGGGATGTAAATTGCCAACAGCCACTCTGGAGAAGTGTACGGTGTGTCCTGAAACATCTAAAAAACACAGCTTAGAGAGCATAGGGCACTTCTACGCATGGGGGGATAAAGTGGGAAAATTGAAAATCAGCAAGACAGAAGCACCCGAAAGTTTAGGGCTGCTCTGTTGACAAGGACCTCCACTTCCTTCCACCTTAAATATCCCAGGAAAGCGAAAAATGGATAAAAAAGTTGTGGTCCTTATGTACAATGGAATATCACTCAGCCATGAAATCAATGTCATAAGGCTAGTAGCAGCATGATGAGTGGATTTAGGTAAGACGATTCTAAGTGAAATAAGTCACACAGAAAAGGACACTTCTCATAAGGTGTCACTTATAGAGGGAATGTAAAAACCGTTACAGTTGAACTGAATTACAAAACAGAACAGAGTCACACATGCAGAAAACACACTATGGCTGCTTAACGGGAAAGGTGAGGTGGGCTGATACATAAAACAAGAGTTTCAAATTAGCTCAGATACCGTTCCATAAACCCAATATGGAATAGACAAGACCTACTCCTTGCTCAGAGAACTGGACTCAACACGCCCGATTCACCGCACAAGAATATATCTGACTAGTAATAATCTTAAAACCTATGTATTGATATCTCTCTGTTAGTGTGTCAAGTGTGTGTAAGGCGGCATAAACACAGCCGTGAAAAGCAGCTAAACCCCATTATAAAAATAAATTACTTTTAAAAACCCATGAAACAAAGACAGGGAAAGAGAGAGAAATTCTTACACAATTCGTTCAGGGGCTGTGATGCAACCTGCATTGACCATATCTAGACCCACAGCTGGATGAGACATAAGGGTGGACACTCTTGGGGCTGAGAGGTTTGGTGAGGTTGGGTGAGCAAACGCAGACCCTTTAAAGTAATACTGCGTGCTACCCATCGCATGGGTCCCAAATCTCCAGGTTCAAGGGCATCTTCCTACATCGAAAACATGCATGAGAAACCCAGAAGATGGTACACCGTGTGATGGGGAAAGGTTTCTAAAACGCACCGCATTTCTCATCTCCTTGTGCTCGGGTTTGCCATTCCAGCCACTTTACTAGCAATCTCCCTACTTGGAGCATCAGCACCTTTAACCTCCTGTTCCGTACAGGTTGCAATTTGTCCTGAGGATGAACGGGAAGACGGGGAACCAATGAGAGACTAGCTCTTGGTGTTGGGACAGGCACAGGTCACTCAATTTTCCCATCAGGAAGAAGAATTAACCACAGGCTCAGCCTGCCCCCCGGAACCAGAACAGGGCCTGAAGCCATCCTGCGCTTTTGCGGCCGACTCCCAAAAAAGCGACTTGTAAAATGGAGCTTCAGGGCACTGCAATTCACAAACCTGCAGAATTATAAATGATAACTCTCGTCCACAAATATATTGAGGGAAGGCAAAGAAGAGGATTTGAAATCAAGGCAGAATTGCAGGAAACAGATTTCAGGAGGTAGATTCGAATCGCCTTTAAAGCACATGAAAAGCGGCAAAACGTTGACAATGATGCCCTTGGCCAAAAAGGGCGTATGCGTTTTTTCCTGAATATATTCAGGAAAAAACGCATACGCCCTTTTTGGCCAACCAAGCAACCTGGAAAGGCAAATCAGCGCTACAAAGAAGTCTCGCTTCCCATCGGTCAAAAGGGACATGCTGAAAAAGGTGTCAAAACCAGAAATGCAGGACAGGCCATGGAGAAATGGGAGCCTTGCTACACTGATGGGCGGGATGTAAATTGCCAACAGCCACTCTGGAGAAGTGTACGGTGTGTCCTGAAACATCTAAAAAACACAGCTTAGAGAGCATAGGGCACTTCTACGCATGGGGGGATAAAGTGGGAAAATTGAAAATCAGCAAGACACAAGCACCCGAAAGTTTAGGGCTGCTCTGTTGACAAGGACCTCCACTTCCTTCCACCTTAAATATCCCAGGAAAGCGAAAAATGGATAAAAAAGTTGTGGTCCTTATGTACAATGGAATATCACTCAGCCATGAAATCAATGTCATAAGGCTAGTAGCAGCATGATGAGTGGATTTAGGTAAGACGATTCTAAGTGAAATAAGTCACACAGAAAAGGACACTTCTCATAAGGTGTCACTTATAGAGGGAATGTAAAAACCGTTACACTTGAACTGAATTACAAAACAGAACAGAGTCACACATGCAGAAAACACACTATGGCTGCTTAACGGGAAAGGTGAGGTGGGCTGATACATAAAACAAGAGTTTCAAATTAGCTCAGATACCGTTCCATAAACCCAATATGGAATAGACAAGACCTACTCCTTGCTCAGAGAACTGGACTCAACACGCCCGATTCACCGCACAAGAATATATCTGACTAGTAATAATCTTAAAACCTATGTATTGATATCTCTCTGTTAGTGTGTCAAGTGTGTGTAAGGCGGCATAAACACAGCCGTGAAAAGCAGCTAAACCCCATTATAAAAATAAATTACTTTTAAAAACCCATGAAACAAAGACAGGGAAAGAGAGAGAAATTCTTACACAATTCGTTCAGGGGCTGTGATGCAACCTGCATTGACCATATCTAGACCCACAGCTGGATGAGACATAAGGGTGGACACTCTTGGGGCTGAGAGGTTTGGTGAGGTTGGGTGAGCAAACGCAGACCCTTTAAAGTAATACTGCGTGCTACCCATCGCATGGGTCCCAAATCTCCAGGTTCAAGGGCATCTTCCTACATCGAAAACATGCATGAGAAACCCAGAAGATGGTACACCGTGTGATGGGGAAAGGTTTCTAAAACGCACCGCATTTCTCATCTCCTTGTGCTCGGGTTCGCCATTCCAGCCACTTTACTAGCAATCTCCCTACTTGGAGCATCAGCACCTTTAACCTCCTGTTCCGTACAGGTTGCAATTTGTCCTGAGGATGAACGGGAAGACGGGGAACCAATGAGAGACTAGCTCTTGGTGTTGGGACAGGCACAGGTCACTCAATTTTCCCATCAGGAAGAAGAATTAACCACAGGCTCAGCCTGCCCCCCGGAACCAGAACAGGGCCTGAAGCCATCCTGCGCTTTTGCGGCCGACTCCCAAAAAAGCGACTTGTAAAATGGAGCTTCAGGGCACTGCAATTCACAAACCTGCAGAATTATAAATGATAACTCTCGTCCACAAATATATTGAGGGAAGGCAAAGAAGAGGATTTGAAATCAAGGCAGAATTGCAGGAAACAGATTTCAGGAGGTAGATTCGAATCGCCTTTAAAGCACATGAAAAGCGGCAAAACGTTGACAATGATGCCCTTGGCCAAAAAGGGCGTATGCGTTTTTTCCTGAATATATTCAGGAAAAAACGCATACGCCCTTTTTGGCCAACCAAGCAACCTGGAAAGGCAAATCAGCGCTACAAAGAAGTCTCGCTTCCCATCGGTCAAAAGGGACATGCTGAAAAAGGTGTCAAAACCAGAAATGCAGGACAGGCCATGGAGAAATGGGAGCCTTGCTACACTGATGGGCGGGATGTAAATTGCCAACAGCCACTCTGGAGAAGTGTACGGTGTGTCCTGAAACATCTAAAAAACACAGCTTAGAGAGCATAGGGCACTTCTACGCATGGGGGGATAACGTGGGAAAATTGAAAATCAGCAAGACACAAGCACCCGAAAGTTTAGGGCTGCTCTGTTGACAAGGACCTCCACTTCCTTCCACCTTAAATATCCCAGGAAAGCGAAAAATGGATAAAAAAGTTGTGGTCCTTATGTACAATGGAATATCACTCAGCCATGAAATCAATGTCATAAGGCTAGTAGCAGCATGATGAGTGGATTTAGGTAAGACGATTCTAAGTGAAATAAGTCACACAGAAAAGGACACTTCTCATAAGGTGTCACTTATAGAGGGAATGTAAAAACCGTTACAGTTGAACTGAATTACAAAACAGAACAGAGTCACACATGCAGAAAACACACTATGGCTGCTTAACGGGAAAGGTGAGGTGGGCTGATACATAAAACAAGAGTTTCAAATTAGCTCAGATACCGTTCCATAAACCCAATATGGAATAGACAAGACCTACTCCTTGCTCAGAGAACTGGACTCAACACGCCCGATTCACCGCACAAGAATATATCTGACTAGTAATAATCTTAAAACCTATGTATTGATATCTCTCTGTTAGTGTGTCAAGTGTGTGTAAGGCGGCATAAACACAGCCGTGAAAAGCAGCTAAACCCCATTATAAAAATAAATTACTTTTAAAAACCCATGAAACAAAGACAGGGAAAGAGAGAGAAATTCTTACACAATTCGTTCAGGGGCTGTGATGCAACCTGCATTGACCATATCTAGACCCACAGCTGGATGAGACATAAGGGTGGACACTCTTGGGGCTGAGAGGTTTGGTGAGGTTGGGTGAGCAAACGCAGACCCTTTAAAGTAATACTGCGTGCTACCCATCGCATGGGTCCCAAATCTCCAGGTTCAAGGGCATCTTCCTACATCGAAAACATGCATGAGAAACCCAGAAGATGGTACACCGTGTGATGGGGAAAGGTTTCTAAAACGCACCTCATTTCTCATCTCCTTGTGCTCGGGTTCGCCATTCCAGCCACTTTACTAGCAATCTCCCTACTTGGAGCATCAGCACCTTTAACCTCCTGTTCCGTACAGGTTGCAATTTGTCCTGAGGATGAACGGGAAGACGGGAAACCAATGAGAGACTAGCTCTTGGTGTTGGGACAGGCACAGGTCACTCTATTTTCCCATCAGGAAGAAGAATTAACCACAGGCTCAGCCTGCCCCCCGGAACCAGAACAGGGCCTGAAGCCATCCTGCGCTTTTGCGGCCGGCTCCCAAAAAAGCGACTTGTAAAATGCAGCTTCAGGGCACTGCAATTCACAAACCTGCAGAGTTATAAATGATAACTCTCGTCCACAAATATATTGAGGGAAGGCAAAGAAGAGGATTTGAAATCAAGGCAGAATTGCAGGAAACTGATTTCAGGAGGTAGATTCGAATCGCCTTTAAAGCACATGAAAAGCGGCAAAACGTTGACAATGATGCCCTTGGCCAAAAAGGGCGTATGCGTTTTTTCCTGAATATATTCAGGAAAAAACGCATACGCCCTTTTTGGCCAACCAAGCAACCTGGAAAGGCAAATCAGCGCTACAAAGAAGTCTCGCTTCCCATCGGTCAAAAGGGCCATGCTGAAAAATGTGTCAAAACCAGAAATGCAGGACAGGCCATGGAGAAATGGGAGCCTTGCTACACTGATGGGCGGGATGTAAATTGCCAACAGCCACTCTGGAGAAGTGTACGGTGTGTCCTGAAACATCTAAAAAACACAGCTTAGAGAGCATAGGGCACTTCCACACATGGGGGGATAAAGTGGGAAAATTGAAAATCAGCAAGACACAAGCACCCCAAAGTTTAGGGCTGCTCTGTTGACAAGGACCTCCACTTCATTCCACCTTAAATATCCCAGGAAAGCGAAAAATGGATAAAAAAGTTGTGGTCCTTATGTACAATGGAATATCACTCAGCCATGAAATCAATGTCATAAGGCTAGTAGCAGCATGATGAGTGGATTTAGGTAAGACGATTCTAAGTGAAATAAGTCACACAGAAAAGGACACTTCTCATAAGGTGTCACTTATAGAGGGAATGTAAAAGCCGTTACACTTGAACTGAATTACAAAACAGAACAGAGTCACACATGCAGAAAAAAACTATGGCTGCTTAACGGGAAAGGTGAGGTGGGGTGATACATAAAACAAGAGTTTCAAATTAGCTCAGATACCGTTCCATAAACCCAATATGGAATAGACAAGACCTACTCCTTGCTCAGAGAACTGGACTCAACACGCCCGATTCACCGCACAAGAATATATCTGACTAGTAATAATCTTAAAACCTATGTATTGATATCTCTCTGTTAGTGTGTCAAGTGTGTGTAAGGCGGCATAAACACGGCCGTGAAAAGCAGCTAAACCCCATTATAAAAATAAATTACTTTTAAAAACCCATGAAACAAAGACAGGGAAAGAGAGAGAAATTCTTACACAATTCGTTCGGGGGCTGTGATGCAACCTGGATTGACCATATCTAGACCCACAGCTGGATGAGACATAAGGGTGGACACTCTTGGGGCTGAGAGGTTTGGTGAGGTTGGGTGAGCAAACGCAGACCCTTTAAAGTAATACTGCGTGCTACCCATCGCATGGGTCCCAAATCTCCAGGTTCAAGGGCATCTTCCTACATCGAAAACATGCATGAGAAACCCAGAAGATGGTACACCGTGTGATGGGGAAAGGTTTCTAAAACGCACCTCATTTCTCACCTCCTTGTGCTCGTGTTCGCCATTCCAGCCACTTTACTAGCAATCTCCCTACTTGGAGCATCAGCACCTTTAACCTCCTGTTCCGTACAGGTTGCAATTTGTCCTGAGGATGAACGGGAAGACGGGAAACCAATGAGAGACTAGCTCTTGGTGTTGGGACAGGCACAGGTCACTCTATTTTCCCATCAGGAAGAAGAATTAACCACAGGCTCAGCCTGCCCCCCGGAACCAGAACAGGGCCTGAAGCCATCCTGCGCTTTTGCGGCCGGCTCCCAAAAAAGCGACTTGTAAAATGGAGCTTCAGGGCACTGCAATTCACAAACCTGCAGAGTTATAAATGATAACTCTCGTCCACAAATATATTGAGGGAAGGCAAAGAAGAGGATTTGAAATCAAGGCAGAATTGCAGGAAACAGATTTCAGGAGGTAGATTCGAATCGCCTTTAAAGCACATGAAAAGCGGCAAAACGTTGACAATGATGCCCTTGGCCAAAAAGGGCGTATGCGTTTTTTCCTGAATATATTCAGGAAAAAACGCATACGCCCTTTTTGGCCAACCAAGCAACCTGGAAAGGCAAATCAGCGCTACAAAGAAGTCTCGCTTCCCATCGGTCAAAAGGGCCATGCTGAAAAAAGTGTCAAAACCAGAAATGCAGGACAGGCCATGGAGAAATGGGAGCCTTGCTACACTGATGGGCGGGATGTAAATTGCCAACAGCCACTCTGGAGAAGTGTACGGTGTGTCCTGAAACATCTAAAAAACACAGCTTAGAGAGCATAGGGCACTTCCACACATGGGGGGATAAAGTGGGAAAATTGAAAATCAGCAAGACACAAGCACCCCAAAGTTTAGGGCTGCTCTGTTGACAAGGACCTCCACTTCATTCCACCTTAAATATCCCAGGAAAGTGAAAAATGTATAAAAAAGTTGTGGTCCTTATGTACAATGGAATATCACTCAGCCATGAAATCAATGTCATAAGGCTAGTAGCAGCATGATGAGTGGATTTAGGTAAGACGATTCTAAGTGAAATAAGTCACACAGAAAAGGACACTTCTCATAAGGTGTCACTTATAGAGGGAATGTAAAAACCGTTACACTTGAACTGAATTACAAAACAGAACAGAGTCACACATGCAGAAAACACACTATGGCTGCTTAACGGGAAAGGTGAGGTGGGGTGATACATAAAACATGAGTTTCAAATTAGCTCAGATACCGTTCCATAAACCCAATATGTAATAGACAAGACCTACTCCTTGCTCAGAGAACTGGACTCAACACGCCCGATTCACCGCACAAGAATATATCTGACTAGTAATAATCTTAAAACCTATGTATTGATATCTCTCTGTTAGTGTGTCAAGTGTGTGTAAGGCGGCATAAACACAGCCGTGAAAAGCAGCTAAACCCCATTATAAAAATAAATTACTTTTAAAAACCCATGAAACAAAGACAGGGAAAGAGAGAGAAATTCTTACACAATTCGTTCAGGGGCTGTGATGCAACCTGCATTGACCATATCTAGACCCACAGCTGGATGAGACATAAGGGTGGACACTCTTTGGGCTGAGAGGTTTGGTGAGGTTGGGTGAGCAAACGCAGACCCTTTAAAGTAATACTGCGTGCTACCCATCACATGGGTCCCAAATCTCCAGGTTCTAGGGCATCTTCCTACATCGAAAACATGCATGAGAAACCCAGAAGATGGTACACCGTGTGATGGGGAAAGGTTTCTAAAACGCACCGCATTTCTCACCTCCTTGTGCTCGGGTTCGCCATTCCAGCCACTTTACTAGCAATCTCCCTACTTGGAGCATCAGCACCTTTAACCTCCTGTTCCGTACAGGTTGCAATTTGTCCTGAGGATGAACGGGAAGACGGGGAACCAATGAGAGACTAGCTCTTGGTGTTGGGACAGGCACAGGTCACTCTATTTTCCCATCAGGAAGAAGAATTAACCACAGGCTCAGCCTGCCCCCCGGAACCAGAACAGGGCCTGAAGCCATCCTGCGCTTTTGCGGCCGACTCCCAAAAAAGCGACTTGTAAAATGGAGCTTCAGGGCACTGCAATTCACAAACCTGCAGAGTTATAAATGATAACTCTCGTCCACAAATATATTGAGGGAAGGCAAAGAAGAGGATTTGAAATCAAGGCAGAATTGCAGGAAACAGATTTCAGGAGGTAGATTCGAATCGCCTTTAAAGCACATGAAAAGCGGCAAAACGTTGACAATGATGCCCTTGGCCAAAAAGGGCGTATGCGTTTTTTCCTGAATATATTCAGGAAAAAACGCATACGCCCTTTTTGGCCAACCAAGCAACCTGGAAAGGCAAATCAGCGCTACAAAGAAGTCTCGCTTCCCATCGGTCAAAAGGGCCATGCTGAAAAAAGTGTCAAAACCAGAAATGCAGGACAGGCCATGGAGAAATGGGAGCCTTGCTACACTGATGGGCGGGATGTAAATTGCCAACAGCCACTCTGGAGAAGTGTACGGTGTGTCCTGAAACATCTAAAAAACACAGCTTAGAGAGCATAGGGCACTTCCACACATGGGGGGATAAAGTGGGAAAATTGAAAATCAGCAAGACACAAGCACCCCAAAGTTTAGGGCTGCTCTGTTGACAAGGACCTCCACTTCATTCCACCTTAAATATCCCAGGAAAGTGAAAAATGGATAAAAAAGTTGTGGTCCTTATGTACAATGGAATATCACTCAGCCATGAAATCAATGTCATAAGGCTAGTAGCAGCATGATGAGTGGATTTAGGTAAGACGATTCTAAGTGAAATAAGTCACACAGAAAAGGACACTTCTCATAAGGTGTCACTTATAGAGGGAATGTAAAAACCGTTACACTTGAACTGAATTACAAAACAGAACAGAGTCACACATGCAGAAAACACACTATGGCTGCTTAACGGGAAAGGTGAGGTGGGGTGATACATAAAACATGAGTTTCAAATTAGCTCAGATACCGTTCCATAAACCCAATATGTAATAGACAAGACCTACTCCTTGCTCAGAGAACTGGACTCAACACGCCCGATTCACCGCACAAGAATATATCTGACTAGTAATAATCTTAAAACCTATGTATTGATATTTCTCTGTTAGTGTCTCAAGTGTGTGTAAGGCGGCATAAACACAGCCGTGAAAAGCAGCTAAACCCCATTATAAAAATAAATTACTTTTAAAAACCCATGAAACAAAGACAGGGAAAGAGAGAGAAATTCTTACACAATTCGTTCAGGGGCTGTGATGCAACCTGCATTGACCATATCTAGACCCACAGCTGGATGAGACATAAGGGTGGACACTCTTTGGGCTGAGAGGTTTGGTGAGGTTGGGTGAGCAAACGCAGACCCTTTAAAGTAATACTGCGTGCTACCCATCACATGGGTCCCAAATCTCCAGGTTCTAGGGCATCTTCCTACATCGAAAACATGCATGAGAAACCCAGAAGATGGTACACCGTGTGATGGGGAAAGGTTTCTAAAACGCACCGCATTTCTCATCTCCTTGTGCTCGGGTTCGCCATTCCAGCCACTTTACTAGCAATCTCCCTACTTGGAGCATCAGCACCTTTAACCTCCTGTTCCGTACAGGTTGCAATTTGTCCTGAGGATGAACGGGAAGACGGGGAACCAATGAGAGACTAGCTCTTGGTGTTGGGACAGGCACAGGTCACTCTATTTTCCCATCAGGAAGAAGAATTAACCACAGGCTCAGCCTGCCCCCCGGAACCAGAACAGGGCCTGAAGCCATCCTGCGCTTTTGCGGCCGACTCCCAAAAAAGCGACTTGTAAAATGGAGCTTCAGGGCACTGCAATTCACAAACCTGCAGAGTTATAAATGATAACTCTCGTCCACAAATATATTGAGGGAAGGCAAAGAAGAGGATTTGAAATCAAGGCAGAATTGCAGGAAACAGATTTCAGGAGGTAGATTCGAATCGCCTTTAAAGCACATGAAAAGCGGCAAAACGTTGACAATGATGCCCTTGGCCAAAAAGGGCGTATGCGTTTTTTCCTGAATATATTCAGGAAAAAACGCATACGCCCTTTTTGGCCAACCAAGCAACCTGGAAAGGCAAATCAGCGCTACAAAGAAGTCTCGCTTCCCATCGGTCAAAAGGGCCATGCTGAAAAAAGTGTCAAAACCAGAAATGCAGGACAGGCCATGGAGAAATGGGAGCCTTGCTACACTGATGGGCGGGATGTAAATTGCCAACAGCCACTCTGGAGAAGTGTACGGTGTGTCCTGAAACATCTAAAAAACACAGCTTAGAGAGCATAGGGCACTTCCACACATGGGGGGATAAAGTGGGAAAATTGAAAATCAGCAAGACACAAGCACCCCAAAGTTTAGGGCTGCTCTGTTGACAAGGACCTCCACTTCATTCCACCTTAAATATCCCAGGAAAGTGAAAAATGGATAAAAAAGTTGTGGTCCTTATGTACAATGGAATATCACTCAGCCATGAAATCAATGTCATAAGGCTAGTAGCAGCATGATGAGTGGATTTAGGTAAGACGATTCTAAGTGAAATAAGTCACACAGAAAAGGACACTTCTCATAAGGTGTCACTTATAGAGGGAATGTAAAAACCGTTACACTTGAACTGAATTACAAAACAGAACAGAGTCACACATGCAGAAAACACACTATGGCTGCTTAACGGGAAAGGTGAGGTGGGGTGATACATAAAACATGAGTTTCAAATTAGCTCAGATACCGTTCCATAAACCCAATATGTAATAGACAAGACCTACTCCTTGCTCAGAGAACTGGACTCAACACGCCCGATTCACCGCACAAGAATATATCTGACTAGTAATAATCTTAAAACCTATGTATTGATATTTCTCTGTTAGTGTCTCAAGTGTGTGTAAGGCGGCATAAACACAGCCGTGAAAAGCAGCTAAACCCCATTATAAAAATAAATTACTTTTAAAAACCCATGAAACAAAGACAGGGAAAGAGAGAGAAATTCTTACACAATTCGTTCAGGGGCTGTGATGCAACCTGCATTGACCATATCTAGACCCACAGCTGGATGAGACATAAGGGTGGACACTCTTTGGGCTGAGAGGTTTGGTGAGGTTGGGTGAGCAAACGCAGACCCTTTAAAGTAATACTGCGTGCTACCCATCACATGGGTCCCAAATCTCCAGGTTCTAGGGCATCTTCCTACATCGAAAACATGCATGAGAAACCCAGAAGATGGTACACCGTGTGATGGGGAAAGGTTTCTAAAACGCACCGCATTTCTCATCTCCTTGTGCTCGGGTTCGCCATTCCAGCCACTTTACTAGCAATCTCCCTACTTGGAGCATCAGCACCTTTAACCTCCTGTTCCGTACAGGTTGCAATTTGTCCTGAGGATGAACGGGAAGACGGGGAACCAATGAGAGACTAGCTCTTGGTGTTGGGACAGGCACAGGTCACTCAATTTTCCCATCAGGAAGAAGAATTAACCACATGCTCAGCCTGCCCCCCGGAACCAGAACAGGGCCTGAAGCCATCCTGCGCTTTTGCGGCCGACTCCCAAAAAAGCGACTTGTAAAATGGAGCTTCAGGGCACTGCAATTCACAAACCTGCAGAATTATAAATGATAACTCTCGTCCACAAATATATTGAGGGAAGGCAAAGAAGAGGATTTGAAATCAAGGCAGAATTGCAGGAAACAGATTTCAGGAGGTAGATTCGAATCGCCTTTAAAGCACATGAAAAGCGGCAAAACGTTGACAATGATGCCCTTGGCCAAAAAGGGCGTATGCGTTTTTTCCTGAATATATTCAGGAAAAAACGCATACGCCCTTTTTGGCCAACCAAGCAACCTGGAAAGGCAAATCAGCGCTACAAAGAAGTCTCGCTTCCCATCGGTCAAAAGGGACATGCTGAAAAAGGTGTCAAAACCAGAAATGCAGGACAGGCCATGGAGAAATGGAAGCCTTGCTACACTGATGGGCGGGGTGTAAATTGCCAACAGCCACTCTGGAGTAGTGTACGGTGTGTCCTGAAACATCTAAAAAACACAGCTTAGAGAGCATAGGGCACTTCTACGCATGGGGGGATAAAGTGGGAAAATTGAAAATCAGCAAGACACAAGCACCCGAAAGTTTAGGGCTGCTCTGTTGACAAGGACCTCCACTTCCTTCCACCTTAAATATCCCAGGAAAGCGAAAAATGGATAAAAAAGTTGTGGTCCTTATGTACAATGGAATATCACTCAGCCATGAAATCAATGTCATAAGGCTAGTAGCAGCATGATGAGTGGATTTAGGTAAGACGATTCTAAGTGAAATAAGTCACACAGAAAAGGACACTTCTCATAAGGTGTCACTTATAGAGGGAATGTAAAAACCGTTACAGTTGAACTGAATTACAAAACAGAACAGAGTCACACATGCAGAAAACACACTATGGCTGCTTAACGGGAAAGGTGAGGTGGGCTGATACATAAAACAAGAGTTTCAAATTAGCTCAGATACCGTTCCATAAACCCAATATGGAATAGACAAGACCTACTCCTTGCTCAGAGAACTGGACTCAACACGCCCGATTCACCGCACAAGAATATATCTGACTAGTAATAATCTTAAAACCTATGTATTGATATCTCTCTGTTAGTGTGTCAAGTGTGTGTAAGGCGGCATAAACACAGCCGTGAAAAGCAGCTAAACCCCATTATAAAAATAAATTACTTTTAAAAACCCATGAAACAAAGACAGGGAAAGAGAGAGAAATTCTTACACAATTCGTTCAGGGGCTGTGATGCAACCTGCATTGACCATATCTAGACCCACAGCTGGATGAGACATAAGGGTGGACACTCTTGGGGCTGAGAGGTTTGGTGAGGTTGGGTGAGCAAACGCAGACCCTTTAAAGTAATACTGCGTGCTACCCATCGCATGGGTCCCAAATCTCCAGGTTCAAGGGCATCTTCCTACATCGAAAACATGCATGAGAAACCCAGAAGATGGTACACCGTGTGATGGGGAAAGGTTTCTAAAACGCACCTCATTTCTCATCTCCTTGTGCTCGGGTTCGCCATTCCAGCCACTTTACTAGCAATCTCCCTACTTGGAGCATCAGCACCTTTAACCTCCTGTTCCGTACAGGTTGCAATTTGTCCTGAGGATGAACGGGAAGACGGGAAACCAATGAGAGACTAGCTCTTGGTGTTGGGACAGGCACAGGTCACTCTATTTTCCCATCAGGAAGAAGAATTAACCACAGGCTCAGCCTGCCCCCCGGAACCAGAACAGGGCCTGAAGCCATCCTGCGCTTTTGCGGCCGGCTCCCAAAAAAGCGACTTGTAAAATGCAGCTTCAGGGCACTGCAATTCACAAACCTGCAGAGTTATAAATGATAACTCTCGTCCACAAATATATTGAGGGAAGGCAAAGAAGAGGATTTGAAATCAAGGCAGAATTGCAGGAAACTGATTTCAGGAGGTAGATTCGAATCGCCTTTAAAGCACATGAAAAGCGGCAAAACGTTGACAATGATGCCCTTGGCCAAAAAGGGCGTATGCGTTTTTTCCTGAATATATTCAGGAAAAAACGCATACGCCCTTTTTGGCCAACCAAGCAACCTGGAAAGGCAAATCAGCGCTACAAAGAAGTCTCGCTTCCCATCGGTCAAAAGGGCCATGCTGAAAAATGTGTCAAAACCAGAAATGCAGGACAGGCCATGGAGAAATGGGAGCCTTGCTACACTGATGGGCGGGATGTAAATTGCCAACAGCCACTCTGGAGAAGTGTACGGTGTGTCCTGAAACATCTAAAAAACACAGCTTAGAGAGCATAGGGCACTTCCACACATGGGGGGATAAAGTGGGAAAATTGAAAATCAGCAAGACAGAAGCACCCCAAAGTTTAGGGCTGCTCTGTTGACAAGGACCTCCACTTCATTCCACCTTAAATATCCCAGGAAAGCGAAAAATGGATAAAAAAGTTGTGGTCCTTATGTACAATGGAATATCACTCAGCCATGAAATCAATGTCATAAGGCTAGTAGCAGCATGATGAGTGGATTTAGGTAAGACGATTCTAAGTGAAATAAGTCACACAGAAAAGGACACTTCTCATAAGGTGTCACTTATAGAGGGAATGTAAAAGCCGTTACACTTGAACTGAATTACAAAACAGAACAGAGTCACACATGCAGAAAAAAACTATGGCTGCTTAACGGGAAAGGTGAGGTGGGGTGATACATAAAACAAGAGTTTCAAATTAGCTCAGATACCGTTCCATAAACCCAATATGGAATAGACAAGACCTACTCCTTGCTCAGAGAACTGGACTCAACACGCCCGATTCACCGCACAAGAATATATCTGACTAGTAATAATCTTAAAACCTATGTATTGATATCTCTCTGTTAGTGTGTCAAGTGTGTGTAAGGCGGCATAAACACGGCCGTGAAAAGCAGCTAAACCCCATTATAAAAATAAATTACTTTTAAAAACCCATGAAACAAAGACAGGGAAAGAGAGAGAAATTCTTACACAATTCGTTCGGGGGCTGTGATGCAACCTGGATTGACCATATCTAGACCCACAGCTGGATGAGACATAAGGGTGGACACTCTTGGGGCTGAGAGGTTTGGTGAGGTTGGGTGAGCAAACGCAGACCCTTTAAAGTAATACTGCGTGCTACCCATCGCATGGGTCCCAAATCTCCAGGTTCAAGGGCATCTTCCTACATCGAAAACATGCATGAGAAACCCAGAAGATGGTACACCGTGTGATGGGGAAAGGTTTCTAAAACGCACCTCATTTCTCACCTCCTTGTGCTCGTGTTCGCCATTCCAGCCACTTTACTAGCAATCTCCCTACTTGGAGCATCAGCACCTTTAACCTCCTGTTCCGTACAGGTTGCAATTTGTCCTGAGGATGAACGGGAAGACGGGAAACCAATGAGAGACTAGCTCTTGGTGTTGGGACAGGCACAGGTCACTCTATTTTCCCATCAGGAAGAAGAATTAACCACAGGCTCAGCCTGCCCCCCGGAACCAGAACAGGGCCTGAAGCCATCCTGCGCTTTTGCGGCCGGCTCCCAAAAAAGCGACTTGTAAAATGGAGCTTCAGGGCACTGCAATTCACAAACCTGCAGAGTTATAAATGATAACTCTCGTCCACAAATATATTGAGGGAAGGCAAAGAAGAGGATTTGAAATCAAGGCAGAATTGCAGGAAACAGATTTCAGGAGGTAGATTCGAATCGCCTTTAAAGCACATGAAAAGCGGCAAAACGTTGACAATGATGCCCTTGGCCAAAAAGGGCGTATGCGTTTTTTCCTGAATATATTCAGGAAAAAACGCATACGCCCTTTTTGGCCAACCAAGCAACCTGGAAAGGCAAATCAGCGCTACAAAGAAGTCTCGCTTCCCATCGGTCAAAAGGGCCATGCTGAAAAAAGTGTCAAAACCAGAAATGCAGGACAGGCCATGGAGAAATGGGAGCCTTGCTACACTGATGGGCGGGATGTAAATTGCCAACAGCCACTCTGGAGAAGTGTACGGTGTGTCCTGAAACATCTAAAAAACACAGCTTAGAGAGCATAGGGCACTTCCACACATGGGGGGATAAAGTGGGAAAATTGAAAATCAGCAAGACACAAGCACCCCAAAGTTTAGGGCTGCTCTGTTGACAAGGACCTCCACTTCATTCCACCTTAAATATCCCAGGAAAGTGAAAAATGTATAAAAAAGTTGTGGTCCTTATGTACAATGGAATATCACTCAGCCATGAAATCAATGTCATAAGGCTAGTAGCAGCATGATGAGTGGATTTAGGTAAGACGATTCTAAGTGAAATAAGTCACACAGAAAAGGACACTTCTCATAAGGTGTCACTTATAGAGGGAATGTAAAAACCGTTACACTTGAACTGAATTACAAAACAGAACAGAGTCACACATGCAGAAAACACACTATGGCTGCTTAACGGGAAAGGTGAGGTGGGGTGATACATAAAACATGAGTTTCAAATTAGCTCAGATACCGTTCCATAAACCCAATATGTAATAGACAAGACCTACTCCTTGCTCAGAGAACTGGACTCAACACGCCCGATTCACCGCACAAGAATATATCTGACTAGTAATAATCTTAAAACCTATGTATTGATATTTCTCTGTTAGTGTCTCAAGTGTGTGTAAGGCGGCATAAACACAGCCGTGAAAAGCAGCTAAACCCCATTATAAAAATAAATTACTTTTAAAAACCCATGAAACAAAGACAGGGAAAGAGAGAGAAATTCTTACACAATTCGTTCAGGGGCTGTGATGCAACCTGCATTGACCATATCTAGACCCACAGCTGGATGAGACATAAGGGTGGACACTCTTTGGGCTGAGAGGTTTGGTGAGGTTGGGTGAGCAAACGCAGACCCTTTAAAGTAATACTGCGTGCTACCCATCACATGGGTCCCAAATCTCCAGGTTCTAGGGCATCTTCCTACATCGAAAACATGCATGAGAAACCCAGAAGATGGTACACCGTGTGATGGGGAAAGGTTTCTAAAACGCACCGCATTTCTCATCTCCTTGTGCTCGGGTTCGCCATTCCAGCCACTTTACTAGCAATCTCCCTACTTGGAGCATCAGCACCTTTAACCTCCTGTTCCGTACAGGTTGCAATTTGTCCTGAGGATGAACGGGAAGACGGGGAACCAATGAGAGACTAGCTCTTGGTGTTGGGACAGGCACAGGTCACTCTATTTTCCCATCAGGAAGAAGAATTAACCACAGGCTCAGCCTGCCCCCCGGAACCAGAACAGGGCCTGAAGCCATCCTGCGCTTTTGCGGCCGACTCCCAAAAAAGCGACTTGTAAAATGGAGCTTCAGGGCACTGCAATTCACAAACCTGCAGAGTTATAAATGATAACTCTCGTCCACAAATATATTGAGGGAAGGCAAAGAAGAGGATTTGAAATCAAGGCAGAATTGCAGGAAACAGATTTCAGGAGGTAGATTCGAATCGCCTTTAAAGCACATGAAAAGCGGCAAAACGTTGACAATGATGCCCTTGGCCAAAAAGGGCGTATGCGTTTTTTCCTGAATATATTCAGGAAAAAACGCATACGCCCTTTTTGGCCAACCAAGCAACCTGGAAAGGCAAATCAGCGCTACAAAGAAGTCTCGCTTCCCATCGGTCAAAAGGGCCATGCTGAAAAAAGTGTCAAAACCAGAAATGCAGGACAGGCCATGGAGAAATGGGAGCCTTGCTACACTGATGGGCGGGATGTAAATTGCCAACAGCCACTCTGGAGAAGTGTACGGTGTGTCCTGAAACATCTAAAAAACACAGCTTAGAGAGCATAGGGCACTTCCACACATGGGGGGATAAAGTGGGAAAATTGAAAATCAGCAAGACACAAGCACCCCAAAGTTTAGGGCTGCTCTGTTGACAAGGACCTCCACTTCATTCCACCTTAAATATCCCAGGAAAGTGAAAAATGGATAAAAAAGTTGTGGTCCTTATGTACAATGGAATATCACTCAGCCATGAAATCAATGTCATAAGGCTAGTAGCAGCATGATGAGTGGATTTAGGTAAGACGATTCTAAGTGAAATAAGTCACACAGAAAAGGACACTTCTCATAAGGTGTCACTTATAGAGGGAATGTAAAAACCGTTACACTTGAACTGAATTACAAAACAGAACAGAGTCACACATGCAGAAAACACACTATGGCTGCTTAACGGGAAAGGTGAGGTGGGGTGATACATAAAACATGAGTTTCAAATTAGCTCAGATACCGTTCCATAAACCCAATATGTAATAGACAAGACCTACTCCTTGCTCAGAGAACTGGACTCAACACGCCCGATTCACCGCACAAGAATATATCTGACTAGTAATAATCTTAAAACCTATGTATTGATATTTCTCTGTTAGTGTCTCAAGTGTGTGTAAGGCGGCATAAACACAGCCGTGAAAAGCAGCTAAACCCCATTATAAAAATAAATTACTTTTAAAAACCCATGAAACAAAGACAGGGAAAGAGAGAGAAATTCTTACACAATTCGTTCAGGGGCTGTGATGCAACCTGCATTGACCATATCTAGACCCACAGCTGGATGAGACATAAGGGTGGACACTCTTTGGGCTGAGAGGTTTGGTGAGGTTGGGTGAGCAAACGCAGACCCTTTAAAGTAATACTGCGTGCTACCCATCACATGGGTCCCAAATCTCCAGGTTCTAGGGCATCTTCCTACATCGAAAACATGCATGAGAAACCCAGAAGATGGTACACCGTGTGATGGGGAAAGGTTTCTAAAACGCACCGCATTTCTCATCTCCTTGTGCTCGGGTTCGCCATTCCAGCCACTTTACTAGCAATCTCCCTACTTGGAGCATCAGCACCTTTAACCTCCTGTTCCGTACAGGTTGCAATTTGTCCTGAGGATGAACGGGAAGACGGGGAACCAATGAGAGACTAGCTCTTGGTGTTGGGACAGGCACAGGTCACTCAATTTTCCCATCAGGAAGAAGAATTAACCACATGCTCAGCCTGCCCCCCGGAACCAGAACAGGGCCTGAAGCCATCCTGCGCTTTTGCGGCCGACTCCCAAAAAAGCGACTTGTAAAATGGAGCTTCAGGGCACTGCAATTCACAAACCTGCAGAATTATAAATGATAACTCTCGTCCACAAATACATTGAGGGAAGGCAAAGAAGAGGATTTGAAATCAAGGCAGAATTGCAGGAAACAGATTTCAGGAGGTAGATTCGAATCGCCTTTAAAGCACATGAAAAGCGGCAAAACGTTGACAATGATGCCCTTGGCCAAAAAGGGCGTATGCGTTTTTTCCTGAATATATTCAGGAAAAAACGCATACGCCCTTTTTGGCCAACCAAGCAACCTGGAAAGGCAAATCAGCGCTACAAAGAAGTCTCGCTTCCCATCGGTCAAAAGGGACATGCTGAAAAAGGTGTCAAAACCAGAAATGCAGGACAGGCCATGGAGAAATGGAAGCCTTGCTACACTGATGGGCGGGGTGTAAATTGCCAACAGCCACTCTGGAGTAGTGTACGGTGTGTCCTGAAACATCTAAAAAACACAGCTTAGAGAGCATAGGGCACTTCTACGCATGGGGGGATAAAGTGGGAAAATTGAAAATCAGCAAGACACAAGCACCCGAAAGTTTAGGGCTGCTCTGTTGACAAGGACCTCCACTTCCTTCCACCTTAAATATCCCAGGAAAGCGAAAAATGGATAAAAAAGTTGTGGTCCTTATGTACAATGGAATATCACTCAGCCATGAAATCAATGTCATAAGGCTAGTAGCAGCATGATGAGTGGATTTAGGTAAGACGATTCTAAGTGAAATAAGTCACACAGAAAAGGACACTTCTCATAAGGTGTCACTTATAGAGGGAATGTAAAAACCGTTACACTTGAACTGAATTACAAAACAGAACAGAGTCACACATGCAGAAAACACACTATGGCTGCTTAACGGGAAAGGTGAGGTGGGGTGATACATAAAACAAGAGTTTCAAATTAGCTCAGATACCGTTCCATAAACCCAACATGGAATAGACAAGACCTACTCCTTGCTCAGAGAACTGGACTCAACACGCCCGATTCACCGCACAAGAATATATCTGACTAGTAATAATCTTAAAACCTATGTATTGATATCTCTCTGTTAGTGTGTCAAGTGTGTGTAAGGCGGCATAAACACGGCCGTGAAAAGCAGCTAAACCCCATTATAAAAATAAATTACTTTTAAAAACCCATGAAACAAAGACAGGGAAAGAGAGAGAAATTCTTACACAATTCGTTCAGGGGCTGTGATGCAACCTGCATTGACCATATCTAGACCCACAGCTGGATGAGACATAAGGGTGGACACTCTTGGGGCTGAGAGGTTTGGTGAGGTTGGGTGAGCAAACGCAGACCCTTTAAAGTAATACTGCGTGCTACCCATCGCATGGGTCCCAAATCTCCAGGTTCAAGGGCATCTTCCTACATCGAAAACATGCATGAGAAACCCAGAAGATGGTACACCGTGTGATGGGGAAAGGTTTCTAAAATGCACCGCATTTCTCATCTCCTTGTGCTCGGGTTCGCCATTCCAGCCACTTTACTAGCAATCTCCCTACTTGGAGCATCAGCACCTTTAACCTCCTGTTCCGTACAGGTTGCAATTTGTCCTGAGGATGAACGGGAAGACGGGGAACCAATGAGAGACTAGCTCTTGGTGTTGGGACAGGCACAGGTCACTCTATTTTCCCATCAGGAAGAAGAATTAACCACAGGCTCAGCCTGCCCCCCGGAACCAGAACAGGGCCTGAAGCCATCCTGCGCTTTTGCGGCCGGCTCCCAAAAAACCGACTTGTAAAATGGAGCTTCAGGGCACTGCAATTCACAAACCTGCAGAGTTATAAATGATAACTCTCGTCCACAAATATATTGAGGGAAGGCAAAGAAGAGGATTTGAAATCAAGGCAGAATTGCAGGAAACAGATTTCAGGAGGTAGATTCGAATCGCCTTTAAAGCACATGAAAAGCAGCAAAACGTTGACAATGATGCCCTTGGCCAAAAAGGGCGTATGCGTTTTTTCCTGAATATATTCAGGAAAAAACGCATACGCCCTTTTTGGCCAACCAAGCAACCTGGAAAGGCAAATCAGCGCTACAAAGAAGTCTCGCTTCCCATCGGTCAAAAGGGACATGCTGAAAAAGTTGTCAAAACCAGAAATGCAGGACAGGCCATGGAGAAATGGGAGCCTTGCTACACTGATGGGCGGGATGTAAATTGCCAACAGCCACTCTGGAGAAGTGTACGGTGTGTCCTGAAACATCTAAAAAACACAGCTTAGAGAGCATAGGGCACTTCCACGCATGGGGGGATAAAGTGGGAAAATTGAAAATCAGCAAGACACAAGCACCCCAAAGTTTAGGGCTGCTCTGTTGACAAGGACCTCCACTTCATTCCACCTTAAATATCCCAGGAAAGCGAAAAATGGATAAAAAAGTTGTGGTCCTTATGTACAATGGAATATCACTCAGCCATGAAATCAATGTCATAAGGCTAGTAGCAGCATGATGAGTGGATTTAGGTAAGACGATTCTAAGTGAAATAAGTCACACAGAAAAGTACACTTCTCATAAGGTGTCACTTATAGAGGGAATGTAAAAGCCGTTACACTTGAACTGAATTACAAAACAGAACAGAGTCACACATGCAGAAAAAAACTATGGCTGCTTAACGGGAAAGGTGAGGTGGGGTGATACATAAAACAAGAGTTTCAAATTAGCTCAGATACCGTTCCATAAACCCAATATGGAATAGACAAGACCTACTCCTTGCTCAGAGAACTGGACTCAACACGCCCGATTCACCGCACAAGAATATATCTGACTAGTAATAATCTTAAAACCTATGTATTGATATCTCTCTGTTAGTGTGTCAAGTGTGTGTAAGGCGGCATAAACACGGCCGTGAAAAGCAGCTAAACCCCATTATAAAAATAAATTTCTTTTAAAAACCCATGAAACAAAGACAGGGAAAGAGAGAGAAATTCTTACACAATTCGTTCGGGGGCTGTGATGCAACCTGGATTGACCATATCTAGACCCACAGCTGGATGAGACATAAGGGTGGACACTCTTGGGGCTGAGAGGTTTGGTGAGGTTGGGTGAGCAAGCGCAGACCCTTTAAAGTAATACTGCGTGCTACCCATCGCATGGGTCCCAAATCTCCAGGTTCAAGGGCATCTTCCTACATCGAAAACATGCATGAGAAACCCAGAAGATGGTACACCGTGTGATGGGGAAAGGTTTCTAAAACGCACCTCATTTCTCACCTCCTTGTGCTCGTGTTCGCCATTCCAGCCACTTTACTAGCAATCTCCCTACTTGGAGCATCAGCACCTTTAACCTCCTGTTCCGTACAGGTTGCAATTTGTCCTGAGGATGAACGGGAAGACGGGAAACCAATGAGAGACTAGCTCTTGGTGTTGGGACAGGCACAGGTCACTCTATTTTCCCATGAGGAAGAAGAATTAACCACAGGCTCAGCCTGCCCCCCGGAACCAGAACAGGGCCTGAAGCCATCCTGCGCTTTTGCGGCCGGCTCCCAAAAAAGCGACTTGTAAAATGGAGCTTCAGGGCACTGCAATTCACAAACCTGCAGAGTTATAAATGATAACTCTCGTCCACAAATATATTGAGGGAAGGCAAAGAAGAGGATTTGAAATCAAGGCAGAATTGCAGGAAACAGATTTCAGGAGGTAGATTCGAATCGCCTTTAAAGCACATGAAAAGCGGCAAAACGTTGACAATGATGCCCTTGGCCAAAAAGGGCGTATGCGTTTTTTCCTGAATATATTCAGGAAAAAACGCATACGCCCTTTTTGGCCAACCAAGCAACCTGGAAAGGCAAATCAGCGCTACAAAGAAGTCTCGCTTCCCATCGGTCAAAAGGGACATGCTGAAAAAGGTGTCAAAACCAGAAATGCAGGACAGGCCATGGAGAAATGGAAGCCTTGCTACACTGATGGGCGGGATGTAAATTGCCAACAGCCACTCTGGAGAAGTGTACGGTGTGTCCTGAAACATCTAAAAAACACAGCTTAGAGAGCATAGGGCACTTCCACGCATGGGGGGATAAAGTGGGAAAATTGAAAATCAGCAAGACACAAGCACCCCAAAGTTTAGGGCTGCTCTGTTGACAAGGACCTCCACTTCATTCCACCTTAAATATCCCAGGAAAGCGAAAAATGGATAAAAAAGTTGTGGTCCTTATGTACAATGGAATATCACTCAGCCATGAAATCAATGTCATAAGGCTAGTAGCAGCATGATGAGTGGATTTAGGTAAGACGATTCTAAGTGAAATAAGTCACACAGAAAAGTACACTTCTCATAAGGTGTCACTTATAGAGGGAATGTAAAAGCCGTTACACTTGAACTGAATTACAAAACAGAACAGAGTCACACATGCAGAAAAAAACTATGGCTGCTTAACGGGAAAGGTGAGGTGGGGTGATACATAAAACAAGAGTTTCAAATTAGCTCAGATACCGTTCCATAAACCCAATATGGAATAGACAAGACCTACTCCTTGCTCAGAGAACTGGACTCAACACGCCCGATTCACCGCACAAGAATATATCTGACTAGTAATAATCTTAAAACCTATGTATTGATATCTCTCTGTTAGTGTGTCAAGTGTGTGTAAGGCGGCATAAACACGGCCGTGAAAAGCAGCTAAACCCCATTATAAAAATAAATTACTTTTAAAAACCCATGAAACAAAGACAGGGAAAGAGAGAGAAATTCTTACACAATTCGTTCGGGGGCTGTGATGCAACCTGGATTGACCATATCTAGACCCACAGCTGGATGAGACATAAGGGTGGACACTCTTGGGGCTGAGAGGTTTGGTGAGGTTGGGTGAGCAAGCGCAGACCCTTTAAAGTAATACTGCGTGCTACCCATCGCATGGGTCCCAAATCTCCAGGTTCAAGGGCATCTTCCTACATCGAAAACATGCATGAGAAACCCAGAAGATGGTACACCGTGTGATGGGGAAAGGTTTCTAAAACGCACCTCATTTCTCACCTCCTTGTGCTCGTGTTCGCCATTCCAGCCACTTTACTAGCAATCTCCCTACTTGGAGCATCAGCACCTTTAACCTCCTGTTCCGTACAGGTTGCAATTTGTCCTGAGGATGAACGGGAAGACGGGAAACCAATGAGAGACTAGCTCTTGGTGTTGGGACAGGCACAGGTCACTCTATTTTCCCATGAGGAAGAAGAATTAACCACAGGCTCAGCCTGCCCCCCGGAACCAGAACAGGGCCTGAAGCCATCCTGCGCTTTTGCGGCCGGCTCCCAAAAAAGCGACTTGTAAAATGGAGCTTCAGGGCACTGCAATTCACAAACCTGCAGAGTTATAAATGATAACTCTCGTCCACAAATATATTGAGGGAAGGCAAAGAAGAGGATTTGAAATCAAGGCAGAATTGCAGGAAACAGATTTCAGGAGGTAGATTCGAATCGCCTTTAAAGCACATGAAAAGCGGCAAAACGTTGACAATGATGCCCTTGGCCAAAAAGGGCGTATGCGTTTTTTCCTGAATATATTCAGGAAAAAACGCATACGCCCTTTTTGGCCAACCAAGCAACCTGGAAAGGCAAATCAGCGCTACAAAGAAGTCTCGCTTCCCATCGGTCAAAAGGGACATGCTGAAAAAGGTGTCAAAACCAGAAATGCAGGACAGGCCATGGAGAAATGGAAGCCTTGCTACACTGATGGGCGGGATGTAAATTGCCAACAGCCACTCTGGAGAAGTGTACGGTGTGTCCTGAAACATCTAAAAAACACAGCTTAGAGAGCATAGGGCACTTCCACGCATGGGGGGATAAAGTGGGAAAATTGAAAATCAGCAAGACACAAGCACCCGAAAGTTTAGGGCTGCTCTGTTGACAAGGACCTCCACTTCCTTCCACCTTAAATATCCCAGGAAAGCGAAAAATGGATAAAAAAGTTGTGGTCCTTATGTACAATGGAATATCACTCAGCCATGAAATCAATGTCATAAGGCTAGTAGCAGCATGATGAGTGGATTTAGGTAAGACGATTCTAAGTGAAATAAGTCACACAGAAAAGGACACTTCTCATAAGGTGTCACTTATAGAGGGAATGTAAAAACCGTTACACTTGAACTGAATTACAAAACAGAACAGAGTCACACATGCAGAAAACACACTATGGCTGCTTAACGGGAAAGGTGAGGTGGGGTGATACATAAAACAAGAGTTTCTAATTAGCTCAGATACCGTTCCATAAACCCAACATGGAATAGACAAGACCTACTCCTTGCTCAGAGAACTGGACTCAACACGCCCGATTCACCGCACAAGAATATATCTGACTAGTAATAATCTTAAAACCTATGTATTGATATCTCTCTGTTAGTGTGTCAAGTGTGTGTAAGGCGGCATAAACACGGCCGTGAAAAGCAGCTAAACCCCATTATAAAAATAAATTTCTTTTAAAAACCCATGAAACAAAGACAGGGAAAGAGAGAGAAATTCTTACACAATTCGTTCGGGGGCTGTGATGCAACCTGGATTGACCATATCTAGACCCACAGCTGGATGAGACATAAGGGTGGACACTCTTGGGGCTGAGAGGTTTGGTGAGGTTGGGTGAGCAAGCGCAGACCCTTTAAAGTAATACTGCGTGCTACCCATCGCATGGGTCCCAAATCTCCAGGTTCAAGGGCATCTTCCTACATCGAAAACATGCATGAAAAACCCAGAAGATGGTACACCGTGTGATGGGGAAAGGTTTCTAAAACGCACCTCATTTCTCACCTCCTTGTGCTCGTGTTCGCCATTCCAGCCACTTTACTAGCAATCTCCCTACTTGGAGCATCAGCACCTTTAACCTCCTGTTCCGTACAGGTTGCAATTTGTCCTGAGGATGAACGGGAAGACGGGAAACCAATGAGAGACTAGCTCTTGGTGTTGGGACAGGCACAGGTCACTCTATTTTCCCATCAGGAAGAAGAATTAACCACAGGCTCAGCCTGCCCCCCGGAACCAGAACAGGGCCTGAAGCCATCCTGCGCTTTTGCGGCCGGCTCCCAAAAAAGCGACTTGTAAAATGGAGCTTCAGGGCACTGCAATTCACAAACCTGCAGAGTTATAAATGATAACTCTCGTCCACAAATATATTGAGGGAAGGCAAAGAAGAGGATTTGAAATCAAGGCAGAATTGCAGGAAACAGATTTCAGGAGGTAGATTCGAATCGCCTTTAAAGCACATGAAAAGCGGCAAAACGTTGACAATGATGCCCTTGGCCAAAAAGGGCGTATGCGTTTTTTCCTGAATATATTCAGGAAAAAACGCATACGACCTTTTTGGCCAACCAAGCAACCTGGAAAGGCAAATCAGCGCTACAAAGAAGTCTCGCTTCCCATCGGTCAAAAGGGACATGCTGAAAAAGGTGTCAAAACCAGAAATGCAGGACAGGCCATGGAGAAATGGAAGCCTTGCTACACTGATGGGCGGGATGTAAATTGCCAACAGCCACTCTGGAGAAGTGTACGGTGTGTCCTGAAACATCTAAAAAACACAGCTTAGAGAGCATAGGGCACTTCTACGCATGGGGGGATAAAGTGGGAAAATTGAAAATCAGCAAGACACAAGCACCCGAAAGTTTAGGGCTGCTCTGTTGACAAGGACCTCCACTTCCTTCCACCTTAAATATCCCAGGAAAGCGAAAAATGGATAAAAAAGTTGTGGTCCTTATGTACAATGGAATATCACTCAGCCATGAAATCAATGTCATAAGGCTAGTAGCAGCATGATGAGTGGATTTAGGTAAGACGATTCTAAGTGAAATAAGTCACACAGAAAAGGACACTTCTCATAAGGTGTCACTTATAGAGGGAATGTAAAAACCGTTACACTTGAACTGAATTACAAAACAGAACAGAGTCACACATGCAGAAAACACACTATGGCTGCTTAACGGGAAAGGTGAGGTGGGGTGATACATAAAACAAGAGTTTCAAATTAGCTCAGATACCGTTCCATAAACCCAACATGGAATAGACAAGACCTACTCCTTGCTCAGAGAACTGGACTCAACACGCCCGATTCACCGCACAAGAATATATCTGACTAGTAATAATCTTAAAACCTATGTATTGATATCTCTCTGTTAGTGTGTCAAGTGTGTGTAAGGCGGCATAAACACGGCCGTGAAAAGCAGCTAAACCCCATTATAAAAATAAATTACTTTTAAAAACCCATGAAACAAAGACAGGGAAAGAGAGAGAAATTCTTACACAATTCGTTCAGGGGCTGTGATGCAACCTGCATTGACCATATCTAGACCCACAGCTGGATGAGACATAAGGGTGGACACTCTTGGGGCTGAGAGGTTTGGTGAGGTTGGGTGAGCAAACGCAGACCCTTTAAAGTAATACTGCGTGCTACCCATCGCATGGGTCCCAAATCTCCAGGTTCAAGGGCATCTTCCTACATCGAAAACATGCATGAGAAACCCAGAAGATGGTACACCGTGTGATGGGGAAAGGTTTCTAAAACGCACCGCATTTCTCATCTCCTTGTGCTCGGGTTCGCCATTCCAGCCACTTTACTAGCAATCTCCCTACTTGGAGCATCAGCACCTTTAACCTCCTGTTCCGTACAGGTTGCAATTTGTCCTGAGGATGAACGGGAAGACGGGGAACCAATGAGAGACTAGCTCTTGGTGTTGGGACAGGCACAGGTCACTCAATTTTCCCATCAGGAAGAAGAATTAACCACAGGCTCAGCCTGCCCCCCGGAACCAGAACAGGGCCTGAAGCCATCCTGCGCTTTTGCGGCCGACTCCCAAAAAAGCGACTTGTAAAATGGAGCTTCAGGGCACTGCAATTCACAAACCTGCAGAATTATAAATGATAACTCTCGTCCACAAATATATTGAGGGAAGGCAAAGAAGAGGATTTGAAATCAAGGCAGAATTGCAGGAAACAGATTTCAGGAGGTAGATTCGAATCGCCTTTAAAGCACATGAAAAGCGGCAAAACGTTGACAATGATGCCCTTGGCCAAAAAGGGCGTATGCGTTTTTTCCTGAATATATTCAGGAAAAAACGCATACGCCCTTTTTGGCCAACCAAGCAACCTGGAAAGGCAAATCAGCGCTACAAAGAAGTCTCGCTTCCCATCGGTCAAAAGGGACATGCTGAAAAAGGTGTCAAAACCAGAAATGCAGGACAGGCCATGGAGAAATGGAAGCCTTGCTACACTGATGGGCGGGATATAAATTGCCAACAGCCACTCTGGAGAAGTGTACGGTGTGTCCTGAAACATCTAAAAAACACAGCTTAGAGAGCATAGGGCACTTCTACGCATGGGGGGATAAAGTGGGAAAATTGAAAATCAGCAAGACACAAGCACCCGAAAGTTTAGGGCTGCTCTGTTGACAAGGACCTCCACTTCCTTCCACCTTAAATATCCCAGGAAAGCGAAAAATGGATAAAAAAGTTGTGGTCCTTATGTACAATGGAATATCACTCAGCCATGAAATCAATGTCATAAGGCTAGTAGCAGCATGATGAGTGGATTTAGGTAAGACGATTCTAAGTGAAATAAGTCACACAGAAAAGGACACTTCTCATAAGGTGTCACTTATAGAGGGAATGTAAAAACCGTTACACTTGAACTGAATTACAAAACAGAACAGAGTCACACATGCAGAAAACACACTATGGCTGCTTAACGGGAAAGGTGAGGTGGGGTGATACATAAAACAAGAGTTTCAAATTAGCTCAGATACCGTTCCATAAACCCAACATGGAATAGACAAGACCTACTCCTTGCTCAGAGAACTGGACTCAACACGCCCGATTCACCGCACAAGAATATATCTGACTAGTAATAATCTTAAAACCTATGTATTGATATCTCTCTGTTAGTGTGTCAAGTGTGTGTAAGGCGGCATAAACACGGCCGTGAAAAGCAGCTAAACCCCATTATAAAAATAAATTACTTTTAAAAACCCATGAAACAAAGACAGGGAAAGAGAGAGAAATTCTTACACAATTCGTTCAGGGGCTGTGATGCAACCTGCATTGACCATATCTAGACCCACAGCTGGATGAGACATAAGGGTGGACACTCTTGGGGCTGAGAGGTTTGGTGAGGTTGGGTGAGCAAACGCAGACCCTTTAAAGTAATACTGCGTGCTACCCATCGCATGGGTCCCAAATCTCCAGGTTCAAGGGCATCTTCCTACATCGAAAACATGCATGAGAAACCCAGAAGATGGTACACCGTGTGATGGGGAAAGGTTTCTAAAATGCACCGCATTTCTCATCTCCTTGTGCTCGGGTTCGCCATTCCAGCCACTTTACTAGCAATCTCCCTACTTGGAGCATCAGCACCTTTAACCTCCTGTTCCGTACAGGTTGCAATTTGTCCTGAGGATGAACGGGAAGACGGGGAACCAATGAGAGACTAGCTCTTGGTGTTGGGACAGGCACAGGTCACTCTATTTTCCCATCAGGAAGAAGAATTAACCACAGGCTCAGCCTGCCCCCCGGAACCAGAACAGGGCCTGAAGCCATCCTGCGCTTTTGCGGCCGGCTCCCAAAAAACCGACTTGTAAAATGGAGCTTCAGGGCACTGCAATTCACAAACCTGCAGAGTTATAAATGATAACTCTCGTCCACAAATATATTGAGGGAAGGCAAAGAAGAGGATTTGAAATCAAGGCAGAATTGCAGGAAACAGATTTCAGGAGGTAGATTCGAATCGCCTTTAAAGCACATGAAAAGCAGCAAAACGTTGACAATGATGCCCTTGGCCAAAAAGGGCGTATGCGTTTTTTCCTGAATATATTCAGGAAAAAACGCATACGCCCTTTTTGGCCAACCAAGCAACCTGGAAAGGCAAATCAGCGCTACAAAGAAGTCTCGCTTCCCATCGGTCAAAAGGGACATGCTGAAAAAGTTGTCAAAACCAGAAATGCAGGACAGGCCATGGAGAAATGGGAGCCTTGCTACACTGATGGGCGGGATGTAAATTGCCAACAGCCACTCTGGAGAAGTGTACGGTGTGTCCTGAAACATCTAAAAAACACAGCTTAGAGAGCATAGGGCACTTCCACGCATGGGGGGATAAAGTGGGAAAATTGAAAATCAGCAAGACACAAGCACCCCAAAGTTTAGGGCTGCTCTGTTGACAAGGACCTCCACTTCATTCCACCTTAAATATCCCAGGAAAGCGAAAAATGGATAAAAAAGTTGTGGTCCTTATGTACAATGGAATATCACTCAGCCATGAAATCAATGTCATAAGGCTAGTAGCAGCATGATGAGTGGATTTAGGTAAGACGATTCTAAGTGAAATAAGTCACACAGAAAAGTACACTTCTCATAAGGTGTCACTTATAGAGGGAATGTAAAAGCCGTTACACTTGAACTGAATTACAAAACAGAACAGAGTCACACATGCAGAAAAAAACTATGGCTGCTTAACGGGAAAGGTGAGGTGGGGTGATACATAAAACAAGAGTTTCAAATTAGCTCAGATACCGTTCCATAAACCCAATATGGAATAGACAAGACCTACTCCTTGCTCAGAGAACTGGACTCAACACGCCCGATTCACCGCACAAGAATATATCTGACTAGTAATAATCTTAAAACCTATGTATTGATATCTCTCTGTTAGTGTGTCAAGTGTGTGTAAGGCGGCATAAACACGGCCGTGAAAAGCAGCTAAACCCCATTATAAAAATAAATTTCTTTTAAAAACCCATGAAACAAAGACAGGGAAAGAGAGAGAAATTCTTACACAATTCGTTCGGGGGCTGTGATGCAACCTGGATTGACCATATCTAGACCCACAGCTGGATGAGACATAAGGGTGGACACTCTTGGGGCTGAGAGGTTTGGTGAGGTTGGGTGAGCAAGCGCAGACCCTTTAAAGTAATACTGCGTGCTACCCATCGCATGGGTCCCAAATCTCCAGGTTCAAGGGCATCTTCCTACATCGAAAACATGCATGAGAAACCCAGAAGATGGTACACCGTGTGATGGGGAAAGGTTTCTAAAACGCACCTCATTTCTCACCTCCTTGTGCTCGTGTTCGCCATTCCAGCCACTTTACTAGCAATCTCCCTACTTGGAGCATCAGCACCTTTAACCTCCTGTTCCGTACAGGTTGCAATTTGTCCTGAGGATGAACGGGAAGACGGGAAACCAATGAGAGACTAGCTCTTGGTGTTGGGACAGGCACAGGTCACTCTATTTTCCCATGAGGAAGAAGAATTAACCACAGGCTCAGCCTGCCCCCCGGAACCAGAACAGGGCCTGAAGCCATCCTGCGCTTTTGCGGCCGGCTCCCAAAAAAGCGACTTGTAAAATGGAGCTTCAGGGCACTGCAATTCACAAACCTGCAGAGTTATAAATGATAACTCTCGTCCACAAATATATTGAGGGAAGGCAAAGAAGAGGATTTGAAATCAAGGCAGAATTGCAGGAAACAGATTTCAGGAGGTAGATTCGAATCGCCTTTAAAGCACATGAAAAGCGGCAAAACGTTGACAATGATGCCCTTGGCCAAAAAGGGCGTATGCGTTTTTTCCTGAATATATTCAGGAAAAAACGCATACGCCCTTTTTGGCCAACCAAGCAACCTGGAAAGGCAAATCAGCGCTACAAAGAAGTCTCGCTTCCCATCGGTCAAAAGGGACATGCTGAAAAAGGTGTCAAAACCAGAAATGCAGGACAGGCCATGGAGAAATGGAAGCCTTGCTACACTGATGGGCGGGATGTAAATTGCCAACAGCCACTCTGGAGAAGTGTACGGTGTGTCCTGAAACATCTAAAAAACACAGCTTAGAGAGCATAGGGCACTTCCACGCATGGGGGGATAAAGTGGGAAAATTGAAAATCAGCAAGACACAAGCACCCCAAAGTTTAGGGCTGCTCTGTTGACAAGGACCTCCACTTCATTCCACCTTAAATATCCCAGGAAAGCGAAAAATGGATAAAAAAGTTGTGGTCCTTATGTACAATGGAATATCACTCAGCCATGAAATCAATGTCATAAGGCTAGTAGCAGCATGATGAGTGGATTTAGGTAAGACGATTCTAAGTGAAATAAGTCACACAGAAAAGTACACTTCTCATAAGGTGTCACTTATAGAGGGAATGTAAAAGCCGTTACACTTGAACTGAATTACAAAACAGAACAGAGTCACACATGCAGAAAAAAACTATGGCTGCTTAACGGGAAAGGTGAGGTGGGGTGATACATAAAACAAGAGTTTCAAATTAGCTCAGATACCGTTCCATAAACCCAATATGGAATAGACAAGACCTACTCCTTGCTCAGAGAACTGGACTCAACACGCCCGATTCACCGCACAAGAATATATCTGACTAGTAATAATCTTAAAACCTATGTATTGATATCTCTCTGTTAGTGTGTCAAGTGTGTGTAAGGCGGCATAAACACGGCCGTGAAAAGCAGCTAAACCCCATTATAAAAATAAATTACTTTTAAAAACCCATGAAACAAAGACAGGGAAAGAGAGAGAAATTCTTACACAATTCGTTCGGGGGCTGTGATGCAACCTGGATTGACCATATCTAGACCCACAGCTGGATGAGACATAAGGGTGGACACTCTTGGGGCTGAGAGGTTTGGTGAGGTTGGGTGAGCAAGCGCAGACCCTTTAAAGTAATACTGCGTGCTACCCATCGCATGGGTCCCAAATCTCCAGGTTCAAGGGCATCTTCCTACATCGAAAACATGCATGAGAAACCCAGAAGATGGTACACCGTGTGATGGGGAAAGGTTTCTAAAACGCACCTCATTTCTCACCTCCTTGTGCTCGTGTTCGCCATTCCAGCCACTTTACTAGCAATCTCCCTACTTGGAGCATCAGCACCTTTAACCTCCTGTTCCGTACAGGTTGCAATTTGTCCTGAGGATGAACGGGAAGACGGGAAACCAATGAGAGACTAGCTCTTGGTGTTGGGACAGGCACAGGTCACTCTATTTTCCCATGAGGAAGAAGAATTAACCACAGGCTCAGCCTGCCCCCCGGAACCAGAACAGGGCCTGAAGCCATCCTGCGCTTTTGCGGCCGGCTCCCAAAAAAGCGACTTGTAAAATGGAGCTTCAGGGCACTGCAATTCACAAACCTGCAGAGTTATAAATGATAACTCTCGTCCACAAATATATTGAGGGAAGGCAAAGAAGAGGATTTGAAATCAAGGCAGAATTGCAGGAAACAGATTTCAGGAGGTAGATTCGAATCGCCTTTAAAGCACATGAAAAGCGGCAAAACGTTGACAATGATGCCCTTGGCCAAAAAGGGCGTATGCGTTTTTTCCTGAATATATTCAGGAAAAAACGCATACGCCCTTTTTGGCCAACCAAGCAACCTGGAAAGGCAAATCAGCGCTACAAAGAAGTCTCGCTTCCCATCGGTCAAAAGGGACATGCTGAAAAAGGTGTCAAAACCAGAAATGCAGGACAGGCCATGGAGAAATGGAAGCCTTGCTACACTGATGGGCGGGATGTAAATTGCCAACAGCCACTCTGGAGAAGTGTACGGTGTGTCCTGAAACATCTAAAAAACACAGCTTAGAGAGCATAGGGCACTTCCACGCATGGGGGGATAAAGTGGGAAAATTGAAAATCAGCAAGACACAAGCACCCGAAAGTTTAGGGCTGCTCTGTTGACAAGGACCTCCACTTCCTTCCACCTTAAATATCCCAGGAAAGCGAAAAATGGATAAAAAAGTTGTGGTCCTTATGTACAATGGAATATCACTCAGCCATGAAATCAATGTCATAAGGCTAGTAGCAGCATGATGAGTGGATTTAGGTAAGACGATTCTAAGTGAAATAAGTCACACAGAAAAGGACACTTCTCATAAGGTGTCACTTATAGAGGGAATGTAAAAACCGTTACACTTGAACTGAATTACAAAACAGAACAGAGTCACACATGCAGAAAACACACTATGGCTGCTTAACGGGAAAGGTGAGGTGGGGTGATACATAAAACAAGAGTTTCTAATTAGCTCAGATACCGTTCCATAAACCCAACATGGAATAGACAAGACCTACTCCTTGCTCAGAGAACTGGACTCAACACGCCCGATTCACCGCACAAGAATATATCTGACTAGTAATAATCTTAAAACCTATGTATTGATATCTCTCTGTTAGTGTGTCAAGTGTGTGTAAGGCGGCATAAACACGGCCGTGAAAAGCAGCTAAACCCCATTATAAAAATAAATTTCTTTTAAAAACCCATGAAACAAAGACAGGGAAAGAGAGAGAAATTCTTACACAATTCGTTCGGGGGCTGTGATGCAACCTGGATTGACCATATCTAGACCCACAGCTGGATGAGACATAAGGGTGGACACTCTTGGGGCTGAGAGGTTTGGTGAGGTTGGGTGAGCAAGCGCAGACCCTTTAAAGTAATACTGCGTGCTACCCATCGCATGGGTCCCAAATCTCCAGGTTCAAGGGCATCTTCCTACATCGAAAACATGCATGAAAAACCCAGAAGATGGTACACCGTGTGATGGGGAAAGGTTTCTAAAACGCACCTCATTTCTCACCTCCTTGTGCTCGTGTTCGCCATTCCAGCCACTTTACTAGCAATCTCCCTACTTGGAGCATCAGCACCTTTAACCTCCTGTTCCGTACAGGTTGCAATTTGTCCTGAGGATGAACGGGAAGACGGGAAACCAATGAGAGACTAGCTCTTGGTGTTGGGACAGGCACAGGTCACTCTATTTTCCCATCAGGAAGAAGAATTAACCACAGGCTCAGCCTGCCCCCCGGAACCAGAACAGGGCCTGAAGCCATCCTGCGCTTTTGCGGCCGGCTCCCAAAAAAGCGACTTGTAAAATGGAGCTTCAGGGCACTGCAATTCACAAACCTGCAGAGTTATAAATGATAACTCTCGTCCACAAATATATTGAGGGAAGGCAAAGAAGAGGATTTGAAATCAAGGCAGAATTGCAGGAAACAGATTTCAGGAGGTAGATTCGAATCGCCTTTAAAGCACATGAAAAGCGGCAAAACGTTGACAATGATGCCCTTGGCCAAAAAGGGCGTATGCGTTTTTTCCTGAATATATTCAGGAAAAAACGCATACGACCTTTTTGGCCAACCAAGCAACCTGGAAAGGCAAATCAGCGCTACAAAGAAGTCTCGCTTCCCATCGGTCAAAAGGGACATGCTGAAAAAGGTGTCAAAACCAGAAATGCAGGACAGGCCATGGAGAAATGGAAGCCTTGCTACACTGATGGGCGGGATGTAAATTGCCAACAGCCACTCTGGAGAAGTGTACGGTGTGTCCTGAAACATCTAAAAAACACAGCTTAGAGAGCATAGGGCACTTCTACGCATGGGGGGATAAAGTGGGAAAATTGAAAATCAGCAAGACACAAGCACCCGAAAGTTTAGGGCTGCTCTGTTGACAAGGACCTCCACTTCCTTCCACCTTAAATATCCCAGGAAAGCGAAAAATGGATAAAAAAGTTGTGGTCCTTATGTACAATGGAATATCACTCAGCCATGAAATCAATGTCATAAGGCTAGTAGCAGCATGATGAGTGGATTTAGGTAAGACGATTCTAAGTGAAATAAGTCACACAGAAAAGGACACTTCTCATAAGGTGTCACTTATAGAGGGAATGTAAAAACCGTTACACTTGAACTGAATTACAAAACAGAACAGAGTCACACATGCAGAAAACACACTATGGCTGCTTAACGGGAAAGGTGAGGTGGGGTGATACATAAAACAAGAGTTTCAAATTAGCTCAGATACCGTTCCATAAACCCAACATGGAATAGACAAGACCTACTCCTTGCTCAGAGAACTGGACTCAACACGCCCGATTCACCGCACAAGAATATATCTGACTAGTAATAATCTTAAAACCTATGTATTGATATCTCTCTGTTAGTGTGTCAAGTGTGTGTAAGGCGGCATAAACACGGCCGTGAAAAGCAGCTAAACCCCATTATAAAAATAAATTTCTTTTAAAAACCCATGAAACAAAGACAGGGAAAGAGAGAGAAATTCTTACACAATTCGTTCGGGGGCTGTGATGCAACCTGGATTGACCATATCTAGACCCACAGCTGGATGAGACATAAGGGTGGACACTCTTGGGGCTGAGAGGTTTGGTGAGGTTGGGTGAGCAAGCGCAGACCCTTTAAAGTAATACTGCGTGCTACCCATCGCATGGGTCCCAAATCTCCAGGTTCAAGGGCATCTTCCTACATCGAAAACATGCATGAGAAACCCAGAAGATGGTACACCGTGTGATGGGGAAAGGTTTCTAAAACGCACCGCATTTCTCATCTCCTTGTGCTCGGGTTCGCCATTCCAGCCACTTTACTAGCAATCTCCCTACTTGGAGCATCAGCACCTTTAACCTCCTGTTCCGTACAGGTTGCAATTTGTCCTGAGGATGAACGGGAAGACGGGGAACCAATGAGAGACTAGCTCTTGGTGTTGGGACAGGCACAGGTCACTCTATTTTCCCATCAGGAAGAAGAATTAACCACAGGCTCAGCCTGCCCCCCGGAACCAGAACAGGGCCTGAAGCCATCCTGCGCTTTTGCGGCCGGCTCCCAAAAAACCGACTTGTAAAATGGAGCTTCAGGGCACTGCAATTCACAAACCTGCAGAGTTATAAATGATAACTCTCGTCCACAAATATATTGAGGGAAGGCAAAGAAGAGGATTTGAAATCAAGGCAGAATTGCAGGAAACAGATTTCAGGAGGTAGATTCGAATCGCCTTTAAAGCACATGAAAAGCGGCAAAACGTTGACAATGATGCCCTTGGCCAAAAAGGGCGTATGCGTTTTTTCCTGAATATATTCAGGAAAAAACGCATACGCCCTTTTTGGCCAACCAAGCAACCTGGAAAGGCAAATCAGCGCTACAAAGAAGTCTCGCTTCCCATCGGTCAAAAGGGACATGCTGAAAAAGTTGTCAAAACCAGAAATGCAGGACAGGCCATGGAGAAATGGGAGCCTTGCTACACTGATGGGCGGGATGTAAATTGCCAACAGCCACTCTGGAGAAGTGTACGGTGTGTCCTGAAACATCTAAAAAACACAGCTTAGAGAGCATAGGGCACTTCCACGCATGGGGGGATAAAGTGGGAAAATTGAAAATCAGCAAGACACAAGCACCCCAAAGTTTAGGGCTGCTCTGTTGACAAGGACCTCCACTTCATTCCACCTTAAATATCCCAGGAAAGCGAAAAATGGATAAAAAAGTTGTGGTCCTTATGTACAATGGAATATCACTCAGCCATGAAATCAATGTCATAAGGCTAGTAGCAGCATGATGAGTGGATTTAGGTAAGACGATTCTAAGTGAAATAAGTCACACAGAAAAGGACACTTCTCATAAGGTGTCACTTATAGAGGGAATGTAAAAGCCGTTACACTTGAACTGAATTACAAAACAGAACAGAGTCACACATGCAGAAAAAAACTATGGCTGCTTAACGGGAAAGGTGAGGTGGGGTGATACATAAAACAAGAGTTTCAAATTAGCTCAGATACCGTTCCATAAACCCAATATGGAATAGACAAGACCTACTCCTTGCTCAGAGAACTGGACTCAACACGCCCGATTCACCGCACAAGAATATATCTGACTAGTAATAATCTTAAAACCTATGTATTGATATCTCTCTGTTAGTGTGTCAAGTGTGTGTAAGGCGGCATAAACACGGCCGTGAAAAGCAGCTAAACCCCATTATAAAAATAAATTTCTTTTAAAAACCCATGAAACAAAGACAGGGAAAGAGAGAGAAATTCTTACACAATTCGTTCGGGGGCTGTGATGCAACCTGGATTGACCATATCTAGACCCACAGCTGGATGAGACATAAGGGTGGACACTCTTGGGGCTGAGAGGTTTGGTGAGGTTGGGTGAGCAAGCGCAGACCCTTTAAAGTAATACTGCGTGCTACCCATCGCATGGGTCCCAAATCTCCAGGTTCAAGGGCATCTTCCTACATCGAAAACATGCATGAGAAACCCAGAAGATGGTACACCGTGTGATGGGGAAAGGTTTCTAAAACGCACCTCATTTCTCACCTCCTTGTGCTCGTGTTCGCCATTCCAGCCACTTTACTAGCAATCTCCCTACTTGGAGCATCAGCACCTTTAACCTCCTGTTCCGTACAGGTTGCAATTTGTCCTGAGGATGAACGGGAAGACGGGGAACCAATGAGAGACTAGCTCTTGGTGTTGGGACAGGCACAGGTCACTCTATTTTCCCATCAGGAAGAAGAATTAACCACAGGCTCAGCCTGCCCCCCGGAACCAGAACAGGGCCTGAAGCCATCCTGCGCTTTTGCGGCCGGCTCCCAAAAAACCGACTTGTAAAATGGAGCTTCAGGGCACTGCAATTCACAAACCTGCAGAGTTATAAATGATAACTCTCGTCCACAAATATATTGAGGGAAGGCAAAGAAGAGGATTTGAAATCAAGGCAGAATTGCAGGAAACAGATTTCAGGAGGTAGATTCGAATCGCCTTTAAAGCACATGAAAAGCGGCAAAACGTTGACAATGATGCCCTTGGCCAAAAAGGGCGTATGCGTTTTTTCCTGAATATATTCAGGAAAAAACGCATACGCCCTTTTTGGCCAACCAAGCAACCTGGAAAGGCAAATCAGCGCTACAAAGAAGTCTCGCTTCCCATCGGTCAAAAGGGCCATGCTGAAAAAAGTGTCAAAACCAGAAATGCAGGACAGGCCATGGAGAAATGGGAGCCTTGCTACACTGATGGGCGGGATGTAAATTGCCAACAGCCACTCTGGAGAAGTGTACGGTGTGTCCTGAAACATCTAAAAAACACAGCTTAGAGAGCATAGGGCACTTCCACGCATGGGGGGATAAAGTGGGAAAATTGAAAATCAGCAAGACACAAGCACCCCAAAGTTTAGGGCTGCTCTGTTGACAAGGACCTCCACTTCATTCCACCTTAAATATCCCAGGAAAGCGAAAAATGGATAAAAAAGTTGTGGTCCTTATGTACAATGGAATATCACTCAGCCATGAAATCAATGTCATAAGGCTAGTAGCAGCATGATGAGTGGATTTAGGTAAGACGATTCTAAGTGAAATAAGTCACACAGAAAAGTACACTTCTCATAAGGTGTCACTTATAGAGGGAATGTAAAAGCCGTTACACTTGAACTGAATTACAAAACAGAACAGAGTCACACATGCAGAAAAAAACTATGGCTGCTTAACGGGAAAGGTGAGGTGGGGTGATACATAAAACAAGAGTTTCAAATTAGCTCAGATACCGTTCCATAAACCCAATATGGAATAGACAAGACCTACTCCTTGCTCAGAGAACTGGACTCAACACGCCCGATTCACCGCACAAGAATATATCTGACTAGTAATAATCTTAAAACCTATGTATTGATATCTCTCTGTTAGTGTGTCAAGTGTGTGTAAGGCGGCATAAACACGGCCGTGAAAAGCAGCTAAACCCCATTATAAAAATAAATTTCTTTTAAAAACCCATGAAACAAAGACAGGGAAAGAGAGAGAAATTCTTACACAATTCGTTCGGGGGCTGTGATGCAACCTGGATTGACCATATCTAGACCCACAGCTGGATGAGACATAAGGGTGGACACTCTTGGGGCTGAGAGGTTTGGTGAGGTTGGGTGAGCAAGCGCAGACCCTTTAAAGTAATACTGCGTGCTACCCATCGCATGGGTCCCAAATCTCCAGGTTCAAGGGCATCTTCCTACATCGAAAACATGCATGAGAAACCCAGAAGATGGTACACCGTGTGATGGGGAAAGGTTTCTAAAACGCACTTCATTTCTCACCTCCTTGTGCTCGTGTTCGCCATTCCAGCCACTTTACTAGCAATCTCCCTACTTGGAGCATCAGCACCTTTAACCTCCTGTTCCGTACAGGTTGCAATTTGTCCTGAGGATGAACGGGAAGACGGGAAACCAATGAGAGACTAGCTCTTGGTGTTGGGACAGGCACAGGTCACTCTATTTTCCCATCAGGAAGAAGAATTAACCACAGGCTCAGCCTGCCCCCCGGAACCAGAACAGGGCCTGAAGCCATCCTGCGCTTTTGCGGCCGGCTCCCAAAAAAGCGACTTGTAAAATGGAGCTTCAGGGCACTGCAATTCACAAACCTGCAGAGTTATAAATGATAACTCTCGTCCACAAATATATTGAGGGAAGGCAAAGAAGAGGATTTGAAATCAAGGCAGAATTGCAGGAAACAGATTTCAGGAGGTAGATTCGAATCGCCTTTAAAGCACATGAAAAGCGGCAAAACGTTGACAATGATGCCCTTGGCCAAAAAGGGCGTATGCGTTTTTTCCTGAATATATTCAGGAAAAAACGCATACGCCCTTTTTGGCCAACCAAGCAACCTGGAAAGGCAAATCAGCGCTACAAAGAAGTCTCGCTTCCCATCGGTCAAAAGGGACATGCTGAAAAAGGTGTCAAAACCAGAAATGCAGGACAGGCCATGGAGAAATGGAAGCCTTGCTACACTGATGGGCGGGATGTAAATTGCCAACAGCCACTCTGGAGAAGTGTACGGTGTGTCCTGAAACATCTAAAAAACACAGCTTAGAGAGCATAGGGCACTTCTACGCATGGGGGGATAAAGTGGGAAAATTGAAAATCAGCAAGACACAAGCACCCGAAAGTTTAGGGCTGCTCTGTTGACAAGGACCTCCACTTCCTTCCACCTTAAATATCCCAGGAAAGCGAAAAATGGATAAAAAAGTTGTGGTCCTTATGTACAATGGAATATCACTCAGCCATGAAATCAATGTCATAAGGCTAGTAGCAGCATGATGAGTGGATTTAGGTAAGACGATTCTAAGTGAAATAAGTCACACAGAAAAGGACACTTCTCATAAGGTGTCACTTATAGAGGGAATGTAAAAACCGTTACACTTGAACTGAATTACAAAACAGAACAGAGTCACACATGCAGAAAACACACTATGGCTGCTTAACGGGAAAGGTGAGGTGGGGTGATACATAAAACAAGAGTTTCAAATTAGCTCAGATACCGTTCCATAAACCCAACATGGAATACACAAGACCTACTCCTTGCTCAGAGAACTGGACTCAACACGCCCGATTCACCGCACAAGAATATATCTGACTAGTAATAATCTTAAAACCTATGTATTGATATCTCTCTGTTAGTGTGTCAAGTGTGTGTAAGGCGGCATAAACACGGCCGTGAAAAGCAGCTAAACCCCATTATAAAAATAAATTACTTTTAAAAACCCATGAAACAAAGACAGGGAAAGAGAGAGAAATTCTTACACAATTCGTTCAGGGGCTGTGATGCAACCTGCATTGAACATATCTAGACCCACAGCTGGATGAGACATAAGGGTGGACACTCTTGGGGCTGAGAGGTTTGGTGAGGTTGGGTGAGCAAACGCAGACCCTTTAAAGTAATACTGCGTGCTACCCATCGCATGGGTCCCAAATCTCCAGGTTCAAGGGCATCTTCCTACATCGAAAACATGCATGAGAAACCCAGAAGATGGTACACCGTGTGATGGGGAAAGGTTTCTAAAACGCACCGCATTTCTCATCTCCTTGTGCTCGGGTTCGCCATTCCAGCCACTTTACTAGCAATCTCCCTACTTGGAGCATCAGCACCTTTAACCTCCTGTTCCGTACAGGTTGCAATTTGTCCTGAGGATGAACGGGAAGACGGGGAACCAATGAGAGACTAGCTCTTGGTGTTGGGACAGGCACAGGTCACTCTATTTTCCCATCAGGAAGAAGAATTAACCACAGGCTCAGCCTGCCCCCCGGAACCAGAACAGGGCCTGAAGCCATCCTGCGCTTTTGCGGCCGGCTCCCAAAAAACCGACTTGTAAAATGGAGCTTCAGGGCACTGCAATTCACAAACCTGCAGAGTTATAAATGATAACTCTCGTCCACAAATATATTGAGGGAAGGCAAAGAAGAGGATTTGAAATCAAGGCAGAATTGCAGGAAACAGATTTCAGGAGGTAGATTCGAATCGCCTTTAAAGCACATGAAAAGCGGCAAAACGTTGACAATGATGCCCTTGGCCAAAAAGGGCGTATGCGTTTTTTCCTGAATATATTCAGGAAAAAACGCATACGCCCTTTTTGGCCAACCAAGCAACCTGGAAAGGCAAATCAGCGCTACAAAGAAGTCTCGCTTCCCATCGGTCAAAAGGGACATGCTGAAAAAGTTGTCAAAACCAGAAATGCAGGACAGGCCATGGAGAAATGGGAGCCTTGCTACACTGATGGGCGGGATGTAAATTGCCAACAGCCACTCTGGAGAAGTGTACGGTGTGTCCTGAAACATCTAAAAAACACAGCTTAGAGAGCATAGGGCACTTCCACGCATGGGGGGATAAAGTGGGAAAATTGAAAATCAGCAAGACACAAGCACCCAAAGTTTAGGGCTGCTCTGTTGACAAGGACCTCCACTTCATTCCACCTTAAATATCCCAGGAAAGCGAAAAATGGATAAAAAAGTTGTGGTCCTTATGTACAATGGAATATCACTCAGCCATGAAATCAATGTCATAAGGCTAGTAGCAGCATGATGAGTGGATTTAGGTAAGACGATTCTAAGTGAAATAAGTCACACAGAAAAGGACACTTCTCATAAGGTGTCACTTATAGAGGGAATGTAAAAGCCGTTACACTTGAACTGAATTACAAAACAGAACAGAGTCACACATGCAGAAAAAAACTATGGCTGCTTAACGGGAAAGGTGAGGTGGGGTGATACATAAAACAAGAGTTTCAAATTAGCTCAGATACCGTTCCATAAACCCAATATGGAATAGACAAGACCTACTCCTTGCTCAGAGAACTGGACTCAACACGCCCGATTCACCGCACAAGAATATATCTGACTAGTAATAATCTTAAAACCTATGTATTGATATCTCTCTGTTAGTGTGTCAAGTGTGTGTAAGGCGGCATAAACACGGCCGTGAAAAGCAGCTAAACCCCATTATAAAAATAAATTACTTTTAAAAACCCATGAAACAAAGACAGGGAAAGAGAGAGAAATTCTTACACAATTCGTTCGGGGGCTGTGATGCAACCTGGATTGACCATATCTAGACCCACAGCTGGATGAGACATAAGGGTGGACACTCTTGGGGCTGAGAGGTTTGGTGAGGTTGGGTGAGCAAGCGCAGACCCTTTAAAGTAATACTGCGTGCTACCCATCGCATGGGTCCCAAATCTCCAGGTTCAAGGGCATCTTCCTACATCGAAAACATGCATGAGAAACCCAGAAGATGGTACACCGTGTGATGGGGAAAGGTTTCTAAAACGCACCTCATTTCTCACCTCCTTGTGCTCGTGTTCGCCATTCCAGCCACTTTACTAGCAATCTCCCTACTTGGAGCATCAGCACCTTTAACCTCCTGTTCCGTACAGGTTGCAATTTGTCCTGAGGATGAACGGGAAGACGGGAAACCAATGAGAGACTAGCTCTTGGTGTTGGGACAGGCACAGGTCACTCTATTTTCCCATCAGGAAGAAGAATTAACCACAGGCTCAGCCTGCCCCCCGGAACCAGAACAGGGCCTGAAGCCATCCTGCGCTTTTGCGGCCGGCTCCCAAAAAAGCGACTTGTAAAATGGAGCTTCAGGGCACTGCAATTCACAAACCTGCAGAGTTATAAATGATAACTCTCGTCCACAAATATATTGAGGGAAGGCAAAGAAGAGGATTTGAAATCAAGGCAGAATTGCAGGAAACAGATTTCAGGAGGTAGATTCGAATCGCCTTTAAAGCACATGAAAAGCGGCAAAACGTTGACAATGATGCCCTTGGCCAAAAAGGGCGTATGCGTTTTTTCCTGAATATATTCAGGAAAAAACGCATACGCCCTTTTTGGCCAACCAAGCAACCTGGAAAGGCAAATCAGCGCTACAAAGAAGTCTCGCTTCCCATCGGTCAAAAGGGACATGCTGAAAAAGGTGTCAAAACCAGAAATGCAGGACAGGCCATGGAGAAATGGAAGCCTTGCTACACTGATGGGCGGGATGTAAATTGCCAACAGCCACTCTGGAGAAGTGTACGGTGTGTCCTGAAACATCTAAAAAACACAGCTTAGAGAGCATAGGGCACTTCTACGCATGGGGGGATAAAGTGGGAAAATTGAAAATCAGCAAGACACAAGCACCCGAAAGTTTAGGGCTGCTCTGTTGACAAGGACCTCCACTTCCTTCCACCTTAAATATCCCAGGAAAGCGAAAAATGGATAAAAAAGTTGTGGTCCTTATGTACAATGGAATATCACTCAGCCATGAAATCAATGTCATAAGGCTAGTAGCAGCATGATGAGTGGATTTAGGTAAGACGATTCTAAGTGAAATAAGTCACACAGAAAAGGACACTTCTCATAAGGTGTCACTTATAGAGGGAATGTAAAAACCGTTACACTTGAACTGAATTACAAAACAGAACAGAGTCACACATGCAGAAAACACACTATGGCTGCTTAACGGGAAAGGTGAGGTGGGGTGATACATAAAACAAGAGTTTCAAATTAGCTCAGATACCGTTCCATAAACCCAACATGGAATAGACAAGACCTACTCCTTGCTCAGAGAACTGGACTCAACACGCCCGATTCACCGCACAAGAATATATCTGACTAGTAATAATCTTAAAACCTATGTATTGATATCTCTCTGTTAGTGTGTCAAGTGTGTGTAAGGCGGCATAAACACGGCCGTGAAAAGCAGCTAAACCCCATTATAAAAATAAATTACTTTTAAAAACCCATGAAACAAAGACAGGGAAAGAGAGAGAAATTCTTACACAATTCGTTCGGGGGCTGTGATGCAACCTGCATTGACCATATCTAGACCCACAGCTGGATGAGACATAAGGGTGGACACTCTTGGGGCTGAGAGGTTTGGTGAGGTTGGGTGAGCAAACGCAGACCCTTTAAAGTAATACTGCGTGCTACCCATCGCATGGGTCCCAAATCTCCAGGTTCAAGGGCATCTTCCTACATCGAAAACATGCATGAGAAACCCAGAAGATGGTACACCGTGTGATGGGGAAAGGTTTCTAAAACGCACCGCATTTCTCATCTCCTTGTGCTCGGGTTCGCCATTCCAGCCACTTTACTAGCAATCTCCCTACTTGGAGCATCAGCACCTTTAACCTCCTGTTCCGTACAGGTTGCAATTTGTCCTGAGGATGAACGGGAAGACGGGGAACCAATGAGAGACTAGCTCTTGGTGTTGGGACAGGCACAGGTCACTCTATTTTCCCATCAGGAAGAAGAATTAACCACAGGCTCAGCCTGCCCCCCGGAACCAGAACAGGGCCTGAAGCCATCCTGCGCTTTTGCGGCCGGCTCCCAAAAAACCGACTTGTAAAATGGAGCTTCAGGGCACTGCAATTCACAAACCTGCAGAGTTATAAATGATAACTCTTGTCCACAAATATATTGAGGGAAGGCAAAGAAGAGGATTTGAAATCAAGGCAGAATTGCAGGAAACAGATTTCAGGAGGTAGATTCGAATCGCCTTTAAAGCACATGAAAAGGGGCAAAACGTTGACAATGATGCCCTTGGCCAAAAAGGGCGTATGCGTTTTTTCCTGAATATATTCAGGAAAAAACGCATACGCCCTTTTTGGCCAACCAAGCAACCTGGAAAGGCAAATCAGCGCTACAAAGAAGTCTCGCTTCCCATCGGTCAAAAGGGACATGCTGAAAAAGTTGTCAAAACCAGAAATGCAGGACAGGCCATGGAGAAATGGGAGCCTTGCTACACTGATGGGCGGGATGTAAATTGCCAACAGCCACTCTGGAGAAGTGTACGGTGTGTCCTGAAACATCTAAAAAACACAGCTTAGAGAGCATAGGGCACTTCCACGCATGGGGGGATAAAGTGGGAAAATTGAAAATCAGCAAGACACAAGCACCCCAAAGTTTAGGGCTGCTCTGTTGACAAGGACCTCCACTTCATTCCACCTTAAATATCCCAGGAAAGCGAAAAATGGATAAAAAAGTTGTGGTCCTTATGTACAATGGAATATCACTCAGCCATGAAATCAATGTCATAAGGCTAGTAGCAGCATGATGAGTGGATTTAGGTAAGACGATTCTAAGTGAAATAAGTCACACAGAAAAGGACACTTCTCATAAGGTGTCACTTATAGAGGGAATGTAAAAGCCGTTACACTTGAACTGAATTACAAAACAGAACAGAGTCACACATGCAGAAAAAAACTATGGCTGCTTAACGGGAAAGGTGAGGTGGGGTGATACATAAAACAAGAGTTTCAAATTAGCTCAGATACCGTTCCATAAACCCAATATGGAATAGACAAGACCTACTCCTTGCTCAGAGAACTGGACTCAACACGCCCGATTCACCGCACAAGAATATATCTGACTAGTAATAATCTTAAAACCTATGTATTGATATCTCTCTGTTAGTGTGTCAAGTGTGTGTAAGGCGGCATAAACACGGCCGTGAAAAGCAGCTAAACCCCATTATAAAAATAAATTTCTTTTAAAAACCCATGAAACAAAGACAGGGAAAGAGAGAGAAATTCTTACACAATTCGTTCGGGGGCTGTGATGCAACCTGGATTGACCATATCTAGACCCACAGGTGGATGAGACATAAGGGTGGACACTCTTGGGGCTGAGAGGTTTGGTGAGGTTGGGTGAGCAAGCGCAGACCCTTTAAAGTAATACTGCGTGCTACCCATCGCATGGGTCCCAAATCTCCAGGTTCAAGGGCATCTTCCTACATCGAAAACATGCATGAGAAACCCAGAAGATGGTACACCGTGTGATGGGGAAAGGTTTCTAAAACGCACCTCATTTCTCACCTCCTTGTGCTCGTGTTCGCCATTCCAGCCACTTTACTAGCAATCTCCCTACTTGGAGCATCAGCACCTTTAACCTCCTGTTCCGTACAGGTTGCAATTTGTCCTGAGGATGAACGGGAAGACGGGAAACCAATGAGAGACTAGCTCTTGGTGTTGGGACAGGCACAGGTCACTCTATTTTCCCATGAGGAAGAAGAATTAACCACAGGCTCAGCCTGCCCCCCGGAACCAGAACAGGGCCTGAAGCCATCCTGCGCTTTTGCGGCCGGCTCCCAAAAAAGCGACTTGTAAAATGGAGCTTCAGGGCACTGCAATTCACAAACCTGCAGAGTTATAAATGATAACTCTCGTCCACAAATATATTGAGGGAAGGCAAAGAAGAGGATTTGAAATCAAGGCAGAATTGCAGGAAACAGATTTCAGGAGGTAGATTCGAATCGCCTTTAAAGCACATGAAAAGCGGCAAAACGTTGACAATGATGCCCTTGGCCAAAAAGGGCGTATGCGTTTTTTCCTGAATATATTCAGGAAAAAACGCATACGCCCTTTTTGGCCAACCAAGCAACCTGGAAAGGCAAATCAGCGCTACAAAGAAGTCTCGCTTCCCATCGGTCAAAAGGGACATGCTGAAAAAGGTGTCAAAACCAGAAATGCAGGACAGGCCATGGAGAAATGGGAGCCTTGCTACACTGATGGGCGGGATGTAAATTGCCAACAGCCACTCTGGAGAAGTGTACGGTGTGTCCTGAAACATCTAAAAAACACAGCTTAGAGAGCATAGGGCACTTCCACGCATGGGGGGATAAAGTGGGAAAATTGAAAATCAGCAAGACACAAGCACCCCAAAGTTTAGGGCTGCTCTGTTGACAAGGACCTCCACTTCATTCCACCTTAAATGTCCCAGGAAAGCGAAAAATGGATAAAAAATTGTGGTCCTTATGTACAATGGAATATCACTCAGCCATGAAATCAATGTCATAAGGCTAGTAGCAGCATGATGAGTGGATTTAGGTAAGACGATTCTAAGTGAAATAAGTCACACAGAAAAGGACACTTCTCATAAGGTGTCACTTATAGAGGGAATGTAAAAACCGTTACACTTGAACTGAATTACAAAACAGAACAGAGTCACACATGCAGAAAACACACTATGGCTGCTTAACGGGAAAGGTGAGGTGGGGTGATACATAAAACAAGAGTTTCAAATTAGCTCAGATACCGTTCCATAAACCCAATATGGAATAGACAAGACCTACTCCTTGCTCAGAGAACTGGACTCAACACGCCCGATTCACCGCACAAGAATATATCTGACTAGTAATAATCTTAAAACCTATGTATTGATATCTCTCTGTTAGTGTGTCAAGTGGGTGTAAAGCGGCCTAAACACAGCCGTGAAAAGCAGCTAAACCCCATTATAAAAATAAATTACTTTTAAAAACCCATGAAACAAAGACAGGGAAAGAGAGAGAAATTCTTACACAATTCGTTCAGGGGCTGTGATGCAACCTGGATTGACCATATCTAGACCCACAGCTGGATGAGACATAAGGGTGGACACTCTTGGGGCTGAGAGGTTCGGTGAGGTTGGGTGAGCAAACGCAGACCCTTTAAAGTAATACTGTGTGCTACCCATCGCATGGGTCCCAAATCTCCAGGTTCAAGGGCATCTTCCTACATCGAAAACATGCATGAGAAACCCAGAAGATGCTACACCGTGTGATGGGGAAAGGTTTCTAAAACGCACCTCATTTCTCATCTCCTTGTGCTCGGGTTCGCCATTCCAGCCACTTTACTAGCAATCTCCCTACTTGGAGCATCAGCACCTTTAACCTCCTGTTCCGTACAGGTTGCAATTTGTCCTGAGGATGAACGGGAAGACGGGGAACCAATGAGAGACTAGCTCTTGGTGTTGGGACAGTCACAGGTCACTCTATTTTCCCATCAGGAAGAAGAATTAAGCACAGGTTCAGCCTGCCCCCCGGAACCAGAACAGGGCCTGAAGCCATCCTGCGCTTTTGCGGCCGGCTCCCAAAAAACCGACTTGTAAAATGGAGCTTCAGGGCACTGCAATTCACAAACCTGCAGAGTTATAAATGATAACTCTCGTCCACAAATATATTGAGGGAAGGCAAAGAAGAGGATTTGAAATCAAGGCAGAATTGCAGGAAACAGATTTCAGGAGGTAGATTCGAATCGCCTTTAAAGCACATGAAAAGCGGCAAAACGTTGACAATGATGCCCTTGGCCAAAAAGGGCGTATGCGTTTTTTCCTGAATATATTCAGGAAAAAACGCATACGCCCTTTTTGGCCAACCAAGCAACCTGGAAAGGCAAATCAGCGCTACAAAGAAGTCTCGCTTCCCATCGGTCAAAAGGGACATGCTGAAAAAGTTGTCAAAACCAGAAATGCAGGACAGGCCATGGAGAAATGGGAGCCTTGCTACACTGATGGGCGGGATGTAAATTGCCAACAGCCACTCTGGAGAAGTGTACGGTGTGTCCTGAAACATCTAAAAAACACAGCTTAGAGAGCATAGGGCACTTCCACGCATGGGGGGATAAAGTGGGAAAATTGAAAATCAGCAAGACACAAGCACCCCAAAGTTTAGGGCTGCTCTGTTGACAAGGACCTCCACTTCCTTCCACCTTAAATATCCCAGGAAAGCGAAAAATGGATAAAAAAGTTGTGGTCCTTATGTACAATGGAATATCACTCAGCCATGAAATCAATGTCATAAGGCTAGTAGCAGCATGATGAGTGGATTTAGGTAAGACGATTCTAAGTGAAATAAGTCACACAGAAAAGGACACTTCTCATAAGGTGTCACTTATAGAGGGAATGTAAAAACCGTTACACTTGAACTGAATTACAAAACAGAACAGAGTCACACATGCAGAAAACACACTATGGCTGCTTAACGGGAAAGGTGAGGTGGGGTGATACATAAAACAAGAATTTCAAATTAGCTCAGATACCGTTCCATAAACCCAATATGGAATAGACAAGACCTACTCCTTGCTCAGAGAACTGGACTCAACACGCCCGATTCACCGCACAAGAATATATCTGACTAGTAATAATCTTAAAACCTATGTATTGATATCTCTCTGTTAGTGTGTCAAGTGGGTGTAAAGCGGCCTAAACACAGCCGTGAAAAGCAGCTAAACCCCATTATAAAAATAAATTACTTTTAAAAACCCATGAAACAAAGACAGGGAAAGAGAGAGAAATTCTTCCACAATTCGTTCAGGGGCTGTGATGCAACCTGGATTGACCATATCTAGACCCACAGCTGGATGAGACATAAGGGTGGACACTCTTGGGGCTGAGAGGTTTGGTGAGGTTGGGTGAGCAAACGCAGACCCTTTAAAGTAATACTGCGTGCTACCCATCGCATGGGTCCCAAATCTCCAGGTTCAAGGGCATCTTCCTACATCGAAAACATGCATGAGAAACCCAGAAGATGGTACACCGTGTGATGGGGAAAGGTTTCTAAAACGCACCTCATTTCTCACCTCCTTGTGCTCGTGTTCGCCATTCCAGCCACTTTACTAGCAATCTCCCTACTTGGAGCATCAGCACCTTTAACCTCCTGTTCCGTACAGGTTGCAATTTGTCCTGAGGATGAACGGGAAGACGGGGAACCAATGAGAGACTAGCTCTTGGTGTTGGGACAGGCACAGGTCACTCTATTTTCCCATCAGGAAGAAGAATTAACCACAGGCTCAGCCTGCCCCCCGGAACCAGAACAGGGCCTGAAGCCATCCTGCGCTTTTGCGGCCGGCTCCCAAAAAAGCGACTTGTAAAATGCAGCTTCAGGGCACTGCAATTCACAAACCTGCAGAGTTATAAATGATAACTCTCGTCCACAAATATATTGAGGGAAGGCAAAGAAGAGGATTTGAAATCAAGGCAGAATTGCAGGAAACAGATTTCAGGAGGTAGATTCGAATCGCCATTAAAGCACATGAAAAGCGGCAAAACGTTGACAATGATGACCTTGGCCAAAAAGGGCGTATGCGTTTTTTCCTGAATATATTCAGGAAAAAACGCATACGCCCTTTTTGGCCAACCAAGCAACCTGGAAAGGCAAATCAGCGCTACAAAGAAGTCTCGCTTCCCATCGGTCAAAAGGGACATGCTGAAAAAAGTGTCAAAACCAGAAATGCAGGACAGGCCATGGAGAAATGGGAGCCTTGCTACACTGATGGGCGGGATGTAAATTGCCAACAGCCACTCTGGAGAAGTGTACGGTGTGTCCTGAAACATCTAAAAAACACAGCTTAGAGAGCATAGGGCACTTCCACACATGGGGGGATAAAGTGGGAAAATTGAAAATCAGCAAGACACAAGCACCCCAAAGTTTAGGGCTGCTCTGTTGACAAGGACCTCCACTTCATTCCACCTTAAATATCCCAGGAAAGCGAAAAATGGATAAAAAAGTTGTGGTCCTTATGTACAATGGAATATCACTCAGCCATGAAATCAATGTCATAAGGCTAGTAGCAGCATGATGAGTGGATTTAGGTAAGACGATTCTAAGTGAAATAAGTCACACAGAAAAGGACACTTCTCATAAGGTGTCACTTATAGAGGGAATGTAAAAACCGTTTCACTTGAACTGAATTACAAAACAGAACAGAGTCACACATGCAGAAAACACACTATGGCTGCTTAACGGGAAAGGTGAGGTGGGGTGATACATAAAACAAGAGTTTCAAATTAGCTCAGATACCGTTCCATAAACCCAATATGGAATAGACAATACCTACTCCTTGCTCAGAGAACTGGACTCAACACGCCCGATTCACCGCACAAGAATATATCTGACTAGTAATAATCTTAAAACTTATGTATTGATATCTCTCTGTTAGTGTGTCAAGTGGGTGTAAAGCGGCCTAAACACAGCCGTGAAAAGCAGCTAAACCCCATTATAAAAATAAATTACTTTTAAAAACCCATGAAACAAAGACAGGGAAAGAGAGAGAAATTCTTACACAATTCGTTCAGGGGCTGTGATGCAACCTGGATTGACCATATCTAGACCCACAGCTGGATGAGACATAAGGGTGGACACTCTTGGGGCTGAGAGGTTTGGTGAGGTTGGGTGAGCAAACGCAGACCCTTTAAAATAATACTGCGTGCTACCCATCGCATGGGTCCCAAATCTCCAGGTTCAAGGGCATCTTCCTACATCGAAAACATGCATGAGAAACCCAGAAGATGGTACAGCGTGTGATGGGGAAAAGTTTCTAAAACGCACCGCATTTCTCATCTCCTTCTGCTCGGGTTCGCCATTCCAGCCACTTTACTAGCAATCTCCCTACTTGGAGCATCAGCACCTTTAACCTCCTGTTCCGTACAGGTTGCAATTTGTCCTGAGGATGAACGGGAAGACGGGGAACCAATGAGAGACTAGCTCTTGGTGTTGGGACAGGCACAGGTCACTCAATTTTCCCATCAGGAAGAAGAATTAACCACAGGCTCAGCCTGCCCCCCGGAACCAGAACAGGGCCTGAAGCCATCCTGCGCTTTTGCGGCCGACTCCCAAAAAAGCGACTTGTAAAATGGAGCTTCAGGGCACTGCAATTCACAAACCTGCAGAGTTATAAATGATAACTCTCGTCCACAAATATATTGAGGGAAGGCAAAGAAGAGGATTTGAAATCAAGGCAGAATTGCAGGAAACAGATTTCAGGAGGTAGATTCGAATCGCCTTTAAAGCACATGAAAAGCGGCAAAACGTTGACAATGATGCCCTTGGCCAAAAAGGGCGTATGCGTTTTTTCCTGAATATATTCAGGAAAAAACGCATACGCCCTTTTTGGCCAACCAAGCAACCTGGAAAGGCAAATCAGCGCTACAAAGAAGTCTCGCTTCCCATCGGTCAAAAGGGACATGCTGAAAAAGGTGTCAAAACCAGAAATGCAGGACAGGCCATGGAGAAATGGGAGCCTTGCTACACTGATGGGCGGGATGTAAATTGCCAACAGCCACTCTGGAGAAGTGTACGGTGTGTCCTGAAACATCTAAAAAACACAGCTTAGAGAGCATAGGGCACTTCTACGCATGGGGGGATAAAGTGGGAAAATTGAAAATCAGCAAGACACAAGCACCCGAAAGTTTAGGGCTGCTCTGTTGACAAGGACCTCCACTTCCTTCCACCTTAAATATCCCAGGAAAGCGAAAAATGGATAAAAAAGTTGTGGTCCTTATGTACAATGGAATATCACTCAGCCATGAAATCAATGTCATAAGGCTAGTAGCAGCATGATGAGTGGATTTAGGTAAGACGATTCTAAGTGAAATAAGTCACACAGAAAAGGACACTTCTCATAAGGTGTCACTTATAGAGGGAATGTAAAAACCGTTACACTTGAACTGAATTACAAAACAGAACAGAGTCACACATGCAGAAAACACACTATGGCTGCTTAACGGGAAAGGTGAGGTGGGGTGATACATAAAACAAGAGTTTCAAATTAGCTCAGATACCGTTCCATAAACCCAACATGGAATAGACAAGACCTACTCCTTGCTCAGAGAACTGGACTCAACACGCCCGATTCACCGCACAAGAATATATCTGACTAGTAATAATCTTAAAACCTATGTATTGATATCTCTCTGTTAGTGTGTCAAGTGTGTGTAAGGCGGCATAAACACGGCCGTGAAAAGCAGCTAAACCCCATTATAAAAATAAATTACTTTTAAAAACCCATGAAACAAAGACAGGGAAAGAGAGAGAAATTCTTACACAATTCGTTCAGGGGCTGTGATGCAACCTGCATTGACCATATCTAGACCCACAGCTGGATGAGACATAAGGGTGGACACTCTTGGGGCTGAGAGGTTTGGTGAGGTTGGGTGAGCAAACGCAGACCCTTTAAAGTAATACTGCGTGCTACCCATCGCATGGGTCCCAAATCTCCAGGTTCAAGGGCATCTTCCTACATCGAAAACATGCATGAGAAACCCAGAAGATGGTACACCGTGTGATGGGGAAAGGTTTCTAAAACGCACCGCATTTCTCATCTCCTTGTGCTCGGGTTCGCCATTCCAGCCACTTTACTAGCAATCTCCCTACTTGGAGCATCAGCACCTTTAACCTCCTGTTCCGTACAGGTTGCAATTTGTCCTGAGGATGAACGGGAAGACGGGGAACCAATGAGAGACTAGCTCTTGGTGTTGGGACAGGCACAGGTCACTCTATTTTCCCATCAGGAAGAAGAATTAACCACAGGCTCAGCCTGCCCCCCGGAACCAGAACAGGGCCTGAAGCCATCCTGCGCTTTTGCGGCCGGCTCCCAAAAAAGCGACTTGTAAAATGGAGCTTCAGGGCACTGCAATTCACAAACCTGCAGAGTTATAAATGATAACTCTCGTCCACAAATATATTGAGGGAAGGCAAAGAAGAGGATTTGAAATCAAGGCAGAATTGCAGGAAACAGATTTCAGGAGGTAGATTCGAATCGCCTTTAAAGCACATGAAAAGCGGCAAAACGTTGACAATGATGCCCTTGGCCAAAAAGGGCGTATGCGTTTTTTCCTGAATATATTCAGGAAAAAACGCATACGCCCTTTTTGGCCAACTAAGCAACCTGGAAAGGCAAATCAGCGCTACAAAGAAGTCTCGCTTCCCATCGGTCAAAAGGGACATGCTGAAAAAGTTGTCAAAACCAGAAATGCAGGACAGGCCATGGAGAAATGGGAGCCTTGCTACACTGATGGGCGGGATGTAAATTGCCAACAGCCACTCTGGAGAAGTGTACGGTGTGTCCTGAAACATCTAAAAAACACAGCTTAGAGAGCATAGGGCACTTCCACACATGGGGGGATAAAGTGGGAAAATTGAAAATCAGCAAGACACAAGCACCCCAAAGTTTAGGGCTGCTCTGTTGACAAGGACCTCCACTTCTTTCCACCTTAAATATCCCAGGAAAGCGAAAAATGGATAAAAAAGTTGTGGTCCTTATGTACAATGGAATATCACTCAGCCATGAAATCAATGTCATAAGGCTAGTAGCAGCATGATGAGTGGATTTAGGTAAGACGATTCTAAGTGAAATAAGTCACACAGAAAAGGACACTTCTCATAAGGTGTCACTTATAGAGGGAATGTAAAAACCGTTTCACTTGAACTGAATTACAAAACAGAACAGAGTCACACATGCAGAAAACACACTATGGCTGCTTAACGGGAAAGGTGAGGTGGGGTGATACATAAAACAAGAGTTTCAAATTAGCTCAGATACCGTTCCATAAACCCAATATGGAATAGACAAGACCTACTCCTTGCTCAGAGAACTGGACTCAACACGCCCGATTCACCGCACAAGAATATATCTGACTAGTAATAATCTTAAAACCTATGTATTGATATCTCTCTGTTAGTGTGTCAAGTGGGTGTAAAGCGGCCTAAACACAGCCGTGAAAAGCAGCTAAACCCCATTATAAAAATAAATTACTTTTAAAAACCCATGAAACAAAGACAGGGAAAGAGAGAGAAATTCTTACACAATTCGTTCAGGGGCTGTGATGCAACCTGGATTGACCATATCTAGACCCACAGCTGGATGAGACATAAGGGTGGACACTCTTGGGGCTGAGAGGTTTGGTGAGGTTGAGTGAGCAAACGCAGACCCTTTAAAGTAATACTGCGTGCTACCCATCGCATGGGTCCCAAATCTCCAGGTTCAAGGGCATCTTCCTACATCGAAAACATGCATGAGAAACCCAGAAGATGGTACACCGTGTGATGGGGAAAGGTTTCTAAAACGCACCTCATTTCTCACCTCCTTGTGCTCGTGTTCGCCATTCCAGCCACTTTACTAGCAATCTCCCTACTTGGAGCATCAGCACCTTTAACCTCCTGTTCCGTACAGGTTGCAATTTGTCCTGAGGATGAACGGGAAGACGGGGAACCAATGAGAGACTAGCTCTTGGTGTTGGGTCAGGCACAGGTCACTCTATTTTCCCATCAGGAAGAAGAATTAACCACAGGCTCAGCCTGCCCCCCGGAACCAGAACAGGGCCTGAAGCCATCCTGCGCTTTTGCGGCCGGCTCCCAAAAAAGCGACTTGTAAAATGCAGCTTCAGGGCACTGCAATTCACAAACCTGCAGAGTTATAAATGATAACTCTCGTCCTCAAATATATTGAGGGAAGGCAAAGAAGAGGATTTGAAATCAAGGCAGAATTGCAGGAAACAGATTTCAGGAGGTAGATTCGAATCGCCATTAAAGCACATGAAAAGCGGCAAAACGTTGACAATGATGACCTTGGCCAAAAAGGGCGTATGCGTTTTTTCCTGAATATATTCAGGAAAAAACGCATACGCCCTTTTTGGCCAACCAAGCAACCTGGAAAGGCAAATCAGCGCTACAAAGAAGTCTCGCTTCCCATCGGTCAAAAGGGACATGCTGAAAAAAGTGTCAAAACCAGAAATGCAGGACAGGCCATGGAGAAATGGGAGCCTTGCTACACTGATGGGCGGGATGTAAATTGCCAACAGCCACTCTGGAGAAGTGTACGGTGTGTCCTGAAACATCTAAAAAACACAGCTTAGAGAGCATAGGGCACTTCCACACATGGGGGGATAAAGTGGGAAAATTGAAAATCAGCAAGACACAAGCACCCCAAAGTTTAGGGCTGCTCTGTTGACAAGGACCTCCACTTCATTCCACCTTAAATATCCCAGGAAAGCGAAAAATGGATAAAAAAGTTGTGGTCCTTATGTACAATGGAATATCACTCAGCCATGAAATCAATGTCATAAGGCTAGTAGCAGCATGATGAGTGGATTTAGGTAAGACGATTCTAAGTGAAATAAGTCACACAGAAAAGGACACTTCTCATAAGGTGTCACTTATAGAGGGAATGTAAAAACCGTTTCACTTGAACTGAATTACAAAACACAACAGAGTCACACATGCAGAAAACACACTATGGCTGCTTAACGGGAAAGGTGAGGTGGGGTGATACATAAAACAAGAGTTTCAAATTAGCTCAGATACCGTTCCATAAACCCAATATGGAATAGACAATACCTACTCCTTGCTCAGAGAACTGGACTCAACACGCCCGATTCACCGCACAAGAATATATCTGACTAGTAATAATCTTAAAACCTATGTATTGATATCTCTCTGTTAGTGTGTCAAGCGTGTGTAAGGCGGCATAAACACAGCCGTGAAAAGCAGCTAAACCCCATTATAAAAATAAATTACTTTTAAAAACCCATGAAACAAAGACAGGGAAAGAGAGAGAAATTCTTACACAATTCGTTCAGGGGCTGTGATGCAACCTGCATTGACCATATCTAGACCCACAGCTGGATGAGACATAAGGGTGGACACTCTTGGGGCTGAGAGGTTTGGTGAGGTTGGGTGAGCAAACGCAGACCCTTTAAAGTAATACTGCGTGCTACCCATCGCATGGGTCCCAAATCTCCAGGTTCAAGGGCATCTTCCTACATCGAAAACATGCATGAGAAACCCAGAAGATGGTACACCGTGTGATGGGGAAAGGTTTCTAAAACGCACCTCATTTCTCACCTCCTTGTGCTCGTGTTCGCCATTCCAGCCACTTTACTAGCAATCTCCCTACTTGGAGCATCAGCACCTTTAACCTCCTGTTCCGTACAGGTTGCAATTTGTCCTGAGGATGAACGGGAAGACGGGGAACCAATGAGAGACTAGCTCTTGGTGTTGGGACAGGCACAGGTCACTCTATTTTCCCATCAGGAAGAAGAATTAACCACAGGCTCAGCCTGCCCCCCGGAACCAGAACAGGGCCTGAAGCCATCCTGCGCTTTTGCGGCCGGCTCCCAAAAAAGCGACTTGTAAAATGGAGCTTCAGGGCACTGCAATTCACAAACCTGCAGAGTTATAAATGATAACTCTCGTCCACAAATATATTGAGGGAAGGCAAAGAAGAGGATTTGAAATCAAGGCAGAATTGCAGGAAACAGATTTCAGGAGGTAGATTCGAATCGCCTTTAAAGCACATGAAAAGCGGCAAAACGTTGACAATGATGCCCTTGGCCAAAAAGTGCGTATGCGTTTTTTCCTGAATATATTCAGGAAAAAACGCATACGCCCTTTTTGGCCAACCAAGCAACCTGGAAAGGCAAATCAGCGCTACAAAGAAGTCTCGCTTCCCATCGGTCAAAAGGGACATGCTGAAAAAGTTGTCAAAACCAGAAATGCAGGACAGGCCATGGAGAAATGGGAGCCTTGCTAAACTGATGGGCGGGATGTAAACTGCCAACAGCCACTCTGGAGAAGTGTACGGTGTGTCCTGAAACATCTAAAAAACACAGCTTAGAGAGCATAGGGCACTTCCACGCATGGGGGGATAAAGTGGGAAAATTGAAAATCAGCAAGACACAAGCACCCCAAAGTTTAGGGCTGCTCTGTTGACAAGGACCTCCACTTCCTTCCACCTTAAATATCCCAGGAAAGCGAAAAATGGATAAAAAAGTTGTGGTCCTTATGTACAATGGAATATCACTCAGCCATGAAATCAATGTCATAAGGCTAGTAGCAGCATGATGAGTGGATTTAGGTAAGACGATTCTAAGTGAAATAAGTCACACAGAAAAGGACACTTCTCCTAAGGTGTCACTTATAGAGGGAATGTAAAAACCGTTACACTTGAACTGAATTACAAAACAGAACAGAGTCACACATGCAGAAAACACACTATGGCTGCTTAACGGGAAAGGTGAGGTGGGGTGATACATAAAACAAGAGTTTCAAATTAGCTCAGATACCGTTCCATAAACCCAATATGGAATAGACAAGACCTACTCCTTGCTCAGAGAACTGGACTCAACACGCCCGATTCACCGCACAAGAATATATCTGACTAGTAATAATCTTAAAACCTATGTATTGATATCTCTCTGTTAGTGTGTCAAGTGGGTGTAAAGCGGCCTAAACACAGCCGTGAAAAGCAGCTAAACCCCATTATAAAAATAAATTACTTTTAAAAACCCATGAAACAAAGACAGGGAAAGAGAGAGAAATTCTTACACAATTCGTTCAGGGGCTGTGATGCAACCTGGATTGACCATATCTAGACCCACAGCTGGATGAGACATAAGGGTGGACACTCTTGGGGCTGAGAAGTTTGGTGAGGTTGGGTGAGCAAACGCAGACCCTTTAAAGTAATACTGCGTGCTACCCATCGCATGGGTCCCAAATCTCCAGGTTCAAGGGCATCTTCCTACATCGAAAACATGCATGAGAAACCCAGAAGATGGTACACCGTGTGATGGGGAAAGGTTTCTAAAACGCACCTCATTTCTCACCTCCTTGTGCTCGTGTTCGCCATTCCAGCCACTTTACTAGCAATCTCCCTACTTGGAGCATCAGCACCTTTAACCTCCTGTTCCGTACAGGTTGCAATTTGTCCTGAGGATGAACGGGAAGACGGGAAACCAATGAGAGACTAGCTCTTGGTGTTGGGACAGTCACAGGTCACTCTATTTTCCCATCAGGAAGAAGAATTAACCACAGGCTCAGCCTGCCCCCCGGAACCAGAACAGGGCCTGAAGCCATCCTGCGCTTTTGCGGCCGGCTCCCAAAAAAGCGACTTGTAAAATGCAGCTTCAGGGCACTGCAATTCACAAACCTGCAGAGTTATAAATGATAACTCTCGTCCACAAATATATTGAGGGAAGGCAAAGAAGAGGATTTGAAATCAAGGCAGAATTGCAGGAAACAGATTTCAGGAGGTAGATTCGAATCGCCATTAAAGCACATGAAAAGCGGCAAAACGTTGACAATGATGATTTTGGCCAAAAAGGGCGTATGCGTTTTTTCCTGAATATATTAAGGAAAAAACGCATACGCCCTTTTTGGCCAACCAAGCAACCTGGAAAGGCAAATCAGCGCTACAAAGAAGTCTCGCTTCCCATCGGTCAAAAGGGCCATGCTGAAAAAAGTGTCAAAACCAGAAATGCAGGACAGGCCATGGAGAAATGGGAGCCTTGCTACACTGATGGGCGGGATGTAAATTGCCAACAGCCACTCTGGAGAAGTGTACGGTGTGTCCTGAAACATCTAAAAAACACAGCTTAGAGAGCATAGGGCACTTCCACACATGGGGGGATAAAGTGGGAAAATTGAAAATCAGCAAGACACAAGCACCCCAAAGTTTAGGGCTGCTCTGTTGACAAGGACCTCCACTTCATTCCACCTTAAATATCCCAGGAAAGCGAAAAATGGATAAAAAAGTTGTGGTCCTTATGTACAATGGAATATCACTCAGCCATGAAATCAATGTCATAAGGCTAGTAGCAGCATGATGAGTGGATTTAGGTAAGACGATTCTAAGTGAAATAAGTCACACAGAAAAGGACACTTCTCATAAGGTGTCACTTATAGAGGGAATGTAAAAACCGTTTCACTTGAACTGAATTACAAAACAGAACAGAGTCACACATGCAGAAAACACACTATGGCTGCTTAACGGGAAAGGTGAGGTGGGGTGATACATAAAACAAGAGTTTCAAATTAGCTCAGATACCGTTCCATAAACCCAATATGGAATAGACAATACCTACTCCTTGCTCAGAGAACTGGACTCAACACGCCCGATTCACCGCACAAGAATATATCTGACTAGTAATAATCTTAAAACCTATGTATTGATATCTCTCTGTTAGTGTGTCAAGTGGGTGTAAAGCGGCCTAAACACAGCCGTGAAAAGCAGCTAAACCCCATTATAAAAATAAATTACTTTTAAAAACCCATGAAACAAAGACAGGGAAAGAGAGAGAAATTCTTACACAATTCGTTCAGGGGCTGTGATGCAACCTGGATTGACCATATCTAGACCCACAGCTGGATGAGACATAAGGGTGGACACTCTTGGGGCTGAGAGGTTTGGTGAGGTTGGGTGAGCAAACACAGACCCTTTAAAGTAATACTGCGTGCTACCCATCGCATGGGTCCCAAATCTCCAGGTTCAAGGGCATCTTCCTACATCGAAAACATGCATGAGAAACCCAGAAGATGGTACACCGTGTGATGGGGAAAGGTTTCTAAAACGCACCTCATTTCTCACCTCCTTGTGCTCGTGTTCGCCATTCCAGCCACTTTACTAGCAATCTCCCTACTTGGAGCATCAGCACCTTTAACCTCCTGTTCCGTACAGGTTGCAATTTGTCCTGAGGATGAACGGGAAGACGGGGAACCAATGAGAGACTAGCTCTTGGTGTTGGGTCAGGCACAGGTCACTCTATTTTCCCATCAGGAAGAAGAATTAACCACAGGCTCAGCCTGCCCCCCGGAACCAGAACAGGGCCTGAAGCCATCCTGCGCTTTTGCGGCCGGCTCCCAAAAAAGCGACTTGTAAAATGCAGCTTCAGGGCACTGCAATTCACAAACCTGCAGAGTTATAAATGATAACTCTCGTCCTCAAATATATTGAGGGAAGGCAAAGAAGAGGATTTGAAATCAAGGCAGAATTGCAGGAAACAGATTTCAGGAGGTAGATTCGAATCGCCATTAAAGCACATGAAAAGCGGCAAAACGTTGACAATGATGACCTTGGCCAAAAAGGGCGTATGCGTTTTTTCCTGAATATATTCAGGAAAAAACGCATACGCCCTTTTTGGCCAACCAAGCAACCTGGAAAGGCAAATCAGCGCTACAAAGAAGTCTCGCTTCCCATCGGTCAAAAGGGACATGCTGAAAAAAGTGTCAAAACCAGAAATGCAGGACAGGCCATGGAGAAATGGGAGCCTTGCTACACTGATGGGCGGGATGTAAATTGCCAACAGCCACTCTGGAGAAGTGTACGGTGTGTCCTGAAACATCTAAAAAACACAGCTTAGAGAGCATAGGGCACTTCCACACATGGGGGGATAAAGTGGGAAAATTGAAAATCAGCAAGACACAAGCACCCCAAAGTTTAGGGCTGCTCTGTTGACAAGGACCTCCACTTCATTCCACCTTAAATATCCCAGGAAAGCGAAAAATGGATAAAAAAGTTGTGGTCCTTATGTACAATGGAATATCACTCAGCCATGAAATCAATGTCATAAGGCTAGTAGCAGCATGATGAGTGGATTTAGGTAAGACGATTCTAAGTGAAATAAGTCACACAGAAAAGGACACTTCTCATAAGGTGTCACTTATAGAGGGAATGTAAAAACCGTTTCACTTGAACTGAATTACAAAACACAACAGAGTCACACATGCAGAAAACACACTATGGCTGCTTAACGGGAAAGGTGAGGTGGGGTGATACATAAAACAAGAGTTTCAAATTAGCTCAGATACCGTTCCATAAACCCAATATGGAATAGACAATACCTACTCCTTGCTCAGAGAACTGGACTCAACACGCCCGATTCACCGCACAAGAATATATCTGACTAGTAATAATCTTAAAACCTATGTATTGATATCTCTCTGTTAGTGTGTCAAGCGTGTGTAAGGCGGCATAAACACAGCCGTGAAAAGCAGCTAAACCCCATTATAAAAATAAATTACTTTTAAAAACCCATGAAACAAAGACAGGGAAAGAGAGAGAAATTCTTACACAATTCGTTCAGGGGCTGTGATGCAACCTGCATTGACCATATCTAGACCCACAGCTGGATGAGACATAAGGGTGGACACTCTTGGGGCTGAGAGGTTTGGTGAGGTTGGGTGAGCAAACGCAGACCCTTTAAAGTAATACTGCGTGCTACCCATCGCATGGGTCCCAAATCTCCAGGTTCAAGGGCATCTTCCTACATCGAAAACATGCATGAGAAACCCAGAAGATGGTACACCGTGTGATGGGGAAAGGTTTCTAAAACGCACCTCATTTCTCACCTCCTTGTGCTCGTGTTCGCCATTCCAGCCACTTTACTAGCAATCTCCCTACTTGGAGCATCAGCACCTTTAACCTCCTGTTCCGTACAGGTTGCAATTTGTCCTGAGGATGAACGGGAAGACGGGGAACCAATGAGAGACTAGCTCTTGGTGTTGGGACAGGCACAGGTCACTCTATTTTCCCATCAGGAAGAAGAATTAACCACAGGCTCAGCCTGCCCCCCGGAACCAGAACAGGGCCTGAAGCCATCCTGCGCTTTTGCGGCCGGCTCCCAAAAAAGCGACTTGTAAAATGGAGCTTCAGGGCACTGCAATTCACAAACCTGCAGAGTTATAAATGATAACTCTCGTCCACAAATATATTGAGGGAAGGCAAAGAAGAGGATTTGAAATCAAGGCAGAATTGCAGGAAACAGATTTCAGGAGGTAGATTCGAATCGCCTTTAAAGCACATGAAAAGCGGCAAAACGTTGACAATGATGCCCTTGGCCAAAAAGTGCGTATGCGTTTTTTCCTGAATATATTCAGGAAAAAACGCATACGCACTTTTTGGCCAACCAAGCAACCTGGAAAGGCAAATCAGCGCTACAAAGAAGTCTCGCTTCCCATCGGTCAAAAGGGACATGCTGAAAAAGTTGTCAAAACCAGAAATGCAGGACAGGCCATGGAGAAATGGGAGCCTTGCTAAACTGATGGGCGGGATGTAAACTGCCAACAGCCACTCTGGAGAAGTGTACGGTGTGTCCTGAAACATCTAAAAAACACAGCTTAGAGAGCATAGGGCACTTCCACGCATGGGGGGATAAAGTGGGAAAATTGAAAATCAGCAAGACACAAGCACCCCAAAGTTTAGGGCTGCTCTGTTGACAAGGACCTCCACTTCCTTCCACCTTAAATATCCCAGGAAAGCGAAAAATGGATAAAAAAGTTGTGGTCCTTATGTACAATGGAATATCACTCAGCCATGAAATCAATGTCATAAGGCTAGTAGCAGCATGATGAGTGGATTTAGGTAAGACGATTCTAAGTGAAATAAGTCACACAGAAAAGGACACTTCTCCTAAGGTGTCACTTATAGAGGGAATGTAAAAACCGTTACACTTGAACTGAATTACAAAACAGAACAGAGTCACACATGCAGAAAACACACTATGGCTGCTTAACGGGAAAGGTGAGGTGGGGTGATACATAAAACAAGAGTTTCAAATTAGCTCAGATACCGTTCCATAAACCCAATATGGAATAGACAAGACCTACTCCTTGCTCAGAGAACTGGACTCAACACGCCCGATTCACCGCACAAGAATATATCTGACTAGTAATAATCTTAAAACCTATGTATTGATATCTCTCTGTTAGTGTGTCAAGTGGGTGTAAAGCGGCCTAAACACAGCCGTGAAAAGCAGCTAAACCCCATTATAAAAATAAATTACTTTTAAAAACCCATGAAACAAAGACAGGGAAAGAGAGAGAAATTCTTACACAATTCGTTCAGGGGCTGTGATGCAACCTGGATTGACCATATCTAGACCCACAGCTGGATGAGACATAAGGGTGGACACTCTTGGGGCTGAGAAGTTTGGTGAGGTTGGGTGAGCAAACGCAGACCCTTTAAAGTAATACTGCGTGCTACCCATCGCATGGGTCCCAAATCTCCAGGTTCAAGGGCATCTTCCTACATCGAAAACATGCATGAGAAACCCAGAAGATGGTACACCGTGTGATGGGGAAAGGTTTCTAAAACGCACCTCATTTCTCACCTCCTTGTGCTCGTGTTCGCCATTCCAGCCACTTTACTAGCAATCTCCCTACTTGGAGCATCAGCACCTTTAACCTCCTGTTCCGTACAGGTTGCAATTTGTCCTGAGGATGAACGGGAAGACGGGAAACCAATGAGAGACTAGCTCTTGGTGTTGGGACAGTCACAGGTCACTCTATTTTCCCATCAGGAAGAAGAATTAACCACAGGCTCAGCCTGCCCCCCGGAACCAGAACAGGGCCTGAAGCCATCCTGCGCTTTTGCGGCCGGCTCCCAAAAAAGCGACTTGTAAAATGCAGCTTCAGGGCACTGCAATTCACAAACCTGCAGAGTTATAAATGATAACTCTCGTCCACAAATATATTGAGGGAAGGCAAAGAAGAGGATTTGAAATCAAGGCAGAATTGCAGGAAACAGATTTCAGGAGGTAGATTCGAATCGCCATTAAAGCACATGAAAAGCGGCAAAACGTTGACAATGATGATTTTGGCCAAAAAGGGCGTATGCGTTTTTTCCTGAATATATTAAGGAAAAAACGCATACGCCCTTTTGGCCAACCAAGCAACCTGGAAAGGCAAATCAGCGCTACAAAGAAGTCTCGCTTCCCATCGGTCAAAAGGGCCATGCTGAAAAAAGTGTCAAAACCAGAAATGCAGGACAGGCCATGGAGAAATGGGAGCCTTGCTACACTGATGGGCGGGATGTAAATTGCCAACAGCCACTCTGGAGAAGTGTACGGTGTGTCCTGAAACATCTAAAAAACACAGCTTAGAGAGCATAGGGCACTTCCACACATGGGGGGATAAAGTGGGAAAATTGAAAATCAGCAAGACACAAGCACCCCAAAGTTTAGGGCTGCTCTGTTGACAAGGACCTCCACTTCATTCCACCTTAAATATCCCAGGAAAGCGAAAAATGGATAAAAAAGTTGTGGTCCTTATGTACAATGGAATATCACTCAGCCATGAAATCAATGTCATAAGGCTAGTAGCAGCATGATGAGTGGATTTAGGTAAGACGATTCTAAGTGAAATAAGTCACACAGAAAAGGACACTTCTCATAAGGTGTCACTTATAGAGGGAATGTAAAAACCGTTTCACTTGAACTGAATTACAAAACAGAACAGAGTCACACATGCAGAAAACACACTATGGCTGCTTAACGGGAAAGGTGAGGTGGGGTGATACATAAAACAAGAGTTTCAAATTAGCTCAGATACCGTTCCATAAACCCAATATGGAATAGACAATACCTACTCCTTGCTCAGAGAACTGGACTCAACACGCCCGATTCACCGCACAAGAATATATCTGACTAGTAATAATCTTAAAACCTATGTATTGATATCTCTCTGTTAGTGTGTCAAGTGGGTGTAAAGCGGCCTAAACACAGCCGTGAAAAGCAGCTAAACCCCATTATAAAAATAAATTACTTTTAAAAACCCATGAAACAAAGACAGGGAAAGAGAGAGAAATTCTTACACAATTCGTTCAGGGGCTGTGATGCAACCTGGATTGACCATATCTAGACCCACAGCTGGATGAGACATAAGGGTGGACACTCTTGGGGCTGAGAGGTTTGGTGAGGTTGGGTGAGCAAACACAGACCCTTTAAAGTAATACTGCGTGCTACCCATCGCATGGGTCCCAAATCTCCAGGTTCAAGGGCATCTTCCTACATCGAAAACATGCATGAGAAACCCAGAAGATGGTACACCGTGTGATGGGGAAAGGTTTCTAAAACGCACCTCATTTCTCACCTCCTTGTGCTCGTGTTCGCCATTCCAGCCACTTTACTAGCAATCTCCCTACTTGGAGCATCAGCACCTTTAACCTCCTGTTCCGTACAGGTTGCAATTTGTCCTGAGGATGAACGGGAAGACGGGGAACCAATGAGAGACTAGCTCTTGGTGTTGGGACAGGCACAGGTCACTCTATTTTCCCATCAGGAAGAAGAATTAACCACAGGCTCAGCCTGCCCCCCGGAACCAGAACAGGGCCTGAAGCCATCCTGCGCTTTTGCGGCCGGCTCCCAAAAAAGCGACTTGTAAAATGGAGCTTCAGGGCACTGCAATTCACAAACCTGCAGAGTTATAAATGATAACTCTCGTCCACAAATATATTGAGGGAAGGCAAAGAAGAGGATTTGAAATCAAGGCAGAATTGCAGGAAACAGATTTCAGGAGGTAGATTCGAATCGCCTTTAAAGCACATGAAAAGCGGCAAAACGTTGACAATGATGCCCTTGGCCAAAAAGGGCGTATGCGTTTTTTCCTGAATATATTCAGGAAAAAACGCATACGCCCTTTTTGGCCAACCAAGCAACCTGGAAAGGCAAATCAGCGCTACAAAGAAGTCTCGCTTCCCATCGGTCAAAAGGGCCATGCTGAAAAAAGTGTCAAAACCAGAAATGCAGGACAGGCCATGGAGAAATGGGAGCCTTGCTACACTGATAGGCGGGATGTAAATTGCCAACAGCCACTCTGGAGAAGTGTACGGTGTGTCCTGAAACATCTAAAAAACACAGCTTAGAGAGCATAGGGCTCTTCCACACATGGGGGGATAAAGTGGGAAAATTGAAAATCAGCAAGACACAAGCACCCCAAAGTTTAGGGCTGCTCTGTTGACAAGGACCTCCACTTCATTCCACCTTAAATATCCCAGGAAAGCGAAAAATGGATAAAAAAGTTGTGGTCCTTATGTACAATGGAATATCACTCAGCCATGAAATCAATGTCATAAGGCTAGTAGCAGCATGATGAGTGGATTTAGGTAAGACGATTCTAAGTGAAATAAGTCACACAGAAAAGGACACTTCTCATAAGGTGTCACTTATAGAGGGAATGTAAAAACCGTTTCACTTGAACTGAATTACAAAACAGAACAGAGTCACACATGCAGAAAACACACTATGGCTGCTTAACGGGAAAGGTGAGGTGGGGTGATACATAAAACAAGAGTTTCAAATTAGCTCAGATACCGTTCCATAAACCCAATATGGAATAGACAATACCTACTCCTTGCTCAGAGAACTGGACTCAACACGCCCGATTCACCGCACAAGAATATATCTGACTAGTAATAATCTTAAAACCTATGTATTGATATCTCTCTGTTAGTGTGTCAAGTGGGTGTAAAGCGGCCTAAACACAGCCGTGAAAAGCAGCTAAACCCCATTATAAAAATAAATTACTTTTAAAAACCCATGAAACAAAGACAGGGAAAGAGAGAGAAATTCTTACACAATTCGTTCAGGGGCTGTGATGCAACCTGGATTGACCATATCTAGACCCACAGCTGGATGAGACATAAGGGTGGACACTCTTGGGGCTGAGAGGTTTGGTGAGGTTGGGTGAGCAAACACAGACCCTTTAAAGTAATACTGCGTGCTACCCATCGCATGGGTCCCAAATCTCCAGGTTCAAGGGCATCTTCCTACATCGAAAACATGCATGAGAAACCCAGAAGATGGTACACCGTGTGATGGGGAAAGGTTTCTAAAACGCACCTCATTTCTCACCTCCTTGTGCTCGTGTTCGCCATTCCAGCCACTTTACTAGCAATCTCCCTACTTGGAGCATCAGCACCTTTAACCTCCTGTTCCGTACAGGTTGCAATTTGTCCTGAGGATGAACGGGAAGACGGGGAACCAATGAGAGACTAGCTCTTGGTGTTGGGACAGGCACAGGTCACTCTATTTTCCCATCAGGAAGAAGAATTAACCACAGGCTCAGCCTGCCCCCCGGAACCAGAACAGGGCCTGAAGCCATCCTGCGCTTTTGCGGCCGGCTCCCAAAAAAGCGACTTGTAAAATGGAGCTTCAGGGCACTGCAATTCACAAACCTGCAGAGTTATAAATGATAACTCTCGTCCACAAATATATTGAGGGAAGGCAAAGAAGAGGATTTGAAATCAAGGCAGAATTGCAGGAAACAGATTTCAGGAGGTAGATTCGAATCGCCTTTAAAGCACATGAAAAGCGGCAAAACGTTGACAATGATGCCCTTGGCCAAAAAGGGCGTATGCGTTTTTTCCTGAATATATTCAGGAAAAAACGCATACGCCCTTTTTGGCCAACCAAGCAACCTGGAAAGGCAAATCAGCGCTACAAAGAAGTCTCGCTTCCCATCGGTCAAAAGGGACATGCTGAAAAAAGTGTCAAAACCAGAAATGCAGGACAGGCCATGGAGAAATGGGAGCCTTGCTACACTGATAGGCGGGATGTAAATTGCCAACAGCCACTCTGGAGAAGTGTACGGTGTGTCCTGAAACATCTAAAAAACACAGCTTAGAGAGCATAGGGCTCTTCCACACATGGGGGGATAAAGTGGGAAAATTGAAAATCAGCAAGACACAAGCACCCCAAAGTTTAGGGCTGCTCTGTTGACAAGGACCTCCACTTCATTCCACCTTAAATATCCCAGGAAAGCGAAAAATGGATAAAAAAGTTGTGGTCCTTATGTACAATGGAATATCACTCAGCCATGAAATCAATGTCATAAGGCTAGTAGCAGCATGATGAGTGGATTTAGGTAAGACGATTCTAAGTGAAATAAGTCACACAGAAAAGGACACTTCTCATAAGGTGTCACTTATAGAGGGAATGTAAAAACCGTTACACTTGATCTGAATTACAAAACAGAACAGAGTCACACATGCAGAAAACACACTATGGCTGCTTAACGGGAAAGGTGAGGTGGGGTGATACATAAAACAAGAGTTTCAAATTAGCTCAGATACCGTTCCATAAACCCATTATGGAATAGACAAGACCTACTCCTTGCTCAGAGAACTGGACTCAACACGCCCGATTGACCGCACAAGAATATATCTGACTAGTAATAATCTTAAAACCTATGTATTGATATCTCTCTGTTAGTGTGTCAAGTGTGTGTAAGGCGGCATAAACACAGCCGTGAAAAGCAGCTAAACCTCATTATAAAAATAAATTACTTTTAAAAACCCATGAAACAAAGACAGGGAAAGAGAGAGAAATTCTTACACAATTCGTTCAGGGGCTGTGATGCAACCTGCATTGACCATATCTAGACCCACAGCTGGATGAGACATAAGGGTGGACACTCTTGGGGCTGAGAGGTTTGGTGAGGTTGGGTGAGCAAACGGAGACCCTTTAAAGTAATACTGCGTGCTACCCATCGCATGGGTCCCAAATCTCCAGGTTCAAGGGCATCTTCCTACATCGAAAACATGCATGAGAAACCCAGAAGATGGTACACCGTGTGATGGGGAAAGGTTTCTAAAACGCACCTCATTTCTCATCTCCTTGTGCTCGTGTTCGCCATTCCAGCCACTTTACTAGCAATCTCCCTACTTGGAGCATCAGCACCTTTAACCTCCTGTTCCGTACAGGTTGCAATTTGTCCTGAGGATGAACGGGAAGACGGGGAACCAATGAGAGACTAGCTCTTGGTGTTGGGACAGGCACAGGTCACTCTATTTTCCCATCAGGAAGAAGAATTAACCACAGGCTCAGCCTGCCCCCCGGAACCAGAACAGGGCCTGAAGCCATCCTGCGCTTTTGCGGCCGGCTCCCAAAAAACCGACTTGTAAAATGGAGCTTCAGGGCACTGCAATTCACAAACCTGCAGAGTTATAAATGATAACTCTCGTCCACAAATATATTGAGGGAAGGCAAAGAAGAGGATTTGAAATCAAGGCAGAATTGCAGGAAACAGATTTCAGGAGGTAGATTCGAATCGCCTTTAAAGCACATGAAAAGCGGCAAAACGTTGACAATGATGCCCTTGGCCAAAAAGGGCGTATGCGTTTTTTCCTGAATATATTCAGGAAAAAACGCATACGCCCTTTTTGGCCAACCAAGCAACCTGGAAAGGCAAATCAGCGCTACAAAGAAGTCTCGCTTCCCATCGGTCAAAAGGGACATGCTGAAAAAGGTGTCAAAACCAGAAATGCAGGACAGGCCATGGAGAAATGGGAGCCTTGCTACACTGATGGGCGGGATGTAAATTGCCAACAGCCACTCTGGAGAAGTGTACGGTGTGTCCTGAAACATCTAAAAAACACAGCTTAGAGAGCATAGGGCACTTCTACGCATGGGGGGATAAAGTGGGAAAATTGAAAATCAGCAAGACACAAGCACCCGAAAGTTTAGGGCTGCTCTGTTGACAAGGACCTCCACTTCCTTCCACCTTAAATATCCCAGGAAAGCGAAAAATGGATAAAAAAGTTGTGGTCCTTATGTACAATGGAATATCACTCAGCCATGAAATCAATGTCATAAGGCTAGTAGCAGCATGATGAGTGGATTTAGGTAAGACGATTCTAAGTGAAATAAGTCACACAGAAAAGGACACTTCTCATAAGGTGTCACTTATAGAGGGAATGTAAAAACCGTTACACTTGAACTGAATTACAAAACAGAACAGAGTCACACATGCAGAAAACACACTATGGCTGCTTAACGGGAAAGGTGAGGTGGGGTGATACATAAAACAAGAGTTTCAAATTAGCTCAGATACCGTTCCATAAACCCAACATGGAATAGACAAGACCTACTCCTTGCTCAGAGAACTGGACTCAACACGCCCGATTCACCGCACAAGAATATATCTGACTAGTAATAATCTTAAAACCTATGTATTGATATCTCTCTGTTAGTGTGTCAAGTGTGTGTAAGGCGGCATAAACACGGCCGTGAAAAGCAGCTAAACCCCATTATAAAAATAAATTACTTTTAAAAACCCATGAAACAAAGACAGGGAAAGAGAGAGAAATTCTTACACAATTCGTTCAGGGGCTGTGATGCAACCTGCATTGACCATATCTAGACCCACAGCTGGATGAGACATAAGGGTGGACACTCTTGGGGCTGAGAGGTTTGGTGAGGTTGGGTGAGCAAACGCAGACCCTTTAAAGTAATACTGCGTGCTACCCATCGCATGGGTCCCAAATCTCCAGGTTCAAGGGCATCTTCCTACATCGAAAACATGCATGAGAAACCCAGAAGATGGTACACCGTGTGATGGGGAAAGGTTTCTAAAACGCACCGCATTTCTCATCTCCTTGTGCTCGGGTTCGCCATTCCAGCCACTTTACTAGCAATCTCCCTACTTGGAGCATCAGCACCTTTAACCTCCTGTTCCGTACAGGTTGCAATTTGTCCTGAGGATGAACGGGAAGACGGGGAACCAATGAGAGACTAGCTCTTGGTGTTGGGACAGGCACAGGTCACTCTATTTTCCCATCAGGAAGAAGAATTAACCACAGGCTCAGCCTGCCCCCCGGAACCAGAACAGGGCCTGAAGCCATCCTGCGCTTTTGCGGCCGGCTCCCAAAAAACCGACTTGTAAAATGGAGCTTCAGGGCACTGCAATTCACAAACCTGCAGAGTTATAAATGATAACTCTCGTCCACAAATATATTGAGGGAAGGCAAAGAAGAGGATTTGAAATCAAGGCAGAATTGCAGGAAACAGATTTCAGGAGGTAGATTCGAATCGCCTTTAAAGCACATGAAAAGCGGCAAAACGTTGACAATGATGCCCTTGGCCAAAAAGGGCGTATGCGTTTTTTCATGAATATATTCAGGAAAAAACGCATACGCCCTTTTTGGCCAACTAAGCAACCTGGAAAGGCAAATCAGCGCTACAAAGAAGTCTCGCTTCCCATCGGTCAAAAGGGACATGCTGAAAAAGTTGTCAAAACCAGAAATGCAGGACAGGCCATGGAGAAATGGGAGCCTTGCTACACTGATGGGCGGGATGTAAATTGCCAACAGCCACTCTGGAGAAGTGTACGGTGTGTCCTGAAACATCTAAAAAACACAGCTTAGAGAGCATAGGGCACTTCCACACATGGGGGGATAAAGTGGGAAAATTGAAAATCAGCAAGACACAAGCACCCCAAAGTTTAGGGCTGCTCTGTTGACAAGGACCTCCACTTCATTCCACCTTAAATATCCCAGGAAAGCGAAAAATGGATAAAAAAGTTGTGGTCCTTATGTACAATGGAATATCACTCAGCCATGAAATCAATGTCATAAGGCTAGTAGCAGCATGATGAGTGGATTTAGGTAAGACGATTCTAAGTGAAATAAGTCACACAGAAAAGGACACTTCTCATAAGGTGTCACTTATAGAGGGAATGTAAAAACCGTTTCACTTGAACTGAATTACAAAACAGAACAGAGTCACACATGCAGAAAACACACTATGGCTGCTTAACGGGAAAGGTGAGGTGGGGTGATACATAAAACAAGAGTTTCAAATTAGCTCAGATACCGTTCCATAAACCCAATATGGAATAGACAATACCTACTCCTTGCTCAGAGAACTGGACTCAACACGCCCGATTCACCGCACAAGAATATATCTGACTAGTAATAATCTTAAAACCTATGTATTGATATCTCTCTGTTAGTGTGTCAAGTGTGTGTAAGGCGGCATAAACACAGCCGTGAAAAGCAGCTAAACCCCATTATAAAAATAAATTACTTTTAAAAACCCATGAAACAAAGACAGGGAAAGAGAGAGAAATTCTTACACAATTCGTTCAGGGGCTGTGATGCAACCTGCATTGACCATATCTAGACCCACAGCTGGATGAGACATAAGGGTGGACACTCTTGGGGCTGAGAGGTTTGGTGAGGTTGGGTGAGCAAACGCAGACCCTTTAAAGTAATACTGCGTGCTACCCATCGCATGGGTCCCAAATCTCCAGGTTCAAGGGCATCTTCCTACATCGAAAACATGCATGAGAAACCCAGAAGATGGTACACCGTGTGATGGGGAAAGGTTTCTAAAACGCACCTCATTTCTCACCTCCTTGTGCTCGTGTTCGCCATTCCAGCCACTTTACTAGCAATCTCCCTACTTGGAGCATCAGCACCTTTAACCTCCTGTTCCGTACAGGTTGCAATTTGTCCTGAGGATGAACGGGAAGACGGGGAACCAATGAGAGACTACTCTTGGTGTTGGGACAGGCACAGGTCACTCTATTTTCCCATCAGGAAGAAGAATTAACCACAGGCTCAGCCTGCCCCCCGGAACCAGAACAGGGCCTGAAGCCATCCTGCGCTTTTGCGGCCGGCTCCCAAAAAAGCGACTTGTAAAATGGAGCTTCAGGGCACTGCAATTCACAAACCTGCAGAGTTATAAATGATAACTCTCGTCCACAAATATATTGAGGGAAGGCAAAGAAGAGGATTTGAAATCAAGGCAGAATTGCAGGAAACAGATTTCAGGAGGTAGATTCGAATCGCCTTTAAAGCACATGAAAAGCGGCAAAACGTTGACAATGATGCCCTTGGCCAAAAAGTGCGTATGCGTTTTTTCCTGAATATATTCAGGAAAAAACGCATACGCCCTTTTTGGCCAACCAAGCAACCTGGAAAGGCAAATCAGCGCTACAAAGAAGTCTCGCTTCCCATCGGTCAAAAGGGACATGCTGAATAAGTTGTCAAAACCAGAAATGCAGGACAGGCCATGGAGAAATGGGAGCCTTGCTAAACTGATGGGCGGGATGTAAACTGCCAACAGCCACTCTGGAGAAGTGTACGGTGTGTCCTGAAACATCTAAAAAACACAGCTTAGAGAGCATAGGGCACTTCCACGCATGGGGGGATAAAGTGGGAAAATTGAAAATCAGCAAGACACAAGCACCCCAAAGTTTAGGGCTGCTCTGTTGACAAGGACCTCCACTTCCTTCCACCTTAAATATCCCAGGAAAGCGAAAAATGGATAAAAAAGTTGTGGTCCTTATGTACAATGGAATATCACTCAGCCATGAAATCAATGTCATAAGGCTAGTAGCAGCATGATGAGTGGATTTAGGTAAGACGATTCTAAGTGAAATAAGTCACACAGAAAAGGACACTTCTCCTAAGGTGTCACTTATAGAGGGAATGTAAAAACCGTTACACTTGAACTGAATTACAAAACAGAACAGAGTCACACATGCAGAAAACACACTATGGCTGCTTAACGGGAAAGGTGAGGTGGGGTGATACATAAAACAAGAGTTTCAAATTAGCTCAGATACCGTTCCATAAACCCAATATGGAATAGACAAGACCTACTCCTTGCTCAGAGAACTGGACTCAACACGCCCGATTCACCGCACAAGAATATATCTGACTAGTAATAATCTTAAAACCTATGTATTGATATCTCTCTGTTAGTGTGTCAAGTGGGTGTAAAGCGGCCTAAACACAGCCGTGAAAAGCAGCTAAACCCCATTATAAAAATAAATTACTTTTAAAAACCCATGAAACAAAGACAGGGAAAGAGAGAGAAATTCTTACACAATTCGTTCAGGGGCTGTGATGCAACCTGGATTGACCATATCTAGACCCACAGCTGGATGAGACATAAGGGTGGACACTCTTGGGGCTGAGAAGTTTGGTGAGGTTGGGTGAGCAAACGCAGACCCTTTAAAGTAATACTGCGTGCTACCCATCGCATGGGTCCCAAATCTCCAGGTTCAAGGGCATCTTCCTACATCGAAAACATGCATGAGAAACCCAGAAGATGGTACACCGTGTGATGGGGAAAGGTTTCTAAAACGCACCTCATTTCTCACCTCCTTGTGCTCGTGTTCGCCATTCCAGCCACTTTACTAGCAATCTCCCTACTTGGAGCATCAGCACCTTTAACCTCCTGTTCCGTACAGGTTGCAATTTGTCCTGAGGATGAACGGGAAGACGGGAAACCAATGAGAGACTAGCTCTTGGTGTTGGGACAGTCACAGGTCACTCTATTTTCCCATCAGGAAGAAGAATTAACCACAGGTTCAGCCTGCCCCCCGGAACCAGAACAGGGCCTGAAGCCATCCTGCGCTTTTGCGGCCGGCTCCCAAAAAAGCGACTTGTAAAATGCAGCTTCAGGGCACTGCAATTCACAAACCTGCAGAGTTATAAATGATAACTCTCGTCCACAAATATATTGAGGGAAGGCAAAGAAGAGGATTTGAAATCAAGGCAGAATTGCAGGAAACAGATTTCAGGAGGTAGATTCGAATCGCCATTAAAGCACATGAAAAGCGGCAAAACGTTGACAATGATGACCTTGGCCAAAAAGGGCGTATGCGTTTTTTCCTGAATATATTCAGGAAAAAACGCATACGCCCTTTTTGGCCAACCAAGCAACCTGGAAAGGCAAATCAGCTCTACAAAGAAGTCTCGCTTCCCATCGGTCAAAAGGGACATGCTGAAAAAAGTGTCAAAACCAGAAATGCAGGACAGGCCATGGAGAAATGGGAGCCTTGCTACACTGATGGGCGGGATGTAAATTGCCAACAGCCACTCTGGAGAAGTGTACGGTGTGTCCTGAAACATCTAAAAAACACAGCTTAGAGAGCATAGGGCACTTCCACACATGGGGGGATAAAGTGGGAAAATTGAAAATCAGCAAGACACAAGCACCCCAAAGTTTAGGGCTGCTCTGTTGACAAGGACCTCCACTTCCTTCCACCTTAAATATCCCAGGAAAGCGAAAAATGGATAAAAAAGTTGTGGTCCTTATGTACAATGGAATATCACTCAGCCATGAAATCAATGTCATAAGGCTAGTAGCAGCATGATGAGTGGATTTAGGTAAGACGATTCTAAGTGAAATAAGTCACACAGAAAAGGACACTTCTCATAAGGTGTCACTTATAGAGGGAATGTAAAAACCGTTTCACTTGAACTGAATTACAAAACAGAACAGAGTCACACATGCAGAAAACACACTATGGCTGCTTAACGGGAAAGGTGAGGTGGGGTGATACATAAAACAAGAGTTTCAAATTAGCTCAGATACCGTTCCATAAACCCAATATGGAATAGACAATACCTACTCCTTGCTCAGAGAACTGGACTCAACACGCCCGATTCACCGCACAAGAATATATCTGACTAGTAATAATCTTAAAACCTATGTATTGATATCTCTCTGTTAGTGTGTCAAGCGTGTGTAAGGCGGCATAAACACAGCCGTGAAAAGCAGCTAAACCCCATTATAAAAATAAATTACTTTTAAAAACCCATGAAACAAAGACAGGGAAAGAGAGAGAAATTCTTACACAATTCGTTCAGGGGCTGTGATGCAACCTGCATTGACCATATCTAGACCCACAGCTGGATGAGACATAAGGGTGGACACTCTTGGGGCTGAGAGGTTTGGTGAGGTTGGGTGAGCAAACGCAGACCCTTTAAAGTAATACTGCGTGCTACCCATCGCATGGGTCCCAAATCTCCAGGTTCAAGGGCATCTTCCTACATCGAAAACATGCATGAGAAACCCAGAAGATGGTACACCGTGTGATGGGGAAAGGTTTCTAAAACGCACCTCATTTCTCACCTCCTTGTGCTCGTGTTCGCCATTCCAGCCACTTTACTAGCAATCTCCCTACTTGGAGCATCAGCACCTTTAACCTCCTGTTCCGTACAGGTTGCAATTTGTCCTGAGGATGAACGGGAAGACGGGGAACCAATGAGAGACTAGCTCTTGGTGTTGGGACAGGCACAGGTCACTCTATTTTCCCATCAGGAAGAAGAATTAACCACAGGCTCAGCCTGCCCCCCGGAACCAGAACAGGGCCTGAAGCCATCCTGCGCTTCTGCGGCCGGCTCCCAAAAAAGCGACTTGTAAAATGGAGCTTCAGGGCACTGCAATTCACAAACCTGCAGAGTTATAAATGATAACTCTCGTCCACAAATATATTGAGGGAAGGCAAAGAAGAGGATTTGAAATCAAGGCAGAATTGCAGGAAACAGATTTCAGGAGGTAGATTCGAATCGCCTTTAAAGCACATGAAAAGCGGCAAAACGTTGACAATGATGCCCTTGGCCAAAAAGTGCGTATGCGTTTTTTCCTGAATATATTCAGGAAAAAACGCATACGCCCTTTTTGGCCAACCAAGCAACCTGGAAAGGCAAATCAGCGCTACAAAGAAGTCTCGCTTCCCATCGGTCAAAAGGGACATGCTGAAAAAGTTGTCAAAACCAGAAATGCAGGACAGGCCATGGAGAAATGGGAGCCTTGCTAAACTGATGGGCGGGATGTAAACTGCCAACAGCCACTCTGGAGAAGTGTACGGTGTGTCCTGAAACATCTAAAAAACACAGCTTAGAGAGCATAGGGCACTTCCACGCATGGGGGGATAAAGTGGGAAAATTGAAAATCAGCAAGACACAAGCACCCCAAAGTTTAGGGCTGCTCTGTTGACAAGGACCTCCACTTCCTTCCACCTTAAATATCCCAGGAAAGCGAAAAATGGATAAAAAAGTTGTGGTCCTTATGTACAATGGAATATCACTCAGCCATGAAATCAATGTCATAAGGCTAGTAGCAGCATGATGAGTGGATTTAGGTAAGACGATTCTAAGTGAAATAAGTCACACAGAAAAGGACACTTCTCCTAAGGTGTCACTTATAGAGGGAATGTAAAAACCGTTACACTTGAACTGAATTACAAAACAGAACAGAGTCACACATGCAGAAAACACACTATGGCTGCTTAACGGGAAAGGTGAGGTGGGGTGATACATAAAACAAGAGTTTCAAATTAGCTCAGATACTGTTCCATAAACCCAATATGGAATAGACAAGACCTACTCCTTGCTCAGAGAACTGGACTCAACACGCCCGATTCACCGCACAAGAATATATCTGACTAGTAATAATCTTAAAACCTATGTATTGATATCTCTCTGTTAGTGTGTCAAGTGGGTGTAAAGCGGCCTAAACACAGCCGTGAAAAGCAGCTAAACCCCATTATAAAAATAAATTACTTTTAAAAACCCATGAAACAAAGACAGGGAAAGAGAGAGAAATTCTTACACAATTCGTTCAGGGGCTGTGATGCAACCTGGATTGACCATATCTAGACCCACAGCTGGATGAGACATAAGGGTGGACACTCTTGGGGCTGAGAAGTTTGGTGAGGTTGGGTGAGCAAACGCAGACCCTTTAAAGTAATACTGCGTGCTACCCATCGCATGGGTCCCAAATCTCCAGGTTCAAGGGCATCTTCCTACATCGAAAACATGCATGAGAAACCCAGAAGATGGTACACCGTGTGATGGGGAAAGGTTTCTAAAACGCACCTCATTTCTCACCTCCTTGTGCTCGTGTTCGCCATTCCAGCCACTTTACTAGCAATCTCCCTACTTGGAGCATCAGCACCTTTAACCTCCTGTTCCGTACAGGTTGCAATTTGTCCTGAGGATGAACGGGAAGACGGGAAACCAATGAGAGACTAGCTCTTGGTGTTGGGACAGTCACAGGTCACTCTATTTTCCCATCAGGAAGAAGAATTAACCACAGGCTCAGCCTGCCCCCCGGAACCAGAACAGGGCCTGAAGCCATCCTGCGCTTTTGCGGCCGGCTCCCAAAAAAGCGACTTGTAAAATGCAGCTTCAGGGCACTGCAATTCACAAACCTGCAGAGTTATAAATGATAACTCTCGTCCACAAATATATTGAGGGAAGGCAAAGAAGAGGATTTGAAATCAAGGCAGAATTGCAGGAAACAGATTTCAGGAGGTAGATTCGAATCGCCATTAAAGCACATGAAAAGCGGCAAAACGTTGACAATGATGACCTTGGCCAAAAAGGGCGTATGCGTTTTTTCCTGAATATATTAAGGAAAAAACGCATACGCCCTTTTTGGCCAACCAAGCAACCTGGAAAGGCAAATCAGCGCTACAAAGAAGTCTCGCTTCCCATCGGTCAAAAGGGCCATGCTGAAAAAAGTGTCAAAACCAGAAATGCAGGACAGGCCATGGAGAAATGGGAGCCTTGCTACACTGATGGGCGGGATGTAAATTGCCAACAGCCACTCTGGAGAAGTGTACGGTGTGTCCTGAAACATCTAAAAAACACAGCTTAGAGAGCATAGGGCACTTCCACACATGGGGGGATAAAGTGGGAAAATTGAAAATCAGCAAGACACAAGCACCCCAAAGTTTAGGGCTGCTCTGTTGACAAGGACCTCCACTTCATTCCACCTTAAATATCCCAGGAAAGCGAAAAATGGATAAAAAAGTTGTGGTCCTTATGTACAATGGAATATCACTCAGCCATGAAATCAATGTCATAAGGCTAGTAGCAGCATGATGAGTGGATTTAGGTAAGACGATTCTAAGTGAAATAAGTCACACAGAAAAGGACACTTCTCATAAGGTGTCACTTATAGAGGGAATGTAAAAACCGTTTCACTTGAACTGAATTACAAAACAGAACAGAGTCACACATGCAGAAAACACACTATGGCTGCTTAACGGGAAAGGTGAGGTGGGGTGATACATAAAACAAGAGTTTCAAATTAGCTCAGATACCGTTCCATAAACCCAATATGGAATAGACAATACCTACTCCTTGCTCAGAGAACTGGACTCAACACGCCCGATTCACCGCACAAGAATATATCTGACTAGTAATAATCTTAAAACCTATGTATTGATATCTCTCTGTTAGTGTGTCAAGTGGGTGTAAAGCGGCCTAAACACAGCCGTGAAAAGCAGCTAAACCCCATTATAAAAATAAATTACTTTTAAAAACCCATGAAACAAAGACAGGGAAAGAGAGAGAAATTCTTACACAATTCGTTCAGGGGCTGTGATGCAACCTGCATTGACCATATCTAGACCCACAGCTGGATGAGACATAAGGGTGGACACTCTTGGGGCTGAGAAGTTTGGTGAGGTTGGGTGAGCAAACGCAGACCCTTTAAAGTAATACTGCGTGCTACCCATCGCATGGGTCCCAAATCTCCAGGTTCAAGGGCATCTTCCTACATCGAAAACATGCATGAGAAACCCAGAATATGGTACACCGTGTGATGGGGAAAGGTTTCTAAAATGCACCTCATTTCTCATCTCCTTGTGCTCGTGTTCGCCATTCCAGCCACTTTACTAGCAATCTCCCTACTTGGAGCATCAGCACCTTTAACCTCCTGTTCCGTACAGGTTGCAATTTGTCCTGAGGATGAACGGGAAGACGGGGAACCAATGAGAGACTAGCTCTTGGTGTTGGGACAGGCACAGGTCACTCTATTTTCCCATCAGGAAGAAGAATTAACCACAGGCTCAGCCTGCCCCCCGGAACCAGAACAGGGCCTGAAGCCATCCTGCGCTTTTGCGGCCGGCTCCCAAAAAAGCGACTTGTAAAATGGAGCTTCAGGGCACTGCAATTCACAAACCTGCAGAGTTATAAATGATAACTCTCGTCCACAAATATATTGAGGGAAGGCAAAGAAGAGGATTTGAAATCAAGGCAGAATTGCAGGAAACAGATTTCAGGAGGTAGATTCGAATCGCCTTTAAAGCACATGAAAAGCGGCAAAACGTTGACAATGATGCCCTTGGCCAAAAAGGGCGTATGCGTTTTTTCCTGAATATATTCAGGAAAAAACGCATACGCCCTTTTTGGCCAACCAAGCAACCTGGAAAGGCAAATCAGCGCTACAAAGAAGTCTCGCTTCCCATCGGTCAAAAGGGACATGCTGAAAAAAGTGTCAAAACCAGAAATGCAGGACAGGCCATGGAGAAATGGGAGCCTTGCTACACTGATGGGCGGGATGTAAATTGCCAACAGCCACTCTGGAGAAGTGTACGGTGTGTCCTGAAACATCTAAAAAACACAGCTTAGAGAGCATAGGGCTCTTCCACACATGGGGGGATAAAGTGGGAAAATTGAAAATCAGCAAGACACAAGCACCCCAAAGTTTAGGGCTGCTCTGTTGACAAGGACCTCCACTTCATTCCACCTTAAATATCCCAGGAAAGCGAAAAATGGATAAAAAAGTTGTGGTCCTTATGTACAATGGAATATCACTCAGCCATGAAATCAATGTCATAAGGCTAGTAGCAGCATGATGAGTGGATTTAGGTAAGACGATTCTAAGTGAAATAAGTCACACAGAAAAGGACACTTCTCATAAGGTGTCACTTATAGAGGGAATGTAAAAACCGTTTCACTTGAACTGAATTACAAAACAGAACAGAGTCACACATGCAGAAAACACACTATGGCTGCTTAACGGGAAAGGTGAGGTGGGGTGATACATAAAACAAGAGTTTCAAATTAGCTCAGATACCGTTCCATAAACCCAATATGGAATAGACAATACCTACTCCTTGCTCAGAGAACTGGACTCAACACGCCCGATTCACCGCACAAGAATATATCTGACTAGTAATAATCTTAAAACCTATGTATTGATATCTCTCTGTTAGTGTGTCAAGTGGGTGTAAAGCGGCCTAAACACAGCCGTGAAAAGCAGCTAAACCCCATTATAAAAATAAATTACTTTTAAAAACCCATGAAACAAAGACAGGGAAAGAGAGAGAAATTCTTACACAATTCGTTCAGGGGCTGTGATGCAACCTGGATTGACCATATCTAGACCCACAGCTGGATGAGACATAAGGGTGGACACTCTTGGGGCTGAGAGGTTTGGTGAGGTTGGGTGAGCAAACGCAGACCCTTTAAAGTAATACTGCGTGCTACCCATCGCATGGGTCCCAAATCTCCAGGTTCAAGGGCATCTTCCTACATCGAAAACATGCATGAGAAACCCAGAAGATGGTACACCGTGTGATGGGGAAAGGTTTCTAAAACGCACCTCATTTCTCACCTCCTTGTGCTCGTGTTCGCCATTCCAGCCACTTTACTAGCAATCTCCCTACTTGGAGCATCAGCACCTTTAACCTCCTGTTCCGTACAGGTTGCAATTTGTCCTGAGGATGAACGGGAAGATGGGAAACCAATGAGAGACTGGCTCTTGGTGATGGGACAGGCACAGGTCACTCTATTTTCCCATCAGGAAGAAGAATTAACCACAGGCTCAGCCTGCCCCCCGGAACCAGAACAGGGCCTGAAGCCATCCTGCGCTTTTGCGGCCGGCTCCCAAAAAAGCGACTTGTAAAATGCAGCTTCAGGGCACTGCAATTCACAAACCTGCAGAGTTATAAATGATAACTCTCGTCCACAAATATATTGAGGGAAGGCAAAGAAGAGGATTTGAAATCAAGGCAGAATTGCAGGAAACAGATTTCAGGAGGTAGATTCGAATCGCCTTTAAAGCACATGAAAAGCGGCAAAACGTTGACAATGATGACCTTGGCCAAAAAGGGCGTATGCGTTTTTTCCTGAATATATTCAGGAAAAAACGCATACGCCCTTTTTGGCCAACCAAGCAACCTGGAAAGGCAAATCAGTGCTACAAAGAAGTCTCGCTTCCCATCGGTCAAAAGGGACATGCTGAAAAATGTGTCAAAACCAGAAATGCAGGACAGGCCATGGAGAAATGGGAGCCTTGCTACACTGATGGGCGGGATGTAAATTGCCAACAGCCACTCTGGAGAAGTGTACGGTGTGTCCTGAAACATCTAAAAAACACAGCTTAGAGAGCATAGGGCACTTCCACACATGGGGGGATAAAGTGGGAAAATTGAAAATCAGCAAGACACAAGCACCCCAAAGTTTAGGGCTGCTCTGTTGACAAGGACCTCCACTTCATTCCACCTTAAATATCCCAGGAAAGCGAAAAATGGATAAAAAAGTTGTGGTCCTTATGTACAATGGAATATCACTCAGCCATGAAATCAATGTCATAAGGCTAGTAGCAGCATGATGAGTGGATTTAGGTAAGACGATTCTAAGTGAAATAAGTCACACAGAAAAGGACACTTCTCATAAGATGTCACTTATAGAGGGAATGTAAAAACCGTTACACTTGATCTGAATTACAAAACAGAACAGAGTCACACATGCAGAAAACACACTATGGCTGCTTAACGGGAAAGGTGAGGTGGGGTGATACATAAAACAAGAGTTTCAAATTAGCTCAGATACCGTTCCATAAACCCATTATGGAATAGACAAGACCTACTCCTTGCTCAGAGAACTGGACTCAACACGCCCGATTGACCGCACAAGAATATATCTGACTAGTAATAATCTTAAAACCTATGTATTGATATCTCTCTGTTAGTGTGTCAAGTGTGTGTAAGGCGGCATAAACACAGCCGTGAAAAGCAGCTAAACCCCATTATAAAAATAAATTACTTTTAAAAACCCATGAAACAAAGACAGGGAAAGAGAGAGAAATTCTTACACAATTCGTTCAGGGGCTGTGATGCAACCTGCATTGACCATATCTAGACCCACAGCTGGATGAGACATAAGGGTGGACACTCTTGGGGCTGAGAGGTTTGGTGAGGTTGGGTGAGCAAACGGAGACCCTTTAAAGTAATACTGCGTGCTACCCATCGCATGGGTCCCAAATCTCCAGGTTCAAGGGCATCTTCCTACATCGAAAACATGCATGAGAAACCCAGAAGATGGTACACCGTGTGATGGGGAAAGGTTTCTAAAACGCACCTCATTTCTCATCTCCTTGTGCTCGTGTTCGCCATTCCAGCCACTTTACTAGCAATCTCCCTACTTGGAGCATCAGCACCTTTAACCTCCTGTTCCGTACAGGTTGCAATTTGTCCTGAGGATGAACGGGAAGACGGGGAACCAATGAGAGACTAGCTCTTGGTGTTGGGACAGGCACAGGTCACTCTATTTTCCCATCAGGAAGAAGAATTAACCACAGGCTCAGCCTGCCCCCCGGAACCAGAACAGGGCCTGAAGCCATCCTGCGCTTTTGCGGCCGGCTCCCAAAAAACCGACTTGTAAAATGGAGCTTCAGGGCACTGCAATTCACAAACCTGCAGAGTTATAAATGATAACTCTCGTCCACAAATATATTGAGGGAAGGCAAAGAAGAGGATTTGAAATCAAGGCAGAATTGCAGGAAACAGATTTCAGGAGGTAGATTCGAATCGCCTTTAAAGCACATGAAAAGCGGCAAAACGTTGACAATGATGCCCTTGGCCAAAAAGGGCGTATGCGTTTTTTCCTGAATATATTCAGGAAAAAACGCATACGCCCTTTTTGGCCAACCAAGCAACCTGGAAAGGCAAATCAGCGCTACAAAGAAGTCTCGCTTCCCATCGGTCAAAAGGGACATGCTGAAAAAGTTGTCAAAACCAGAAATGCAGGACAGGCCATGGAGAAATGGGAGCCTTGCTACACTGATGGGCGGGATGTAAATTGCCAACAGCCACTCTGGAGAAGTGTACGGTGTGTCCTGAAACATCTAAAAAACACAGCTTAGAGAGCATAGGGCACTTCCACGCATGGGGGGATAAAGTGGGAAAATTGAAAATCAGCAAGACACAAGCACCCCAAAGTTTAGGGCTGCTCTGTTGACAAGGACCTCCACTTCATTCCACCTTAAATATCCCAGGAAAGCGAAAAATGTATAAAAAAGTTGTGGTCCTTATGTACAATGGAATATCACTCAGCCATGAAATCAATGTCATAAGGCTAGTAGCAGCATGATGAGTGGATTTAGGTAAGACGATTCTAAGTGAGATAAGTCACACAGAAAAGGACACTTCTCATAAGGTGTCACTTATAGAGGGAATGTAAAAACCGTTACACTTGAACTGAATTACAAAACAGAACAGAGTCACACATGCAGAAAACACACTATGGCTGCTTAAGGGGAAAGGTGAGGTGGGGTGATACATAAAACAAGAGTTTCAAATTAGCTCAGATACCGTTCCATAAACCCAATATGTAATAGACAAGACCTACTCCTTGATCAGAGAACTGGACTCAACACGCCCGATTCACCGCACAAGAATATATCTGACCAGTAATAATCTTAAAACCTATGTATTGATATCTCTCTGTTAGTGTGTCAAGTGGGTGTAAAGCGGCCTAAACACAGCCGTGAAAGCAGCTAAACCCCATTATAAAAATAAATTACTTCTAAAAACCCATGAAACAAAGACAGGGAAAGAGAGAGAAATTCTTACACAATTCGTTCAGGGGCTGTGATGCAACCTGGATTGACCATATCTAGACCCACAGCTGGATGAGACATAAGGGTGGACACTCTTGGGGCTGAGAGGTTTGGTGAGGTTGGGTGAGCAAACGCAGACCCTTTAAAATAATACTGCGTGCTACCCATCGCATGGGTCCCAAATCTCCAGGTTCAAGGGCATCTTCCTACATCGAAAACATGCATGAGAAACCCAGAAGATGGTACACCGTGTGATGGGGAAAGGTTTCTAAAACGCACCTCATTTCTCATCTCCTTGTGCTCGGGTTCGCCATTCCAGCCACTTTACTAGCAATCTCCCTACTTGGAGCATCAGCACCTTTAACCTCCTGTTCCGTACAGGTTGCAATTTGTCCTGAGGATGAACGGGAAGACGGGGAACCAATGAGAGACTAGCTCTTGGTGTTGGGACAGGCACAGGTCACTCTATTTTCCCATCAGGAAGAAGAATTAACCACAGGCTCAGCCTGCCCCCCGGAACCAGAACAGGGCCTGAAGCCATCCTGCGCTTTTGCGGCCGGCTCCCAAGAAAGCGACTTGTAAAATGGAGCTTCAGGGCACTGCAATTCACAAACCTGCAGAGTTATAAATGATAACTCTCGTCCACAAATATATTGAGGGAAGGCAAAGAAGTGGATTTGAAATCAAGGCAGAATTGCAGGAAACAGATTTCAGGAGGTAGATTCGAATCGCCTTTAAAGCACATGAAAAGCGGCAAAACGTTGACAATGATGCCCTTGGCCAAAAAGGGCGTATGCGTTTTTTCCTGAATACATTCAGGAAAAAACGCATACGCCCTTTTTGGCCATCCAAGTAACCTGGAAAGGCAAATCAGCGCTACAAAGAAGTCGCGTTTCCCATCGGTCAAAAGGGCCATGCTGAAAAAAGTGTCAAAACCAGAAATGCAGGACAGGCCATGGAGAAATGGGAGCCTTGCTACACTGATGGGCGGGATGTACATTGCCAACAGCCACTCTGGAGAAGTGTACGGTGTGTCCTGAAACATCTAAAAAACACAGCTTAGAGAGCGTAGGGCACTTCCACGCATGGGGGGATAAAGTGGGAAAATTGAAAATCAGCAAGACACAAGCACCCCAAAGTTTAGGGCTGCTCTGTTGACAAGGACCTCCACTTCCTTCCACCTTAAATATCCCAGGAAAGCGAAAACTGGATAAAAAAGTTGTGGTCCTTATGTACAATGGAATATCACTCAGCCATGAAATCAATGTCATAAGGCTAGTAGCAGCATGATGAGTGGATTTAGGTAAGACGATTCTAAGTGAAATAAGTCACACAGAAAAGGACACTTCTCATAAGGTGTCACTTATAGAGGGAATGTAAAAACCGTTACACTTGAACTGAATTACAAAACAGAACAGAGTCACACATGCAGAAAACACACTATGGCTGCTTAACGGGAAAGGTGAGGTGGGGTGATACATAAAACAAGAGTTTCAAATTAGCTCAGATACCGTTCCATAAACCCAATATGTAATAGACAAGACCTACTCCTTGCTCAGAGAACTGGACTCAACACGCCCGATTCACCGCACAAGAATATATCTGACCAGTAATAATCTTAAAACCTATGTATTGATATCTCTCTGTTAGTGTGTCAATTAGGTGTAAAGCGGCCTAAACACAGCCGTGAAAAGCAGCTAAACCCCATTATAAAAATAAATTACTTTTAAAAACCCATGAAACAAAGACAGGGAAAGAGAGAGAAATTCTTACACAATTCGTTCAGGGGCTGTGATGCAACCTGGATTGACCATATCTAGACCCACAGCTGGATGAGACATAAGGGTGGACACTCTTGGGGCTGAGAGGTTTGGTGAGGTTGGGTGAGCAAATGCAGACCCTTTAAAGTAATACTGCGTGCTACCCATCGCATGGGTCCCAAATCTCCAGGTTCAAGGGCATCTTCCTACATCGAAAACATGCATGAGAAACCCAGACGATGGTACACCGTGTGATGGGGAAAGGTTTCTAAAACGCACCTCATTTCTCATCTCCTTGTGCTCGGGTTCGCCATTCCAGACACTTTACTAGCAATCTCCCTACTTGGAGCATCAGCACCTTTAACCTCCTGTTCCGTACAGGTTGCAATTTGTCCTGAGGATGAACGGGAAGACGGGGAACCAATGAGAGACTAGCTCTTGGTGTTGGGACAGGCACAGGTCACTCTATTTTCCCATCAGGAAGAAGAATTAACCACAGGCTCAGCCTGCCCCCCGGAACCAGAACAGGGCCTGAAGCCATCCTGCGCTTTTGCGGCCGGCTCCCAAAAAACCGACTTGTAAAATGGAGCTTCAGGGCACTGCAATTCACAAACCTGCAGAGTTATAAATGATAACTCTCGTCCACAAATATATTGAGGGAAGGCAAAGAAGAGGATTTGAAATCAAGGCAGAATTGCAGGAAACAGATTTCAGGAGGTAGATTCGAATCGCCTTTAAAGCACATGAAAAGCGGCAAAACGTTGACAATGATGCCCTTGGCCAAAAAGGGCGTATGCGTTTTTTCCTGAATATATTCAGGAAAAAACGCATACGCCCTTTTTAGCCAACCAAGCAACCTGGAAAGGCAAATCAGCGCTACAAAGAAGTCTCGCTTCCCATCGGTCAAAAGGGACATGCTGAAAAAGTTGTCAAAACCAAAAATGCAGGACAGGCCATGGAGAAATGGGAGCCTTGCTACACTGATGGGCGGGATGTAAATTGCCAACAGCCACTCTGGAGAAGTGTACGGTGTGTCCTGAAACATCTAAAAAACACAGCTTAGAGAGCATAGGGCACTTCCACGCATGGGGGGATAAAGTGGGAAAATTGAAAATCAGCAAGACACAAGCACCCCAAAGTTTAGGGCTGCTCTGTTGACAAGGACCTCCACTTCCTTCCACCTTAAATATCCCAGGAAAGCGAAAAATGGATAAAAAAGTTGTGGTCCTTATGTACAATGGAATATCACTCAGCCATGAAATCAATGTCATAAGGCTAGTAGCAGCATGATGAGTGGATTTAGGTAAGACGATTCTAAGTGAAATAAGTCACACAGAAAAGGACACTTCTCATAAGGTGTCACTTATAGAGGGAATGTAAAAACCGTTACACTTGAACTGAATTACAAAACAGAACAGAGTCACACATGCAGAAAACACACTATGGCTGCTTAACGGGAAAGGTGAGGTGGGGTGATACATAAAACAAGAGTTTCAAATTAGCTCAGATACCGTTCCATAAACCCAATATGGAATAGACAAGACCTACTCCTTGCTCAGAGAACTGGACTCAACACGCCCGATTCACCGCACAAGAATATATCTGACTAGTAATAATCTTAAAACCTATGTATTGATATCTCTCTGTTAGTGTGTCAAGTGGGTGTAAAGCGGCCTAAACACAGACGTGAAAAGCAGCTAAACCCCATTATAAAAATAAATTACTTTTAAAAACCCATGAAACAAAGACAGGGAAAGAGAGAGAAATTCTTACACAATTCATTCAGGGGCTGTGATGCAACCTGGATTGACCATATCTAGACCCACAGCTGGATGAGACATAAGGGTGGACACTCTTGGGGCTGAGAGGTTCGGTGAGGTTGGGTGAGCAAACGCAGACCCTTTAAAGTAATACTGCGTGCTACCCATCGCATGGGTCCCAAATCTCCAGGTTCAAGGGCATCTTCCTACATCGAAAACATGCATGAGAAACCCAGAAGATGGTATACCGTGTGATGGGGAAAGGTTTCTAAAACGCATCTAATTTCTCATCTCCTTGTGCTCGGGTTCGCCATTCCAGCCACTTTACTAGCAATCTCCCTACTTGGAGCATCAGCACCTTTAACCTCCTGTTCCATACAGGTTGCAATTTGTCCTGAGGATGAACGGGAAGACGGGGAACCAATGAGAGACTAGCTCTTGGTGTTGGGACAGGCACAGGTCACTCTATTTTCCCATCAGGAAGAAGAATTAACCACAGGCTCAGCCTGCCCCCCGGAACCAGAACAGGGCCTGAAGCCATCCTGCGCTTTTGCGGCCGGCTCCCAAAAAAGCGACTTGTAAAATGGAGCTTCAGGGCACTGCAATTCACAAACCTGCAGAGTTATAAATGATAACTCTCGTCCACAAATATATTGAGGGAAGGCAAAGAAGAGGATTTGAAATCAAGGCAGAATTGCAGGAAACAGATTTCAGGAGGAAGATTCGAATCGCCTTTAAAGCACATGAAAAGCGGCAAAACGTTGACAATGATGCCCTTGGCCAAAAAGGGCGTATGCGTTTTTTCCTGAATATATTCAGGAAAAAACGCATACGCCCTTTTTGGCCAACCAAGCAACCTGGAAAGGCAAATCAGCGCTACAAAGCAGTCTCGCTTCCCATCGGTCAAAAGGGCCATGCTGAAAAAAGTGTCAAAACCAGAAATGCAGGACAGGCCATGGAGAAATGGGAGCCTTGCTACACTGATGGGCGGGATGTAAATTGCCAACAGCCACTCTGGAGAAGTGTACGGTGTGTCCTGAAACATCTAAAAAACACAGCTTAGAGAGCATAGGGCACTTCCACGCATGGGGGGATAAAGTGGGAAAATTGAAAATCAGCAAGACACAAGCACCCCAAAGGTTAGGGCTGCTCTGTTGACAAGGACCTCCACTTCCTTCCACCTTAAATATCCCAGGAAAGCGAAAAATGGATAAAAAAGTTGTGGTCCTTATGTACAATGGAATATCACTCAGCCATGAAATCAATGTCATAAGGCTAGTAGCAGCATGATGAGTGGATTTAGGTAAGACGATTCTAAGTGAAATAAGTCACACAGAAAAGGACACTTCTCATAAGGTGTCACTTATAGAGGGAATGTAAAAACCGTTACACTTGAACTGAATTACAAAACAGAGCAGAGTCACACATGCAGAAAACACACTATGGCTGCTTAACGGGAAAGGTGAGGTGGGGTGATACATAAAACAAGAGTTTCAAATTAGCTCAGATACCGTTCCATAAACCCAATATGGAATAGACAAGACCTACTCCTTGCTCAGAGAACTGGACTCAACACGCCCGATTCACCGCACAAGAATATATCTGACTAGTAATAATCTTAAAACCTATGTATTGATATCTCTCTGTTAGTGTGTCAAGTGGGTGTAAAGCGGCCTAAACACAGCCGTGAAAAGCAGCTAAACCCCATTATAAAAATAAATTACTTTTAAAAACCCATGAAACAAAGACAGGGAAAGAGAGAGAAATTCTTACACAATTCGTTCAGGGGCTGTGATGCAACCTGGATTGACCATATCTAGACCCACAGCTGGATGAGACATAAGGGTGGACACTCTTGGGGCTGAGAGGTTCGGTGAGGTTGGGTGAGCAAACGCAGACCCTTTAAAGTGATACTGCCTGCTACCCATCGCATGGGTCCCAAATCTCCAGGTTCAAGGGCATCTTCCTACATCGAAAACATGCATGAGAAACCCAGAAGATGGTACACCGTGTGATGGGGAAAGGTTTCTAAAACGCACCTCATTTCTCATCTCCTTGTGCTCGGGTTCGCCATTCCAGCCACTTTAGTAGCAATCTCCCTACTTGGAGCATCAGCACCTTTAACCTCCTGTTCCGTACAGGTTGCAATTTGTCCTGAGGATGAACGGGAAGACGGGGAACCAATGAGAGACTAGCTCTTGGTGTTGGGACAGGCACAGGTCACTCTATTTTCCCATCAGGAAGAAGAATTAACCACCGGCTCAGCCTGCCCCCAGGAACTAGAACAGGGCCTGAAGCCATCCTGCGCTTTTGCGGCCGGCTCCCAAAAAAGCGACTTGTAAAATGGAGCTTCAGGGCACTGCAATTCACAAACCTGCAGAGTTATAAATGATAACTCTCGTCCACAAATATATTGAGGGAAGGCAAAGAAGAGGATTTGAAATCAAGGCAGAATTGCAGGAAACAGATTTCAGGAGGAAGATGCGAATCGCCTTTAAAGCACATGAAAAGCGGCAAAACGTTGACAATGATGCCCTTGGCCAAAAAGGGCGTATGCGTTTTTTCCTGAATATATTCAGGAAAAAACGCATACGCCCTTTTTGGCCAACCAAGCAACCTGGAAAGGCAAATCAGCGCTACAAAGAAGTCTCGCTTCCCATCGGTCAAAAGGGCCATGCTGAAAAAAGTGTCAAAACCAGAAATGCAGGACAGGCCATGGAGAAATGGGAGCCTTGCTACACTGATGGGCGGGATGTAAATTGCCAACAGCCACTCTGGAGAAGTGTACGGTGTGTCCTGAAACATCTAAAAAACACAGCTTAGAGAGCATAGGGCACTTCCACGCATGGGGGGATAAAGTGGGAAAATTGAAAATCAGCAAGACACAAGCACCCCAAAGTTTAGGGCTGCTCTGTTGACAAGGACCTCCACTTCCTTCCACCTTAAATATCCCAGGAAAGCGAAAAATGGATAAAAAATTGTGGTCCTTATGTACAATGGAATATCACTCAGCCATGAAATCAATGTCATAAGGCTAGTAGCAGCATGATGAGTGGATTTAGGTAAGACGATTCTAAGTGAAATAAGTCACACAGAAAAGGACACTTCTCATAAGGTGTCACTTATAGAGGGAATGTAAAAACCGTTACACTTGAACTGAATTACAAAACAGAACAGAGTCACACATGCAGAAAACACACTATGGCTGCTTAACGGGAAAGGTGAGGTGGGGTGATACATAAAACAAGAGTTTCAAATTAGCTCAGATACCGTTCCATAAACCCAATATGGAATAGACAAGACCTACTCCTTGCTCAGAGAACTGGACTCAACACGCCCGATTCACCGCACAAGAATATATCTGACTAGTAATAATCTTAAAACCTATGTATTGATATCTCTCTGTTAGTGTGTCAAGTGGGTGTAAAGCGGCCTAAACACAGACGTGAAAAGCAGCTAAACCCCATTATAAAAATAAATTACTTTTAAAAACCCATGAAACAAAGACAGGGAAAGAGAGAGAAATTCTTACACAATTCATTCAGGGGCTGTGATGCAACCTGGATTGACCATATCTAGACCCACAGCTGGATGAGACATAAGGGTGGACACTCTTGGGGCTGAGAGGTTCGGTGAGGTTGGGTGAGCAAACGCAGACCCTTTAAAGTAATACTGCGTGCTACCCATCGCATGGGTCCCAAATCTCCAGGTTCAAGGGCATCTTCCTACATCGAAAACATGCATGAGAAACCCAGAAGATGGTACACCGTGTGATGGGGAAAGGTTTCTAAAACGCATCTAATTTCTCATCTCCTTGTGCTCGGGTTCGCCATTCCAGCCACTTTACTAGCAATCTCCCTACTTGGAGCATCAGCACCTTTAACCTCCTGTTCCATACAGGTTGCAATTTGTCCTGAGGATGAACGGGAAGACGGGGAACCAATGAGAGACTAGCTCTTGGTGTTGGGACAGGCACAGGTCACTCTATTTTCCCATCAGGAAGAAGAATTAACCACAGGCTCAGCCTGCCCCCCGGAACCAGAACAGGGCCTGAAGCCATCCTGCGCTTTTGCGGCCGGCTCCCAAAAAAGCGACTTGTAAAATGGAGCTTCAGGGCACTGCAATTCACAAACCTGCAGAGTTATAAATGATAACTCTCGTCCACAAATATATTGAGGGAAGGCAAAGAAGAGGATTTGAAATCAAGGCAGAATTGCAGGAAACAGATTTCAGGAGGAAGATTCGAATCGCCTTTAAAGCACATGAAAAGCGGCAAAACGTTGACAATGATGCCCTTGGCCAAAAAGGGCGTATGCGTTTTTTCCTGAATATATTCAGGAAAAAACGCATACGCCCTTTTTGGCCAACCAAGCAACCTGGAAAGGCAAATCAGCGCTACAAAGCAGTCTCGCTTCCCATCGGTCAAAAGGGCCATGCTGAAAAAAGTGTCAAAACCAGAAATGCAGGACAGGCCATGGAGAAATGGGAGCCTTGCTACACTGATGGGCGGGATGTAAATTGCCAACAGCCACTCTGGAGAAGTGTACGGTGTGTCCTGAAACATCTAAAAAACACAGCTTAGAGAGCATAGGGCACTTCCACGCATGGGGGGATAAAGTGGGAAAATTGAAAATCAGCAAGACACAAGCACCCCAAAGGTTAGGGCTGCTCTGTTGACAAGGACCTCCACTTCCTTCCACCTTAAATATCCCAGGAAAGCGAAAAATGGATAAAAAAGTTGTGGTCCTTATGTACAATGGAATATCACTCAGCCATGAAATCAATGTCATAAGGCTAGTAGCAGCATGATGAGTGGATTTAGGTAAGACGATTCTAAGTGAAATAAGTCACACAGAAAAGGACACTTCTCATAAGGTGTCACTTATAGAGGGAATGTAAAAACCGTTACACTTGAACTGAATTACAAAACAGAGCAGAGTCACACATGCAGAAAACACACTATGGCTGCTTAACGGGAAAGGTGAGGTGGGGTGATACATAAAACAAGAGTTTCAAATTAGCTCAGATACCGTTCCATAAACCCAATATGGAATAGACAAGACCTACTCCTTGCTCAGAGAACTGGACTCAACACGCCCGATTCACCGCACAAGAATATATCTGACTAGTAATAATCTTAAAACCTATGTATTGATATCTCTCTGTTAGTGTGTCAAGTGGGTGTAAAGCGGCCTAAACACAGCCGTGAAAAGCAGCTAAACCCCATTATAAAAATAAATTACTTTTAAAAACCCATGAAACAAAGACAGGGAAAGAGAGAGAAATTCTTACACAATTCGTTCAGGGGCTGTGATGCAACCTGGATTGACCATATCTAGACCCACAGCTGGATGAGACATAAGGGTGGACACTCTTGGGGCTGAGAGGTTCGGTGAGGTTGGGTGAGCAAACGCAGACCCTTTAAAGTGATACTGCCTGCTACCCATCGCATGGGTCCCAAATCTCCAGGTTCAAGGGCATCTTCCTACATCGAAAACATGCATGAGAAACCCAGAAGATGGTACACCGTGTGATGGGGAAAGGTTTCTAAAACGCACCTCATTTCTCATCTCCTTGTGCTCGGGTTCGCCATTCCAGCCACTTTAGTAGCAATCTCCCTACTTGGAGCATCAGCACCTTTAACCTCCTGTTCCGTACAGGTTGCAATTTGTCCTGAGGATGAACGGGAAGACGGGGAACCAATGAGAGACTAGCTCTTGGTGTTGGGACAGGCACAGGTCACTCTATTTTCCCATCAGGAAGAAGAATTAACCACCGGCTCAGCCTGCCCCCAGGAACTAGAACAGGGCCTGAAGCCATCCTGCGCTTTTGCGGCCGGCTCCCAAAAAAGCGACTTGTAAAATGGAGCTTCAGGGCACTGCAATTCACAAACCTGCAGAGTTATAAATGATAACTCTCGTCCACAAATATATTGAGGGAAGGCAAAGAAGAGGATTTGAAATCAAGGCAGAATTGCAGGAAACAGATTTCAGGAGGAAGATGCGAATCGCCTTTAAAGCACATGAAAAGCGGCAAAACGTTGACAATGATGCCCTTGGCCAAAAAGGGCGTATGCGTTTTTTCCTGAATATATTCAGGAAAAAACGCATACGCCCTTTTTGGCCAACCAAGCAACCTGGAAAGGCAAATCAGCGCTACAAAGAAGTCTCGCTTCCCATCGGTCAAAAGGGCCATGCTGAAAAAAGTGTCAAAACCAGAAATGCAGGACAGGCCATGGAGAAATGGGAGCCTTGCTACACTGATGGGCGGGATGTAAATTGCCAACAGCCACTCTGGAGAAGTGTACGGTGTGTCCTGAAACATCTAAAAAACACAGCTTAGAGAGCATAGGGCACTTCCACGCATGGGGGGATAAAGTGGGAAAATTGAAAATCAGCAAGACACAAGCACCCCAAAGTTTAGGGCTGCTCTGTTGACAAGGACCTCCACTTCCTTCCACCTTAAATATCCCAGGAAAGCGAAAAATGGATAAAAAAGTTGTGGTCCTTATGTACAATGGAATATCACTCAGCCATGAAATCAATGTCATAAGGCTAGTAGCAGCATGATGAGTGGATTTAGGTAAGACGATTCTAAGTGAAATAAGTCACACAGAAAAGGACACTTCTCATAAGGTGTCACTTATAGAGGGAATGTAAAAACCGTTACACTTGAACTGAATTACAAAACAGAACAGAGTCACACATGCAGAAAACACACTATGGCTGCTTAACGGGAAAGGTGAGGTGGGGTGATACATAAAACAAGAGTTTCAAATTAGCTCAGATACCGTTCCATAAACCCAATATGTAATAGACAAGACCTACTCCTTGCTCAGAGAACTGGACTCAACACGCCCGATTCACCGCACAAGAATATATCTGACCAGTAATAATCTTAAAACCTATGTATTGATATCTCTCTGTTAGTGTGTCAATTGGGTGTAAAGCGGCCTAAACACAGCCGTGAAAAGCAGCTAAACCCCATTATAAAAATAAATTACTTTTAAAAACCCATGAAACAAAGACAGGGAAAGAGAGAGAAATTCTTACACAATTCGTTCAGGGGCTGTGATGCAACCTGGATTGACCATATCTAGACCCACAGCTGGATGAGACATAAGGGTGGACACTCTTGGGGCTGAGAGGTTTGGTGAGGTTGGGTGAGCAAACGCAGACCCTTTAAAGTAATACTGCGTGCTACCCATCGCATGGGTCCCAAATCTCCAGGTTCAAGGGCATCTTCCTACATCGAAAACATGCATGAGAAACCCAGACGATGGTACACCGTGTGATGGGGAAAGGTTTCTAAAACGCACCTCATTTCTCATCTCCTTGTGCTCGGGTTCGCCATTCCAGACACTTTACTAGCAATCTCCCTACTTGGAGCATCAGCACCTTTAACCTCCTGTTCCGTACAGGTTGCAATTTGTCCTGAGGATGAACGGGAAGACGGGGAACCAATGAGAGACTAGCTCTTGGTGTTGGGACAGGCACAGGTCACTCTATTTTCCCATCAGGAAGAAGAATTAACCACAGGCTCAGCCTGCCCCCCGGAACCAGAACAGGGCCTGAAGCCATCCTGCGCTTTTGCGGCCGGCTCCCAAAAAAGCGACTTGTAAAATGGAGCTTCAGGGCACTGCAATTCACAAACCTGCAGAGTTATAAATGATAACTCTCGTCCACAAATATATTGAGGGAAGGCAAAGAAGAGGATTTGAAATCAAGGCAGAATTGCAGGAAACAGATTTCAGGAGGTAGATTCGAATCGCCTTTAAAGCACATGAAAAGCGGCAAAACGTTGACAATGATGCCCTTGGCCAAAAAGGGCGTATGCGTTTTTTCCTGAATATATTCAGGAAAAAACGCATACGCCCTTTTTAGCCAACCAAGCAACCTGGAAAGGCAAATCAGTGCTACAAAGAAGTCTCGCTTCCCATCGGTCAAAAGGGACATGCTGAAAAAGTTGTCAAAACCAAAAATGCAGGACAGGCCATGGAGAAATGGGAGCCTTGCTACACTGATGGGCGGGATGTAAATTGCCAACAGCCACTCTGGAGAAGTGTACGGTGTGTCCTGAAACATCTAAAAAACACAGCTTAGAGAGCATAGGGCACTTCCACGCATGGGGGGATAAAGTGGGAAAATTGAAAATCAGCAAGACACAAGCACCCCAAAGTTTAGGGCTGCTCTGTTGACAAGGACCTCCACTTCCTTCCACCTTAAATATCCCAGGAAAGCGAAAAATGGATAAAAAAGTTGTGGTCCTTATGTACAATGGAATATCACTCAGCCATGAAATCAATGTCATAAGGCTAGTAGCAGCATGATGAGTGGATTTAGGTAAGACGATTCTAAGTGAAATAAGTCACACAGAAAAGGACACTTCTCATAAGGTGTCACTTATAGAGGGAATGTAAAAACCGTTACACTTGAACTGAATTACAAAACAGAACAGAGTCACACATGCAGAAAACACACTATGGCTGCTTAACGGGAAAGGTGAGGTGGGGTGATACATAAAACAAGAGTTTCAAATTAGCTCAGATACCGTTCCATAAACCCAATATGGAATAGACAAGACCTACTCCTTGCTCAGAGAACTGGACTCAACACGCCCGATTCACCGCACAAGAATATATCTGACTAGTAATAATCTTAAAACCTATGTATTGATATCTCTCTGTTAGTGTGTCAAGTGGGTGTAAAGCGGCCTAAACACAGACGTGAAAAGCAGCTAAACCCCATTATAAAAATAAATTACTTTTAAAAACCCATGAAACAAAGACAGGGAAAGAGAGAGAAATTCTTACACAATTCATTCAGGGGCTGTGATGCAACCTGGATTGACCATATCTAGACCCACAGCTGGATGAGACATAAGGGTGGACACTCTTGGGGCTGAGAGGTTCGGTGAGGTTGGGTGAGCAAACGCAGACCCTTTAAAGTAATACTGCGTGCTACCCATCGCATGGGTCCCAAATCTCCAGGTTCAAGGGCATCTTCCTACATCGAAAACATGCATGAGAAACCCAGAAGATGGTACACCGTGTGATGGGGAAAGGTTTCTAAAACGCATCTAATTTCTCATCTCCTTGTGCTCGGGTTCGCCATTCCAGCCACTTTACTAGCAATCTCCCTACTTGGAGCATCAGCACCTTTAACCTCCTGTTCCATACAGGTTGCAATTTGTCCTGAGGATGAACGGGAAGACGGGGAACCAATGAGAGACTAGCTCTTGGTGTTGGGACAGGCACAGGTCACTCTATTTTCCCATCAGGAAGAAGAATTAACCACAGGCTCAACCTGCCCCCCGGAACCAGAACAGGGCCTGAAGCCATCCTGCGCTTTTGCGGCCGGCTCCCAAAAAAGCGACTTGTAAAATGGAGCTTCAGGGCACTGCAATTCACAAACCTGCAGAGTTATAAATGATAACTCTCGTCCACAAATATATTGAGGGAAGGCAAAGAAGAGGATTTGAAATCAAGGCAGAATTGCAGGAAACAGATTTCAGGAGGAAGATTCGAATCGCCTTTAAAGCACATGAAAAGCGGCAAAACGTTGACAATGATGCCCTTGGCCAAAAAGGGCGTATGCGTTTTTTCCTGAATATATTCAGGAAAAAACGCATACGCCCTTTTTGGCCAACCAAGCAACCTGGAAAGGCAAATCAGCGCTACAAAGCAGTCTCGCTTCCCATCGGTCAAAAGGGCCATGCTGAAAAAAGTGTCAAAACCAGAAATGCAGGACAGGCCATGGAGAAATGGGAGCCTTGCTACACTGATGGGCGGGATGTAAATTGCCAACAGCCACTCTGGAGAAGTGTACGGTGTGTCCTGAAACATCTAAAAAACACAGCTTAGAGAGCATAGGGCACTTCCACGCATGGGGGGATCAAGTGGGAAAATTGAAAATCAGCAAGACACAAGCACCCCAAAGGTTAGGGCTGCTCTGTTGACAAGGACCTCCACTTCCTTCCACCTTAAATATCCCAGGAAAGCGAAAAATGGATAAAAAAGTTGTGGTCCTTATGTACAATGGAATATCACTCAGCCATGAAATCAATGTCATAAGGCTAGTAGCAGCATGATGAGTGGATTTAGGTAAGACGATTCTAAGTGAAATAAGTCACACAGAAAAGGACACTTCTCATAAGGTGTCACTTATAGAGGGAATGTAAAAACCGTTACACTTGAACTGAATTACAAAACAGAGCAGAGTCACACATGCAGAAAACACACTATGGCTGCTTAACGGGAAAGGTGAGGTGGGGTGATACATAAAACAAGAGTTTCAAATTAGCTCAGATACCGTTCCATAAACCCAATATGGAATAGACAAGACCTACTCCTTGCTCAGAGAACTGGACTCAACACGCCCGATTCACCGCACAAGAATATATCTGACTAGTAATAATCTTAAAACCTATGTATTGATATCTCTCTGTTAGTGTGTCAAGTGGGTGTAAAGCGGCCTAAACACAGCCGTGAAAAGCAGCTAAACCCCATTATAAAAATAAATTACTTTTAAAAACCCATGAAACAAAGACAGGGAAAGAGAGAGAAATTCTTACACAATTCGTTCAGGGGCTGTGATGCAACCTGGATTGACCATATCTAGACCCACAGCTGGATGAGACATAAGGGTGGACACTCTTGGGGCTGAGAGGTTCGGTGAGGTTGGGTGAGCAAACGCAGACCCTTTAAAGTGATACTGCCTGCTACCCATCGCATGGGTCCCAAATCTCCAGGTTCAAGGGCATCTTCCTACATCGAAAACATGCATGAGAAACCCAGAAGATGGTACACCGTGTGATGGGGAAAGGTTTCTAAAACGCACCTCATTTCTCATCTCCTTGTGCTCGGGTTCGCCATTCCAGCCACTTTACTAGCAATCTCCCTACTTGGAGCATCAGCACCTTTAACCTCCTGTTCCGTACAGGTTGCAATTTGTCCTGAGGATGAACGGGAAGACGGGGAACCAATGAGAGACTAGCTCTTGGTGTTGGGACAGGCACAGGTCACTCTATTTTCCCATCAGGAAGAAGAATTAACCACCGGCTCAGCCTGCCCCCAGGAACTAGAACAGGGCCTGAAGCCATCCTGCGCTTTTGCGGCCGGCTCCCAAAAAAGCGACTTGTAAAATGGAGCTTCAGGGCACTGCAATTCACAAACCTGCAGAGTTATAAATGATAACTCTCGTCCACAAATATATTGAGGGAAGGCAAAGAAGAGGATTTGAAATCAAGGCAGAATTGCAGGAAACAGATTTCAGGAGGAAGATGCGAATCGCCTTTAAAGCACATGAAAAGCGGCAAAACGTTGACAATGATGCCCTTGGCCAAAAAGGGCGTATGCGTTTTTTCCTGAATATATTCAGGAAAAAACGCATACGCCCTTTTTGGCCAACCAAGCAACCTGGAAAGGCAAATCAGCGCTACAAAGAAGTCTCGCTTCCCATCGGTCAAAAGGGCCATGCTGAAAAAAGTGTCAAAACCAGAAATGCAGGACAGGCCATGGAGAAATGGGAGCCTTGCTACACTGATGGGCGGGATGTAAATTGCCAACAGCCACTCTGGAGAAGTGTACGGTGTGTCCTGAAACATCTAAAAAACACAGCTTAGAGAGCATAGGGCACTTCCACGCATGGGGGGATAAAGTGGGAAAATTGAAAATCAGCAAGACACAAGCACCCCAAAGTTTAGGGCTGCTCTGTTGACAAGGACCTCCACTTCCTTCCACCTTAAATATCCCAGGAAAGCGAAAAATGGATAAAAAAGTTGTGGTCCTTATGTACAATGGAATATCACTCAGCCATGAAATCAATGTCATAAGGCTAGTAGCAGCATGATGAGTGGATTTAGGTAAGACGATTCTAAGTGAAATAAGTCACACAGAAAAGGACACTTCTCATAAGGTGTCACTTATAGAGGGAATGTAAAAACCGTTACACTTGAACTGAATTACAAAACAGAACAGAGTCACACATGCAGAAAACACACTATGGTTGCTTAACGGGAAAGGTGAGGTGGGGTGATACATAAAACAAGAGTTTCAAATTAGCTCAGATACCGTTCCATAAACCCAATATGTAATAGACAAGACCTACTCCTTGCTCAGAGAACTGGACTCAACACGCCCGATTCACCGCACAAGAATATATCTGACTAGTAATAATCTTAAAACCTATGTATTGATATCTCTCTGTTAGTGTGTCAAGTGGGTGTAAAGCGGCCTAAACACAGCCGTGAAAAGCAGCTAAACCCCATTATAAAAATAAATTACTTTTAAAAACCCATGAAACAAAGACAGGGAAAGAGAGAGAAATTCTTACACAATTCGTTCAGGGGCTGTGATGCAACCTGGATTGACCATATCTAGACCCACAGCTGGATGAGACATAAGGGTGGACACTCTTGGGGCTGAGAGGTTTGGTGAGGTTGGGTGAGCAAACGCAGACCCTTTAAAGTAATACTGCGTGCTACCCATCGCATGGGTCCCAAATCTCCAGGTTCAAGGGCATCTTCCTACATCGAAAACATGCATGAGAAACCCAGAAGATGGTACACCGTGTGATGGGGAAAGGTTTCAAAAACGCACCTCATTTCTCATCTCCTTGTGCTCGGGTTCGCCATTCCAGCCACTTTACTAGCAATCTCCCTACTTGGAGCATCAGCACCTTTAACCTCCTGTTCCGTACAGGTTGCAATTTGTCCTGAGGATGAACGGGAAGACGGGGAACCAATGAGAGACTAGCTCTTGGTGTTGGGACAGGCACAGGTCACTCTATTTTCCAATCAGGAAGAAGAATTAACCACAGGCTCAGCCTGCCCCCCGGAACCAGAACAGGGTCTGAAGCCATCCTGCGCTTTTGCGGCCGGCTCCCAAAAAAGCGACTTGTAAAATGGAGCTTCAGGGCACTGCAATTCACAAACCTGCAGAGTTATAAATGATAACTCTCGTCCACAAATATATTGAGGGAAGGCAAAGAAGAGGATTTGAAATCAAGGCAGAATTGCAGGAAACAGATTTCAGGAGGTAGATTCGAATCGCCTTTAAAGCACATGAAAAGCGGCAAAACGTTGACAATGATGCCCTTGGCCAAAAAGGGCGTATGCGTTTTTTCCTGAATATATTCAGGAAAAAACGCATACGCCCTTTTTGGCCAACCAAGCAACCTGGAAAGGCAAATCAGCGCTACAAAGAAGTCTCGCTTCCCATCGGTCAAAAGGGCCATGCTGAAAAAAGTGTCAAAACCAGAAATGCAGGACAGGCCATGGAGAAATGGGAGCCTTGCTACACTGATGGGCGGGATGTAAATTGCCAACAGCCACTCTGGAGAAGTGTACGGTGTGTCCTGAAACATCTAAAAAACACAGCTTAGAGAGCATAGGGCACTTCCACGCATGGGGGGATAAAGTGGGAAAATTGAAAATCAGCAAGACACAAGCACCCCAAAGTTTAGGGCTGCTCTGTTGACAAGGACCTCCACTTCCTTCCACCTTAAATATCCCAGGAAAGCGAAAAATGGATAAAAAAGTTGTGGTCCTTATGTACAATGGAATATCACTCAGCCATGAAATCAATGTCATAAGGCTAGTAGCAGCATGATGAGTGGATTTAGGTAAGACGATTCTAAGTGAAATAAGTCACACAGAAAAGGACACTTCTCATAAGGTGTCACTTATAGAGGGAATGTAAAAACCGTTACACTTGAACTGAATTACAAAACAGAACAGAGTCACACATGCAGAAAACACACTATGGCTGCTTAACGGGAAAGGTGAGGTGGGGTGATACATAAAACAAGAGTTTCAAATTAGCTCAGATACCGTTCCATAAACCCAATATGTAACAGACAAGACCTACTCCTTGCTCAGAGAACTGGACTCAACACGCCCGATTCACCGCACAAGAATATATCTGACTAGTAATAATCTTAAAACCTATGTATTGATATCTCTCTGTTAGTGTGTCAAGTGGGTGTAAAGCGGCCTAAACACAGCCGTGAAAAGCAGCTAAACCCCATTATAAAAATAAATTACTTTTAAAAACCCATGAAACAAAGACAGGGAAAGAGAGAGAAATTCTTACACAATTCGTTCAGGGGCTGTGATGCAACCTGGATTGACCATATCTAGACCCACAGCTGGATGAGACATAAGGGTGGACACTCTTGGGGCTGAGAGGTTTGGTGAGGTTGGGTGAGCAAACGCAGACCCTTTAAAGTAATACTGCGTGCTACCCATCGCATGGGTCCCAAATCTCCAGGTTCAAGGGCATCTTCCTACATCGAAAACATGCATGAGAAACCCAGAAGATGGTACACCGTGTGATGGGGAAAGGTTTCAAAAACGCACCTCATTTCTCATCTCCTTGTGCTCGGGTTCGCCATTCCAGCCACTTTACTAGCAATCTCCCTACTTGGAGCATCAGCACCTTTAACCTCCTGTTCCGTACAGGTTGCAATTTGTCCTGAGGATGAACGGGAAGACGGGGAACCAATGAGAGACTAGCTCTTGGTGTTGGGACAGGCACAGGTCACTCTATTTTCCAATCAGGAAGAAGAATTAACCACAGGCTCAGCCTGCCCCCCGGAACCAGAACAGGGTCTGAAGCCATCCTGCGCTTTTGCGGCCGGCTCCCAAAAAAGCGACTTGTAAAATGGAGCTTCAGGGCACTGCAATTCACAAACCTGCAGAGTTATAAATGATAACTCTCGTCCACAAATATATTGAGGGAAGGCAAAGAAGAGGATTTGAAATCAAGGCAGAATTGCAGGAAACAGATTTCAGGAGGTAGATTCGAATCGCCTTTAAAGCACATGAAAAGCGGCAAAACGTTGACAATGATGCCCTTGGCCAAAAAGGGCGTATGCGTTTTTTCCTGAATATATTCAGGAAAAAACGCATACGCCCTTTTTAGCCAACCAAGCAACCTGGAAAGGCAAATCAGCGCTACAAAGAAGTCTCGCTTCCCATCGGTCAAAAGGGACATGCTGAAAAAGTTGTCAAAACCAAAAATGCAGGACAGGCCATGGAGAAATGGGAGCCTTGCTACACTGATGGGCGGGATGTAAATTGCCAACAGCCACTCTGGAGAAGTGTACGGTGTGTCCTGAAACATCTAAAAAACACAGCTTAGAGAGCATAGGGCACTTCCACGCATGGGGGGATAAAGTGGGAAAATTGAAAATCAGCAAGACACAAGCACCCCAAAGTTTAGGGCTGCTCTGTTGACAAGGACCTCCACTTCCTTCCACCTTAAATATCCCAGGAAAGCGAAAACTGGATAAAAAAGTTGTGGTCCTTATGTACAATGGAATATCACTCAGCCATGAAATCAATGTCATAAGGCTAGTAGCAGCATGATGAGTGGATTTAGGTAAGACGATTCTAAGTGAAATAAGTCACACAGAAAAGGACACTTCTCATAAGGTGTCACTTATAGAGGGAATGTAAAAACCGTTACACTTGAACTGAATTACAAAACAGAACAGAGTCACACATGCAGAAAACACACTATGGCTGCTTAACGGGAAAGGTGAGGTGGGGTGATACATAAAACAAGAGTTTCAAATTAGCTCAGATACCGTTCCATAAACCCAATATGGAATAGACAAGACCTACTCCTTGCTCAGAGAACTGGACTCAACACGCCCGATTCACCGCACAAGAATATATCTGACTAGTAATAATCTTAAAACCTATGTATTGATATCTCTCTGTTAGTGTGTCAAGTGGGTGTAAAGCGGCCTAAACACAGACGTGAAAAGCAGCTAAACCCCATTATAAAAATAAATTACTTTTAAAAACCCATGAAACAAAGACAGGGAAAGAGAGAGAAATTCTTACACAATTCATTCAGGGGCTGTGATGCAACCTGGATTGACCATATCTAGACCCACAGCTGGATGAGACATAAGGGTGGACACTCTTGGGGCTGAGAGGTTCGGTGAGGTTGGGTGAGCAAACGCAGACCCTTTAAAGTAATACTGCGTGCTACCCATCGCATGGGTCCCAAATCTCCAGGTTCAAGGGCATCTTCCTACATCGAAAACATGCATGAGAAACCCAGAAGATGGTACACCGTGTGATGGGGAAAGGTTTCTAAAACGCATCTAATTTCTCATCTCCTTGTGCTCGGGTTCGCCATTCCAGCCACTTTACTAGCAATCTCCCTACTTGGAGCATCAGCACCTTTAACCTCCTGTTCCGTACAGGTTGCAATTTGTCCTGAGGATGAACGGGAAGACGGGGAACCAATGAGAGACTAGCTCTTGGTGTTGGGACAGGCACAGGTCACTCTATTTTCCCATCAGGAAGAAGAATTAACCACAGGCTCAGCCTGCCCCCCGGAACCAGAACAGGGCCTGAAGCCATCCTGCGCTTTTGCGGCCGGCTCCCAAAAAAGCGACTTGTAAAATGGAGCTTCAGGGCACTGCAATTCACAAACCTGCAGAGTTATAAATGATAACTCTCGTCCACAAATATATTGAGGGAAGGCAAAGAAGAGGATTTGAAATCAAGGCAGAATTGCAGGAAACAGATTTCAGGAGGAAGATTCGAATCGCCTTTAAAGCACATGAAAAGCGGCAAAACGTTGACAATGATGCCCTTGGCCAAAAAGGGCGTATGCGTTTTTTCCTGAATATATTCAGGAAAAAACGCATACGCCCTTTTTGGCCAACCAAGCAACCTGGAAAGGCAAATCAGCGCTACAAAGCAGTCTCGCTTCCCATCGGTCAAAAGGGCCATGCTGAAAAAAGTGTCAAAACCAGAAATGCAGGACAGGCCATGGAGAAATGGGAGCCTTGCTACACTGATGGGCGGGATGTAAATTGCCAACAGCCACTCTGGAGAAGTGTACGGTGTGTCCTGAAACATCTAAAAAACACAGCTTAGAGAGCATAGGGCACTTCCACGCATGGGGGGATAAAGTGGGAAAATTGAAAATCAGCAAGACACAAGCACCCCAAAGGTTAGGGCTGCTCTGTTGACAAGGACCTCCACTTCCTTCCACCTTAAATATCCCAGGAAAGCGAAAAATGGATAAAAAAGTTGTGGTCCTTATGTACAATGGAATATCACTCAGCCATGAAATCAATGTCATAAGGCTAGTAGCAGCATGATGAGTGGATTTAGGTAAGACGATTCTAAGTGAAATAAGTCACACAGAAAAGGAAACTTCTCATAAGGTGTCACTTATAGAGGGAATGTAAAAACCGTTACACTTGAACTGAATTACAAAACAGAGCAGAGTCACACATGCAGAAAACACACTATGGCTGCTTAACGGGAAAGGTGAGGTGGGGTGATACATAAAACAAGAGTTTCAAATTAGCTCAGATACCGTTCCATAAACCCAATATGGAATAGACAAGACCTACTCCTTGCTCAGAGAACTGGACTCAACACGCCCGATTCACCGCACAAGAATATATCTGACTAGTAATAATCTTAAAACCTATGTATTGATATCTCTCTGTTAGTGTGTCAAGTGGGTGTAAAGCGGCCTAAACACAGCCGTGAAAAGAAGCTAAACCCCATTATAAAAATAAATTACTTTTAAAAACCCATGAAACAAAGACAGGGAAAGAGAGAGAAATTCTTACACAATTCGTTCAGGGGCTGTGATGCAACCTGGATTGACCATATCTAGACCCACAGCTGGATGAGACATAAGGGTGGACACTCTTGGGGCTGAGAGTTTCGGTGAGGTTGGGTGAGCAAACGCAGACCCTTTAAAGTGATACTGCGTGCTACCCATCGCATGGGTCCCAAATCTCCAGGTTCAAGGGCATCTTCCTACATCGAAAACATGCATGAGAAACCCAGAAGATGGTACACCGTGTGATGGGGAAAGGTTTCTAAAACGCACCTCATTTCTCATCTCCTTGTGCTCGGGTTCGCCATTCCAGCCACTTTAGTAGCAATCTCCCTACTTGGAGCATCAGCACCTTTAACCTCCTGTTCCGTACAGGTTGCAATTTGTCCTGAGGATGAACGGGAAGACGGGGAACCAATGAGAGACTAGCTCTTGGTGTTGGGACAGGCACAGGTCACTCTATTTTCCCATCAGGAAGAAGAATTAACCACCGGCTCAGCCTGCCCCCCGGAACTAGAACAGGGCTTGAAGCCATCCTGCGGTTTTGCGGCCGGCTCCCAAAAAAGCGACTTGTAAAATGGAGCTTCAGGGCACTGCAATTCACAAACCTGCAGAGTTATAAATGATAACTCTCGTCCACAAATATATTGAGGGAAGGCAAAGAAGAGGATTTGAAATCAAGGCAGAATTGCAGGAAACAGATTTCAGGAGGAAGATGCGAATCGCCTTTAAAGCACATGAAAAGCGGCAAAACGTTGACAATGATGCCCTTGGCCAAAAAGGGCGTATGCGTTTTTTCCTGAATATATTCAGGAAAAAACGCATACGCCCTTTTTGGCCAACCAAGCAACCTGGAAAGGCAAATCAGCGCTACAAAGAAGTCTCGCTTCCCATCGGTCAAAAGGGCCATGCTGAAAAAAGTGTCAAAACCAGAAATGCAGGACAGGCCATGGAGAAATGGGAGCCTTGCTACACTGATGGGCGGGATGTAAATTGCCAACAGCCACTCTGGAGAAGTGTACGGTGTGTCCTGAAACATCTAAAAAACACAGCTTAGAGAGCATAGGGCACTTCCACGCATGGGGGGATAAAGTGGGAAAATTGAAAATCAGCAAGACACAAGCACCCCAAAGTTTAGGGCTGCTCTGTTGACAAGGACCTCCACTTCCTTCCACCTTAAATATCCCAGGAAAGCGAAAAATGGATAAAAAAGTTGTGGTCCTTATGTACAATGGAATATCACTCAGCCATGAAATCAATGTCATAAGGCTAGTAGCAGCATGATGAGTGGATTTAGGTAAGACGATTCTAAGTGAAATAAGTCACACAGAAAAGGACACTTCTCATAAGGTGTCACTTATAGAGGGAATGTAAAAACCGTTACACTTGAACTGAATTACAAAACAGAACAGAGTCACACATGCAGAAAACACACTATGGTTGCTTAACGGGAAAGGTGAGGTGGGGTGATACATAAAACAAGAGTTTCAAATTAGCTCAGATACCGTTCCATAAACCCAATATGTAATAGACAAGACCTACTCCTTGCTCAGAGAACTGGACTCAACACGCCCGATTCACCGCACAAGAATATATCTGACTAGTAATAATCTTAAAACCTATGTATTGATATCTCTCTGTTAGTGTGTCAAGTGGGTGTAAAGCGGCCTAAACACAGCCGTGAAAAGCAGCTAAACCCCATTATAAAAATAAATTACTTTTAAAAACCCATGAAACAAAGACAGGGAAAGAGAGAGAAATTCTTACACAATTCGTTCAGGGGCTGTGATGCAACCTGGATTGACCATATCTAGACCCACAGCTGGATGAGACATAAGGGTGGACACTCTTGGGGCTGAGAGGTTTGGTGAGGTTGGGTGAGCAAACGCAGACCCTTTAAAGTAATACTGCGTGCTACCCATCGCATGGGTCCCAAATCTCCAGGTTCAAGGGCATCTTCCTACATCGAAAACATGCATGAGAAACCCAGAAGATGGTACACCGTGTGATGGGGAAAGGTTTCAAAAACGCACCTCATTTCTCATCTCCTTGTGCTCGGGTTCGCCATTCCAGCCACTTTACTAGCAATCTCCCTACTTGGAGCATCAGCACCTTTAACCTCCTGTTCCGTACAGGTTGCAATTTGTCCTGAGGATGAACGGGAAGACGGGGAACCAATGAGAGACTAGCTCTTGGTGTTGGGACAGGCACAGGTCACTCTATTTTCCAATCAGGAAGAAGAATTAACCACAGGCTCAGCCTGCCCCCCGGAACCAGAACAGGGTCTGAAGCCATCCTGCGCTTTTGCGGCCGGCTCCCAAAAAAGCGACTTGTAAAATGGAGTTTCAGGGCACTGCAATTCACAAACCTGCAGAGTTATAAATGATAACTCTCGTCCACAAATATATTGAGGGAAGGCAAAGAAGAGGATTTGAAATCAAGGCAGAATTGCAGGAAACAGATTTCAGGAGGTAGATTCGAATCGCCTTTAAAGCACATGAAAAGCGGCAAAACGTTGACAATGATGCCCTTGGCCAAAAAGGGCGTATGCGTTTTTTCCTGAATATATTCAGGAAAAAACGCATACGCCCTTTTTGGCCAACCAAGCAACCTGGAAAGGCAAATCAGCGCTACAAAGAAGTCTCGCTTCCCATCGGTCAAAAGGGCCATGCTGAAAAAAGTGTCAAAACCAGAAATGCAGGACAGGCCATGGAGAAATGGGAGCCTTGCTACACTGATGGGCGGGATGTAAATTGCCAACAGCCACTCTGGAGAAGTGTACGGTGTGTCCTGAAACATCTAAAAAACACAGCTTAGAGAGCATAGGGCACTTCCACGCATGGGGGGATAAAGTGGGAAAATTGAAAATCAGCAAGACACAAGCACCCCAAAGTTTAGGGCTGCTCTGTTGACAAGGACCTCCACTTCCTTCCACCTTAAATATCCCAGGAAAGCGAAAAATGGATAAAAAAGTTGTGGTCCTTATGTACAATGGAATATCACTCAGCCATGAAATCAATGTCATAAGGCTAGTAGCAGCATGATGAGTGGATTTAGGTAAGACGATTCTAAGTGAAATAAGTCACACAGAAAAGGACACTTCTCATAAGGTGTCACTTATAGAGGGAATGTAAAAACCGTTACACTTGAACTGAATTACAAAACAGAACAGAGTCACACATGCAGAAAACACACTATGGCTGCTTAACGGGAAAGGTGAGGTGGGGTGATACATAAAACAAGAGTTTCAAATTAGCTCAGATACCGTTCCATAAACCCAATATGTAACAGACAAGACCTACTCCTTGCTCAGAGAACTGGACTCAACACGCCCGATTCACCGCACAAGAATATATCTGACTAGTAATAATCTTAAAACCTATGTATTGATATCTCTCTGTTAGTGTGTCAAGTGGGTGTAAAGCGGCCTAAACACAGCCGTGAAAAGCAGCTAAACCCCATTATAAAAATAAATTACTTTTAAAAACCCATGAAACAAAGACAGGGAAAGAGAGAGAAATTCTTACACAATTCGTTCAGGGGCTGTGATGCAACCTGGATTGACCATATCTAGACCCACAGCTGGATGAGACATAAGGGTGGACACTCTTGGGGCTGAGAGGTTTGGTGAGGTTGGGTGAGCAAACGCAGACCCTTTAAAGTAATACTGCGTGCTACCCATCGCATGGGTCCCAAATCTCCAGGTTCAAGGGCATCTTCCTACATCGAAAACATGCATGAGAAACCCAGAAGATGGTACACCGTGTGATGGGGAAAGGTTTCAAAAACGCACCTCATTTCTCATCTCCTTGTGCTCGGGTTCGCCATTCCAGCCACTTTACTAGCAATCTCCCTACTTGGAGCATCAGCACCTTTAACCTCCTGTTCCGTACAGGTTGCAATTTGTCCTGAGGATGAACGGGAAGACGGGGAACCAATGAGAGACTAGCTCTTGGTGTTGGGACAGGCACAGGTCACTCTATTTTCCAATCAGGAAGAAGAATTAACCACAGGCTCAGCCTGCCCCCCGGAACCAGAACAGGGTCTGAAGCCATCCTGCGCTTTTGCGGCCGGCTCCCAAAAAAGCGACTTGTAAAATGGAGCTTCAGGGCACTGCAATTCACAAACCTGCAGAGTTATAAATGATAACTCTCGTCCACAAATATATTGAGGGAAGGCAAAGAAGAGGATTTGAAATCAAGGCAGAATTGCAGGAAACAGATTTCAGGAGGTAGATTCGAATCGCCTTTAAAGCACATGAAAAGCGGCAAAACGTTGACAATGATGCCCTTGGCCAAAAAGGGCGTATGCGTTTTTTCCTGAATATATTCAGGAAAAAACGCATACGCCCTTTTTGGCCAACCAAGCAACCTGGAAAGGCAAATCAGCGCTACAAAGAAGTCTCGCTTCCCATCGGTCAAAAGGGCCATGCTGAAAAAAGTGTCAAAACCAGAAATGCAGGACAGGCCATGGAGAAATGGGAGCCTTGCTACACTGATGGGCGGGATGTAAATTGCCAACAGCCACTTTGGAGAAGTGTACGGTGTGTCCTGAAACATCTAAAAAACACAGCTTAGAGAGCATAGGGCACTTCCACGCATGGGGGGATAAAGTGGGAAAATTGAAAATCAGCAAGACACAAGCACCCCAAAGTTTAGGGCTGCTCTGTTGACAAGGACCTCCACTTCCTTCCACCTTAAATATCCCAGGAAAGCGAAAAATGGATAAAAAAGTTGTGGTCCTTATGTACAATGGAATATCACTCAGCCATGAAATCAATGTCATAAGGCTAGTAGCAGCATGATGAGTGGATTTAGGTAAGACGATTCTAAGTGAAATAAGTCACACAGAAAAGGACACTTCTCATAAGGTGTCACTTATAGAGGGAATGTAAAAACCGTTACACTTGAACTGAATTACAAAACAGAACAGAGTCACACATGCAGAAAACACACTATGGTTGCTTAACGGGAAAGGTGAGGTGGGGTGATACATAAAACAAGAGTTTCAAATTAGCTCAGATACCGTTCCATAAACCCAATATGTAATAGACAAGACCTACTCCTTGCTCAGAGAACTGGACTCAACACGCCCGATTCACCGCACAAGAATATATCTGACTAGTAATAATCTTAAAACCTATGTATTGATATCTCTCTGTTAGTGTGTCAAGTGGGTGTAAAGCGGCCTAAACACAGCCGTGAAAAGCAGCTAAACCCCATTATAAAAATAAATTACTTTTAAAAACCCATGAAACAAAGACAGGGAAAGAGAGAGAAATTCTTACACAATTCGTTCAGGGGCTGTGATGCAACCTGGATTGACCATATCTAGACCCACAGCTGGATGAGACATAAGGGTGGACACTCTTGGGGCTGAGAGGTTTGGTGAGGTTGGGTGAGCAAACGCAGACCCTTTAAAGTAATACTGCGTGCTACCCATCGCATGGGTCCCAAATCTCCAGGTTCAAGGGCATCTTCCTACATCGAAAACATGCATGAGAAACCCAGAAGATGGTACACCGTGTGATGGGGAAAGGTTTCAAAAACGCACCTCATTTCTCATCTCCTTGTGCTCGGGTTCGCCATTCCAGCCACTTTACTAGCAATCTCCCTACTTGGAGCATCAGCACCTTTAACCTCCTGTTCCGTACAGGTTGCAATTTGTCCTGAGGATGAACGGGAAGACGGGGAACCAATGAGAGACTAGCTCTTGGTGTTGGGACAGGCACAGGTCACTCTATTTTCCAATCAGGAAGAAGAATTAACCACAGGCTCAGCCTGCCCCCCGGAACCAGAACAGGGTCTGAAGCCATCCTGCGCTTTTGCGGCCGGCTCCCAAAAAAGCGACTTGTAAAATGGAGCTTCAGGGCACTGCAATTCACAAACCTGCAGAGTTATAAATGATAACTCTCGTCCACAAATATATTGAGGGAAGGCAAAGAAGTGGATTTGAAATCAAGGCAGAATTGCAGGAAACAGATTTCAGGAGGTAGATTCGAATCGCCTTTAAAGCACATGAAAAGCGGCAAAACGTTGACAATGATGCCCTTGGCCAAAAAGGGCGTATGCGTTTTTTCCTGAATACATTCAGGAAAAAACGCATACGCCCTTTTTGGCCATCCAAGTAACCTGGAAAGGCAAATCAGCGCTACAAAGAAGTCTCGTTTCCCATCGGTCAAAAGGGCCATGCTGAAAAAAGTGTCAAAACCAGAAATGCAGGACAGGCCATGGAGAAATGGGAGCCTTGCTACACTGATGGGCGGGATGTACATTGGCAACAGCCACTCTGGAGAAGTGTACGGTGTGTCCTGAAACATCTAAAAAACACAGCTTAGAGAGCGTAGGGCACTTCCACGCATGGGGGGATAAAGTGGGAAAATTGAAAATCAGCAAGACACAAGCACCCCAAAGTTTAGGGCTGCTCTGTTGACAAGGACCTCCACTTCCTTCCACCTTAAATATCCCAGGAAAGCGAAAACTGGATAAAAAAGTTGTGGTCCTTATGTACAATGGAATATCACTCAGCCATGAAATCAATGTCATAAGGCTAGTAGCAGCATGATGAGTGGATTTAGGTAAGACGATTCTAAGTGAAATAAGTCACACAGAAAAGGACACTTCTCATAAGGTGTCACTTATAGAGGGAATGTAAAAACCGTTACACTTGAACTGAATTACAAAACAGAACAGAGTCACACATGCAGAAAACACACTATGGCTGCTTAACGGGAAAGGTGAGGTGGGGTGATACATAAAACAAGAGTTTCAAATTAGCTCAGATACCGTTCCATAAACCCAATATGTAATAGACAAGACCTACTCCTTGCTCAGAGAACTGGACTCAACACGCCCGATTCACCGCACAAGAATATATCTGACCAGTAATAATCTTAAAACCTATGTATTGATATCTCTCTGTTAGTGTGTCAATTGGGTGTAAAGCGGCCTAAACACAGCCGTGAAAAGCAGCTAAACCCCATTATAAAAATAAATTACTTTTAAAAACCCATGAAACAAAGACAGGGAAAGAGAGAGAAATTCTTACACAATTCGTTCAGGGGCTGTGATGCAACCTGGATTGACCATATCTAGACCCACAGCTGGATGAGACATAAGGGTGGACACTCTTGGGGCTGAGAGGTTTGGTGAGGTTGGGTGAGCAAACGCAGACCCTTTAAAGTAATACTGCGTGCTACCCATCGCATGGGTCCCAAATCTCCAGGTTCAAGGGCATCTTCCTACATCGAAAACATGCATGAGAAACCCAGACGATGGTACACCGTGTGATGGGGAAAGGTTTCTAAAACGCACCTCATTTCTCATCTCCTTGTGCTCGGGTTCGCCATTCCAGACACTTTACTAGCAATCTCCCTACTTGGAGCATCAGCACCTTTAACCTCCTGTTCCGTACAGGTTGCAATTTGTCCTGAGGATGAACGGGAAGACGGGGAACCAATGAGAGACTAGCTCTTGGTGTTGGGACAGGCACAGATCACTCTATTTTCCCATCAGGAAGAAGAATTAACCACAGGCTCAGCCTGCCCCCCGGAACCAGAACAGGGCCTGAAGCCATCCTGCGCTTTTGCGGCCGGCTCCCAAAAAAGCGACTTGTAAAATGGAGCTTCAGGGCACTGCAATTCACAAACCTGCAGAGTTATAAATGATAACTCTCGTCCACAAATATATTGAGGGAAGGCAAAGAAGAGGATTTGAAATCAAGGCAGAATTGCAGGAAACAGATTTCAGGAGGTAGATTCGAATCGCCTTTAAAGCACATGAAAAGCGGCAAAACGTTGACAATGATGCCCTTGGCCAAAAAGGGCGTATGCGTTTTTTCCTGAATACATTCAGGAAAAAACGCATACGCCCTTTTTGGCCATCCAAGTAACCTGGAAAGGCAAATCAGCGCTACAAAGAAGTCTCGCTTCCCATCGGTCAAAAGGGCCATGCTGAAAAAAGTGTCAAAACCAGAAATGCAGGACAGGCCATGGAGAAATGGGAGCCTTGCTACACTGATGGGCGGGATGTAAATTGCCAACAGCCACTCTGGAGAAGTGTACGGTGTGTCCTGAAACATCTAAAAAACACAGCTTAGAGAGCATAGGGCACTTCCACGCATGGGGGGATAAAGTGGGAAAATTGAAAATCAGCAAGACACAAGCACCCCAAAGTTTAGGGCTGCTCTGTTGACAAGGACCTCCACTTCATTCCACCTTAAATATCCCAGGAAAGCGAAAAATGGATAAAAAAGTTGTGGTCCTTATGTACAATGGAATATCACTCAGCCATGAAATCAATGTCATAAGGCTAGTAGCAGCATGATGAGTGGATTTAGGTAAGACGATTCTAAGTGAAATAAGTCACACAGAAAAGGACACTTCTCATAAGGTGTCACTTATAGAGGGAATGTAAAAACCGTTACACTTGAACTGAATTACAAAACAGAACAGAGTCACACATGCAGAAAACACACTATGGCTGCTTAACGGGAAAGGTGAGGTGGGGTGATACATAAAACAAGAGTTTCAAATTAGCTCAGATACCGTTCCATAAACCCAATATGGAATAGACAAGACCTACTCCTTGCTCAGAGAACTGGACTCAACACGCCCGATTCACCGCACAAGAATATATCTGACTAGTAATAATCTTAAAACCTATGTATTGATATCTCTCTGTTAGTGTGTCAAGTGGGTGTAAAGCGGCCTAAACACAGACATGAAAAGCAGCTAAACCCCATTATAAAAATAAATTACTTTTAAAAACCCATGAATCAAAGACAGGGAAAGAGAGAGAAATTCTTACACAATTCATTCAGGGGCTGTGATGCAACCTGGATTGACCATATCTAGACCCACAGCTGGATGAGACATAAGGGTGGACACTCTTGGGGCTGAGAGGTTCGGTGAGGTTGGGTGAGCAAACGCAGACCCTTTAAAGTAATACTGCGTGCTACCCATCGCATGGGTCCCAAATCTACAGGTTCAAGGGCATCTTCCTACATCGAAAACATGCATGAGAAACCCAGAAGATGGTACACCGTGTGATGGGGAAAGGTTTCTAAAACGCATCTAATATCTCATCTCATTGTGCTCGGGTTCGCCATTCCAGCCACTTTACTAGCAATCTCCCTACTTGGAGCATCAGCACCTTTAACCTCCTGTTCCGTACAGGTTGCAATTTGTCCTGAGGATGAACGGGAAGACGGGGAACCAATGAGAGACTAGCTCTTGGTGTTGGGACAGGCACAGGTCACTCTATTTTCCCATCAGGAAGAAGAATTAACCACAGGCTCAGCCTGCCCCCCGGAACCAGAACAGGGCCTGAAGCCATCCTGCGCTTTTGCGGCCGGCTCCCAAAAAAGCGACTTGTAAAATGGAGCTTCAGGGCACTGCAATTCACAAACCTGCAGAGTTATAAATGATAACTCTCGTCCACAAATATATTGAGGGAAGGCAAAGAAGAGGATTTGAAATCAAGGCAGAATTGCAGGAAACAGATTTCAGGAGGAAGATTCGAATCGCCTTTAAAGCACATGAAAAGCGGCAAAACGTTGACAATGATGCCCTTGGCCAAAAAGGGAGTATGCGTTTTTTCCTGAATATATTCAGGAAAAAACGCATACGCCCTTTTTGGCCAACCAAGCAACCTGGAAAGGCAAATCAGCGCTACAAAGCAGTCTCGCTTCCCATCGGTCAAAAGGGCCATGCTGAAAAAAGTGTCAAAACCAGAAATGCAGGACAGGCCATGGAGAAATGGGAGCCTTGCTACACTGATGGGCGGGATGTAAATTGCCAACAGCCACTCTGGAGAAGTGTACGGTGTGTCCTGAAACATCTAAAAAACACAGCTTAGAGAGCATAGGGCACTTCCACGCATGGGGGGATAAAGTGGGAAAATTGAAAATCAGCAAGACACAAGCACCCCAAAGGTTAGGGCTGCTCTGTTGACAAGGACCTCCACTTCCTTCCACCTTAAATATCCCAGGAAAGCGAAAAATGGATAAAAAAGTTGTGGTCCTTATGTACAATGGAATATCACTCAGCCATGAAATCAATGTCATAAGGCTAGTAGCAGCATGATGAGTGGATTTAGGTAAGACGATTCTAAGTGAAATAAGTCACACAGAAAAGGACACTTCTCATAAGGTGTCACTTATAGAGGGAATGTAAAAACCGTTACACTTGAACTGAATTACAAAACAGAGCAGAGTCACACATGCAGAAAACACACTATGGCTGCTTAACGGGAAAGGTGAGGTGGGGTGATACATAAAACAAGAGTTTCAAATTAGCTCAGATACCGTTCCATAAACCCAATATGGAATAGACAAGACCTACTCCTTGCTCAGAGAACTGGACTCAACACGCCCGATTCACCGCACAAGAATATATCTGACTAGTAATAATCTTAAAACCTATGTATTGATATCTCTCTGTTAGTGTGTCAAGTGGGTGTAAAGCGGCCTAAACACAGCCGTGAAAAGCAGCTAAACCCCATTATAAAAATAAATTACTTTTAAAAACCCATGAAACAAAGACAGGGAAAGAGAGAGAAATTCTTACACAATTCGTTCAGGGGCTGTGATGCAACCTGGATTGACCATATCTAGACCAACAGCTGGATGAGACATAAGGGTGGATACTCTTGGGGCTGAGAGGTTTGGTGAGGTTGGGTGAGCAAACGCAGACCCTTTAAAGTAATACTGCGTGCTACCCATCGCATGGGTCCCAAATCTCCAGGTTCAAGGGCATCTTCCTACATCGAAAACATGCATGAGAAACCCAGAAGATGGTACACCGTGTGATGGGGAAAGGTTTCAAAAACGCACCTCATTTCTCATCTCCTTGTGCTCGGGTTCGCCATTCCAGCCACTTTACTAGCAATCTCCCTACTTGGAGCATCAGCACCTTTAACCTCCTGTTCCGTACAGGTTGCAATTTGTCCTGAGGATGAACGGGAAGACGGGGAACCAATGAGAGACTAGCTCTTGGTGTTGGGACAGGCACAGGTCACTCTATTTTCCAATCAGGAAGAAGAATTAACCACAGGCTCAGCCTGCCCCCCGGAACCAGAACAGGGTCTGAAGCCATCCTGCGCTTTTGCGGCCGGCTCCCAAAAAAGCGACTTGTAAAATGGAGTTTCAGGGCACTGCAATTCACAAACCTGCAGAGTTATAAATGATAACTCTCGTCCACAAATATATTGAGGGAAGGCAAAGAAGAGGATTTGAAATCAAGGCAGAATTGCAGGAAACAGATTTCAGGAGGTAGATTCGAATCGCCTTTAAAGCACATGAAAAGCGGCAAAACGTTGACAATGATGCCCTTGGCCAAAAAGGGCGTATGCGTTTTTTCCTGAATATATTCAGGAAAAAACGCATACGCCCTTTTTGGCCAACCAAGCAACCTGGAAAGGCAAATCAGCGCTACAAAGAAGTCTCGCTTCCCATCGGTCAAAAGGGCCATGCTGAAAAAAGTGTCAAAACCAGAAATGCAGGACAGGCCATGGAGAAATGGGAGCCTTGCTACACTGATGGGCGGGATGTAAATTGCCAACAGCCACTCTGGAGAAGTGTACGGTGTGTCCTGAAACATCTAAAAAACACAGCTTAGAGAGCATAGGGCACTTCCACGCATGGGGGGATAAAGTGGGAAAATTGAAAATCAGCAAGACACAAGCACCCCAAAGTTTAGGGCTGCTCTGTTGACAAGGACCTCCACTTCCTTCCACCTTAAATATCCCAGGAAAGCGAAAAATGGATAAAAAAGTTGTGGTCCTTATGTACAATGGAATATCACTCAGCCATGAAATCAATGTCATAAGGCTAGTAGCAGCATGATGAGTGGATTTAGGTAAGACGATTCTAAGTGAAATAAGTCACACAGAAAAGGACACTTCTCATAAGGTGTCACTTATAGAGGGAATGTAAAAACCGTTACACTTGAACTGAATTACAAAACAGAACAGAGTCACACATGCAGAAAACACACTATGGCTGCTTAACGGGAAAGGTGAGGTGGGGTGATACATAAAACAAGAGTTTCAAATTAGCTCAGATACCGTTCCATAAACCCAATATGTAACAGACAAGACCTACTCCTTGCTCAGAGAACTGGACTCAACACGCCCGATTCACCGCACAAGAATATATCTGACTAGTAATAATCTTAAAACCTATGTATTGATATCTCTCTGTTAGTGTGTCAAGTGGGTGTAAAGCGGCCTAAACACAGCCGTGAAAAGCAGCTAAACCCCATTATAAAAATAAATTACTTTTAAAAACCCATGAAACAAAGACAGGGAAAGAGAGAGAAATTCTTACACAATTCGTTCAGGGGCTGTGATGCAACCTGGATTGACCATATCTAGACCCACAGCTGGATGAGACATAAGGGTGGACACTCTTGGGGCTGAGAGGTTTGGTGAGGTTGGGTGAGCAAACGCAGACCCTTTAAAGTAATACTGCGTGCTACCCATCGCATGGGTCCCAAATCTCCAGGTTCAAGGGCATCTTCCTACATCGAAAACATGCATGAGAAACCCAGAAGATGGTACACCGTGTGATGGGGAAAGGTTTCAAAAACGCACCTCATTTCTCATCTCCTTGTGCTCGGGTTCGCCATTCCAGCCACTTTACTAGCAATCTCCCTACTTGGAGCATCAGCACCTTTAACCTCCTGTTCCGTACAGGTTGCAATTTGTCCTGAGGATGAACGGGAAGACGGGGAACCAATGAGAGACTAGCTCTTGGTGTTGGGACAGGCACAGGTCACTCTATTTTCCAATCAGGAAGAAGAATTAACCACAGGCTCAGTCTGCCCCCCGGAACCAGAACAGGGTCTGAAGCCATCCTGCGCTTTTGCGGCCGGCTCCCAAAAAAGCGACTTGTAAAATGGAGCTTCAGGGCACTGCAATTCACAAACCTGCAGAGTTATAAATGATAACTCTCGTCCACAAATATATTGAGGGAAGGCAAAGAAGAGGATTTGAAATCAAGGCAGAATTGCAGGAAACAGATTTCAGGAGGTAGATTCGAATCGCCTTTAAAGCACATGAAAAGCGGCAAAACGTTGACAATGATGCCCTTGGCCAAAAAGGGCGTATGCGTTTTTTCCTGAATATATTCAGGAAAAAACGCATACGCCCTTTTTGGCCAACCAAGCAACCTGGAAAGGCAAATCAGCGCTACAAAGAAGTCTCGCTTCCCATCGGTCAAAAGGGCCATGCTGAAAAAAGTGTCAAAACCAGAAATGCAGGACAGGCCATGGAGAAATGGGAGCCTTGCTACACTGATGGGCGGGATGTAAATTGCCAACAGCCACTTTGGAGAAGTGTACGGTGTGTCCTGAAACATCTAAAAAACACAGCTTAGAGAGCATAGGGCACTTCCACGCATGGGGGGATAAAGTGGGAAAATTGAAAATCAGCAAGACACAAGCACCCCAAAGTTTAGGGCTGCTCTGTTGACAAGGACCTCCACTTCCTTCCACCTTAAATATCCCAGGAAAGCGAAAAATGGATAAAAAAGTTGTGGTCCTTATGTACAATGGAATATCACTCAGCCATGAAATCAATGTCATAAGGCTAGTAGCAGCATGATGAGTGGATTTAGGTAAGACGATTCTAAGTGAAATAAGTCACACAGAAAAGGACACTTCTCATAAGGTGTCACTTATAGAGGGAATGTAAAAACCGTTACACTTGAACTGAATTACAAAACAGAACAGAGTCACACATGCAGAAAACACACTATGGTTGCTTAACGGGAAAGGTGAGGTGGGGTGATACATAAAACAAGAGTTTCAAATTAGCTCAGATACCGTTCCATAAACCCAATATGTAATAGACAAGACCTACTCCTTGCTCAGAGAACTGGACTCAACACGCCCGATTCACCGCACAAGAATATATCTGACTAGTAATAATCTTAAAACCTATGTATTGATATCTCTCTGTTAGTGTGTCAAGTGGGTGTAAAGCGGCCTAAACACAGCCGTGAAAAGCAGCTAAACCCCATTATAAAAATAAATTACTTTTAAAAACCCATGAAACAAAGACAGGGAAAGAGAGAGAAATTCTTACACAATTCGTTCAGGGGCTGTGATGCAACCTGGATTGACCATATCTAGACCAACAGCTGGATGAGACATAAGGGTGGACACTCTTGGGGCTGAGAGGTTTGGTGAGGTTGGGTGAGCAAACGCAGACCCTTTAAAGTAATACTGCGTGCTACCCATCGCATGGGTCCCAAATCTCCAGGTTCAAGGGCATCTTCCTACATCGAAAACATGCATGAGAAACCCAGAAGATGGTACACCGTGTGATGGGGAAAGGTTTCAAAAACGCACCTCATTTCTCATCTCCTTGTGCTCGGGTTCGCCATTCCAGCCACTTTACTAGCAATCTCCCTACTTGGAGCATCAGCACCTTTAACCTCCTGTTCCGTACAGGTTGCAATTTGTCCTGAGGATGAACGGGAAGACGGGGAACCAATGAGAGACTAGCTCTTGGTGTTGGGACAGGCACAGGTCACTCTATTTTCCAATCAGGAAGAAGAATTAACCACAGGCTCAGCCTGCCCCCCGGAACCAGAACAGGGTCTGAAGCCATCCTGCGCTTTTGCGGCCGGCTCCCAAAAAAGCGACTTGTAAAATGGAGCTTCAGGGCACTGCAATTCACAAACCTGCAGAGTTATAAATGATAACTCTCGTCCACAAATATATTGAGGGAAGGCAAAGAAGTGGATTTGAAATCAAGGCAGAATTGCAGGAAACAGATTTCAGGAGGTAGATTCGAATCGCCTTTAAAGCACATGAAAAGCGGCAAAACGTTGACAATGATGCCCTTGGCCAAAAAGGGCGTATGCGTTTTTTCCTGAATACATTCAGGAAAAAACGCATACGCCCTTTTTGGCCATCCAAGTAACCTGGAAAGGCAAATCAGCGCTACAAAGAAGTCTCGTTTCCCATCGGTCAAAAGGGCCATGCTGAAAAAAGTGTCAAAACCAGAAATGCAGGACAGGCCATGGAGAAATGGGAGCCTTGCTACACTGATGGGCGGGATGTACATTGGCAACAGCCACTCTGGAGAAGTGTACGGTGTGTCCTGAAACATCTAAAAAACACAGCTTAGAGAGCGTAGGGCACTTCCACGCATGGGGGGATAAAGTGGGAAAATTGAAAATCAGCAAGACACAAGCACCCCAAAGTTTAGGGCTGCTCTGTTGACAAGGACCTCCACTTCCTTCCACCTTAAATATCCCAGGAAAGCGAAAACTGGATAAAAAAGTTGTGGTCCTTATGTACAATGGAATATCACTCAGCCATGAAATCAATGTCATAAGGCTAGTAGCAGCATGATGAGTGGATTTAGGTAAGACGATTCTAAGTGAAATAAGTCACACAGAAAAGGACACTTCTCATAAGGTGTCACTTATAGAGGGAATGTAAAAACCGTTACACTTGAACTGAATTACAAAACAGAACAGAGTCACACATGCAGAAAACACACTATGGCTGCTTAACGGGAAAGGTGAGGTGGGGTGATACATAAAACAAGAGTTTCAAATTAGCTCAGATACCGTTCCATAAACCCAATATGTAATAGACAAGACCTACTCCTTGCTCAGAGAACTGGACTCAACACGCCCGATTCACCGCACAAGAATATATCTGACCAGTAATAATCTTAAAACCTATGTATTGATATCTCTCTGTTAGTGTGTCAATTGGGTGTAAAGCGGCCTAAACACAGCCGTGAAAAGCAGCTAAACCCCATTATAAAAATAAATTACTTTTAAAAACCCATGAAACAAAGACAGGGAAAGAGAGAGAAATTCTTACACAATTCGTTCAGGGGCTGTGATGCAACCTGGATTGACCATATCTAGACCCACAGCTGGATGAGACATAAGGGTGGACACTCTTGGGGCTGAGAGGTTTGGTGAGGTTGGGTGAGCAAACGCAGACCCTTTAAAGTAATACTGCGTGCTACCCATCGCATGGGTCCCAAATCTCCAGGTTCAAGGGCATCTTCCTACATCGAAAACATGCATGAGAAACCCAGACGATGGTACACCGTGTGATGGGGAAAGGTTTCTAAAACGCACCTCATTTCTCATCTCCTTGTGCTCGGGTTCGCCATTCCAGACACTTTACTAGCAATCTCCCTACTTGGAGCATCAGCACCTTTAACCTCCTGTTCCGTACAGGTTGCAATTTGTCCTGAGGATGAACGGGAAGACGGGGAACCAATGAGAGACTAGCTCTTGGTGTTGGGACAGGCACAGATCACTCTATTTTCCCATCAGGAAGAAGAATTAACCACAGGCTCAGCCTGCCCCCCGGAACCAGAACAGGGCCTGAAGCCATCCTGCGCTTTTGCGGCCGGCTCCCAAAAAAGCGACTTGTAAAATGGAGCTTCAGGGCACTGCAATTCACAAACCTGCAGAGTTATAAATGATAACTCTCGTCCACAAATATATTGAGGGAAGGCAAAGAAGAGGATTTGAAATCAAGGCAGAATTGCAGGAAACAGATTTCAGGAGGTAGATTCGAATCGCCTTTAAAGCACATGAAAAGCGGCAAAACGTTGACAATGATGCCCTTGGCCAAAAAGGGCGTATGCGTTTTTTCCTGAATACATTCAGGAAAAAACGCATACGCCCTTTTTGGCCATCCAAGTAACCTGGAAAGGCAAATCAGCGCTACAAAGAAGTCTCGCTTCCCATCGGTCAAAAGGGCCATGCTGAAAAAAGTGTCAAAACCAGAAATGCAGGACAGGCCATGGAGAAATGGGAGCCTTGCTACACTGATGGGCGGGATGTAAATTGCCAACAGCCACTCTGGAGAAGTGTACGGTGTGTCCTGAAACATCTAAAAAACACAGCTTAGAGAGCATAGGGCACTTCCACGCATGGGGGGATAAAGTGGGAAAATTGAAAATCAGCAAGACACAAGCACCCCAAAGTTTAGGGCTGCTCTGTTGACAAGGACCTCCACTTCATTCCACCTTAAATATCCCAGGAAAGCGAAAAATGGATAAAAAAGTTGTGGTCCTTATGTACAATGGAATATCACTCAGCCATGAAATCAATGTCATAAGGCTAGTAGCAGCATGATGAGTGGATTTAGGTAAGACGATTCTAAGTGAAATAAGTCACACAGAAAAGGACACTTCTCATAAGGTGTCACTTATAGAGGGAATGTAAAAACCGTTACACTTGAACTGAATTACAAAACAGAACAGAGTCACACATGCAGAAAACACACTATGGCTGCTTAACGGGAAAGGTGAGGTGGGGTGATACATAAAACAAGAGTTTCAAATTAGCTCAGATACCGTTCCATAAACCCAATATGGAATAGACAAGACCTACTCCTTGCTCAGAGAACTGGACTCAACACGCCCGATTCACCGCACAAGAATATATCTGACTAGTAATAATCTTAAAACCTATGTATTGATATCTCTCTGTTAGTGTGTCAAGTGGGTGTAAAGCGGCCTAAACACAGACATGAAAAGCAGCTAAACCCCATTATAAAAATAAATTACTTTTAAAAACCCATGAATCAAAGACAGGGAAAGAGAGAGAAATTCTTACACAATTCATTCAGGGGCTGTGATGCAACCTGGATTGACCATATCTAGACCCACAGCTGGATGAGACATAAGGGTGGACACTCTTGGGGCTGAGAGGTTCGGTGAGGTTGGGTGAGCAAACGCAGACCCTTTAAAGTAATACTGCGTGCTACCCATCGCATGGGTCCCAAATCTCCAGGTTCAAGGGCATCTTCCTACATCGAAAACATGCATGAGAAACCCAGAAGATGGTACACCGTGTGATGGGGAAAGGTTTCTAAAACGCATCTAATATCTCATCTCATTGTGCTCGGGTTCGCCATTCCAGCCACTTTACTAGCAATCTCCCTACTTGGAGCATCAGCACCTTTAACCTCCTGTTCCGTACAGGTTGCAATTTGTCCTGAGGATGAACGGGAAGACGGGGAACCAATGAGAGACTAGCTCTTGGTGTTGGGACAGGCACAGGTCACTCTATTTTCCCATCAGGAAGAAGAATTAACCACAGGCTCAGCCTGCCCCCCGGAACCAGAACAGGGCCTGAAGCCATCCTGCGCTTTTGCGGCCGGCTCCCAAAAAAGCGACTTGTAAAATGGAGCTTCAGGGCACTGCAATTCACAAACCTGCAGAGTTATAAATGATAACTCTCGTCCACAAATATATTGAGGGAAGGCAAAGAAGAGGATTTGAAATCAAGGCAGAATTGCAGGAAACAGATTTCAGGAGGAAGATTCGAATCGCCTTTAAAGCACATGAAAAGCGGCAAAACGTTGACAATGATGCCCTTGGCCAAAAAGGGAGTATGCGTTTTTTCCTGAATATATTCAGGAAAAAACGCATACGCCCTTTTTGGCCAACCAAGCAACCTGGAAAGGCAAATCAGCGCTACAAAGCAGTCTCGCTTCCCATCGGTCAAAAGGGCCATGCTGAAAAAAGTGTCAAAACCAGAAATGCAGGACAGGCCATGGAGAAATGGGAGCCTTGCTACACTGATGGGCGGGATGTAAATTGCCAACAGCCACTCTGGAGAAGTGTACGGTGTGTCCTGAAACATCTAAAAAACACAGCTTAGAGAGCATAGGGCACTTCCACGCATGGGGGGATAAAGTGGGAAAATTGAAAATCAGCAAGACACAAGCACCCCAAAGGTTAGGGCTGCTCTGTTGACAAGGACCTCCACTTCCTTCCACCTTAAATATCCCAGGAAAGCGAAAAATGGATAAAAAAGTTGTGGTCCTTATGTACAATGGAATATCACTCAGCCATGAAATCAATGTCATAAGGCTAGTAGCAGCATGATGAGTGGATTTAGGTAAGACGATTCTAAGTGAAATAAGTCACACAGAAAAGGACACTTCTCATAAGGTGTCACTTATAGAGGGAATGTAAAAACCGTTACACTTGAACTGAATTACAAAACAGAGCAGAGTCACACATGCAGAAAACACACTATGGCTGCTTAACGGGAAAGGTGAGGTGGGGTGATACATAAAACAAGAGTTTCAAATTAGCTCAGATACCGTTCCATAAACCCAATATGGAATAGACAAGACCTACTCCTTGCTCAGAGAACTGGACTCAACACGCCCGATTCACCGCACAAGACTATATCTGACTAGTAATAATCTTAAAACCTATGTATTGATATCTCTCTGTTAGTGTGTCAAGTGGGTGTAAAGCGGCCTAAACACAGCCGTGAAAAGCAGCTAAACCCCATTATAAAAATAAATTACTTTTAAAAACCCATGAAACAAAGACAGGGAAAGAGAGAGAAATTCTTACACAATTCGTTCAGGGGCTGTGATGCAACCTGGATTGACCATATCTAGACCAACAGCTGGATGAGACATAAGGGTGGATACTCTTGGGGCTGAGAGGTTTGGTGAGGTTGGGTGAGCAAACGCAGACCCTTTAAAGTAATACTGCGTGCTACCCATCGCATGGGTCCCAAATCTCCAGGTTCAAGGGCATCTTCCTACATCGAAAACATGCATGAGAAACCCAGAAGATGGTACACCGTGTGATGGGGAAAGGTTTCAAAAACGCACCTCATTTCTCATCTCCTTGTGCTCGGGTTCGCCATTCCAGCCACTTTACTAGCAATCTCCCTACTTGGAGCATCAGCACCTTTAACCTCCTGTTCCGTACAGGTTGCAATTTGTCCTGAGGATGAACGGGAAGACGGGGAACCAATGAGAGACTAGCTCTTGGTGTTGGGACAGGCACAGGTCACTCTATTTTCCAATCAGGAAGAAGAATTAACCACAGGCTCAGCCTGCCCCCCGGAACCAGAACAGGGCCTGAAGCCATCCTGCGCTTTTGCGGCCGGCTCCCAAAAAAGCGACTTGTAAAATGGAGCTTCAGGGCACTGCAATTCACAAACCTGCAGAGTTATAAATGATAACTCTCGTCCACAAATATATTGAGGGAAGACAAAGAAGAGGATTTGAAATCAAGGCAGAATTGCAGGAAACAGATTTCAGGAGGTAGATTCGAATCGCCTTTAAAGCACATGAAAAGCGGCAAAACGTTGACAATGATGCCCTTGGCCAAAAAGGGCGTATGCGTTTTTTCCTGAATATATTCAGGAAAAAACGCATACGCCCTTTTTAGCCAACCAAGCAACCTGGAAAGGCAAATCAGCGCTACAAAGAAGTCTCGCTTCCCATCGGTCAAAAGGGCCATGCTGAAAAAAGTGTCAAAACCAGAAATGCAGGACAGGCCATGGAGAAATGGGAGCCTTGCTACACTGATGGGCGGGATGTAAATTGACAACAGCCACTCTGGAGAAGTGTACGGTGTGTCCTGAAACATCTAAAAAACACAGCTTAGAGAGCATAGGGCACTTCCACGCATGGGGGGATAAAGTGGGAAACTTGAAAATCAGCAAGACACAAGCACCCGAAAGTTTAGGGCTGCTCTGTTGACAAGGACCTCCACTTCCTTCCACCTTAAATATCCCAGGAAAGCGAAAAATGGATAAAAAAGTTGTGGTCCTTATGTACAATGGAATATCACTCAGCCATGAAATCAATGTCATAAGGCTAGTAGCAGCATGATGAGTGGATTTAGGTAAGACGATTCTAAGTGAAATAAGTCACACAGAAAAGGACACTTCTCATAAGGTGTCACTTATAGAGGGAATGTAAAAACCGTTACACTTGAACTGAATTACAAAACAGAACAGAGTCACACATGCAGAAAACACACTATGGCTGCTTAACGGGAAAGGTGAGGTGGGGTGATACATAAAACAAGAGTTTCAAATTAGCTCAGATACCGTTCCATAAACCCAATATGGAATAGACAAGACCTACTCCTTGCTCAGAGAACTGGACTCAACACGCCCGATTCACCGCACAAGAATATATCTGACTAGTAATAATCTTAAAACCTATGTATTGATATCTCTCTGTTAGTGTGTCAAGTGGGTGTAAAGCGGCCTAAACACAGCCGTGAAAAGCAGCTAATCCCCATTATAAAAATAAATTACTTTTAAAAACCCATGAAACAAAGACAGGGAAAGAGAGAGAAATTCTTACACAATTCGTTCAGGGGCTGTGATGCAACCTGGATTGACCATATCTAGACCAACAGCTGGATGAGACATAAGGGTGGACACTCTTGGGGCTGAGAGGTTTGGTGAGGTTGGGTGAGCAAACGCAGACCCTTTAAAGTAATACTGCGTGCTACCCATCGCATGGGTCCCAAATCTCCAGGTTCAAGGGCATCTTCCTACATCGAAAACATGCATGAGAAACCCAGAAGATGGTACACCGTGTGATGGGGAAAGGTTTCAAAAACGCACCTCATTTCTCATCTCCTTGTGCTCGGGTTCGCCATTCCAGCCACTTTACTAGCAATCTCCCTACTTGGAGCATCAGCACCTTTAACCTCCTGTTCCGTACAGGTTGCAATTTGTCCTGAGGATGAACGGGAAGACGGGGAACCAATGAGAGACTAGCTCTTGGTGTTGGGACAGGCACAGGTCACTCTATTTTCCAATCAGGAAGAAGAATTAACCACAGGCTCAGCCTGCCCCCCGGAACCAGAACAGGGCCTGAAGCCATCCTGCGCTTTTGCGGCCGGCTCCCAAAAAAGCGACTTGTAAAATGGAGCTTCAGGGCACTGCAATTCACAAACCTGCAGAGTTATAAATGATAACTCTCGTCCACAAATATATTGAGGGAAGACAAAGAAGAGGATTTGAAATCAAGGCAGAATTGCAGGAAACAGATTTCAGGAGGTAGATTCGAATCGCCTTTAAAGCACATGAAAAGCGGCAAAACGTTGACAATGATGCCCTTGGCCAAAAAGGGCGTATGCGTTTTTTCCTGAATATATTCAGGAAACAACGCATACGCCCTTTTTAGCCAACCAAGCAACCTGGAAAGGCAAATCAGCGCTACAAAGAAGTCTCGCTTCCCATCGGTCAAAAGGGCCATGCTGAAAAAAGTGTCAAAACCAGAAATGCAGGACAGGCCATGGAGAAATGGGAGCCTTGCTACACTGATGGGCGGTATGTAAATTGACAACAGCCACTCTGGAGAAGTGTACGGTGTGTCCTGAAACATCTAAAAAACACAGCTTAGAGAGCATAGGGCACTTCCACGCATGGGGGGATAAAGTGGGAAACTTGAAAATCAGCAAGACACAAGCACCCGAAAGTTTAGGGCTGCTCTGTTGACAAGGACCTCCACTTCCTTCCACCTTAAATATCCCAGGAAAGCGAAAAATGGATAAAAATGTTGTGGTCCTTATGTACAATGGAATATCACTCAGCCATGAAATCAATGTCATAAGGCTAGTAGCAGCATGATGAGTGGATTTAGGTAAGACGATTCTAAGTGAAATAAGTCACACAGAAAAGGACACTTCTCATAAGGTGTCACTTATAGAGGGAATGTAAAAACCGTTACACTTGAACTGAATTACAAAACAGAACAGAGTCACACATGCAGAAAACACACTATGGCTGCTTAACGGGAAAGGTGAGGTGGGGTGATACATAAAACAAGAGTTTCAAATTAGCTCAGATACCGTTCCATAAACCCAATATGGAATAGACAAGACCTACTCCTTGCTCAGAGAACTGGACTCAACACGCCCGATTCACCGCACAAGAATATATCTGACTAGTAATAATCTTAAAACCTATGTATTGATATCTCTCTGTTAGTGTGTCAAGTGGGTGTAAAGCGGCAGAAACACAGCCGTGAAAAGCAGCTAAACCCCATTATAAAAATAAATTACTTTTAAAAACCCATGAAACAAAGACAGGGAAAGAGAGAGAAATTCTTACACAATTCGTTCAGGGGCTGTGATGCAACCTGGATTGACCATATCTAGACCCACAGCTGGATGAGACATAAGGGTGGACACTCTTGGGGCTGAGAGGTTTGGTGAGGTTGGGTGAGCAAATGCAGACCCTTTAAAGTAATACTGCGTGCTACCCATCGCATGGGTCCCAAATCTCCAGGTTCAAGGGCATCTTCCTACATCGAAAACATGCATGAGAAACCCAGAAGATGGTACACCGTGTGATGGGGAAAGGTTTCAAAAACGCACCTCATTTCTCATCTCCTTGTGCTCGGGTTCGCCATTCCAGCCACTTTACTAGCAATCTCCCTACTTGGAGCATCAGCACCTTTAACCTCCTGTTCCGTACAGGTGGCAATTTGTCCTGAGGATGAACGGGAAGACGGGGAACCAATGAGAGACTAGCTCTTGGTGTTGGGACAGGCACAGGTCACTCTATTTTCCAATCAGGAAGAAGAATTAACCACAGGCTCAGCCTGCCCCCCGGAACCAGAACAGGGCCTGAAGCCATCCTGCGCTTTTACGGCCGGCTCCCAAAAAAGCGACTTGTAAAATGGAGCTTCAGGGCACTGCAATTCACAAACCTGCAGAGTTATAAATGATAACTCTCGTCCACAAATATATTGAGGGAAGGCAAAGAAGAGGATTTGAAATCAAGGCAGAATTGCAGGAAACAGATTTCAGGAGGTAGATTCGAATCGCCTTTAAAGCACATGAAAAGCGGCAAAACGTTGACAATGATGCCCTTGGACAAAAAGGGCGTATGCGTTTTTTCCTGAATATATTCAGGAAAAAACGCATACGCCCTTTTTGGCCAACCAAGCAACCTGGAAAGGCAAATCAGCGCTACAAAGAAGTCTCGCTTCCCATCGGTCAAAAGGGCCATGCTGAAAAAAGTGTCAAAACCAGAAATGCAGGACAGGCCATGGAGAAATGGGAGCCTTGCTACACTGATGGGCGGGATGTAAATTGCCAACAGCCACTCTGGAGAAGTGTACGTGGTGTCCTGAAACATCTAAAAAACACAGCTTAGAGAGCATAGGGCACTTCCACGCATGGGGGGATAAAGTGGGAAAATTGAAAATCAGCAAGACACAAGCACCCCAAAGTTTAGGGCTGCTCTGTTGACAAGGACCTCCACTTCCTTCCACCTTAAATATCCCAGGAAAGCGAAAAATGGATAAAAAAGTTGTGGTCCTTATGTACAATGGAATATCACTCAGCCATGAAATCAATGTCATAAGGCTAGTAGCAGCATGATGAGTGGATTTAGGTAAGACGATTCTAAGTGAAATAAGTCACACAGAAAAGGACACTTCTCATAAGGTGTCACTTATAGAGGGAATGTAAAAACCGTTACACTTGAACTGAATTACAAAACAGAACAGAGTCACACATGCAGAAAACACACTATGGCTGCTTAATGGGAAAGGTGAGGTGGGGTGATACATAAAACAAGAGTTTCAAATTAGCTCAGATACCGTTCCATAAACCCAATATGTAATAGACAAGACCTACTCCTTGCTCAGAGAACTGGACTCAACACGCCCGATTCACCGCACAAGAATATATCTGACTAGTAATAATCTTAAAACCTATGTATTGATATCTCTCTGTTAGTGTGTCAAGTGGGTGTAAAGCGGCATAAACACAGCCGTGAAAAGCAGCTAAACCCCATTATAAAAATAAATTACTTTTAAAAACCCATGAAACAAAGACAGGGAAAGAGAGAGAAATTCTTACACAATTCGTTCAGGGGATGTGATGCAACCTGGATTGACCATATCTAGACCCACAGCTGGATGAGACATAAGGGTGGACACTCTTGGGGCTGAGAGGTTTGGTGAGGTTGGGTGAGCAAACGCAGACCCTTTAAAGTAATACTGCGTGCTACCCATCGCATGGGTCCCAAATCTCCAGGTTCAAGGGCATCTTCCTACATCGAAAACATGCATGAGAAACCCAGAAGATGGTACACCGTGTGATGGGGAAAGGTTTCAAAAACGCACCTCATTTCTCATCTCCTTGTGCTCGGGTTCGCCATTCCAGCCACTTTACTAGCAATCTCCCTACTTGGAGCATCAGCACCTTTAACCTCCTGTTCCGTACAGGTTGCAATTTGTCCTGAGGATGAACGGGAAGACGGGGAACCAATGAGAGACTAGCTCTTGGTGTTGGGACAGGCACAGGTCACTCTATTTTCCAATCAGGAAGAAGAATTAACCACAGGCTCAGCCTGCCCCCCGGAACCAGAACAGGGCCTGAAGCCATCCTGCGCTTTTGCGGCCGGCTCCCAAAAAAGCGACTTGTAAAATGGAGCTTCAGGGCACTGCAATTCACAAACCTGCAGAGTTATAAATGATAACTCTCGTCCACAAATATATTGAGGGAAGGCAAAGAAGAGGATTAGAAATCAAGGCAGAATTGCAGGAAACAGATTTCAGGAGGTAGATTCGAATCGCCTTTAAAGCACATGAAAAGCGGCAAAACGTTGACAATGATGCCCTTGGCCAAAAAGTGCGTATGCGTTTTTCCCTGAATACATTCAGGAAAAAACGCATACGCCCTTTTTGGCCATCCAAGTAACCTGGAAAGGCAAATCAGCGCTACAAAGAAGTCTCGTTTCCCATCGGTCAAAAGGGCCATGCTGAAAAAAGTGTCAAAACCAGAAATGCAGGACAGGCCATGGAGAAATAGGAGCCTTGCTACACTGATGGGCGGGATGTAAATTGCCAACAGCCACTCTGGAGAAGTGTACGGTGTGTCCTGAAACATCTAAAAAACACAGCTTAGAGAGCATAGGGCACTTCCACGCATGGGGGGATAAAGTGGGAAACTTGAAAATCAGCAAGACACAAGCACCCGAAAGTTTAGGGCTGCTCTGCTGACAAGGACCTCCACTTCCTTCCACCTTAAATATCCCAGGAAAGCGAAAAATGGATAAAAAAGTTGTGGTCCTTATGTACAATGGAATATCACTCAGCCATGAAATCAATGTCATAAGGCTAGTAGCAGCATGATGAGTGGATTTAGGTAAGACGATTCTAAGTGAAATAAGTCACACAGAAAAGGACACTTCTCATAAGGTGTCACTTATAGAGGGAATGTAAAAACCGTTACACTTGAACTGAATTACAAAACAGAACAGAGTCACACATGCAGAAAACACACTATGGCTGCTTAACGGGAAAGGTGAGGTGGGGTGATACATAAAACAAGAGTTTCAAATTAGCTCAGATACCGTTCCATAAACCCAATATGGAATAGACAAGACCTACTCCTTGCTCAGAGAACTGGACTCAACACGCCCGATTCACCGCACAAGAATATATCTGACTAGTAATAATCTTAAAACCTATGTATTGATATCTCTCTGTTAGTGTGTCAAGTGGGTGTAAAGCGGCAGAAACACAGCCGTGAAAAGCAGCTAAACCCCATTATAAAAATAAATTACTTTTAAAAACCCATGAAACAAAGACAGGGAAAGAGAGAGAAATTCTTACACAATTCGTTCAGGGGCTGTGATGCAACCTGGATTGACCATATCTAGACCAACAGCTGGATGAGACATAAGGGTGGACACTCTTGGGGCTGAGAGGTTTGGTGAGGTTGGGTGAGCAAACGCAGACCCTTTAAAGTAATACTGCGTGCTACCCATCGCATGGGTCCCAAATCTCCAGGTTCAAGGGCATCTTCCTACATCGAAAACATGCATGAGAAACCCAGAAGATGGTACACCGTGTGATGGGGAAAGGTTTCAAAAACGCACCTCATTTCTCATCTCCTTGTGCTCGGGTTCGCCATTCCAGCCACTTTACTAGCAATCTCCCTACTTGGAGCATCAGCACCTTTAACCTCCTGTTCCGTACAGGTGGCAATTTGTCCTGAGGATGAACGGGAAGACGGGGAACCAATGAGAGACTAGCTCTTGGTGTTGGGACAGGCACAGGTCACTCTATTTTCCAATCAGGAAGAAGAATTAACCACAGGCTCAGCCTGCCCCCCGGAACCAGAACAGGGCCTGAAGCCATCCTGCGCTTTTGCGGCCGGCTCCCAAAAAAGCTACTTGTAAAATGGAGCTTCAGGGCACTGCAATTCACAAACCTGCAGAGTTATAAATGATAACTCTCGTCCACAAATATATTGAGGGAAGGCAAAGAAGAGGATTTGAAATCAAGGCAGAATTGCAGGAAACAGATTTCAGGAGGTAGATTCGAATCGCCTTTAAAGCACATGAAAAGCGGCAAAACGTTGACAATGATGCCCTTGGCCAAAAAGGGCGTATGCGTTTTTTCCTGAATATATTCAGGAAAAAACGCATACGCCCTTTTTGGCCAACCAAGCAACCTGGAAAGGCAAATCAGCGCTACAAAGAAGTCTCGCTTCCCATCGGTCAAAAGGGCCATGCTGAAAAAAGTGTCAAAACCAGAAATGCAGGACAGGCCATGGAGAAATGGGAGCCTTGCTACACTGATGGGCGGGATGTAAATTGCCAACAGCCACTCTGGAGAAGTGTACGGTGTGTCCTGAAACATCTAAAAAACACAGCTTAGAGAGCATAGGGCACTTCCACGCATGGGGGGATAAAGTGGGAAAATTGAAAATCAGCAAGACACAAGCACCCCAAAGTTTAGGGCTGCTCTGTTGACAAGGACCTCCACTTCCTTCCACCTTAAATATCCCAGGAAAGCGAAAAATGGATAAAAAAGTTGTGGTCCTTATGTACAATGGAATATCACTCAGCCATGAAATCAATGTCATAAGGCTAGTAGCAGCATGATGAGTGGATTTAGGTAAGACGATTCTAAGTGAAATAAGTCACACAGAAAAGGACACTTCTCATAAGGTGTCACTTATAGAGGGAATGTAAAAACCGTTACACTTGAACTGAATTACAAAACAGAACAGAGTCACACATGCAGAAAACACACTATGGCTGCTTAATGGGAAAGGTGAGGTGGGGTGATACATAAAACAAGAGTTTCAAATTAGCTCAGATACCGTTCCATAAACCCAATATGTAATAGACAAGACCTACTCCTTGCTCAGAGAACTGGACTCAGCACGCCCGATTCACCGCACAAGAATATATCTGACTAGTAATAATCTTAAAACCTATGTATTGATATCTCTCTGTTAGTGTGTCAAGTGGGTGTAAAGCAGCATAAACACAGCCGTGAAAAGCAGCTAAACCCCATTATAAAAATAAATTACTTTTAAAAACCCATGAAACAAAGACAGGGAAAGAGAGAGAAATTCTTACCCAATTCGTTCAGGGGATGTGATGCAACCTGGATTGACCATATCTAGACCCACAGCTGGATGAGACATAAGGGTGGACACTCTTGGGGCTGAGAGGTTTGGTGAGGTTGGGTGAGCAAACGCAGACCCTTTAAAGTAATACTGCGTGCTACCCATCGCATGGGTCCCAAATCTCCAGGTTCAAGGGCATCTTCCTACATCGAAAACATGCATGAGAAACCCAGAAGATGGTACACCGTGTGATGGGGAAAGGTTTCAAAAACGCACCTCATTTCTCATCTCCTTGTGCTCGGGTTCGCCATTCCAGCCACTTTACTAGCAATCTCCCTACTTGGAGCATCAGCACCTTTAACCTCCTGGTCCGTACAGGTTGCAATTTGTCCTGAGGATGAACGGGAAGACGGGGAACCAATGAGAGACTAGCTCTTGGTGTTGGGACAGGCACAGGTCACTCTATTTTCCAATCAGGAAGAAGAATTAACCACAGGCTCAGCCTGCCCCCCGGAACCAGAACAGGGCCTGAAGCCATCCTGCGCTTTTGCGGCCGGCTCCCAAAAAAGCGACTTGTAAAATGGAGCTTCAGGGCACTGCAATTCACAAACCTGCAGAGTTATAAATGATAACTCTCGTCCACAAATATATTGAGGGAAGGCAAAGAAGAGGATTAGAAATCAAGGCAGAATTGCAGGAAACAGATTTCAGGAGGTAGATTCGAATCGCCTTTAAAGCACATGAAAAGCGGCAAAACGTTGACAATGATGACCTTGGCCAAAAAGGGCGTATGCGTTTTTTCCTGAATACATTCAGGAAAAAACGCATAGGCCCTTTTTGGCCATCCAAGTAACCTGGAAAGGCAAATCAGCGCTACAAAGAAGTCTCGTTTCCCATCGGTCAAAAGGGCCATGCTGAAAAAAGTGTCAAAACCAGAAATGCAGGACAGGCCATGGAGAAATAGGAGCCTTGCTACACTGATGGGCGGGATGTAAATTGCCAACAGCCACTCTGGAGAAGTGTACGGTGTGTCCTGAAACATCTAAAAAACACAGCTTAGAGAGCATAGGGCACTTCCACGCATGGGGGGATAAAGTGGGAAAATTGAAAATCAGCAAGACACAAGCACCCCAAAGTTTAGGGCTGCTCTATTGACAAGGACCTCCACTTCCTTCCACCTTAAATATCTCAGGAAAGCGAAAAATGGATAAAAAAGTTGTGGTCCTTATGTACAATGGAATATCACTCAGCCATGAAATGAATGTCATAAGGCTAGTAGCAGCATGATGAGTGGATTTAGGTAAGACGATTCTAAGTGAAATAAGTCACACAGAAAAGGACACTTCTCATAAGGTGTCACTTATAGAGGGAATGTAAAAACCGTTACACTTGAACTGAATTACAAAACAGAACAGAGTCACACATGCAGAAAACACACTATGGCTGCTTAACGGGAAAGGTGAGGTGGGGTGATACATAAAACAAGAGTTTCAAATTAGCTCAGATACCGTTCCATAAACCCAATATGTAATAGACAAGACCTACTCCTTGCTCAGAGAACTGGACTCAACACGCCCGATTCACCGCACAAGAATATATCTGACTAGTAATAATCTTAAAACCTATGTATTGATATCTCTCTGTTAGTGTGTCAAGTGGGTGTAAAGCGGCCTAAACACAGCCGTGAAAAGCAGCTAAACCCCATTATAAAAATAAATTACTTTTAAAAACCCATGAAACAAAGACAGGGAAAGAGAGAGAAATTCTTACACAATTCGTTCAGGGGCTGTGATGCAACCTGCATTGACCATATCTAGACCCACAGCTGGATGAGACATAAGGGTGGACACTCTTGGGGCTGAGAGGTTTGGTGAGGTTGGGTGAGCAAACGCAGACCCTTTAAAGTAATACTGCGTGCTACCCATCGCATGGGTCCCAAATCTCCAGGTTCAAGGGCATCTTCCTACATCGAAAACATGCATGAGAAACCCAGAAGATGGTGCACCGTGTGATGGGGAAAGGTATCTAAAACGCACCTCATTTCTCATCTCCTTGTGCTGGGGTTCGCCATTCCAGCCACTTTACTAGCAATCTCCCTACTTGGAGCATCAGCACCTTTAACCTCCTGTTCCGTACAGGTTGCAATTTGTCCTGAGGATGAACGGGAAGACGGGGAACCAATGAGAGACTAGCTCTTGGTGTTGGGACAGGCACAGGTCACTCTATTTTCCCATCAGGAAGAAGAATTAACCACAGGCTCAGCCTGCCCCCCGGAACCAGAACAGGGCCTGAAGCCATCCTGCGCTTTTGCGGCCGGCTCACAAAAAAGCGACTTGTAAAATGGAGCTTCAGGGCACTGCAATTCACAGACCTGCAGAGTTATAAATGATAACTCTCGTCCACAAATATATTGAGGGAAGGCAAAGAAGAGGATTTGAAATCAAGGCAGAATTGCAGGAAACAGATTTCAGGAGGTAGATTCGAATCGCCTTTAAAGCACATGAAAAGCGGCAAAACGTTGACAATGATGCCCTTGGCCAAAAAGGGCACATGCGTTTTTTCCTGAATATATTCAGGAAAAAACGCATGTGCCCTTTTTGGCCAACCAAGCAACCTGGAAAGGCAAATCAGCGCTACAAAGAAGTCTCGCTTCCCATCGGTCAAAAGGGCCATGCTGAAAAAAGTGTCAAAACCAGAAATGCAGGACAGGCCATGGAGAAATGGGAGCCTTGCTACACTGATGGGCGGGATGTAAATTGCCAACAGCCACTCTGGAGAAGTGTACGGTGTGTCCTGAAACATCTAAAAAACACAGCTTAGAGAGCGTAGGGCACTTCCACGCATGGGGGGATAAAGTGGGAAAATTGAAAATCAGCAAGACACAAGCACCCCAAAGTTTAGGGCTGCTCTGTTGACAAGGACCTCCACTTCCTTCCACCTTAAATATCCCAGGAAAGCGAAAAATGGATAAAAAAGTTGTGGTCCTTATGTACAATGGAATATCACTCAGCCATGAAATCAATGTCATAAGGCTAGTAGCAGCATGATGAGTGGATTTAGGTAAGACGATTCTAAGTGAAATAAGTCACACAGAAAAGGACACTTCTCATAAGGTGTCACTTATAGAGGGAATGTAAAAACCGTTACACTTGAACTGAATTACAAAACAGAACAGAGTAACACATGCAGAAAACACACTATGGCTGCTTAACGGGAAAGGTGAGGTGGGGTGATACATAAAACAAGAGTTTCAAATTAGCTCAGGTACCGTTCCATAAACCCAATATGTAATAGACAAGACCTACTCCTTGCTCAGAGAACTGGACTCAACACGCCCGATTCACCGCACAAGAATATATCTGACTAGTAATAATCTTAAAACCTATGTATTGATATCTCTCTGTTAGTGTGTCAAGTGGGTGTAAAGCGGCATAAACACAGCCGTGAAAAGCAGCTAAAACCCATTATAAAAATAAATTACTTTCAAAAACCCATGAAACAAAGACAGGGAAAGAGAGAGAAATTCTTACACAATCCGTTCAGGGGCTGTGATGCAACCTGGATTGACCATATCTAGACCCACAGCTGGATGAGACATAAGGGTGGACACTCTTGGGGCTGAGAGGTTTGGTGAGGTTGGGTGAGCAAACGCAGACCCTTTAAAGTAATACTGCGTGCTACCCATCGCATGGGTCCCAAATCTCCAGGTTCAAGGGCATCTTCCTACATCGAAAACATGCATGAGAAACCCAGAAGATGGTGCACCGTGTGATGGGGAAAGGTATCTAAAACGCACCTCATTTCTCATCTCCTTGTGCTGGGGTTCGCCATTCCAGCCACTTTACTAGCAATCTCCCTACTTGGAGCATCAGCACCTTTAACCTCCTGTTCCGTACAGGTTGCAATTTGTCCTGAGGATGAACGGCAAGACGGGGAACCAATGAGAGACTAGCTCTTGGTGTTGGGACAGGCACAGGTCACTCTATTTTCCCATCAGGAAGAAGAATTAACCACAGGCTCAGTCTGCCCCCCGGAACCAGAACAGGGCCTGAAGCCATCCTGCGCTTTTGCGGCCGGCTCCCAAAAAAGCGACTTGTAAAATGGAGCTTCAGGGCACTGCAATTCACAGACCTGCAGAGTTATAAATGATAACTCTCGTCCACAAATATATTGAGGGAAGGCAAAGAAGAGGATTTGAAATCAAGGCAGAATTGCAGGAAACAGATTTCAGGAGGTAGATTCGAATCGCCTTTAAAGCACATGAAAAGCGGCAAAACGTTGACAATGATGCCCTTGGCCAAAAAGGGCACATGCGTTTTTTCCTGAACATATTCAGGAAAAAACGCATGTGCCCTTTTTGGCCAACCAAGCAACCTGGAAAGGCAAATCAGCGCTACAAAGAAGTCTCGCTTCCCATCGGTCAAAAGGGCCATGCTGAAAAAAGTGTCAAAACCAGAAATGCAGGACAGGCCATGGAGAAATGGGAGCCTTGCTACACTGATGGGCGGGATGTAAATTGCCAACAGCCACTCTGGAGAAGTGTACGGTGTGTCCTGAAACATCTAAAAAACACAGCTTAGAGAGCGTAGGGCACTTCCACGCATGGGGGGATAAAGTGGGAAAATTGAAAATCAGCAAGACACAAGCACCCCAAAGTTTAGGGCTGCTCTGTTGACAAGGACCTCCACTTCCTTCCACCTTAAATATCCCAGGAAAGCGAAAAATGGATAAAAAAGTTGTGGTCCTGATGTACAATGGAATATCACTCAGCCATGAAATCAATGTCATAAGGCTAGTAGCAGCATGATGAGTGGATTTAGGTAAGACGATTCTAAGTGAAATAAGTCACACAGAAAAGGACACTTCTCATAAGGTGTCACTTATAGAGGGAATGTAAAAACCGTTACACTTGAACTGAATTACAAAACAGAACAGAGTAACACATGCAGAAAACACACTATGGCTGCTTAACGGGAAAGGTGAGGTGGGGTGATACATAAAACAAGAGTTTCAAATTAGCTCAGGTACCGTTCCATAAACCCAATATGTAATAGACAAGACCTACTCCTTGCTCAGAGAACTGGACTCAACACGCCCGATTCACCGCACAAGAATATATCTGACTAGTAATAATCTTAAAACCTATGTATTGATATCTCTCTGTTAGTGTGTCAAGTGGGTGTAAAGCGGCATAAACACAGCCGTGAAAAGCAGCTAAAACCCATTATAAAAATAAATTACTTTTAAAAACCCATGAAACAAAGACAGGGAAAGAGAGAGAAATTCTTACACAATCCGTTCAGGTGCTGTGATGCAACCTGGATTGACCATATCTAGACCCACAGCTGGATGAGACATAAGGGTGGACACTCTTGGGGCTGAGAGGTTTGGTGAGGTTGGGTGAGCAAACGCAGACCCTTTAAAGTAATACTGCGTGCTACCCATCGCATGGGTCCCAAATCTCCAGGTTCAAGGGCATCTTCCTACATCGAAAACATGCATGAGAAACCCAGAAGATGGTGCACCGTGTGATGGGGAAAGGTATCTAAAACGCACCTCATTTCTCATCTCCTTGTGCTGGGGTTCGCCATTCCAGCCACTTTACTAGCAATCTCCCTACTTGGAGCATCAGCACCTTTAACCTCCTGTTCCGTACAGGTTGCAATTTGTCCTGAGGATGAACGGCAAGACGGGGAACCAATGAGAGACTAGCTCTTGGTGTTGGGACAGGCACAGGTCACTCTATTTTCCCATCAGGAAGAAGAATTAACCACAGGCTCAGCCTGCCCCCCGGAACCAGAACAGGGCCTGAAGCCATCCTGCGCTTTTGCGGCCGGCTCCAAAAAAGCGACTTGTAAAATGGAGCTTCAGGGCACTGCAATTCACAGACCTGCAGAGTTATAAATGATAACTCTCGTCCACAAATATATTGAGGGAAGGCAAAGAAGAGGATTTGAAATCAAGGCAGAATTGCAGGAAACAGATTTCAGGAGGTAGATTCGAATCGCCTTTAAAGCACATGAAAAGCGGCAAAACGTTGACAATGATGCCCTTGGCCAAAAAGGGCACATGCGTTTTTTCCTGAACATATTCAGGAAAAAACGCATGTGCCCTTTTTGGCCAACCAAGCAACCTGGAAAGGCAAATCAGCGCTACAAAGAAGTCTCGCTTCCCATCGGTCAAAAGGGCCATGCTGAAAAAAGTGTCAAAACCAGAAATGCAGGACAGGCCATGGAGAAATGGGAGCCTTGCTACACTGATGGGCGGGATGTAAATTGCCAACAGCCACTCTGGAGAAGTGTACGGTGTGTCCTGAAACATCTAAAAAACACAGCTTAGAGAGCGTAGGGCACTTCCACGCATGGGGGGATAAAGTGGGAAAATTGAAAATCAGCAAGACACAAGCACCCCAAAGTTTAGGGCTGCTCTGTTGACAAGGACCTCCACTTCCTTCCACCTTAAATATCCCAGGAAAGCGAAAAATGGATAAAAAAGTTGTGGTCCTTATGTACAATGGAATATCACTCAGCCATGAAATCAATGTCATAAGGCTAGTAGCAGCATGATGAGTGGATTTAGGTAAGACGATTCTAAGTGAAATAAGTCACACAGAAAAGGACACTTCTCATAAGGTGTCACTTATAGAGGGAATGTAAAAACCGTTACACTTGAACTGAATTACAAAACAGAACAGAGTCACACATGCAGAAAACACACTATGGCTGCTTAACGGGAAAGGTGAGGTGGGGTGATACATAAAACAAGAGTTTCAAATTAGCTCAGGTACCGTTCCATAAACCCAATATGTAATAGACAAGACCTACTCCTTGCTCAGAGAACTGGACTCAACACGCCCGATTCACCGCACAAGAATATATCTGACTAGTAATAATCTTAAAACCTATGTATTGATATCTCTCTGTTAGTGTGTCAAGTGGGTGTAAAGCGGCATAAACACAGCCGTGAAAAGCAGCTAAAACCCATTATAAAAATAAATTACTTTCAAAAACCCATGAAACAAAGACAGGGAAAGAGAGAGAAATTCTTACACAATCCGTTCAGGGGCTGTGATGCAACCTGGATTGACCATATCTAGACCCACAGCTGGATGAGACATAAGGGTGGACACTCTTGGGGCTGAGAGGTTTGGTGAGGTTGGGTGAGCAAACGCAGACCCTTTAAAGTAATACTGCGTGCTACCCATCGCATGGGTCCCAAATCTCCAGGTTCAAGGGCATCTTCCTACATCGAAAACATGCATGAGAAACCCAGAAGATGGTGCACCGTGTGATGGGGAAAGGTATCTAAAACGCACCTCATTTCTCATCTCCTTGTGCTGGGGTTCGCCATTCCAGCCACTTTACTAGCAATCTCCCTACTTGGAGCATCAGCACCTTTAACCTCCTGTTCCGTACAGGTTGCAATTTGTCCTGAGGATGAACGGCAAGACGGGGAACCAATGAGAGACTAGCTCTTGGTGTTGGGACAGGCACAGGTCACTCTATTTTCCCATCAGGAAGAAGAATTAACCACAGGCTCAGCCTGCCCCCCGGAACCAGAACAGGGCCTGAAGCCATCCTGCGCTTTTGCGGCCGGCTCCCAAAAAAGCGACTTGTAAAATGGAGCTTCAGGGCACTGCAATTCACAGACCTGCAGAGTTATAAATGATAACTCTCGTCCACAAATATATTGAGGGAAGGCAAAGAAGAGGATTTGAAATCAAGGCAGAATTGCAGGAAACAGATTTCAGGAGGTAGATTCGAATCGCCTTTAAAGCACATGAAAAGTGGCAAAACGTTGACAATGATGCCCTTGGCCAAAAAGGGCACATGCGTTTTTTCCTGAACATATTCAGGAAAAAACGCATGTGCCCTTTTTGGCCAACCAAGCAACCTGGAAAGGCAAATGAGCGCTACAAAGAAGTCTCGCTTCCCATCGGTCAAAAGGGCCATGCTGAAAAAAGTGTCAAAACCAGAAATGCAGGACAGGCCATGGAGAAATGGGAGCCTTGCTACACTGATGGGCGGGATGTAAATTGCCAACAGCCACTCTGGAGAAGTGTACGGTGTGTCCTGAAACATCTAAAAAACACAGCTTAGAGAGCATAGGGCACTTCCACGCATGGGGGGATAAAGTGGGAAAATTGAAAATCAGCAAGACACAAGCACCCCAAAGTTTAGGGCTGCTCTGTTGACAAGGACCTCCACTTCCTTCCACCTTAAATATCCCAGGAAAGCGAAAACTGGATAAAAAAGTTGTGGTCCTTATGTACAATGGAATATCACTCAGCCATGAAATCAATGTCATAAGGCTAGTAGCAGCATGATGAGTGGATTTAGGTAAGACGATTCTAAGTGAAATAAGTCACACAGAAAAGGACACTTCTCATAAGGTGTCACTTATAGAGGGAATGTAAAAACCGTTACACTTGAACTGAATTACAAAACAGAACAGAGTCACACATGCAGAAAACACACTATGGCTGCTTAACGGGAAAGGTGAGGTGGGGTGATACATAAAACAAGAGTTTCAAATTAGCTCAGATACCGTTCCATAAACCCAATATGTAATAGACAAGACCTACTCCTTGCTCAGAGAACTGGACTCAACACGCCCGATTCACCGCACAAGAATATATCTGACTAGTAATAATCTTAAAACCTATGTATTGATATCTCTCTGTTAGTGTGTCAAGTGGGTGTAAAGCGGCCTAAACACAGCCGTGAAAAGCAGCTAAACCCCATTATAAAAATAAATTCCTTTTAAAAACCCATGAAACAAAGACAGGGAAAGAGAGAGAAATTCTTACACAATCCGTTCAGGGGCTGTGATGCAACCTGGATTGACCATATCTAGACCCACAGCTGGATGAGACATAAGGGTGGACACTCTTGGGGCTGAGAGGTTTGGTGAGGTTGGGTGAGCAAACGCAGACCCTTTAAAGTAATACTGCGTGCTACCCATCGCATGGGTCCCAAATCTCCAGGTTCAAGGGCATCTTCCTACATCGAAAACATGCATGAGAAACCCAGAAGATGGTACACCGTGTGATGGGGAAAGGTTTCTAAAACGCACCTCATTTCTCATCTCCTTGTGCTCGGGTTCGCCATTCCAGCCACTTTACTAGCAATCTCCCTACTTGGAGCATCAGCACCTTTAACCTCCTGTTCCGTACAGGTTGCAATTTGTCCTGAGGATGAACGGGAAGACGGGGAACCAATGAGAGACTAGCTCTTGGTGTTGGGACAGGCACAGGTCACTCTATTTTCCCATCAGGAAGAAGAATTAACCACAGGCTCAGCCTGCCCCCCGGAACCAGAACAGGGCCTGAAGCCATCCTGCGCTTTTGCGGCCGACTCCCAAAAAAGCGACTTGTAAAATGGAGCTTCAGGGCACTGCAATTCACAAACCTGCAGAGTTATAAATGATAACTCTCGTCCACAAATATATTGAGGGAAGGCAAAGAAGAGGATTTGAAATCAAGGCAGAATTGCAGGAAACAGATTTCAGGAGGTAGATTCGAATCGCCTTTAAAGCACATGAAAAGCGGCAAAACGTTGACAATGATGCCCTTGGCCAAAAAGGGCGTATGCGTTTTTTCCTGAATATATTCAGGAAAAAACGCATACGCCCTTTTTGGCCAACCAAGCAACCTGGAAAGGCAAATCAGCGCTACAAAGAAGTCTCGCTTCCCATCGGTCAAAAGGGCCATGCTGAAAAAAGTGTCAAAACCAGAAATGCAGGACAGGCCATGGAGAAATGGGAGCCTTGCTACACTGATGGGCGGGATGTAAATTGCCAACAGCCACTCTGGAGAAGTGTACGGTGTGTCCTGAAACATCTAAAAAACACAGCTTAGAGAGCATAGGGCACTTCCACGCATGGGGGGATAAAGTGGGAAAATTGAAAATCAGCAAGACACAAGCACCCCAAAGTTTAGGGCTGCTCTGTTGACAAGGACCTCCACTTCATTCCACCTTAAATATCCCAGGAAAGCGAAAAATGGATAAAAAAGTTGTGGTCCTTATGTACAATGGAATATCACTCAGCCATGAAATCAATGTCATAAGGCTAGTAGCAGCATGATGAGTGGATTTAGGTAAGACGATTCTAAGTGAAATAAGTCACACAGAAAAGGACACTTCTCATAAGGTGTCACTTATAGAGGGAATGTAAAAACCGTTACACTTGAACTGAATTACAAAACAGAACAGAGTCACACATGCAGAAAACACACTATGGCTGCTTAACGGGAAAGGTGAGGTGGGGTGATACATAAAACAAGAGTTTCAAATTAGCTCAGATACCGTTCCATAAACCCAATATGTAATAGACAAGACCTACTCCTTGCTCAGAGAACTGGACTCAACACGCCCGATTCACCGCACAAGAATATAACTGACTAGTAATAATCTTAAAACCTATGTATTGATATCTCTCTGTTAGTGTGTCAAGTGGGTGTAAAGCGGCCTAAACACAGCCGTGAAAAGCAGCTAAACCCCATTATAAAAATAAATTACTTTTAAAAACCCATGAAACAAAGACAGGGAAAGAGAGAGAAATTCTTACACAATTCGTTCAGGGGCTGTGATGCAACCTGGATTGACCATATCTAGACCCACAGCTGGATGAGACATAAGGGTGGACACTCTTGGGGCTGAGAGGTTTGGTGAGGTTGGGTGAGCAAACGCAGACCCTTTAAAGTAATACTGCGTGCTACCCATCGCATGGGTCCCAAATCTCCAGGTTCAAGGGCATCTTCCTACATCGAAAACATGCATGAGAAACCCAGAAGATGGTACACCGTGTGATGGGGAAAGGTTTCTAAAACGCACCTCATTTCTCATCTCCTTGTGCTCGGGTTCGCCATTCCAGCCACTTTACTAGCAATCTCCCTACTTGGAGCATCAGCACCTTTAACCTCCTGTTCCGTACAGGTTGCAATTTGTCCTGAGGATGAACGGGAAGACGGGGAACCAATGAGAGACTAGCTCTTGGTGTTGGGACAGGCACAGGTCACTCTATTTTCCCATCAGGAAGAAGAATTAACCACAGGCTCAGCCTGCCCCCCGGAACCAGAACAGGGCCTGAAGCCATCCTGCGCTTTTGCGGCAGGCTCCCAAAAAAGCGACTTGTAAAATGGAGCTTCAGGGCACTGCAATTCACAAACCTGCAGAGTTATAAATGATAACTCTCGTCCACAAATATATTGAGGGAAGGCAAAGAAGAGGATTTGAAATCAAGGCAGAATTGCAGTAAACAGATTTCAGGAGGTAGATTCGAATCGCCTTTAAAGCACATGAAAAGCGGCAAAACGTTGACAATGATGCCCTTGGCCAAAAAGGGCGTATGCGTTTTTCCTGAATATATTCAGGAAAAAACGCATACGCCCTTTTTGGCCAACCAAGCAACCTGGAAAGGCAAATCAGCGCTACAAAGAAGTCTCGCTTCCCATCGGTCAAAAGGGCCATGCTGAAAAAAGTGTCAAAACCAGAAATGCAGGACAGGCCATGGAGAAATGGGAGCCTTGTACACTGATGGGCGGGATGTAAATTGCCAACAGCCACTCTGGAGAAGTGTACGGTGTGTCCTGAAACATCTAAAAAACACAGCTTAGAGAGCGTAGGGCACTTCCACGCATGGGGGGATAAAGTGGGAAAATTGAAAATCAGCAAGAAAAAAGCACCCCAAAGTTTAGGGCTGCTCTGTTGACAAGGACCTCCACTTCCTTCCACCTTAAATATCCCAGGAAAGCGAAAAATGGATAAAAAAGTTGTGGTCCTTATGTACAATGGAATATCACTCAGCCATGAAATCAATGTCATAAGGCTAGTAGCAGCATGATGAGTGGATTTAGGTAAGACGATTCTAAGTGAAATAAGTCACACAGAAAAGGACACTTCTCATAAGGTGTCACTTATAGAGGGAATGTAAAAACCGTTACACTTGAACTGAATTACAAAACAGAACACAGTCACACATGCAGAAAACACACTATGGCTGCTTAACGGGAAAGGTGAGGTGGGGTGACACATAAAACAAGAGTTTCAAATTAGCTCAGATACCGTTCCATAAACCCAATATGTAATAGACAAGACCTACTCCTTGCTCAGAGAACTGGACTCAACACGCCCGATTCACCGCACAAGAATATATCTGACTAGTAATAATCTTAAAACCTATGTATTGATATCTCTCTGTTAGTGTGTCAAGTGGGTGTAAAGCGGCATAAACACAGCCGTGAAAAGCAGCTAAACCCCAGTATAAAAATAAATTACTTTTAAAAACCCATGAAACAAAGACAGGGAAAGAGAGAGAAATTCTTACACAATTCGTTCAGGGGCTCTGATGCAACCTGGATTGACCATATCTAGACCCACAGCTGGATGAGACATAAGGGTGGACACTCTTGGGGCTGAGAGGTTTGGTGAGGTTGGGTGAGCAAACGCAGACCCTTTAAAGTAATACTGCGTGCTACCCATCGCATGGGTCCCAAATCTCCAGGTTCAAGGGCATCTTCCTACATCGAAAACATGCATGAGAAACCCAGAAGATGGTACACCGTGTGATGGGGAAAGGTTTCTAAAACGCACCTCATTTCTCATCTCCTTGTGCTCGGGTTCGCCATTCCAGCCACTTTACTAGCAATCTCCCTACTTGGAGCATCAGCACCTTTAACCTCCTGTTCCGTACAGGTTGCAATTTGTCCTGAGGATGAACGGGAAGACGGGGAAACAATGAGAGACTAGCTCTTGGTGTTGGGACAGGCACAGGTCACTCTATTTTCCCATCAGGAAGAAGAATTAACCACAGGCTCAGCCTGCCCCCCGGAACCAGAACAGGGCCTGAAGCCATCCTGCGCTTTCGCGGCCGGCTCCCAAAAAAGCGACTTGTAAAATGGAGCTTCAGGGCACTGCAATTCACAAACCTGCAGAGTTATAAATGATAACTCTCGTCCACAAATATATTGAGGGAAGGCAAAGAAGAGGATTTGAAATCAAGGCAGAATTGCAGTAAACAGATTTCAGGAGGTAGATTCGAATCGCCTTTAAAGCACATGAAAAGCGGCAAAACGTTGACAATGATGCCCTTGGCCAAAAAGGGCGTATGCGTTTTTCCTGAATATATTCAGGAAAAAACGCATACGCCCTTTTTGGCCAACCAAGCAACCTGGAAAGGCAAATCAGCGCTACAAAGAAGTCTCGCTTCCCATCGGTCAAAAGGGCCATGCTGAAAAAAGTGTCAAAACCAGAAATGCAGGACAGGCCATGGAGAAATGGGAGCCTTGTACACTGATGGGCGGGATGTAAATTGCCAACAGCCACTCTGGAGAAGTGTACGGTGTGTCCTGAAACATCTAAAAAACACAGCTTAGAGAGCGTAGGGCACTTCCACGCATGGGGGGATAAAGTGGGAAAATTGAAAATCAGCAAGAAAAAAGCACCCCAAAGTTTAGGGCTGCTCTGTTGACAAGGACCTCCACTTCCTTCCACCTTAAATATCCCAGGAAAGCGAAAAATGGATAAAAAAGTTGTGGTCCTTATGTACAATGGAATATCACTCAGCCATGAAATCAATGTCATAAGGCTAGTAGCAGCATGATGAGTGGATTTAGGTAAGACGATTCTAAGTGAAATAAGTCACACAGAAAAGGACACTTCTCATAAGGTGTCACTTATAGAGGGAATGTAAAAACCGTTACACTTGAACTGAATTACAAAACAGAACAGAGTCACACATGCAGAAAACACACTATGGCTGCTTAACGGGAAAGGTGAGGTGGGGTGACACATAAAACAAGAGTTTCAAATTAGCTCAGATACCGTTCCATAAACCCAATATGTAATAGACAAGACCTACTCCTTGCTCAGAGAACTGGACTCAACACGCCCGATTCACCGCACAAGAATATATCTGACTAGTAATAATCTTAAAACCTATGTATTGATATCTCTCTGTTAGTGTGTCAAGTGGGTGTAAAGCGGCCTAAACACAGCCGTGAAAAGCAGCTAAACCCCAGTATAAAAATAAATTACTTTTAAAAACCCATGAAACAAAGACAGGGAAAGAGAGAGAAATTCTTACACAATTCGTTCAGGGGCTGTGATGCAACCTGGATTGACCATATCTAGACCCACAGCTGGATGAGACATAAGGGTGGACACTCTTGGGGCTGAGAGGTTTGGTGAGGTTGGGTGAGCAAACGCAGACCCTTTAAAGTAATACTGCGTGCTACCCATCGCATGGGTCCCAAATCTCCAGGTTCAAGGGCATCTTCCTACATCGAAAACATGCATGAGAAACCCAGAAGATGGTACACCGTGTGATGGGGAAAGGTTTCTAAAACGCACCTCATTTCTCATCTCCTTGTGCTCGGGTTCGCCATTCCAGCCACTTTACTAGCAATCTCCCTACTTGGAGCATCAGCACCTTTAACCTCCTGTTCCGTACAGGTTGCAATTTGTCCTGAGGATGAACGGGAAGACGGGGAACCAATGAGAGACTAGCTCTTGGTGTTGGGACAGGCACAGGTCACTCTATTTTCCCATCAGGAAGAAGAATTAACCACAGGCTCAGCCAGCCCCCCGGAACCAGAACAGGGCCTGAAGCCATCCTGCGCTTTTGCGGCCGGCTCCCAAAAAAGCGACTTGTAAAATGGAGCTTCAGGGCACTGCAATTCACAAACCTGCAGAGTTATAAATGATAACTCTCGTCCACAAATATATTGAGGGAAGGCAAAGAAGAGGATTTGAAATCAAGGCAGAATTGCAGTAAACAGATTTCAGGAGGTAGATTCGAATCGCCCTTAAAGCACATGAAAAGCGGCAAAACGTTGACAATGATGCCCTTGGCCAAAAAGGGCGTATGCGTTTTTTCCTGAATATATTCAGGAAAAAACGCATACGCCCTTTTTGGCCAACCAAGCAACCTGGAAAGGCAAATCAGCGCTACAAAGAAGTCTCGCTTCCCATCGGTCAAAAGGGCCATGCTGAAAAAAGTGTCAAAACCAGAAATGCAGGACAGGCCATGGAGAAATGGGAGCCTTGTACACTGATGGGCGGGATGTAAATTGCCAACAGCCACTCTGGAGAAGTGTACGGTGTGTCCTGAAACATCTAAAAAACACAGCTTAGAGAGCGTAGGGCACTTCCACGCATGGGGGGATAAAGTGGGAAAATTGAAAATCAGCAAGACACAAGCACCCCAAAGTTTAGGGCTGCTCTGTTGACAAGGACCTCCACTTCCTTCCACCTTAAATATCCCAGGAAAGCGAAAAACGGATAAAAAAGTTGTGGTCCTTATGTACAATGGAATATCACTCAGCCATGAAATCAATGTCATAAGGCTAGTAGCAGCATGATGAGTGGGTTTAGGTAAGACGATTCTAAGTGAAATAATTCACACAGAAAAGGACACTTCTCATAAGGTGTCACTTATAGAGGGAATGTAAAAACCGTTACACTTGAACTGAATTACAAAACAGAACAGAGTCACACATGCAGAAAACACACTATGGCTGCTTAACGGGAAAGGTGAGGTGGGGTGACACATAAAACAAGAGTTTCAAATTAGCTCAGATACCGTTCCATAAACCCAATATGTAATAGACAAGACCTACTCCTTGCTCAGAGAACTGGACTCAACACGCCCGATTCACCGCACAAGAATATATCTGACTAGTAATAATCTTAAAACCTATGTATTGATATCTCTCTGTTAGTGTGTCAAGTGGGTGTAAAGCGGCCTAAACACAGCCGTGAAAAGCAGCTAAACCCCATTATAAAAATAAATTACTTTTAAAAACCCATGAAACAAAGACAGGGAAAGAGAGAGAAATTCTTACACAATTCGTTCAGGGGCTGTGATGCAACCTGGATTGACCATATCTAGACCCACAGCTGGATGAGACATAAGGGTGGACACTCTTGGGGCTGAGAGGTTTGGTGAGGTTGGGTGAGCAAACGCAGACCCTTTAAAGTAATACTGCGTGCTACCCATCGCATGGGTCCCAAATCTCCAGGTTCAAGGGCATCTTCCTACATCGAAAACATGCATGAGAAACCCAGAAGATGGTACACCGTGTGATGGGGAAAGGTTTCTAAAACGCACCTCATTTCTCATCTCCTTGTGCTCGGGTTCGCCATTCCAGCCACTTTACTAGCAATCTCCCTACTTGGAGCATCAGCACCTTTAACCTCCTGTTCCGTACAGGTTGCAATTTGTCCTGAGGATGAACGGGAAGACGGGGAACCAATGAGAGACTAGCTCTTGGTGTTGGGACAGGCACAGGTCACTCTATTTTCCCATCAGGAAGAAGAATTAACCACAGGCTCAGCCTTCCCCCCGGAACAAGAACAGGGCCTGAAGCCATCCTGCGCTTTTGCGGCCGGCTCCCAAAAAAGCGACTTGTAAAATGGAGCTTCAGGGCACTGCAATTCACAAACCTGCAGAGTTATAAATGATAACTCTCGTCCACAAATATATTGAGGGAAGGCAAAGAAGAGGATTTGAAATCAAGGCAGAATTGCAGGAAACAGATTTCAGGAGGTAGATTCGAATCGCCTTTAAAGCACATGAAAAGCGGCAAAACGTTGACAATGATGCCCTTGGCCAAAAAGGGCGTATGCGTTTTTTCCTGAATATATTCAGGAAAAAACGCATACGCCCTTTTTGGGCCAGCCAAGCAACCTGGAAAGGCAAATCAGCGCTACAAAGAAGTCTCGCTTCCCATCGGTCAAAAGGGCCATGCTGAAAAAAGTGTCAAAACCAGAAATGCAGGACAGGCCATGGAGAAATGGGAGCCTTGCTACACTGATGGGCGGGATGTAAATTGCCAACAGCCACTCTGGAGAAGTGTACGGTGTGTCCTGAAACATCTAAAAAACACAGCTTAGAGAGCATAGGGCACTTCCACGCATGGGGGGATAAAGTGGGAAAATTGAAAATCAGCAAGACACAAGCACCCCAAAGTTTAGGGCTGCTCTGTTGACAAGGACCTCCACTTCCTTCCACCTTAAATATCCCAGGAAAGCGAAAAATGGATAAAAAAGTTGTGGTCCTTATGTACAATGGAATATCACTCAGCCATGAAATCAATGTCATAAGGCTAGTAGCAGCATGATGAGTGGATTTAGGTAAGACGATTCTAAGTGAAATAAGTCACACAGAAAAGGACACTTCTCATAAGGTGTCACTTATAGAGGGAATGTAAAAACCGTTACACTTGAACTGAATTACAAAACAGAACAGAGTCACACATGCAGAAAACACACTATGGCTGCTTAACGGGAAAGGTGAGGTGGGGTGATACATAAAACAAGAGTTTCAAATTAGCTCAGATACCGTTCCATAAACCCAATATGTAATAGACAAGACCTACTCCTTGCTCAGAGAACTGGACTCAACACGCCCGATTCACCGCACAAGAATATATCTGACTAGTAATAATCTTAAAACCTATGTATTGATATCTCTCTGTTAGTGTGTCAAGTGGGTGTAAAGCGGCCTAAACACAGCCGTGAAAAGCAGCTAAACCCCATTATAAAAATAAATTACTTTTAAAAACCCATGAAACAAAGACAGGGAAAGAGAGAGAAATTCTTACACAATTCGTTCAGGGGCTGTGATGCAACCTGGATTGACCATATCTAGACCCACAGCTGGATGAGACATAAGGGTGGACACTCTTGGGGCTGAGAGGTTTGGTGAGGTTGGGTGAGCAAACGCAGACCCTTTAAAGTAATACTGCGTGCTACCCATCGCATGGGTCCCAAATCTCCAGGTTCAAGGGCATCTTCCTACATCGAAAACATGCATGAGAAACCCAGAAGATGGTACACCGTGTGATGGGGAAAGGTTTCTAAAACGCACCTCATTTCTCATCTCCTTGTGCTCGGGTTCGCCATTCCAGCCACTTTACTAGCAATCTCCCTACTTGGAGCATCAGCACCTTTAACCTCCTGTTCCGTACAGGTTGCAATTTGTCCTGAGGATGAACGGGAAGACGGGGAACCAATGAGAGACTAGCTCTTGGTGTTGGGACAGGCACAGGTCACTCTATTTTCCCATCAGGAAGAAGAATTAACCACAGGCTCAGCCTGCCCCCCGGAACCAGAACAGGGCCTGAAGCCATCCTGCGCTTTTGCGGCCGGCTCCCAAAAAAGCGACTTGTAAAATGGAGCTTCAGGGCACTGCAATTCACAAACCTGCAGAGTTATAAATGATAACTCTCGTCCACAAATATATTGAGGGAAGGCAAAGAAGAGGATTTGAAATCAAGGCAGAATTGCAGGAAACAGATTTCAGGAGGTAGATTCGAATCGCCTTTAAAGCACATGAAAAGCGGCAAAACGTTGACAATGATGCCCTTGGCCAAAAAGGGCGTATGCGTTTTTTCCTGAATATATTCAGGAAAAAACGCATACGCCCTTTTTGGCCAACCAAGCAACCTGGAAAGGCAAATCAGCGCTACAAAGAAGTCTCGCTTCCCATCGGTCAAAAGGGCCATGCTGAAAAAAGTGTCAAAACCAGAAATGCAGGACAGGCCATGGAGAAATGGGAGCCTTGCTACACTGATGGGCGGGATGTAAATTGCCAACAGCCACTCTGGAGAAGTGTACGGTGTGTCCTGAAACATCTAAAAAACACAGCTTAGAGAGCATAGGGCACTTCCACGCATGGGGGGATAAAGTGGGAAAATTGAAAATCAGCAAGACACAAGCACCCCAAAGTTTAGGGCTGCTCTGTTGACAAGGACCTCCACTTCCTTCCACCTTAAATATCCCAGGAAAGCGAAAAATGGATAAAAAAGTTGTGGTCCTTATGTACAATGGAATATCACTCAGCCATGAAATCAATGTCATAAGGCTAGTAGCAGCATGATGAGTGGATTTAGGTAAGACGATTCTAAGTGAAATAAGTCACACAGAAAAGGACACTTCTCATAAGGTGTCACTTATAGAGGGAATGTAAAAACCGTTACACTTGAACTGAATTACAAAACAGAACAGAGTCACACATGCAGAAAACACACTATGGCTGCTTAACGGGAAAGGTGAGGTGGGGTGATACATAAAACAAGAGTTTCAAATTAGCTCAGATACCGTTCCATAAACCCAATATGTAATAGACAAGACCTACTCCTTGCTCAGAGAACTGGACTCAACACGCCCGATTCACCGCACAAGAATATATCTGACTAGTAATAATCTTAAAACCTATGTATTGATATCTCTCTGTTAGTGTGTCAAGTGGGTGTAAAGCGGCCTAAACACAGCCGTGAAAAGCAGCTAAACCCCATTATAAAAATAAATTACTTTTAAAAACCCATGAAACAAAGACAGGGAAAGAGAGAGAAATTCTTACACAATTCGTTCAGGGGCTGTGATGCAACCTGGATTGACCATATCTAGACCCACAGCTGGATGAGACATAAGGGTGGACACTCTTGGGGCTGAGAGGTTTGGTGAGGTTGGGTGAGCAAACGCAGACCCTTTAAAGTAATACTGCGTGCTACCCATCGCATGGGTCCCAAATCTCCAGGTTCAAGGGCATCTTCCTACATCGAAAACATGCATGAGAAACCCAGAAGATGGTACACCGTGTGATGGGGAAAGGTTTCTAAAACGCACCTCATTTCTCATCTCCTTGTGCTCGGGTTCGCCATTCCAGCCACTTTACTAGCAATCTCCCTACTTGGAGCATCAGCACCTTTAACCTCCTGTTCCGTACAGGTTGCAATTTGTCCTGAGGATGAACGGGAAGACGGGGAACCAATGAGAGACTAGCTCTTGGTGTTGGGACAGGCACAGGTCACTCTATTTTCCCATCAGGAAGAAGAATTAACCACAGGCTCAGCCTGCCCCCCGGAACCAGAACAGGGCCTGAAGCCATCCTGCGCTTTCGCGGCCGGCTCCCAAAAAAGCGACTTGTAAAATGGAGCTTCAGGGCACTGCAATTCACAAACCTGCAGAGTTATAAATGATAACTCTCGTCCACAAATATATTGAGGGAAGGCAAAGAAGAGGATTTGAAATCAAGGCAGAATTGCAGTAAACAGATTTCAGGAGGTAGATTCGAATCGCCTTTAAAGCACATGAAAAGCGGCAAAACGTTGACAATGATGCCCTTGGCCAAAAAGGGCGTATGCGTTTTTCCTGAATATATTCAGGAAAAAACGCATACGCCCTTTTTGGCCAACCAAGCAACCTGGAAAGGCAAATCAGCGCTACAAAGAAGTCTCGCTTCCCATCGGTCAAAAGGGCCATGCTGAAAAAAGTGTCAAAACCAGAAATGCAGGACAGGCCATGGAGAAATGGGAGCCTTGTACACTGATGGGCGGGATGTAAATTGCCAACAGCCACTCTGGAGAAGTGTACGGTGTGTCCTGAAACATCTAAAAAACACAGCTTAGAGAGCGTAGGGCACTTCCACGCATGGGGGGATAAAGTGGGAAAATTGAAAATCAGCAAGACACAAGCACCCCAAAGTTTAGGGCTGCTCTGTTGACAAGGACCTCCACTTCCTTCCACCTTAAATATCCCAGGAAAGCGAAAAATGGATAAAAAAGTTGTGGTCCTTATGTACAATGGAATATCACTCAGCCATGAAATCAATGTCATAAGGCTAGTAGCAGCATGATGAGTGGATTTAGGTAAGACGATTCTAAGTGAAATAAGTCACACAGAAAAGGACACTTCTCATAAGGTGTCACTTATAGAGGGAATGTAAAAACCGTTACACTTGAACTGAATTACAAAACAGAACAGAGTCACACATGCAGAAAACACACTATGGCTGCTTAACGGGAAAGGTGAGGTGGGGTGACACATAAAACAAGAGTTTCAAATTAGCTCAGATACCGTTCCATAAACCCAATATGTAATAGACAAGACCTACTCCTTGCTCAGAGAACTGGACTCAACACGCCCGATTCACCGCACAAGAATATATCTGACTAGTAATAATCTTAAAACCTATGTATTGATATCTCTCTGTTAGTGTGTCAAGTGGGTGTAAAGCGGCATAAACACAGCCGTGAAAAGCAGCTAAACCCCATTATAAAAATAAATTACTTTTAAAAACCCATGAAACAAAGACAGGGAAAGAGAGAGAAATTCTTACACAATTCGTTCAGGGGCTGTGATGCAACCTGGATTGACCATATCTAGACCCACAGCTAGATGAGACATAAGGGTGGACACTCTTGGGGCTGAGAGGTTTGGTGAGGTTGGGTGAGCAAACGCAGACCCTTTAAAGTAATACTGCGTGCTACCCATCGCATGGGTCCCAAATCTCCAGGTTCAAGGGCATCTTCCTACATCGAAAACATGCATGAGAAACCCAGAAGATGGTACACCGTGTGATGGGGAAAGGTTTCTAAAACGCACCTCATTTCTCATCTCCTTGTGCTCGGGTTCGCCATTCCAGCCACTTTACTAGCAATCTCCCTACTTGGAGCATCAGCACCTTTAACCTCCTGTTCCGTACAGGTTGCAATTTGTCCTGAGGATGAACGGGAAGACGGGGAACCAATGAGAGACTAGCTCTTGGTGTTGGGACAGGCACAGGTCACTCTATTTTCCCATCAGGAAGAAGAATTAACCACAGGCTCAGCCTGCCCCCCGGAACCAGAACAGGGCCTGAAGCCATCCTGCGCTTTCGCGGCCGGCTCCCAAAAAAGCGACTTGTAAAATGGAGCTTCAGGGCACTGCAATTCACAAACCTGCAGAGTTATAAATGATAACTCTCGTCCACAAATATATTGAGGGAAGGCAAAGAAGAGGATTTGAAATCAAGGCAGAATTGCAGTAAACAGATTTCAGGAGGTAGATTCGAATCGCCTTTAAAGCACATGAAAAGCGGCAAAACGTTGACAATGATGCCCTTGGCCAAAAAGGGCGTATGCGTTTTTCCTGAATATATTCAGGAAAAAACGCATACGCCCTTTTTGGCCAACCAAGCAACCTGGAAAGGCAAATCAGCGCTACAAAGAAGTCTCGCTTCCCATCGGTCAAAAGGGCCATGCTGAAAAAAGTGTCAAAACCAGAAATGCAGGACAGGCCATGGAGAAATGGGAGCCTTGTACACTGATGGGCGGGATGTAAATTGCCAACAGCCACTCTGGAGAAGTGTACGGTGTGTCCTGAAACATCTAAAAAACACAGCTTAGAGAGCGTAGGGCACTTCCACGCATGGGGGGATAAAGTGGGAAAATTGAAAATCAGCAAGACACAAGCACCCCAAAGTTTAGGGCTGCTCTGTTGACAAGGACCTCCACTTCCTTCCACCTTAAATATCCCAGGAAAGCGAAAAATGGATAAAAAAGTTGTGGTCCTTATGTACAATGGAATATCACTCAGCCATGAAATCAATGTCATAAGGCTAGTAGCAGCATGATGAGTGGATTTAGGTAAGACGATTCTAAGTGAAATAAGTCACACAGAAAAGGACACTTCTCATAAGGTGTCACTTATAGAGGGAATGTAAAAACCGTTACACTTGAACTGAATTACAAAACAGAACAGAGTCACACATGCAGAAAACACACTATGGCTGCTTAACGGGAAAGGTGAGGTGGGGTGACACATAAAACAAGAGTTTCAAATTAGCTCAGATACCGTTCCATAAACCCAATATGTAATAGACAAGACCTACTCCTTGCTCAGAGAACTGGACTCAACACGCCCGATTCACCGCACAAGAATATATCTGACTAGTAATAATCTTAAAACCTATGTATTGATATCTCTCTGTTAGTGTGTCAAGTGGGTGTAAAGCGGCCTAAACACAGCCGTGAAAAGCAGCTAAACCCCAGTATAAAAATAAATTACTTTTAAAAACCCATGAAACAAAGACAGGGAAAGAGAGAGAAATTCTTACACAATTCGTTCAGGGGCTGTGATGCAACCTGGATTGACCATATCTAGACCCACAGCTGGATGAGACATAAGGGTGGACACTCTTGGGGCTGAGAGGTTTGGTGAGGTTGGGTGAGCAAACGCAGACCCTTTAAAGTAATACTGCGTGCTACCCATCGCATGGGTCCCAAATCTCCAGGTTCAAGGGCATCTTCCTACATCGAAAACATGCATGAGAAACCCAGAAGATGGTACACCGTGTGATGGGGAAAGGTTTCTAAAACGCACCTCATTTCTCATCTCCTTGTGCTCGGGTTCGCCATTCCAGCCACTTTACTAGCAATCTCCCTACTTGGAGCATCAGCACCTTTAACCTCCTGTTCCGTACAGGTTGCAATTTGTCCTGAGGATGAACGGGAAGACGGGGAACCAATGAGAGACTAGCTCTTGGTGTTGGGACAGGCACAGGTCACTCTATTTTCCCATCAGGAAGAAGAATTAACCACAGGCTCAGCCTGCCCCCCGGAACCAGAACAGGGCCTGAAGCCATCCTGCGCTTTTGCGGCCGGCTCCCAAAAAAGCGACTTGTAAAATGGAGCTTCAGGGCACTGCAATTCACAAACCTGCAGAGTTATAAATGATAACTCTCGTCCACAAATATATTGAGGGAAGGCAAAGAAGAGGATTTGAAATCAAGGCAGAATTGCAGGAAACAGATTTCAGGAGGTAGATTCGAATCGCCTTTAAAGCACATGAAAAGCGGCAAAACGTTGACAATGATGCCCTTGGCCAAAAAGGGCGTATGCGTTTTTTCCTGAATATATTCAGAAAAAAACGCATACGCCCTTTTTGGCCAACCAAGCAACCTGGAAAGGCAAATCAGCGCTACAAAGAAGTCTCGCTTCCCATCGGTCAAAAGGGCCATGCTGAAAAAAGTGTCAAAACCAGAAATGCAGGACAGGCCATGGAGAAATAGGAGCCTTGCTACACTGATGGGCGGGATGTAAATTGCCAACAGCCACTCTGGAGAAGTGTACGGTGTGTCCTGAAACATCTAAAAAACACAGCTTAGAGAGCATAGGGCACTTCCACGCATGGGGGGATAAAGCGGGAAAATTGAAAATCAGCAAGACACAAGCACCCCAAAGTTTAGGGCTGCTCTGTTGACAAGGACCTCCACTTCCTTCCACCTTAAATATCCCAGGAAAGCGAAAAATGGATAAAAAAGTTGTGGTCCTTATGTACAATGGAATATCACTCAGCCATGAAATCAATGTCATAAGGCTAGTAGCAGCATGATGAGTGGATTTAGGTAAGACGATTCTAAGTGAAATAAGTCACACAGAAAAGGACACTTCTCATAAGGTGTCACTTATAGAGGGAATGTAAAAACCGTTACACTTGAACTGAATTACAAAACAGAACAGAGTCACACATGCAGAAAACACACTATGGCTGCTTAACGGGAAAGGTGAGGTGGGGTGATACATAAAACAAGAGTTTCAAATTAGCTCAGATACCGTTCCATAAACCCAATATGTAATAGACAAGACCTACTCCTTGCTCAGAGAACTGGACTCAACACGCCCGATTCACCGCACAAGAATATATCTGACTAGTAATAATCTTAAAACCTATGTATTGATATCTCTCTGTTAGTGTGTCAAGTGGGTGTAAAGCGGCCTAAACACAGCCGTGAAAAGCAGCTAAACCCCATTATAAAAATAAATTACTTTTAAAAACCCATGAAACAAAGACAGGGAAAGAGAGAGAAATTCTTACACAATTCGTTCAGGGGCTGTGATGCAACCTGGATTGACCATATCTAGACCCACAGCTGGATGAGACATAAGGGTGGACACTCTTGGGGCTGAGAGGTTTGGTGAGGTTGGGTGAGCAAACGCAGACCCTTTAAAGTAATACTGCGTGCTACCCATCGCATGGGTCCCAAATCTCCAGGTTCAAGGGCATCTTCCTACATCGAAAACATGCATGAGAAACCCAGAAGATGGTACACCGTGTGATGGGGAAAGGTTTCAAAAACGCACCTCATTTCTCATCTCCTTGTGCTCGGGTTCGCCATTCCAGCCACTTTACTAGCAATCTCCCTACTTGGAGCATCAGCACCTTTAACCTCCTGTTCCGTACAGGTTGCAATTTGTCCTGAGGATGAACGGGAAGACGGGGAACCAATGAGAGACTAGCTCTTGGTGTTGGGACAGGCACAGGTCACTCTATTTTCCCATCAGGAAGAAGAATTAACCACAGGCTCAGCCAGCCCCCCGGAACCAGAACAGGGCCTGAAGCCATCCTGCGCTTTTGCGGCCGGCTCCCAAAAAAGCGACTTGTAAAATGGAGCTTCAGGGCACTGCAATTCACAAACCTGCAGAGTTATAAATGATAACTCTCGTCCACAAATATATTGAGGGAAGGCAAAGAAGAGGATTTGAAATCAAGGCAGAATTGCAGTAAACAGATTTCAGGAGGTAGATTCGAATCGCCTTTAAAGCACATGAAAAGCGGCAAAACGTTGACAATGATGCCCTTGGCCAAAAAGGGCGTATGCGTTTTTTCCTGAATATATTCAGGAAAAAACGCATACGCCCTTTTTGGCCAACCAAGCAACCTGGAAAGGCAAATCAGCGCTACAAAGAAGTCTCGCTTCCCATCGGTCAAAAGGGCCATGCTGAAAAAAGTGTCAAAACCAGAAATGCAGGACAGGCCATGGAGAAATGGGAGCCTTGTACACTGATGGGCGGGATGTAAATTGCCAACAGCCACTCTGGAGAAGTGTACGGTGTGTCCTGAAACATCTAAAAAACACAGCTTAGAGAGCGTAGGGCACTTCCACGCATGGGGGGATAAAGTGGGAAAATTGAAAATCAGCAAGACACAAGCACCCCAAAGTTTAGGGCTGCTCTGTTGACAAGGACCTCCACTTCCTTCCACCTTAAATATCCCAGGAAAGCGAAAAACGGATAAAAAAGTTGTGGTCCTTATGTACAATGGAATATCACTCAGCCATGAAATCAATGTCATAAGGCTAGTAGCAGCATGATGAGTGGGTTTAGGTAAGACGATTCTAAGTGAAATAATTCACACAGAAAAGGACACTTCTCATAAGGTGTCACTTATAGAGGGAATGTAAAAACCGTTACACTTGAACTGAATTACAAAACAGAACAGAGTCACACATGCAGAAAACACACTATGGCTGCTTAACGGGAAAGGTGAGGTGGGGTGACACATAAAACAAGAGTTTCAAATTAGCTCAGATACCGTTCCATAAACCCAATATGTAATAGACAAGACCTACTCCTTGCTCAGAGAACTGGACTCAACACGCCCGATTCACCGCACAAGAATATATCTGACTAGTAATAATCTTAAAACCTATGTATTGATATCTCTCTGTTAGTGTGTCAAGTGGGTGTAAAGCGGCCTAAACACAGCCGTGAAAAGCAGCTAAACCCCATTATAAAAATAAATTACTTTTAAAAACCCATGAAACAAAGACAGGGAAAGAGAGAGAAATTCTTACACAATTCGTTCAGGGGCTGTGATGCAACCTGGATTGACCATATCTAGACCCACAGCTGGATGAGACATAAGGGTGGACACTCTTGGGGCTGAGAGGTTTGGTGAGGTTGGGTGAGCAAACGCAGACCCTTTAAAGTAATACTGCGTGCTACCCATCGCATGGGTCCCAAATCTCCAGGTTCAAGGGCATCTTCCTACATCGAAAACATGCATGAGAAACCCAGAAGATGGTACACCGTGTGATGGGGAAAGGTTTCTAAAACGCACCTCATTTCTCATCTCCTTGTGCTCGGGTTCGCCATTCCAGCCACTTTACTAGCAATCTCCCTACTTGGAGCATCAGCACCTTTAACCTCCTGTTCCGTACAGGTTGCAATTTGTCCTGAGGATGAACGGGAAGACGGGGAACCAATGAGAGACTAGCTCTTGGTGTTGGGACAGGCACAGGTCACTCTATTTTCCCATCAGGAAGAAGAATTAACCACAGGCTCAGCCTTCCCCCCGGAACAAGAACAGGGCCTGAAGCCATCCTGCGCTTTTGCGGCCGGCTCCCAAAAAAGCGACTTGTAAAATGGAGTTTCAGGGCACTGCAATTCACAAACCTGCAGAGTTATAAATGATAACTCTCGTCCACAAATATATTGAGGGAAGGCAAAGAAGAGGATTTGAAATCAAGGCAGAATTGCAGGAAACAGATTTCAGGAGGTAGATTCGAATCGCCTTTAAAGCACATGAAAAGCGGCAAAACGTTGACAATGATGCCCTTGGCCAAAAAGGGCGTATGCGTTTTTTCCTGAATATATTCAGGAAAAAACGCATACGCCCTTTTTGGGCCAGCCAAGCAACCTGGAAAGGCAAATCAGCGCTACAAAGAAGTCTCGCTTCCCATCGGTCAAAAGGGCCATGCTGAAAAAAGTGTCAAAACCAGAAATGCAGGACAGGCCATGGAGAAATGGGAGCCTTGCTACACTGATGGGCGGGATGTAAATTGCCAACAGCCACTCTGGAGAAGTGTACGGTGTGTCCTGAAACATCTAAAAAACACAGCTTAGAGAGCATAGGGCACTTCCACGCATGGGGGGATAAAGTGGGAAAATTGAAAATCAGCAAGACACAAGCACCCCAAAGTTTAGGGCTGCTCTGTTGACAAGGACCTCCACTTCCTTCCACCTTAAATATCCCAGGAAAGCGAAAAATGGATAAAAAAGTTGTGGTCCTTATGTACAATGGAATATCACTCAGCCATGAAATCAATGTCATAAGGCTAGTAGCAGCATGATGAGTGGATTTAGGTAAGACGATTCTAAGTGAAATAAGTCACACAGAAAAGGACACTTCTCATAAGGTGTCACTTATAGAGGGAATGTAAAAACCGTTACACTTGAACTGAATTACAAAACAGAACAGAGTCACACATGCAGAAAACACACTATGGCTGCTTAACGGGAAAGGTGAGGTGGGGTGATACATAAAACAAGAGTTTCAAATTAGCTCAGATACCGTTCCATAAACCCAATATGTAATAGACAAGACCTACTCCTTGCTCAGAGAACTGGACTCAACACGCCCGATTCACCGCACAAGAATATATCTGACTAGTAATAATCTTAAAACCTATGTATTGATATCTCTCTGTTAGTGTGTCAAGTGGGTGTAAAGCGGCCTAAACACAGCCGTGAAAAGCAGCTAAACCCCATTATAAAAATAAATTACTTTTAAAAACCCATGAAACAAAGACAGGGAAAGAGAGAGAAATTCTTACACAATTCGTTCAGGGGCTGTGATGCAACCTGGATTGACCATATCTAGACCCACAGCTGGATGAGACATAAGGGTGGACACTCTTGGGGCTGAGAGGTTTGGTGAGGTTGGGTGAGCAAACGCAGACCCTTTAAAGTAATACTGCGTGCTACCCATCGCATGGGTCCCAAATCTCCAGGTTCAAGGGCATCTTCCTACATCGAAAACATGCATGAGAAACCCAGAAGATGGTACACCGTGTGATGGGGAAAGGTTTCTAAAACGCACCTCATTTCTCATCTCCTTGTGCTCGGGTTCGCCATTCCAGCCACTTTACTAGCAATCTCCCTACTTGGAGCATCAGCACCTTTAACCTCCTGTTCCGTACAGGTTGCAATTTGTCCTGAGGATGAACGGGAAGACGGGGAACCAATGAGAGACTAGCTCTTGGTGTTGGGACAGGCACAGGTCATTCTATTTTCCCATCAGGAAGAAGAATTAACCACAGGCTCAGCCTGCCCCCTGGAACCAGAACAGGGCCTGAAGCCATCCTGCGCTTTTGCGGCCGGCTCCCAAAAAAGCGACTTGTAAAATGGAGCTTCAGGGCACTGCAATTCACAAACCTGCAGAGTTATAAATGATAACTCTCGTACACAAATATATTGAGGGAAGGCAAAGAAGAGGATTTGAAATCAAGGCAGAATTGCAGGAAACAGATTTCAGGAGGTAGATTCGAATCGCCTTTAAAGCACATGAAAAGCGGCAAAACGTTGACAATGATGCCCTTGGCCAAAAAGGGCGTATGCGTTTTTTCCTGAATATATTCAGGAAAAAACGCATACGCCCTTTTTGCCCAACCAAGCAACCTGGAAAGGCAAATCAGCGCTACAAAGAAGTCTCGCTTCCCATCGGTCAAAAGGGCCATGCTGAAAAAAGTGTCAAAACCAGAAATGCAGGACAGGCCATGGAGAAATGGGAGCCTTGCTACACTGATGGGCGGGATGTAAATTGCCAACAGCCACTCTGGAGAAGTGTACGGTGTGTCCTGAAACATCTAAAAAACACAGCTTAGAGAGCATAGGGCACTTCCACGCATGGGGGGATAAAGTGGGAAAATTGAAAATCAGCAAGACACAAGCACCCCAAAGTTTAGGGCTGCTCTGTTGACAAGGACCTCCACTTCCTTCCACCTTAAATATCCCAGGAAAGCGAAAAATGGATAAAAAAGTTGTGGTCCTTATGTACAATGGAATATCACTCAGCCATGAAATCAATGTCATAAGGCTAGTAGCAGCATGATGAGTGGATTTAGGTAAGACGATTCTAAGTGAAATAAGTCACACAGAAAAGGACACTTCTCATAAGGTGTCACTTATAGAGGGAATGTAAAAACCGTTACACTTGAACTGAATTACAAAACAGAACAGAGTCACACATGCAGAAAACACACTATGGCTGCTTAACGGGAAAGGTGAGGTGGGGTGATACATAAAACAAGAGTTTCAAATTAGCTCAGATACCGTTCCATAAACCCAATATGTAATAGACAAGACCTACTCCTTGCTCAGAGAACTGGACTCAACACGCCCGATTCACCGCACAAGAATATATCTGACTAGTAATAATCTTAAAACCTATGTATTGATATCTCTCTGTTAGTGTGTCAAGTGGGTGTAAAGCGGCCTAAACACAGCCGTGAAAAGCAGCTAAACCCCATTATAAAAATAAATTACTTTTAAAAACCCATGAAACAAAGACAGGGAAAGAGAGAGAAATTCTTACACAATTCGTTCAGGGGCTGTGATGCAACCTGGATTGACCATATCTAGACCCACAGCTGGATGAGACATAAGGGTGGACACTCTTGGGGCTGAGAGGTTTGGTGAGGTTGGGTGAGCAAACGCAGACCCTTTAAAGTAATACTGCGTGCTACCCATCGCATGGGTCCCAAATCTCCAGGTTCAAGGGCATCTTCCTACATCGAAAACATGCATGAGAAACCCAGAAGATGGTACACCGTGTGATGGGGAAAGGTTTCTAAAACGCACCTCATTTCTCATCTCCTTGTGCTCGGGTTCGCCATTCCAGCCACTTTACTAGCAATCTCCCTACTTGGAGCATCAGCACCTTTAACCTCCTGTTCCGTACAGGTTGCAATTTGTCCTGAGGATGAACGGGAAGACGGGGAACCAATGAGAGACTAGCTCTTGGTGTTGGGACAGGCACAGGTCACTCTATTTTCCCATCAGGAAGAAGAATTAACCACAGGCTCAGCCTGCCCCCCGGAACCAGAACAGGGCCTGAAGCCATCCTGCGCTTTTGCGGCCGGCTCCCAAAAAAGCGACTTGTAAAATGGAGCTTCAGGGCACTGCAATTCACAAACCTGCAGAGTTATAAATGATAACTCTCGTCCACAAATATATTGAGGGAAGGCAAAGAAGAGGATTTGAAATCAAGGCAGAATTGCAGGAAACAGATTTCAGGAGGTAGATTCGAATCGCCTTTAAAGCACATGAAAAGCGGCAAAACGTTGACAATGATGCCCTTGGCCAAAAAGGGCGTATGCGTTTTTTCCTGAATATATTCAGGAAAAAACGCATACGCCCTTTTTGGCCAACCAAGCAACCTGGAAAGGCAAATCAGCGCTACAAAGAAGTCTCGCTTCCCATCGGTCAAAAGGGCCATGCTGAAAAAAGTGTCAAAACCAGAAATGCAGGACAGGCCATGGAGAAATGGGAGCCTTGCTACACTGATGGGCGGGATGTAAATTGCCAACAGCCACTCTGGAGAAGTGTACGGTGTGTCCTGAAACAGCTAAAAAACACAGCTTAGAGAGCATAGGGCACTTCCACGCATGGGGGGATAAAGTGGGAAAATTGAAAATCAGCAAGACACAAGCACCCCAAAGTTTAGGGCTGCTCTGTTGACAAGGACCTCCACTTCCTTCCACCTTAAATATCCCAGGAAAGCGAAAAATGGATAAAAAAGTTGTGGTCCTTATGTACAATGGAATATCACTCAGCCATGAAATCAATGTCATAAGGCTAGTAGCAGCATGATGAGTGGATTTAGGTAAGACGATTCTAAGTGAAATAAGTCACACAGAAAAGGACACTTCTCATAAGGTGTCACTTATAGAGGGAATGTAAAAACCGTTACACTTGAACTGAATTACAAAACAGAACAGAGTCACACATGCAGAAAACACACTATGGCTGCTTAACGGGAAAGGTGAGGTGGGGTGATACATAAAACAAGAGTTTCAAATTAGCTCAGATACCGTTCCATAAACCCAATATGTAATAGACAAGACCTACTCCTTGCTCAGAGAACTGGACTCAACACGCCCGATTCACCGCACAAGAATATATCTGACTAGTAATAATCTTAAAACCTATGTATTGATATCTCTCTGTTAGTGTGTCAAGTGGGTGTAAAGCGGCCTAAACACAGCCGTGAAAAGCAGCTAAACCCCATTATAAAAATAAATTACTTTTAAAAACCCATGAAACAAAGACAGGGAAAGAGAGAGAAATTCTTACACAATTCGTTCAGGGGCTGTGATGCAACCTGGATTGACCATATCTAGACCCACAGCTGGATGAGACATAAGGGTGGACACTCTTGGGGCTGAGAGGTTTGGTGAGGTTGGGTGAGCAAACGCAGACCCTTTAAAGTAATACTGCGTGCTACCCATCGCATGGGTCCCAAATCTCCAGGTTCAAGGGCATCTTCCTACATCGAAAACATGCATGAGAAACCCAGAAGATGGTACACCGTGTGATGGGGAAAGGTTTCTAAAACGCACCTCATTTCTCATCTCCTTGTGCTCGGGTTCGCCATTCCAGCCACTTTACTAGCAATCTCCCTACTTGGAGCATCAGCACCTTTAACCTCCTGTTCCGTACAGGTTGCAATTTGTCCTGAGGATGAACGGGAAGACGGGGAACCAATGAGAGACTAGCTCTTGGTGTTGGGACAGGCACAGGTCACTCTATTTTCCCATCAGGAAGAAGAATTAACCACAGGCTCAGCCAGCCCCCCGGAACCAGAACAGGGCCTGAAGCCATCCTGCGCTTTTGCGGCCGGCTCCCAAAAAAGCGACTTGTAAAATGGAGCTTCAGGGCACTGCAATTCACAAACCTGCAGAGTTATAAATGATAACTCTCGTCCACAAATATATTGAGGGAAGGCAAAGAAGAGGATTTGAAATCAAGGCAGAATTGCAGTAAACAGATTTCAGGAGGTAGATTCGAATCGCCTTTAAAGCACATGAAAAGCGGCAAAACGTTGACAATGATGCCCTTGGCCAAAAAGGGCGTATGCGTTTTTTCCTGAATATATTCAGGAAAAAACGCATACGCCCTTTTTGGCCAACCAAGCAACCTGGAAAGGCAAATCAGCGCTACAAAGAAGTCTCGCTTCCCATCGGTCAAAAGGGCCATGCTGAAAAAAGTGTCAAAACCAGAAATGCAGGACAGGCCATGGAGAAATGGGAGCCTTGTACACTGATGGGCGGGATGTACATTGCCAACAGCCACTCTGGAGAAGTGTACGGTGTGTCCTGAAACATCTAAAAAACACAGCTTAGAGAGCGTAGGGCACTTCCACGCATGGGGGGATAAAGCGGGAAAATTGAAATTCAGCAAGACACAAGCACCCCAAAGTTTAGGGCTGCTCTGTTGACAAGGACCTCCACTTCCTTCCACCTTAAATATCCCAGGAAAGCGAAAAATGGATAAAAAAGTTGTGGTCCTTATGTACAATGGAATATCACTCAGCCATGAAATCAATGTCATAAGGCTAGTAGCAGCATGATGAGTGGGTTTAGGTAAGACGATTCTAAGTGAAATAATTCACACAGAAAAGGACACTTCTCATAAGGTGTCACTTATAGAGGGAATGTAAAAACCGTTACACTTGAACTGAATTACAAAACAGAACAGAGTCACACATGCAGAAAACACACTATGGCTGCTTAACGGGAAAGGTGAGGTGGGGTGACACATAAAACAAGAGTTTCAAATTAGCTCAGATACCGTTCCATAAACCCAATATGTAATAGACAAGACCTACTCCTTGCTCAGAGAACTGGACTCAACACGCCCGATTCACCGCACAAGAATATATCTGACTAGTAATAATCTTAAAACCTATGTATTGATATCTCTCTGTTAGTGTGTCAAGTGGGTGTAAAGCGGCCTAAACACAGCCGTGAAAAGCAGCTAAACCCCATTATAAAAATAAATTACTTTTAAAAACCCATGAAACAAAGACAGGGAAAGAGAGAGAAATTCTTACACAATTCGTTCAGGGGCTGTGATGCAACCTGGATTGACCATATCTAGACCCACAGCTGGATGAGACATAAGGGTGGACACTCTTGGGGCTGAGGGGTTTGGTGAGGTTGGGTGAGCAAACGCAGACCCTTTAAAGTAATACTGCGTGCTACCCATCGCATGGGTCCCAAATCTCCAGGTTCAAGGGCATCTTCCTACATCGAAAACATGCATGAGAAACCCAGAAGATGGTACACCGTGTGATGGGGAAAGGTTTCTAAAACGCACCTCATTTCTCATCTCCTTGTGCTCGGGTTCGCCATTCCAGCCACTTTACTAGCAATCTCCCTACTTGGAGCATCAGCACCTTTAACCTCCTGTTCCGTACAGGTTGCAATTTGTCCTGAGGATGAACGGGAAGACGGGGAACCAATGAGAGACTAGCTCTTGGTGTTGGGACAGGCACAGGTCACTCTATTTTCCCATCAGGAAGAAGAATTAACCACAGGCTCAGCCAGCCCCCCGGAACCAGAACAGGGCCTGAAGCCATCCTGCGCTTTTGCGGGCGGCTCCCAAAAAAGCGACTTGTAAAATGGAGCTTCAGGGCACTGCAATTCACAAACCTGCAGAGTTATAAATGATAACTCTCGTCCACAAATATATTGAGGGAAGGCAAAGAAGAGGATTTGAAATCAAGGCAGAATTGCAGGAAACAGATTTCAGGAGGTAGATTCGAATCGCCTTTAAAGCACATGAAAAGCGGCAAAACGTTGACAATGATGCCCTTGGCCAAAAAGGGCGTATGCGTTTTTTCCTGAATATATTCAGGAAAAAACGCATACGCCCTTTTTGGGCCAGCCAAGCAACCTGGAAAGGCAAATCAGCGCTACAAAGAAGTCTCGCTTCCCATCGGTCAAAAGGGCCATGCTGAAAAAAGTGTCAAAACCAGAAATGCAGGACAGGCCATGGAGAAATGGGAGCCTTGCTACACTGATGGGCGGGATGTAAATTGCCAACAGCCACTCTGGAGAAGTGTACGGTGTGTCCTGAAACAGCTAAAAAACACAGCTTAGAGAGCATAGGGCACTTCCACGCATGGGGGGATAAAGTGGGAAAATTGAAAATCAGCAAGACACAAGCACCCCAAAGTTTAGGGCTGCTCTGTTGACAAGGACCTCCACTTCCTTCCACCTTAAATATCCCAGGAAAGCGAAAAATGGATAAAAAAGTTGTGGTCCTTATGTACAATGGAATATCACTCAGCCATGAAATCAATGTCATAAGGCTAGTAGCAGCATGATGAGTGGATTTAGGTAAGACGATTCTAAGTGAAATAAGTCACACAGAAAAGGACACTTCTCATAAGGTGTCACTTATAGAGGGAATGTAAAAACCGTTACACTTGAACTGAATTACAAAACAGAACAGAGTCACACATGCAGAAAACACACTATGGCTGCTTAACGGGAAAGGTGAGGTGGGGTGATACATAAAACAAGAGTTTCAAATTAGCTCAGATACCGTTCCATAAACCCAATATGTAATAGACAAGACCTACTCCTTGCTCAGAGAACTGGACTCAACACGCCCGATTCACCGCACAAGAATATATCTGACTAGTAATAATCTTAAAACCTATGTATTGATATCTCTCTGTTAGTGTGTCAAGTGGGTGTAAAGCGGCCTAAACACAGCCGTGAAAAGCAGCTAAACCCCATTATAAAAATAAATTACTTTTAAAAACCCATGAAACAAAGACAGGGAAAGAGAGAGAAATTCTTACACAATTCGTTCAGGGGCTGTGATGCAACCTGGATTGACCATATCTAGACCCACAGCTGGATGAGACATAAGGGTGGACACTCTTGGGGCTGAGAGGTTTGGTGAGGTTGGGTGAGCAAACGCAGACCCTTTAAAGTAATACTGCGTGCTACCCATCGCATGGGTCCCAAATCTCCAGGTTCAAGGGCATCTACCTACATCGAAAACATGCATGAGAAACCCAGAAGATGGTACACCGTGTGATGGGGAAAGGTTTCTAAAACGCACCTCATTTCTCATCTCCTTGTGCTCGGGTTCGCCATTCCAGCCACTTTACTAGCAATCTCCCTACTTGGAGCATCAGCACCTTTAACCTCCTGTTCCGTACAGGTTGCAATTTGTCCTGAGGATGAACGGGAAGACGGGGAACCAATGAGAGACTAGCTCTTGGTGTTGGGACAGGCACAGGTCACTCTATTTTCCCATCAGGAAGAAGAATTAACCACAGGCTCAGCCTGCCCCCCGGAACCAGAACAGGGCCTGAAGCCATCCTGCGCTTTTGCGGCCGGCTCCCAAAAAAGCGACTTGTAAAATGGAGCTTCAGGGCACTGCAATTCACAAACCTGCAGAGTTATAAATGATAACTCTCGTCCACAAATATATTGAGGGAAGGCAAAGAAGAGGATTTGAAATCAAGGCAGAATTGCAGGAAACAGATTTCAGGAGGTAGATTCGAATCGCCTTTAAAGCACATGAAAAGCGGCAAAACGTTGACAATGATGCCCTTGGCCAAAAAGGGCGTATGCGTTTTTTCCTGAATATATTCAGGAAAAAACGCATACGCCCTTTTTGGCCAACCAAGCAACCTGGAAAGGCAAATCAGCGCTACAAAGAAGTCTCGCTTCCCATCGGTCAAAAGGGCCATGCTGAAAAAAGTGTCAAAACCAGAAATGCAGGACAGGCCATGGAGAAATGGGAGCCTTGCTACACTGATGGGCGGGATGTAAATTGCCAACAGCCACTCTGGAGAAGTGTACGGTGTGTCCTGAAACATCTAAAAAACACAGCTTAGAGAGCATAGGGCACTTCCACGCATGGGGGGATAAAGCGGGAAAATTGAAAATCAGCAAGACACAAGCACCCCAAAGTTTAGGGCTGCTCTGTTGACAAGGACCTCCACTTCCTTCCACCTTAAATATCCCAGGAAAGCGAAAAATGGATAAAAAAGTTGTGGTCCTTATGTACAATGGAATATCACTCAGCCATGAAATCAATGTCATAAGGCTAGTAGCAGCATGATGAGTGGATTTAGGTAAGACGATTCTAAGTGAAATAAGTCACACAGAAAAGGACACTTCTCATAAGGTGTCACTTATAGAGGGAATGTAAAAACCGTTACACTTGAACTGAATTACAAAACAGAACAGAATCACACATGCAGAAAACACACTATGGCTGCTTAACGGGAAAGGTGAGGTGAGGTGATACATAAAACAAGAGTTTCAAATTAGCTCAGATACCGTTCCATAAACCCAATATGTAATAGACAAGACCTACTCCTTGCTCAGAGAACTGGACTCAACACGCCCGATTCACCGCACAAGAATATATCTGACCAGTAATAATCTTAAAACCTATGTATTGATATCTCTCTGTTAGTGTGTCAAGTGGGTGTAAAGCGGCCTAAACACAGCCGTGAAAAGCAGCTAAACCCCATTATAAAAATAAATTACTTTTAAAAACCCATGAAACAAAGACAGGGAAAGAGAGAGAAATTCTTACACAATTCGTTCAGGGGCTGTGATGCAACCTGGATTGACCATATCTAGACCCACAGCTGGATGAGACATAAGGGTGGACACTCTTGGGGCTGAGAGGTTTGGTGAGGTTGGGTGAGCAAACGCAGACCCTTTAAAGTAATACTGCGTGCTACCCATCGCATGGGTCCCAAATCTCCAGGTTCAAGGGCATCTTCCTACATCGAAAACATGCATGAGAAACCCAGAAGATGGTACACCGTGTGATGGGGAAAGGTTTCTAAAACGCACCTCATTTCTCATCTCCTTGTGCTCGGGTTCGCCATTCCAGCCACTTTACTAGCAATCTCCCTACTTGGAGCATCAGCACCTTTAACCTCCTGTTCCGTACAGGTTGCAATTTGTCCTGAGGATGAACGGGAAGACGGGGAACCAATGAGAGACTAGCTCTTGGTGTTGGGACAGGCACAGGTCACTCTATTTTCCCATCAGGAAGAAGAATTAACCACAGGCTCAGCCTGCACCCTGGAACCAGAACAGGGCCTGAAGCCATCCTGCGCTTTTGCGGCCGGCTCCCAAAAAAGCGACTTGTAAAATGGAGCTTCAGGGCACTGCAATTCACAAACCTGCAGAGTTATAAATGATAACTCTCGTCCACAAATATATTGAGGGAAGGCAAAGAAGAGGATTTGAAATCAAGGTAGAATTGCAGGAAACAGATTTCAGGAGGTAGATTCGAATCGCCTTTAAAGCACATGAAAAGCGGCAAAACTTTGACAATGATGCCCTTGGCCAACAAGGGCGTATGCGTTTTTTCCTGAATATATTCAGGAAAAAACGCATACGCCCTTTTTGGGCCAGCCAAGCAACCTGGAAAGGCAAATCAGCGCTACAAAGAAGTCTCGCTTCCCATCGGTCAAAAGGGCCATGCTGAAAAAAGTGTCAAAACCAGAAATGCAGGACAGGCCATGGAGAAATGGGAGCCTTGCTACACTGATGGGCGGGATGTAAATTGCCAACAGCCACTCTGGAGAAGTGTACGGTGTGTCCTGAAACATCTAAAAAACACAGCTTAGAGAGCATAGGGCACTTCCACGCATGGGGGGATAAAGCGGGAAAATTGAAAATCAGCAAGACACAAGCACCCCAAAGTTTAAGGCTGCTCTGTTGACAAGGACCTCCACTTCCTTCCACCTTAAATATCCCAGGAAAGCGAAAAATGGATAAAAAATTGTGGTCCTTATGTACAATGGAATATCACTCAGCCATGAAATCAATGTCATAAGGCTAGTAGCAGCATGATGAGTGGATTTAGGTAAGACGATTCTAAGTGAAATAAGTCACACAGAAAAGGACACTTCTCATAAGGTGTCACTTATAGAGGGAATGTAAAAACCGTTACACTTGAACTGAATTACAAAACAGAACAGAGTCACACATGCAGAAAACACACTATGGCTGCTTAACGGGAAAGGTGAGGTGGGGTGATACATAAAACAAGAGTTTCAAATTAGCTCAGATACCGTTCCATAAACCCAATATGTAATAGACAAGACCTACTCCTTGCTCAGAGAACTGGACTCAACACGCCCGATTCACCGCACAAGAATATATCTGACTAGTAATAATCTTAAAACCTATGTATTGATATCTCTCTGTTAGTGTGTCAAGTGGGTGTAAAGCGGCCTAAACACAGCCGTGAAAAGCAGCTAAACCCCATTATAAAAATAAATTACTTTTAAAAACCCATGAAACAAAGACAGGGAAAGAGAGAGAAATTCTTACACAATTCGTTCAGGGGCTGTGATGCAACCTGGATTGACCATATCTAGACCCACAGCTGGATGAGACATAAGGGTGGACACTCTTGGGGCTGAGAGGTTTGGTGAGGTTGGGTGAGCAAACGCAGACCCTTTAAAGTAATACTGCGTGCTACCCATCGCATGGGTCCCAAATCTCCAGGTTCAAGGGCATCTTCCTACATCGAAAACATGCATGAGAAACCCAGAAGATGGTACACCGTGTGATGGGGAAAGGTTTCTAAAACGCACCTCATTTCTCATCTCCTTGTGCTCGGGTTCGCCATTCCAGCCACTTTACTAGCAATCTCCCTACTTGGAGCATCAGCACCTTTAACCTCCTGTTCCGTACAGGTTGCAATTTGTCCTGAGGATGAACGGGAAGACGGGGAACCAATGAGAGACTAGCTCTTGGTGTTGGGACAGGCACAGGTCACTCTATTTTCCCATCAGGAAGAAGAATTAACCACAGGCTCAGCCTGCCCCCTGGAACCAGAACAGGGCCTGAAGCCATCCTGCGCTTTTGCGGCCGGCTCCCAAAAAAGCGACTTGTAAAATGGAGCTTCAGGGCACTGCAATTCACAAACCTGCAGAGTTATAAATGATAACTCTCGTCCACAAATATATTGAGGGAAGGCAAAGAAGAGGATTAGAAATCAAGGCAGAACTGCAGGAAACAGATTTCAGGAGGTAGATTCGAATCGCCTTTAAAGCACATGAAAAGCGGCAAAACGTTGACAATGATGCCCTTGGCCAAAAAGGGCGTATGCGTTTTTTCCTGAATATATTCAGGAAAAAACGCATACGCCCTTTTTGGCCAGCCAAGCAACCTGGAAAGGCAAATCAGCGCTACAAAGAAGTCTCGCTTCCCATCGGTCAAAAGGGCCATGCTGAAAAAAGTGTCAAAACCAGAAATGCAGGACAGGCCATGGAGAAATGGGAGCCTTGCTACACTGATGGGCGGGATGTAAATTGCCAACAGCCACTCTGGAGAAGTGTACGGTGTGTCCTGAAACATCTAAAAAACACAGCTTAGAGAGCATAGGGCACTTCCACGCATGGGGGGATAAAGCGGGAAAATTGAAAATCAGCAAGACACAAGCACCCCAAAGTTTAGGGCTGCTCTGTTGACAAGGACCTCCACTTCCTTCCACCTTAAATATCCCAGGAAAGCGAAAAATGGATAAAAAAGTTGTGGTCCTTATGTACAATGGAATATCACTCAGCCATGAAATCAATGTCATAAGGCTAGTAGCAGCAAGATGAATGGATTTAGGTAAGACGATGCTAAGTGAAATAAGTCACACAGAAAAGGACACTTCTCATAAGGTGTCACTTATAGAGGGAATGTAAAAACCGTTACACTTGAACTGAATTACAAAACAGAACAGAGTCACACATGCAGAAAACACACTATGGCTGCTTAACGGGAAAGGTGAGGTGGGGTGATACATAAAACAAGAGTTTCAAATTAGCTCAGATACCGTTCCATAAACCCAATATGGAATAGACAAGACCTACTCCTTGCTCAGAGAACTGGACTCAACACGCCCGATTCACCGCACAAGAATATATCTGACCAGTAATAATCTTAAAACCTATGTATTGATATCTCTCTGTTAGTGTGTCAAGTGGGTGTAAAGCGGCCTAAACACAGCCGTGAAAAGCAGCTAAACCCCATTATAAAAATAAATTACTTTTAAAAACCCATGAAACAAAGACAGGGAAAGAGAGAGAAATTCTTACACAATTCGTTCAGGGGCTGTGATGCAACCTGGATTGACCATATCTAGACCCACAGCTGGATGAGACATAAGGGTGGACACTCTTGGGGCTGAGAGGTTTGGTGAGGTTGGGTGAGCAAACGCAGACCCTTTTAAGTAATACTGCGTGCTACCCATCGCATGGGTCCCAAATCTCCAGGTTCAAGGGCATCTTCCTACATCGAAAACATGCATGAGAAACCCAGAAGATGGTACACCGTGTGATGGGGAAAGGTTTCTAAAACGCACCTCATTTCTCATCTCCTTGTGCTCGGGTTCGCCATTCCAGCCACTTTACTAGCAATCTCCCTACTTGGAGCATCAGCACCTTTAACCTCCTGTTCCGTACAGGTTGCAATTTGTCCTGAGGATGAACGGGAAGACGGGGAACCAATGAGAGACTAGCTCTTGGTGTTGGGACAGGCACAGGTCACTCTATTTTCCCATCAGGAAGAAGAATTAACCACAGGCTCAGCCTGCCCCCCGGAACCAGAACAGGGCCTGAAGCCATCCTGCGCTTTTGCGGCCGGCTCCCAAAAAAGCGACTTGTAAAATGGAGCTTCAGGGCACTGCAATTCACAAACCTGCAGAGTTATAAATGATAACTCTCGTCCACAAATATATTGAGGGAAGGCAAAGAAGAGGATTTGAAATCAAGGCAGAATTGCAGGAAACAGATTTCAGGAGGTAGATTCGAATCGCCTTTAAAGCACATGAAAAGCGGCAAAACGTTGACAATGATGCCCTTGGCCAAAAAGGGCGTATGCGTTTTTTCCTGAATATATTCAGGAAAAAACGCATACGCCCTTTTTGGCCAACCAAGCAACCTGGAAAGGCAAATCAGCGCTACAAAGAAGTCTCGCTTCCCATCGGTCAAAAGGGCCATGCTGAAAAAAGTGTCAAAACCAGAAATGCAGGACAGGCCATGGAGAAATGGGAGCCTTGCTACACTGATGGGCGGGATGTAAATTGCCAACAGCCACTCTGGAGAAGTGTACGGTGTGTCCTGAAACAGCTAAAAAACACAGCTTAGAGAGCATAGGGCACTTCCACGCATGGGGGGATAAAGTGGGAAAATTGAAAATCAGCAAGACACAAGCACCCCAAAGTTTAGGGCTGCTCTGTTGACAAGGACCTCCACTTCCTTCCACCTTAAATATCCCAGGAAAGCGAAAAATGGATAAAAAAGTTGTGGTCCTTATGTACAATGGAATATCACTCAGCCATGAAATCAATGTCATAAGGCTAGTAGCAGCATGATGAGTGGATTTAGGTAAGACGATTCTAAGTGAAATAAGTCACACAGAAAAGGACACTTCTCATAAGGTGTCACTTATAGAGGGAATGTAAAAACCGTTACACTTGAACTGAATTACAAAACAGAACAGAGTCACACATGCAGAAAACACACTATGGCTGCTTAACGGGAAAGGTGAGGTGGGGTGATACATAAAACAAGAGTTTCAAATTAGCTCAGATACCGTTCCATAAACCCAATATGTAATAGACAAGACCTACTCCTTGCTCAGAGAACTGGACTCAACACGCCCGATTCACCGCACAAGAATATATCTGACTAGTAATAATCTTAAAACCTATGTATTGATATCTCTCTGTTAGTGTGTCAAGTGGGTGTAAAGCGGCCTAAACACAGCCGTGAAAAGCAGCTAAACCCCATTATAAAAATAAATTACTTTTAAAAACCCATGAAACAAAGACAGGGAAAGAGAGAGAAATTCTTACACAATTCGTTCAGGGGCTGTGATGCAACCTGGATTGACCATATCTAGACCCACAGCTGGATGAGACATAAGGGTGGACACTCTTGGGGCTGAGAGGTTTGGTGAGGTTGGGTGAGCAAACGCAGACCCTTTAAAGTAATACTGCGTGCTACCCATCGCATGGGTCCCAAATCTCCAGGTTCAAGGGCATCTTCCTACATCGAAAACATGCATGAGAAACCCAGAAGATGGTACACCGTGTGATGGGGAAAGGTTTCTAAAACGCACCTCATTTCTCATCTCCTTGTGCTCGGGTTCGCCATTCCAGCCACTTTACTAGCAATCTCCCTACTTGGAGCATCAGCACCTTTAACCTCCTGTTCCGTACAGGTTGCAATTTGTCCTGAGGATGAACGGGAAGACGGGGAACCAATGAGAGACTAGCTCTTGGTGTTGGGACAGGCACAGGTCACTCTATTTTCCCATCAGGAAGAAGAATTAACCACAGGCTCAGCCTGCCCCCCGGAACCAGAACAGGGCCTGAAGCCATCCTGCGCTTTTGCGGCCGGCTCCCAAAAAAGCGACTTGTAAAATGGAGCTTCAGGGCACTGCAATTCACAAACCTGCAGAGTTATAAATGATAACTCTCGTACACAAATATATTGAGGGAAGGCAAAGAAGAGGATTTGAAATCAAGGCAGAATTGCAGGAAACAGATTTCAGGAGGTAGATTCGAATCGCCTTTAAAGCACATGAAAAGCGGCAAAACGTTGACAATGATGCCCTTGGCCAAAAAGGGCGTATGCGTTTTTTCCTGAATATATTCAGGAAAAAACGCATACGCCCTTTTTGCCCAACCAAGCAACCTGGAAAGGCAAATCAGCGCTACAAAGAAGTCTCGCTTCGCATCGGTCAAAAGGGCCATGCTGAAAAAACTGTCAAAACCAGAAATGCAGGACAGGCCATGGAGAAATGGGAGCCTTGCTACACTGATGGGCGGGATGTAAATTGCCAACAACCACTCTGGAGAAGTGTACTGTGTGTCCTGAAACATCTAAAAAACACAGCTTAGAGAGCATAGGGCACTTCCACGCATGGGGGGATAAAGTGGGAAAATTGAAAATCAGCAAGACACAAGCACCCCAAAGTTTAGGGCTGCTCTGTTGACAAGGACCTCCACTTCCTTCCACCTTAAATATCCCAGGAAAGCGAAAAATGGATAAAAAAGTTGTGGTCCTTATGTACAATGGAATATCACTCAGCCATGAAATCAATGTCATAAGGCTAGTAGCAGCATGATGAGTGGATTTAGGTAAGACGATTCTAAGTGAAATAAGTCACACAGAAAAGGACGCTTCTCATAAGGTGTCACTTATAGAGGGAATGTAAAAACCGTTACACTTGAACTGAATTACAAAACAGAACAGAGTCACACATGCAGAAAACACACTATGGCTGCTTAACGGGAAAGGTGAGGTGGGGTGATACATAAAACAAGAGTTTCAAATTAGCTCAGATACCGTTCCATAAACCCAATATGTAATAGACAAGACCTACTCCTTGCTCAGAGAACTGGACTCAACACGCCCGATTCTCCGCACAAGAATATATCTGACCAGTAATAATCTTAAAACCTATGTATTGATATCTCTCTGTTAGTGTGTAAAGTGGGTGTAAAGCGGCCTAAACACAGCCGTGAAAAGCAGCTAAAACCCATTATAAAAATAAATTACTTTTAAAAACCCATGAAACAAAGACAGGGAAAGAGAGAGAAATTCTTACACAATTCGTTCAGGGGCTGTGATGCAACCTGGATTGACCATATCTAGACCCACAGCTGGATGAGACATAAGGGTGGACACTCTTGGGGCTGAGAGGTTTGGTGAGGTTGGGTGAGCAAACACAGACCCTTTAAAGTAATACTGCATGCTACCCATCGCATGGGTCCCAAATCTCCAGGTTCAAGGGCATCTTCCTACATCGAAAACATGCATGAGAAACCCAGAAGATGGTACACCGTGTGATGGGGAAAGGTTTCTAAAACGCACCTCATTTCTCATCTCCTTGTGCTCGGGTTCGCCATTCCAGCCACTTTACTAGCAATCTCCCTACTTGAAGCATCAGCACCTTTAACCTCCTGTTCCGTACAGGTTGCAATTTGTCCTGAGGATGAACGGGAAGACGGGGAACCAATGAGAGACTAGTGCTTGGTGTTGGGACAGGCACAGGTCACTCTATTTTCCCATCAGGAAGAAGAATTAACCACAGGCTCAGCCTGCCCCCCGGAACCAGAACAGGGCCTGAAGCCATCCTGCGCTTTTGCGGCCGGCTCCCAAAAAAGCGACTTGTAAAATGGAGCTTCAGGGCACTGCAATTCACAAACCTGCAGAGTTATAAATGATAACTCTCGTCCACAAATATATTGAGGGAAGGCAAAGAAGAGGATTTGAAATCAAGGCAGAATTGCAGGAAACAGATTTCAGGAGGTAGATTCGAATCGCGTTTAAAGCACATGAAAAGCGGCAAAACGTTGACAATGATGCCCTTGGCCAAAAAGGGCGTATGCGTTTTTTCCTGAATATATTCAGGAAAAAACGCATACGCCCTTTTTGGCCAACCAAGCAACCTGGAAAGGCAAATCAGCGCGACAAAGAAGTCTCGCTTCCCATCGGTCAAAAGGGCCATGCTGAAAAAAGTGTCAAAACCAGAAATGCAGGACAGGCCATGGAGAAATGGGAGCCTTGCTACACTGATGGGCGGGATGTAAATTGCCAACAGCCACTCTGGAGAAGTGTACGGTGTGTCCTGAAACATCTAAAAAACACAGCTTAGAGAGCATAGGGCACTTCCACGCATGGGGGGATAAAGCGGGAAAATTGAAAATCAGCAAGACACAAGCACCCCAAAGTTTAGGGCTGCTCTGTTGACAAGGACCTCCACTTCCTTCCACCTTAAATATCCCAGGAAAGCGAAAAATGGATAAAAAAGTTGTGGTCCTTATGTACAATGGAATATCACTCAGCCATGAAATCAATGTCATAAGGCTAGTAGCAGCATGATGAGTGGATTTAGGTAAGACGATTCTAAGTGAAATAAGTCACACAGAAAAGGACACTTCTCATAAGGTGTCACTTATAGAGGGAATGTAAAAACCGTTACACTTGAACTGAATTACAAAACAGAACAGAGTCACACATGCAGAAAACACACTATGGCTGCTTAACGGGAAAGGTGAGGTGGGGTGATACATAAAACAAGAGTTTCAAATTAGCTCAGATACCGTTCCATAAACCCAATATGGAATAGACAAGACCTACTCCTTGCTCAGAGAACTGGACTCAACACGCCCGATTCACCGCACAAGAATATATCTGACTAGTAATAATCTTAAAACCTATGTATTGATATCTCTCTGTTAGTGTGTCAAGTGGGTGTAAAGCGGCCTAAACACAGCCGTGAAAAGCAGCTAAACCCCATTATAAAAATAAATTACTTTTAAAAACCCATGAAACAAAGACAGGGAAAGAGAGAGAAATTCTTACACAATTCGTTCAGGGGCTGTGATGCAACCTGGATTGACCATATCTAGACCCACAGCTGGATGAGACATAAGGGTGGACACTCTTGGGGCTGAGAGGTTTGGTGAGGTTGGGTGAGCAAACGCAGACCCTTTAAAGTAATACTGCGTGCTACCCATCGCATGGGTCCCAAATCTCCAGGTTCAAGGGCATCTTCCTACATCGAAAACATGCATGAGAAACCCAGAAGATGGTACACCGTGTGATGGGGAAAGGTTTCTAAAACGCACCTCATTTCTCATCTCCTTGTGCTCGGGTTCGCCATTCCAGCCACTTTACTAGCAATCTCCCTACTTGGAGCATCAGCACCTTTAACCTCCTGTTCCGTACAGGTTGCAATTTGTCCTGAGGATGAACGGGAAGACGGGGAACCAATGAGAGACTAGCTCTTGGTGTTGGGACAGGCACAGGTCACTCTATTTTCCCATCAGGAAGAAGAATTAACCACAGGCTCAGCCTGCCCCCCGGAACCAGAACAGGGCCTGAAGCCATCCTGCGCTTTTGCGGCCGGCTCCCAAAAAAGCGACTTGTAAAATGGAGCTTCAGGGCACTGCAATTCACAAACCTGCAGAGTTATAAATGATAACTCTCGTCCACAAATATATTGAGGGAAGGCAAAGAAGAGGATTTGAAATCAAGGCAGAATTGCAGGAAACAGATTTCAGGAGGTAGATTCGAATCGCCTTTAAAGCACATGAAAAGCGGCAAAACGTTGACAATGATGCCCTTGGCCAAAAAGGGCGTATGCGTTTTTTCCTGAATATATTCAGGAAAAAACGCATACGCCCTTTTTGCCCAACCAAGCAACCTGGAAAGGCAAATCAGCGCTACAAAGAAGTCTCGCTTCCCATCGGTCAAAAGGGCCATGCTGAAAAAAGTGTCAAAACCAGAAATGCAGGACAGGCCATGGAGAAATGGGAGCCTTGCTACACTGATGGGCGGGATGTAAATTGCCAACAGCCACTCTGGAGAAGTGTACGGTGTGTCCTGAAACATCTAAAAAACACAGCTTAGAGAGCATAGGGCACTTCCACGCATGGGGGGATAAAGCGGGAAAATTGAAAATCAGCAAGACACAAGCACCCCAAAGTTTAGGGCTGCTCTGTTGACAAGGACCTCCACTTCCTTCCACCTTAAATATCCCAGGAAAGCGAAAAATGGATAAAAAAGTTGTGGTCCTTATGTACAATGGAATATCACTCAGCCATGAAATCAATGTCATAAGGCTAGTAGCAGCATGATGAGTGGATTTAGGTAAGACGATTCTAAGTGAAATAAGTCACACAGAAAAGGACACTTCTCATAAGGTGTCACTTATAGAGGGAATGTAAAAACCGTTACACTTGAACTGAATTACAAAACAGAACAGAATCACACATGCAGAAAACACACTATGGCTGCTTAACGGGAAAGGTGAGGTGAGGTGATACATAAAACAAGAGTTTCAAATTAGCTCAGATACCGTTCCATAAACCCAATATGTAATAGACAAGACCTACTCCTTGCTCAGAGAACTGGACTCAACACGCCCGATTCACCGCACAAGAATATATCTGACCAGTAATAATCTTAAAACCTATGTATTGATATCTCTCTGTTAGTGTGTCAAGTGGGTGTAAAGCGGCCTAAACACAGCCGTGAAAAGCAGCTAAACCCCATTATAAAAATAAATTACTTTTAAAAACCCATGAAACAAAGACAGGGAAAGAGAGAGAAATTCTTACACAATTCGTTCAGGGGCTGTGATGCAACCTGGATTGACCATATCTAGACCCACAGCTGGATGAGACATAAGGGTGGACACTCTTGGGGCTGAGAGGTTTGGTGAGGTTGGGTGAGCAAACGCAGACCCTTTAAAGTAATACTGCGTGCTACCCATCGCATGGGTCCCAAATCTCCAGGTTCAAGGGCATCTTCCTACATCGAAAACATGCATGAGAAACCCAGAAGATGGTACACCGTGTGATGGGGAAAGGTTTCTAAAACGCACCTCATTTCTCATCTCCTTGTGCTCGGGTTCGCCATTCCAGCCACTTTACTAGCAATCTCCCTACTTGGAGCATCAGCACCTTTAACCTCCTGTTCCGTACAGGTTGCAATTTGTCCTGAGGATGAACGGGAAGACGGGGAACCAATGAGAGACTAGCTCTTGGTGTTGGGACAGGCACAGGTCACTCTATTTTCCCATCAGGAAGAAGAATTAACCACAGGCTCAGCCTGCACCCTGGAACCAGAACAGGGCATGAAGCCATCCTGCGCTTTTGCGGCCGGCTCCCAAAAAAGCGACTTGTAAAATGGAGCTTCAGGGCACTGCAATTCACAAACCTGCAGAGTTATAAATGATAACTCTCGTCCACAAATATATTGAGGGAAGGCAAAGAAGAGGATTTGAAATCAAGGTAGAATTGCAGGAAACAGATTTCAGGAGGTAGATTCGAATCGCCTTTAAAGCACATGAAAAGCGGCAAAACTTTGACAATGATGCCCTTGGCCAACAAGGGCGTATGCGTTTTTTCCTGAATATATTCAGGAAAAAACGCATACGCCCTTTTTGGGCCAGCCAAGCAACCTGGAAAGGCAAATCAGCGCTACAAAGAAGTCTCGCTTCCCATCGGTCAAAAGGGCCATGCTGAAAAAAGTGTCAAAACCAGAAATGCAGGACAGGCCATGGAGAAATGGGAGCCTTGCTACACTGATGGGCGGGATGTAAATTGCCAACAGCCACTCTGGAGAAGTGTACGGTGTGTCCTGAAACATCTAAAAAACACAGCTTAGAGAGCATAGGGCACTTCCACGCATGGGGGGATAAAGCGGGAAAATTGAAAATCAGCAAGACACAAGCACCCCAAAGTTTAAGGCTGCTCTGTTGACAAGGACCTCCACTTCCTTCCACCTTAAATATCCCAGGAAAGCGAAAAATGGATAAAAAATTGTGGTCCTTATGTACAATGGAATATCACTCAGCCATGAAATCAATGTCATAAGGCTAGTAGCAGCATGATGAGTGGATTTAGGTAAGACGATTCTAAGTGAAATAAGTCACACAGAAAAGGACACTTCTCATAAGGTGTCACTTATAGAGGGAATGTAAAAACCGTTACACTTGAACTGAATTACAAAACAGAACAGAGTCACACATGCAGAAAACACACTATGGCTGCTTAACGGGAAAGGTGAGGTGGGGTGATACATAAAACAAGAGTTTCAAATTAGCTCAGATACCGTTCCATAAACCCAATATGTAATAGACAAGACCTACTCCTTGCTCAGAGAACTGGACTCAACACGCCCGATTCACCGCACAAGAATATATCTGACTAGTAATAATCTTAAAACCTATGTATTGATATCTCTCTGTTAGTGTGTCAAGTGGGTGTAAAGCGGCCTAAACACAGCCGTGAAAAGCAGCTAAACCCCATTATAAAAATAAATTACTTTTAAAAACCCATGAAACAAAGACAGGGAAAGAGAGAGAAATTCTTACACAATTCGTTCAGGGGCTGTGATGCAACCTGGATTGACCATATCTAGACCCACAGCTGGATGAGACATAAGGGTGGACACTCTTGGGGCTGAGAGGTTTGGTGAGGTTGGGTGAGCAAACGCAGACCCTTTAAAGTAATACTGCGTGCTACCCATCGCATGGGTCCCAAATCTCCAGGTTCAAGGGCATCTTCCTACATCGAAAACATGCATGAGAAACCCAGAAGATGGTACACCGTGTGATGGGGAAAGGTTTCTAAAACGCACCTCATTTCTCATCTCCTTGTGCTCGGGTTCGCCATTCCAGCCACTTTACTAGCAATCTCCCTACTTGGAGCATCAGCACCTTTAACCTCCTGTTCCGTACAGGTTGCAATTTGTCCTGAGGATGAACGGGAAGACGGGGAACCAATGAGAGACTAGCTCTTGGTGTTGGGACAGGCACAGGTCACTCTATTTTCCCATCAGGAAGAAGAATTAACCACAGGCTCAGCCTGCCCCCTGGAACCAGAACAGGGCCTGAAGCCATCCTGCGCTTTTGCGGCCGGCTCCCAAAAAAGCGACTTGTAAAATGGAGCTTCAGGGCACTGCAATTCACAAACCTGCAGAGTTATAAATGATAACTCTCGTCCACAAATATATTGAGGGAAGGCAAAGAAGAGGATTAGAAATCAAGGCAGAACTGCAGGAAACAGATTTCAGGAGGTAGATTCGAATCGCCTTTAAAGCACATGAAAAGCGGCAAAACGTTGACAATGATGCCCTTGGCCAAAAAGGGCGTATGCGTTTTTTCCTGAATATATTCAGGAAAAAACGCATACGCCCTTTTTGGCCAGCCAAGCAACCTGGAAAGGCAAATCAGCGCTACAAAGAAGTCTCGCTTCCCATCGGTCAAAAGGGCCATGCTGAAAAAAGTGTCAAAACCAGAAATGCAGGACAGGCCATGGAGAAATGGGAGCCTTGCTACACTGATGGGCGGGATGTAAATTGCCAACAGCCACTCTGGAGAAGTGTACGGTGTGTCCTGAAACATCTAAAAAACACAGCTTAGAGAGCATAGGGCACTTCCACGCATGGGGGGATAAAGCGGGAAAATTGAAAATCAGCAAGACACAAGCACCCCAAAGTTTAGGGCTGCTCCGTTGACAAGGACCTCCACTTTCTTCCACCTTAAATATCCCAGGAAAGCGAAAAATGGATAAAAAAGTTGTGGTCCTTATGTACAATGGAATATCACTCAGCCATGAAATCAATGTCATAAGGCTAGTAGCAGCAAGATGAATGGATTTAGGTAAGACGATGCTAAGTGAAATAAGTCACACAGAAAAGGACACTTCTCATAAGGTGTCACTTATAGAGGGAATGTAAAAACCGTTACACTTGAACTGAATTACAAAACAGAACAGAGTCACACATGCAGAAAACACACTATGGCTGCTTAACGGGAAAGGTGAGGTGGGGTGATACATAAAACAAGAGTTTCAAATTAGCTCAGATACCGTTCCATAAACCCAATATGGAATAGACAAGACCTACTCCTTGCTCAGAGAACTGGACTCAACACGCCCGATTCACCGCACAAGAATATATCTGACCAGTAATAATCTTAAAACCTATGTATTGATATCTCTCTGTTAGTGTGTCAAGTGGGTGTAAAGCGGCCTAAACACAGCCGTGAAAAGCAGCTAAACCCCATTATAAAAATAAATTACTTTTAAAAACCCATGAAACAAAGACAGGGAAAGAGAGAGAAATTCTTACACAATTCGTTCAGGGGCTGTGATGCAACCTGGATTGACCATATCTAGACCCACAGCTGGATGAGACATAAGGGTGGACACTCTTGGGGCTGAGAGGTTTGGTGAGGTTGGGTGAGCAAACGCAGACCCTTTAAAGTAATACTGCGTGCTACCCATCGCATGGGTCCCAAATCTCCAGGTTCAAGGGCATCTTCCTACATCGAAAACATGCATGAGAAACCCAGAAGATGGTACACCGTGTGATGGGGAAAGGTTTCAAAAACGCACCTCATTTCTCATCTCCTTGTGCTCGGGTTCGCCATTCCAGCCACTTTACTAGCAATCTCCCTACTTGGAGCATCAGCACCTTTAACCTCCTGTTCCGTACAGGTTGCAATTTGTCCTGAGGATGAACGGGAAGACGGAGAACCAATGAGAGACTAGCTCTTGGTGTTGGGACAGGCACAGGTCACTCTATTTTCCCATCAGGAAGAAGAATTAACCACAGGCTCAGCCTGCCCCCCGGAACCGGAACAGGGCCTGAAGCCATCCTGCGCTTTTGCGGCCGGCTCCCAAAAAAGCTACTTGTAAAATGGAGCTTCAGGGCACTGCAATTCACAAACCTGCAGAGTTATAAATGATAACTCTCGTCCACAAATATATTGAGGGAAGGCAAAGAAGAGGATTAGAAATCAAGGCAGAATTGCAGGAAACAGATTTCAGGAGGTAGATTCGAATCGCCTTTAAAGCACATGAAAAGCGGCAAAACGTTGACAATGATGCCCTTGGCCAAAAAGGGCGTATGCGTTTTTTCCTGAATATATTCAGGAAAAAACGCATACGCCCTTTTTGGGCCAGCCAAGCAACCTGGAAAGGCAAATCAGCGCTACAAAGAAGTCTCGCTTCCCATCGGTCAAAAGGGCCATGCTGAAAAAAGTGTCAAAACCAGAAATGCAGGACAGGCCATGGAGAAATGGGAGCCTTGCTACACTGATGGGCGGGATGTAAATTGCCAACAGCCACTCTGGAGAAGTGTACGGTGTGTCCTGAAACATCTAAAAAACACAGCTTAGAGAGCATAGGGCACTTCCACGCATGGGGGGATAAAGTGGGAAAATTGAAAATCAGCAAGACACAAGCACCCCAAAGTTTAGGGCTGCTCTGTTGACAAGGACCTCCACTTCCTTCCACCTTAAATATCCCAGGAAAGCGAAAAATGGATAAAAAAGTTGTGGTCCTTATGTACAATGGAATATCACTCAGCCATGAAATCAATGTCATAAGGCTAGTAGCAGCATGATGAGTGGATTTAGGTAAGACGATTCTAAGTGAAATAAGTCACACAGAAAAGGACACTTCTCATAAGGTGTCACTTATAGAGGGAATGTAAAAACCGTTACACTTGAACTGAATTACAAAACAGAACAGAGTCACACATGCAGAAAACACACTATGGCTGCTTAACGGGAAAGGTGAGGTGGGGTGATACATAAAACAAGAGTTTCAAATTAGCTCAGATACCGTTCCATAAACCCAATATGTAATAGACAAGACCTACTCCTTGCTCAGAGAACTGGACTCAACACGCCCGATTCACCGCACAAGAATATATCTGACTAGTAATAATCTTAAAACCTATGTATTGATATCTCTCTGTTAGTGTGTCAAGTGGGTGTAAAGCGGCCTAAACACAGCCGTGAAAAGCAGCTAAACCCCATTATAAAAATAAATTACTTTTAAAAACCCATGAAACAAAGACAGGGAAAGAGAGAGAAATTCTTACACAATTCGTTCAGGGGCTGTGATGCAACCTGGATTGACCATATCTAGACCCACAGCTGGATGAGACATAAGGGTGGACACTCTTGGGGCTGAGAGGTTTGGTGAGGTTGGGTGAGCAAACGCAGACCCTTTTAAGTAATACTGCGTGCTACCCATCGCATGGGTCCCAAATCTCCAGGTTCAAGGGCATCTTCCTACATCGAAAACATGCATGAGAAACCCAGAAGATGGTACACCGTGTGATGGGGAAAGGTTTCTAAAACGCACCTCATTTCTCATCTCCTTGTGCTCGGGTTCGCCATTCCAGCCACTTTACTAGCAATCTCCCTACTTGGAGCATCAGCACCTTTAACCTCCTGTTCCGTACAGGTTGCAATTTGTCCTGAGGATGAACGGGAAGACGGGGAACCAATGAGAGACTAGCTCTTGGTGTTGGGACAGGCACAGGTCACTCTATTTTCCCATCAGGAAGAAGAATTAACCACAGGCTCAGCCTGCCCCCCGGAACCAGAACAGGGCCTGAAGCCATCCTGCGCTTTTGCGGCCGGCTCCCAAAAAAGCGACTTGTAAAATGGAGCTTCAGGGCACTGCAATTCACAAACCTGCAGAGTTATAAATGATAACTCTCGTCCACAAATATATTGAGGGAAGGCAAAGAAGAGGATTTGAAATCAAGGCAGAATTGCAGGAAACAGATTTCAGGAGGTAGATTCGAATCGCCTTTAAAGCACATGAAAAGCGGCAAAACGTTGACAATGATGCCCTTGGCCAAAAAGGGCGTATGCGTTTTTTCCTGAATATATTCAGGAAAAAACGCATACGCCCTTTTTGGCCAACCAAGCAACCTGGAAAGGCAAATCAGCGCTACAAAGAAGTCTCGCTTCCCATCGGTCAAAAGGGCCATGCTGAAAAAAGTGTCAAAACCAGAAATGCAGGACAGGCCATGGAGAAATGGGAGCCTTGCTACACTGATGGGCGGGATGTAAATTGCCAACAGCCACTCTGGAGAAGTGTACGGTGTGTCCTGAAACAGCTAAAAAACACAGCTTAGAGAGCATAGGGCACTTCCACGCATGGGGGGATAAAGTGGGAAAATTGAAAATCAGCAAGACACAAGCACCCCAAAGTTTAGGGCTGCTCTGTTGACAAGGACCTCCACTTCCTTCCACCTTAAATATCCCAGGAAAGCGAAAAATGGATAAAAAAGTTGTGGTCCTTATGTACAATGGAATATCACTCAGCCATGAAATCAATGTCATAAGGCTAGTAGCAGCATGATGAGTGGATTTAGGTAAGACGATTCTAAGTGAAATAAGTCACACAGAAAAGGACACTTCTCATAAGGTGTCACTTATAGAGGGAATGTAAAAACCGTTACACTTGAACTGAATTACAAAACAGAACAGAGTCACACATGCAGAAAACACACTATGGCTGCTTAACGGGAAAGGTGAGGTGGGGTGATACATAAAACAAGAGTTTCAAATTAGCTCAGATACCGTTCCATAAACCCAATATGTAATAGACAAGACCTACTCCTTGCTCAGAGAACTGGACTCAACACGCCCGATTCACCGCACAAGAATATATCTGACTAGTAATAATCTTAAAACCTATGTATTGATATCTCTCTGTTAGTGTGTCAAGTGGGTGTAAAGCGGCCTAAACACAGCCGTGAAAAGCAGCTAAACCCCATTATAAAAATAAATTACTTTTAAAAACCCATGAAACAAAGACAGGGAAAGAGAGAGAAATTCTTACACAATTCGTTCAGGGGCTGTGATGCAACCTGGATTGACCATATCTAGACCCACAGCTGGATGAGACATAAGGGTGGACACTCTTGGGGCTGAGAGGTTTGGTGAGGTTGGGTGAGCAAACGCAGACCCTTTAAAGTAATACTGCGTGCTACCCATCGCATGGGTCCCAAATCTCCAGGTTCAAGGGCATCTTCCTACATCGAAAACATGCATGAGAAACCCAGAAGATGGTACACCGTGTGATGGGGAAAGGTTTCTAAAACGCACCTCATTTCTCATCTCCTTGTGCTCGGGTTCGCCATTCCAGCCACTTTACTAGCAATCTCCCTACTTGGAGCATCAGCACCTTTAACCTCCTGTTCCGTACAGGTTGCAATTTGTCCTGAGGATGAACGGGAAGACGGGGAACCAATGAGAGACTAGCTCTTGGTGTTGGGACAGGCACAGGTCACTCTATTTTCCCATCAGGAAGAAGAATTAACCACAGGCTCAGCCTGCCCCCCGGAACCAGAACAGGGCCTGAAGCCATCCTGCGCTTTTGCGGCCGGCTCCCAAAAAAGCGACTTGTAAAATGGAGCTTCAGGGCACTGCAATTCACAAACCTGCAGAGTTATAAATGATAACTCTCGTACACAAATATATTGAGGGAAGGCAAAGAAGAGGATTTGAAATCAAGGCAGAATTGCAGGAAACAGATTTCAGGAGGTAGATTCGAATCGCCTTTAAAGCACATGAAAAGCGGCAAAACGTTGACAATGATGCCCTTGGCCAAAAAGGGCGTATGCGTTTTTTCCTGAATATATTCAGGAAAAAACGCATACGCCCTTTTTGCCCAACCAAGCAACCTGGAAAGGCAAATCAGCGCTACAAAGAAGTCTCGCTTCGCATCGGTCAAAAGGGCCATGCTGAAAAAACTGTCAAAACCAGAAATGCAGGACAGGCCATGGAGAAATGGGAGCCTTGCTACACTGATGGGCGGGATGTAAATTGCCAACAACCACTCTGGAGAAGTGTACTGTGTGTCCTGAAACATCTAAAAAACACAGCTTAGAGAGCATAGGGCACTTCCACGCATGGGGGGATAAAGTGGGAAAATTGAAAATCAGCAAGACACAAGCACCCCAAAGTTTAGGGCTGCTCTGTTGACAAGGACCTCCACTTCCTTCCACCTTAAATATCCCAGGAAAGCGAAAAATGGATAAAAAAGTTGTGGTCCTTATGTACAATGGAATATCACTCAGCCATGAAATCAATGTCATAAGGCTAGTAGCAGCATGATGAGTGGATTTAGGTAAGACGATTCTAAGTGAAATAAGTCACACAGAAAAGGACGCTTCTCATAAGGTGTCACTTATAGAGGGAATGTAAAAACCGTTACACTTGAACTGAATTACAAAACAGAACAGAGTCACACATGCAGAAAACACACTATGGCTGCTTAACGGGAAAGGTGAGGTGGGGTGATACATAAAACAAGAGTTTCAAATTAGCTCAGATACCGTTCCATAAACCCAATATGTAATAGACAAGACCTACTCCTTGCTCAGAGAACTGGACTCAACACGCCCGATTCTCCGCACAAGAATATATCTGACCAGTAATAATCTTAAAACCTATGTATTGATATCTCTCTGTTAGTGTGTAAAGTGGGTGTAAAGCGGCCTAAACACAGCCGTGAAAAGCAGCTAAAACCCATTATAAAAATAAATTACTTTTAAAAACCCATGAAACAAAGACAGGGAAAGAGAGAGAAATTCTTACACAATTCGTTCAGGGGCTGTGATGCAACCTGGATTGACCATATCTAGACCCACAGCTGGATGAGACATAAGGGTGGACACTCTTGGGGCTGAGAGGTTTGGTGAGGTTGGGTGAGCAAACACAGACCCTTTAAAGTAATACTGCATGCTACCCATCGCATGGGTCCCAAATCTCCAGGTTCAAGGGCATCTTCCTACATCGAAAACATGCATGAGAAACCCAGAAGATGGTACACCGTGTGATGGGGAAAGGTTTCTAAAACGCACCTCATTTCTCATCTCCTTGTGCTCGGGTTCGCCATTCCAGCCACTTTACTAGCAATCTCCCTACTTGAAGCATCAGCACCTTTAACCTCCTGTTCCGTACAGGTTGCAATTTGTCCTGAGGATGAACGGGAAGACGGGGAACCAATGAGAGACTAGTGCTTGGTGTTGGGACAGGCACAGGTCACTCTATTTTCCCATCAGGAAGAAGAATTAACCACAGGCTCAGCCTGCCCCCCGGAACCAGAACAGGGCCTGAAGCCATCCTGCGCTTTTGCGGCCGGCTCCCAAAAAAGCGACTTGTAAAATGGAGCTTCAGGGCACTGCAATTCACAAACCTGCAGAGTTATAAATGATAACTCTCGTCCACAAATATATTGAGGGAAGGCAAAGAAGAGGATTTGAAATCAAGGCAGAATTGCAGGAAACAGATTTCAGGAGGTAGATTCGAATCGCGTTTAAAGCACATGAAAAGCGGCAAAACGTTGACAATGATGCCCTTGGCCAAAAAGGGCGTATGCGTTTTTTCCTGAATATATTCAGGAAAAAACGCATACGCCCTTTTTGGCCAACCAAGCAACCTGGAAAGGCAAATCAGCGCGACAAAGAAGTCTCGCTTCCCATCGGTCAAAAGGGCCATGCTGAAAAAAGTGTCAAAACCAGAAATGCAGGACAGGCCATGGAGAAATGGGAGCCTTGCTACACTGATGGGCGGGATGTAAATTGCCAACAGCCACTCTGGAGAAGTGTACGGTGTGTCCTGAAACATCTAAAAAACACAGCTTAGAGAGCATAGGGCACTTCCACGCATGGGGGGATAAAGCGGGAAAATTGAAAATCAGCAAGACACAAGCACCCCAAAGTTTAGGGCTGCTCTGTTGACAAGGACCTCCACTTCCTTCCACCTTAAATATCCCAGGAAAGCGAAAAATGGATAAAAAAGTTGTGGTCCTTATGTACAATGGAATATCACTCAGCCATGAAATCAATGTCATAAGGCTAGTAGCAGCATGATGAGTGGATTTAGGTAAGACGATTCTAAGTGAAATAAGTCACACAGAAAAGGACACTTCTCATAAGGTGTCACTTATAGAGGGAATGTAAAAACCGTTACACTTGAACTGAATTACAAAACAGAACAGAATCACACATGCAGAAAACACACTATGGCTGCTTAACGGGAAAGGTGAGGTGAGGTGATACATAAAACAAGAGTTTCAAATTAGCTCAGATACCGTTCCATAAACCCAATATGTAATAGACAAGACCTACTCCTTGCTCAGAGAACTGGACTCAACACGCCCGATTCACCGCACAAGAATATATCTGACCAGTAATAATCTTAAAACCTATGTATTGATATCTCTCTGTTAGTGTGTCAAGTGGGTGTAAAGCGGCCTAAACACAGCCGTGAAAAGCAGCTAAACCCCATTATAAAAATAAATTACTTTTAAAAACCCATGAAACAAAGACAGGGAAAGAGAGAGAAATTCTTACACAATTCGTTCAGGGGCTGTGATGCAACCTGGATTGACCATATCTAGACCCACAGCTGGATGAGACATAAGGGTGGACACTCTTGGGGCTGAGAGGTTTGGTGAGGTTGGGTGAGCAAACGCAGACCCTTTAAAGTAATACTGCGTGCTACCCATCGCATGGGTCCCAAATCTCCAGGTTCAAGGGCATCTTCCTACATCGAAAACATGCATGAGAAACCCAGAAGATGGTACACCGTGTGATGGGGAAAGGTTTCTAAAACGCACCTCATTTCTCATCTCCTTGTGCTCGGGTTCGCCATTCCAGCCACTTTACTAGCAATCTCCCTACTTGGAGCATCAGCACCTTTAACCTCCTGTTCCGTACAGGTTGCAATTTGTCCTGAGGATGAACGGGAAGACGGGGAACCAATGAGAGACTAGCTCTTGGTGTTGGGACAGGCACAGGTCACTCTATTTTCCCATCAGGAAGAAGAATTAACCACAGGCTCAGCCTGCACCCTGGAACCAGAACAGGGCATGAAGCCATCCTGCGCTTTTGCGGCCGGCTCCCAAAAAAGCGACTTGTAAAATGGAGCTTCAGGGCACTGCAATTCACAAACCTGCAGAGTTATAAATGATAACTCTCGTCCACAAATATATTGAGGGAAGGCAAAGAAGAGGATTTGAAATCAAGGTAGAATTGCAGGAAACAGATTTCAGGAGGTAGATTCGAATCGCCTTTAAAGCACATGAAAAGCGGCAAAACTTTGACAATGATGCCCTTGGCCAACAAGGGCGTATGCGTTTTTTCCTGAATATATTCAGGAAAAAACGCATACGCCCTTTTTGGGCCAGCCAAGCAACCTGGAAAGGCAAATCAGCGCTACAAAGAAGTCTCGCTTCCCATCGGTCAAAAGGGCCATGCTGAAAAAAGTGTCAAAACCAGAAATGCAGGACAGGCCATGGAGAAATGGGAGCCTTGCTACACTGATGGGCGGGATGTAAATTGCCAACAGCCACTCTGGAGAAGTGTACGGTGTGTCCTGAAACATCTAAAAAACACAGCTTAGAGAGCATAGGGCACTTCCACGCATGGGGGGATAAAGCGGGAAAATTGAAAATCAGCAAGACACAAGCACCCCAAAGTTTAAGGCTGCTCTGTTGACAAGGACCTCCACTTCCTTCCACCTTAAATATCCCAGGAAAGCGAAAAATGGATAAAAAATTGTGGTCCTTATGTACAATGGAATATCACTCAGCCATGAAATCAATGTCATAAGGCTAGTAGCAGCATGATGAGTGGATTTAGGTAAGACGATTCTAAGTGAAATAAGTCACACAGAAAAGGACACTTCTCATAAGGTGTCACTTATAGAGGGAATGTAAAAACCGTTACACTTGAACTGAATTACAAAACAGAACAGAGTCACACATGCAGAAAACACACTATGGCTGCTTAACGGGAAAGGTGAGGTGGGGTGATACATAAAACAAGAGTTTCAAATTAGCTCAGATACCGTTCCATAAACCCAATATGTAATAGACAAGACCTACTCCTTGCTCAGAGAACTGGACTCAACACGCCCGATTCACCGCACAAGAATATATCTGACTAGTAATAATCTTAAAACCTATGTATTGATATCTCTCTGTTAGTGTGTCAAGTGGGTGTAAAGCGGCCTAAACACAGCCGTGAAAAGCAGCTAAACCCCATTATAAAAATAAATTACTTTTAAAAACCCATGAAACAAAGACAGGGAAAGAGAGAGAAATTCTTACACAATTCGTTCAGGGGCTGTGATGCAACCTGGATTGACCATATCTAGACCCACAGCTGGATGAGACATAAGGGTGGACACTCTTGGGGCTGAGAGGTTTGGTGAGGTTGGGTGAGCAAACGCAGACCCTTTAAAGTAATACTGCGTGCTACCCATCGCATGGGTCCCAAATCTCCAGGTTCAAGGGCATCTTCCTACATCGAAAACATGCATGAGAAACCCAGAAGATGGTACACCGTGTGATGGGGAAAGGTTTCTAAAACGCACCTCATTTCTCATCTCCTTGTGCTCGGGTTCGCCATTCCAGCCACTTTACTAGCAATCTCCCTACTTGGAGCATCAGCACCTTTAACCTCCTGTTCCGTACAGGTTGCAATTTGTCCTGAGGATGAACGGGAAGACGGGGAACCAATGAGAGACTAGCTCTTGGTGTTGGGACAGGCACAGGTCACTCTATTTTCCCATCAGGAAGAAGAATTAACCACAGGCTCAGCCTGCCCCCTGGAACCAGAACAGGGCCTGAAGCCATCCTGCGCTTTTGCGGCCGGCTCCCAAAAAAGCGACTTGTAAAATGGAGCTTCAGGGCACTGCAATTCACAAACCTGCAGAGTTATAAATGATAACTCTCGTCCACAAATATATTGAGGGAAGGCAAAGAAGAGGATTAGAAATCAAGGCAGAACTGCAGGAAACAGATTTCAGGAGGTAGATTCGAATCGCCTTTAAAGCACATGAAAAGCGGCAAAACGTTGACAATGATGCCCTTGGCCAAAAAGGGCGTATGCGTTTTTTCCTGAATATATTCAGGAAAAAACGCATACGCCCTTTTTGGCCAGCCAAGCAACCTGGAAAGGCAAATCAGCGCTACAAAGAAGTCTCGCTTCCCATCGGTCAAAAGGGCCATGCTGAAAAAAGTGTCAAAACCAGAAATGCAGGACAGGCCATGGAGAAATGGGAGCCTTGCTACACTGATGGGCGGGATGTAAATTGCCAACAGCCACTCTGGAGAAGTGTACGGTGTGTCCTGAAACATCTAAAAAACACAGCTTAGAGAGCATAGGGCACTTCCACGCATGGGGGGATAAAGCGGGAAAATTGAAAATCAGCAAGACACAAGCACCCCAAAGTTTAGGGCTGCTCTGTTGACAAGGACCTCCACTTCCTTCCACCTTAAATATCCCAGGAAAGCGAAAAATGGATAAAAAAGTTGTGGTCCTTATGTACAATGGAATATCACTCAGCCATGAAATCAATGTCATAAGGCTAGTAGCAGCAAGATGAATGGATTTAGGTAAGACGATGCTAAGTGAAATAAGTCACACAGAAAAGGACACTTCTCATAAGGTGTCACTTATAGAGGGAATGTAAAAACCGTTACACTTGAACTGAATTACAAAACAGAACAGAGTCACACATGCAGAAAACACACTATGGCTGCTTAACGGGAAAGGTGAGGTGGGGTGATACATAAAACAAGAGTTTCAAATTAGCTCAGATACCGTTCCATAAACCCAATATGGAATAGACAAGACCTACTCCTTGCTCAGAGAACTGGACTCAACACGCCCGATTCACCGCACAAGAATATATCTGACCAGTAATAATCTTAAAACCTATGTATTGATATCTCTCTGTTAGTGTGTCAAGTGGGTGTAAAGCGGCCTAAACACAGCCGTGAAAAGCAGCTAAACCCCATTATAAAAATAAATTACTTTTAAAAACCCATGAAACAAAGACAGGGAAAGAGAGAGAAATTCTTACACAATTCGTTCAGGGGCTGTGATGCAACCTGGATTGACCATATCTAGACCCACAGCTGGATGAGACATAAGGGTGGACACTCTTGGGGCTGAGAGGTTTGGTGAGGTTGGGTGAGCAAACGCAGACCCTTTAAAGTAATACTGCGTGCTACCCATCGCATGGGTCCCAAATCTCCAGGTTCAAGGGCATCTTCCTACATCGAAAACATGCATGAGAAACCCAGAAGATGGTACACCGTGTGATGGGGAAAGGTTTCAAAAACGCACCTCATTTCTCATCTCCTTGTGCTCGGGTTCGCCATTCCAGCCACTTTACTAGCAATCTCCCTACTTGGAGCATCAGCACCTTTAACCTCCTGTTCCGTACAGGTTGCAATTTGTCCTGAGGATGAACGGGAAGACGGAGAACCAATGAGAGACTAGCTCTTGGTGTTGGGACAGGCACAGGTCACTCTATTTTCCCATCAGGAAGAAGAATTAACCACAGGCTCAGCCTGCCCCCCGGAACCGGAACAGGGCCTGAAGCCATCCTGCGCTTTTGCGGCCGGCTCCCAAAAAAGCTACTTGTAAAATGGAGCTTCAGGGCACTGCAATTCACAAACCTGCAGAGTTATAAATGATAACTCTCGTCCACAAATATATTGAGGGAAGGCAAAGAAGAGGATTAGAAATCAAGGCAGAATTGCAGGAAACAGATTTCAGGAGGTAGATTCGAATCGCCTTTAAAGCACATGAAAAGCGGCAAAACGTTGACAATGATGCCCTTGGCCAAAAAGGGCGTATGCGTTTTTTCCTGAATATATTCAGGAAAAAACGCATACGCCCTTTTTGGCCAACCAAGCAACCTGGAAAGGCAAATCAGCGCGACAAAGAAGTCTCGCTTCCCATCGGTCAAAAGGGCCATGCTGAAAAAAGTGTCAAAACCAGAAATGCAGGACAGGCCATGGAGAAATGGGAGCCTTGCTACACTGATGGGTGGGATGTAAATTGCCAACAGCCACTCTGGAGAAGTGTACGGTGTGTCCTGAAACATCTAAAAAACACAGCTTAGAGAGCATAGGGCACTTCCACACATGGGGGGATAAAGTGGGAAAATTGAAAATCAGCAAGACACAAGCACCCCAAAGTTTAGGGCTGCTCTGTTGACAAGGACCTCCACTTCCTTCCACCTTAAATATCCCAGGAAAGCGAAAAATGGATAAAAAAGTTGTGGTCCTTATGTACAATGGAATATCACTCAGCCATGAAATCAATGTCATAAGGCTAGTAGCAGCATGATGAGTGGATTTAGGTAAGACGATTCTAAGTGAAATAAGTCACACAGAAAAGGACACTTCTCATAAGGTGTCACTTATAGAGGGAATGTAAAAACCGTTACACTTGAACTGAATTACAAAACAGAACAGAGTCACACATGCAGAAAACACACTATGGCTGCTTAACGGGAAAGGTGAGGTGGGGTGATACATAAAACAAGAGTTTCAAATTAGCTCAGATACCGTTCCATAAACCCAATATGTAATAGACAAGACCTACTCCTTGCTCAGAGAACTGGACTCAACACGCCCGATTCACCGCACAAGAATATATCTGACTAGTAATAATCTTAAAACCTATGTATTGATATCTCTCTGTTAGTGTGTCAAGTGGGTGTAAAGCGGCCTAAACACAGCCGTGAAAAGCAGCTAAACCCCATTATAAAAATAAATTACTTTTAAAAACCCATGAAACAAAGACAGGGAAAGAGAGAGAAATTCTTACACAATTCGTTCAGGGGCTGTGATGCAACCTGGATTGACCATATCTAGACCCACAGCTGGATGAGACATAAGGGTGGACACTCTTGGGGCTGAGAGGTTTGGTGAGGTTGGGTGAGCAAACGCAGACCCTTTAAAGTAATACTGCGTGCTACCCATCGCATGGGTCCCAAATCTCCAGGTTCAAGGGCATCTTCCTACATCGAAAACATGCATGAGAAACCCAGAAGATGGTACACCGTGTGATGGGGAAAGGTTTCTAAAACGCACCTCATTTCTCATCTCCTTGTGCTCGGGTTCGCCATTCCAGCCACTTTACTAGCAATCTCCCTACTTGGAGCATCAGCACCTTTAACCTCCTGTTCCGTACAGGTTGCAATTTGTCCTGAGGATGAACGGGAAGACGGGGAACCAATGAGAGACTAGCTCTTGGTGTTGGGACAGGCACAGGTCACTCTATTTTCCCATCAGGAAGAAGAATTAACCACAGGCTCAGCCTGCCCCCTGGAACCAGAACAGGGCCTGAAGCCATCCTGCGCTTTTGCGGCCGGCTCCCAAAAAAGCGACTTGTAAAATGGAGCTTCAGGGCACTGCAATTCACAAACCTGCAGAGTTATAAATGATAACTCTCGTCCACAAATATATTGAGGGAAGGCAAAGAAGAGGATTAGAAATCAAGGCAGAACTGCAGGAAACAGATTTCAGGAGGTAGATTCGAATCGCCTTTAAAGCACATGAAAAGCGGCAAAACGTTGACAATGATGCCCTTGGCCAAAAAGGGCGTATGCGTTTTTTCCTGAATATATTCAGGAAAAAACGCATACGCCCTTTTTGGCCAGCCAAGCAACCTGGAAAGGCAAATCAGCGCTACAAAGAAGTCTCGCTTCCCATCGGTCAAAAGGGCCATGCTGAAAAAAGTGTCAAAACCAGAAATGCAGGACAGGCCATGGAGAAATGGGAGCCTTGCTACACTGATGGGCGGGATGTAAATTGCCAACAGCCACTCTGGAGAAGTGTACGGTGTGTCCTGAAACATCTAAAAAACACAGCTTAGAGAGCATAGGGCACTTCCACGCATGGGGGGATAAAGCGGGAAAATTGAAAATCAGCAAGACACAAGCACCCCAAAGTTTAGGGCTGCTCTGTTGACAAGGACCTCCACTTCCTTCCACCTTAAATATCCCAGGAAAGCGAAAAATGGATAAAAAAGTTGTGGTCCTTATGTACAATGGAATATCACTCAGCCATGAAATCAATGTCATAAGGCTAGTAGCAGCAAGATGAATGGATTTAGGTAAGACGATGCTAAGTGAAATAAGTCACACAGAAAAGGACACTTCTCATAAGGTGTCACTTATAGAGGGAATGTAAAAACCGTTACACTTGAACTGAATTACAAAACAGAACAGAGTCACACATGCAGAAAACACACTATGGCTGCTTAACGGGAAAGGTGAGGTGGGGTGATACATAAAACAAGAGTTTCAAATTAGCTCAGATACCGTTCCATAAACCCAATATGGAATAGACAAGACCTACTCCTTGCTCAGAGAACTGGACTCAACACGCCCGATTCACCGCACAAGAATATATCTGACCAGTAATAATCTTAAAACCTATGTATTGATATCTCTCTGTTAGTGTGTCAAGTGGGTGTAAAGCGGCCTAAACACAGCCGTGAAAAGCAGCTAAACCCCATTATAAAAATAAATTACTTTTAAAAACCCATGAAACAAAGACAGGGAAAGAGAGAGAAATTCTTACACAATTCGTTCAGGGGCTGTGATGCAACCTGGATTGACCATATCTAGACCCACAGCTGGATGAGACATAAGGGTGGACACTCTTGGGGCTGAGAGGTTTGGTGAGGTTGGGTGAGCAAACGCAGACCCTTTAAAGTAATACTGCGTGCTACCCATCGCATGGGTCCCAAATCTCCAGGTTCAAGGGCATCTTCCTACATCGAAAACATGCATGAGAAACCCAGAAGATGGTACACCGTGTGATGGGGAAAGGTTTCAAAAACGCACCTCATTTCTCATCTCCTTGTGCTCGGGTTCGCCATTCCAGCCACTTTACTAGCAATCTCCCTACTTGGAGCATCAGCACCTTTAACCTCCTGTTCCGTACAGGTTGCAATTTGTCCTGAGGATGAACGGGAAGACGGAGAACCAATGAGAGACTAGCTCTTGGTGTTGGGACAGGCACAGGTCACTCTATTTTCCCATCAGGAAGAAGAATTAACCACAGGCTCAGCCTGCCCCCCGGAACCGGAACAGGGCCTGAAGCCATCCTGCGCTTTTGCGGCCGGCTCCCAAAAAAGCTACTTGTAAAATGGAGCTTCAGGGCACTGCAATTCACAAACCTGCAGAGTTATAAATGATAACTCTCGTCCACAAATATATTGAGGGAAGGCAAAGAAGAGGATTAGAAATCAAGGCAGAATTGCAGGAAACAGATTTCAGGAGGTAGATTCGAATCGCCTTTAAAGCACATGAAAAGCGGCAAAACGTTGACAATGATGCCCTTGGCCAAAAAGGGCGTATGCGTTTTTTCCTGAATATATTCAGGAAAAAACGCATACGCCCTTTTTGGCCAACCAAGCAACCTGGAAAGGCAAATCAGCGCGACAAAGAAGTCTCGCTTCCCATCGGTCAAAAGGGCCATGCTGAAAAAAGTGTCAAAACCAGAAATGCAGGACAGGCCATGGAGAAATGGGAGCCTTGCTACACTGATGGGTGGGATGTAAATTGCCAACAGCCACTCTGGAGAAGTGTACGGTGTGTCCTGAAACATCTAAAAAACACAGCTTAGAGAGCATAGGGCACTTCCACACATGGGGGGATAAAGTGGGAAAATTGAAAATCAGCAAGACACAAGCACCCCAAAGTTTAGGGCTGCTCTGTTGACAAGGACCTCCACTTCCTTCCACCTTAAATATCCCAGGAAAGCGAAAAATGGATAAAAAAGTTGTGGTCCTTATGTACAATGGAATATCACTCAGCCATGAAATCAATGTCATAAGGCTAGTAGCAGCATGATGAGTGGATTTAGGTAAGACGATTCTAAGTGAAATAAGTCACACAGAAAAGGACACTTCTCATAAGGTGTCACTTATAGAGGGAATGTAAAAACCGTTACACTTGAACTGAATTACAAAACCGAACAGAGTCACACATGCAGAAAACACACTATGGCTGCTTAACGGGAAAGGTGAGGTGGGGTGATACATAAAACAAGAGTTTCAAATTAGCTCAGATACCGTTCCATAAACCCAATATGTAATAGACAAGACCTACTCCTTGCTCAGAGAACTGGACTCAACACGCCCGATTCACCGCACAAGAATATATCTGACCAGTAATAATCTTAAAACCTATGTATTGATATCTCTCTGTTAGTGTGTCAAGTGGGTGTAAAGCGGCCTAAACACAGCCGTGAAAAGCAGCTAAACCCCATTATAAAAATAAATTACTTTTAAAAACCCATGAAACAAAGACAGGGAAAGAGAGAGAAATTCTTACACAATTCGTTCAGGGGCTGTGATGCAACCTGGATTGACCATATCTAGACCCACAGCTGGATGAGACATAAGGGTGGACACTCTTGGGGCTGAGAGGTTTGGTGAGGTTGGGTGAGCAAACGCAGACCCTTTAAAGTAATACTGCGTGCTACCCATCGCATGGGTCCCAAATCTCCAGGTTCAAGGGCATCTTCCTACATCGAAAACATGCATGAGAAACCCAGAAGATGGTACACCGTGTGATGGGGAAAGGTTTCAAAAACGCACCTCATTTCTCATCTCCTTGTGCTCGGGTTCGCCATTCCAGCCACTTTACTAGCAATCTCCCTACTTGGAGCATCAGCACCTTTAACCTCCTGTTCCGTACAGGTTGCAATTTGTCCTGAGGATGAACGGGAAGACGGAGAACCAATGAGAGACTAGCTCTTGGTGTTGGGACAGGCACAGGTCACTCTATTTTCCCATCAGGAAGAAGAATTAACCACAGGCTCAGCCTGCCCCCCGGAACCGGAACAGGGCCTGAAGCCATCCTGCGCTTTTGCGGCCGGCTCCCAAAAAAGCTACTTGTAAAATGGAGCTTCAGGGCACTGCAATTCACAAACCTGCAGAGTTATAAATGATAACTCTCGTCCACAAATATATTGAGGGAAGGCAAAGAAGAGGATTAGAAATCAAGGCAGAATTGCAGGAAACAGATTTCAGGAGGTAGATTCGAATCGCCTTTAAAGCACATGAAAAGCGGCAAAACGTTGACAATGATGCCCTTGGCCAAAAAGGGCGTATGCGTTTTTTCCTGAATATATTCAGGAAAAAACGCATACGCCCTTTTTGGCCAACCAAGCAACCTGGAAAGGCAAATCAGCGCGACAAAGAAGTCTCGCTTCCCATCGGTCAAAAGGGCCATGCTGAAAAAAGTGTCAAAACCAGAAATGCAGGACAGGCCATGGAGAAATGGGAGCCTTGCTACACTGATGGGTGGGATGTAAATTGCCAACAGCCACTCTGGAGAAGTGTACGGTGTGTCCTGAAACATCTAAAAAACACAGCTTAGAGAGCATAGGGCACTTCCACACATGGGGGGATAAAGTGGGAAAATTGAAAATCAGCAAGACACAAGCACCCCAAAGTTTAGGGCTGCTCTGTTGACAAGGACCTCCACTTCCTTCCACCTTAAATATCCCAGGAAAGCGAAAAATGGATAAAAAAGTTGTGGTCCTTATGTACAATGGAATATCACTCAGCCATGAAATCAATGTCATAAGGCTAGTAGCAGCATGATGAGTGGATTTAGGTAAGACGATTCTAAGTGAAATAAGTCACACAGAAAAGGACACTTCTCATAAGGTGTCACTTATAGAGGGAATGTTAAAACCGTTACACTTGAACTGAATTACAAAACCGAACAGAGTCACACATGCAGAAAACACACTATGGCTGCTTAACGGGAAAGGTGAGGTGGGGTGATACATAAAACAAGAGTTTCAAATTAGCTCAGATACCGTTCCATAAACCCAATATGTAATAGACAAGACCTACTCCTTGCTCAGAGAACTGGACTCAACACGCCCGATTCACCGCACAAGAATATATCTGACCAGTAATAATCTTAAAACCTATGTATTGATATCTCTCTGTTAGTGTGTCAAGTGGGTGTAAAGCGGCCTAAACACAGCCGTGAAAAGCAGCTAAACCCCATTATAAAAATAAATTACTTTTAAAAACCCATGAAACAAAGACAGGGAAAGAGAGAGAAATTCTTACACAATTCGTTCAGGGGCTGTGATGCAACCTGGATTGACCATATCTAGACCCACAGCTGGATGAGACATAAGGGTGGACACTCTTGGGGCTGAGAGGTTTGGTGAGGTTGGGTGAGCAAACGCAGACCCTTTAAAGTAATACTGCGTGCTACCCATCGCATGGGTCCCAAATCTCCAGGTTCAAGGGCATCTTCCTACATCGAAAACATGCATGAGAAACCCAGAAGATGGTACACGTGTGATGGGGAAAGGTTTCAAAAACGCACCTCATTTCTCATCTCCTTGTGCTCGGGTTCGCCATTCCAGCCACTTTACTAGCAATCTCCCTACTTGGAGCATCAGCACCTTTAACCTCCTGTTCCGTACAGGTTGCAATTTGTCCTGAGGATGAACGGGAAGACGGAGAACCAATGAGAGACTAGCTCTTGGTGTTGGGACAGGCACAGGTCACTCTATTTTCCCATCAGGAAGAAGAATTAACCACAGGCTCAGCCTGCCCCCCGGAACCGGAACAGGGCCTGAAGCCATCCTGCGCTTTTGCGGCCGGCTCCCAAAAAAGCTACTTGTAAAATGGAGCTTCAGGGCACTGCAATTCACAAACCTGCAGAGTTATAAATGATAACTCTCGTCCACAAATATATTGAGGGAAGGCAAAGAAGAGGATTAGAAATCAAGGCAGAATTGCAGGAAACAGATTTCAGGAGGTAGATTCGAATCGCCTTTAAAGCACATGAAAAGCGGCAAAACGTTGACAATGATGCCCTTGGCCAAAAAGGGCGTATGCGTTTTTTCCTGAATATATTCAGGAAAACACGCATACGCCCTTTTTGGCCAACCAAGCAACCTGGAAAGGCAAATCAGCGCGACAAAGAAGTCTCGCTTCCCATCGGTCAAAAGGGCCATGCTGAAAAAAGTGTCAAAACCAGAAATGCAGGACAGGCCATGGAGAAATGGGAGCCTTGCTACACTGATGGGTGGGATGTAAATTGCCAACAGCCACTCTGGAGAAGTGTATGGTGTGTCCTGAAACATCTAAAAAACACAGCTTAGAGAGCATAGGGCACTTCCACACATGGGGGGATAAAGTGGGAAAATTGAAAATCAGCAAGACACAAGCACCCCAAAGTTTAGGGCTGCTCTGTTGACAAGGACCTCCACTTCCTTCCACCTTAAATATCCCAGGAAAGCGAAAAATGGATAAAAAAGTTGTGGTCCTTATGTACAATGGAATATCACTCAGCCATGAAATCAATGTCATAAGGCTAGTAGCAGCATGATGAGTGGATTTAGGTAAGACGATTCTAAGTGAAATAAGGCACACAGAAAAGGACACTTCTCATAAGGTGTCACTTATAGAGAGAATGTAAAAACCGTTACACTTGAACTGAATTACAAAACCGAACAGAGTCACACATGCAGAAAACACACTATGGCTGCTTAACGGGAAAGGTGAGGTGGGGTGATACATAAAACAAGAGTTTCAAATTAGCTCAGATACCGTTCCATAAACCCAATATGTAATAGACAAGACCTACTCCTTGCTCAGAGAACTGGACTCAACACGCCCGATTCACCGCACAAGAATATATCTGACCAGTAATAATCTTAAAACCTATGTATTGATATCTCTCTGTTAGTGTGTCAAGTGGGTGTAAAGTGGCCTAAACACAGCCGTGAAAAGCAGCTAAACCCCATTATAAAAATAAATTACTTTTAAAAACCCATGAAACAAAGACAGGGAAAGAGAGAGAAATTCTTACACAATTCGTTCAGGGGCTGTGATGCAACCTGGATTGACCATATCTAGACCCACAGCTGGATGAGACATAAGGGTGGACACTCTTGGGGCTGAGAGGTTTGGTGAGGTTGGGTGAGCAAACGCAGACCCTTTAAAGTAATACTGCGTGCTACCCATCGCATGGGTCCCAAATCTCCAGGTTCAAGGGCATCTTCCTACATCGAAAACATGCATGAGAAACCCAGAAGATGGTACACCGTGTGATGGGGAAAGGTTTCTAAAACGCACCTCATTTCTCATCTCCTTGTGCTCGGGTTCGCCATTCCAGCCACTTTACTAGCAATCTCCCTACTTGGAGCATCAGCACCTTTAACCTCCTGTTCCGTACAGGTTGCAATTTGTCCTGAGGATGAACGGGAAGACGGGGAACCAATGAGAGACTAGCTCTTGGTGTTGGGACAGGCACAGGTCACTCTATTTTCCCATCAGGAAGAAGAATTAACCACAGGCTCAGCCTGCACCCTGGAACCAGAACAGGGCATGAAGCCATCCTGCGCTTTTGCGGCCGGCTCCCAAAAAAGCGACTTGTAAAATGGAGCTTCAGGGCACTGCAATTCACAAACCTGCAGAGTTATAAATGATAACTCTCGTCCACAAATATATTGAGGGAAGGCAAAGAAGAGGATTAGAAATCAAGGCAGAATTGCAGGAAACAGATTTCAGGAGGTAGATTCGAATCGCCTTTAAAGCACATGAAAAGCGGCAAAACGTTGACAATGATGCCCTTGGCCAAAAAGGGCGTATGCGTTTTTTCCTGAATATATTCAGGAAAAAACGCATACGCCCTTTTTGGCCAGCCAAGCAACCTGGAAAGGCAAATCAGCGCTACAAAGAAGTCTCGCTTCCCATCGGTCAAAAGGGCCATGCTGAAAAAAGTGTCAAAACCAGAAATGCAGGACAGGCCATGGAGAAATGGGAGCCTTGCTACACTGATGGGCGGGATGTAAATTGCCAACAGCCACTCTGGAGAAGTGTACGGTGTGTCCTGAAACATCTAAAAAACACAGCTTAGAGAGCATAGGGCACTTCCACGCATGGGGGGATAAAGCGGGAAAATTGAAAATCAGCAAGACACAAGCACCCCAAAGTTTAGGGCTGCTCTGTTGACAAGGACCTCCACTTCCTTCCACCTTAAATATCCCAGGAAAGCGAAAAATGGATAAAAAAGTTGTGGTCCTTATGTACAATGGAATATCACTCAGCCATGAAATCAATGTCATAAGGCTAGTAGCAGCAAGATGAGTGGATTTAGGTAAGACGATGCTAAGTGAAATAAGTCACACAGAAAAGGACACTTCTCATAAGGTGTCACTTATAGAGGGAATGTAAAAACCGTTACACTTGAACTGAATTACAAAACAGAACAGAGTCACACATGCAGAAAACACACTATGGCTGCTTAACGGGAAAGGTGAGGTGGGGTGATACATAAAACAAGAGTTTCAAATTAGCTCAGATACCGTTCCATAAACCCAATATGGAATAGACAAGACCTACTCCTTGCTCAGAGAACTGGACTCAACACGCCCGATTCACCGCACAAGAATATATCTGACCAGTAATAATCTTAAAACCTATGTATTGATATCTCTCTGTTAGTGTGTCAAGTGGGTGTAAAGCGGCCTAAACACAGCCGTGAAAAGCAGCTAAACCCCATTATAAAAATAAATTACTTTTAAAAACCCATGAAACAAAGACAGGGAAAGAGAGAGAAATTCTTACACAATTCGTTCAGGGGCTGTGATGCAACCTGGATTGACCATATCTAGACCCACAGCTGGATGAGACATAAGGGTGGACACTCTTGGGGCTGAGAGGTTTGGTGAGGTTGGATGAGCAAACGCAGACCCTTTAAAGTAATACTGCATGCTACCCATCGCATGGGTCCCAAATCTCCAGGTTCAAGGGCATCTTCCTACATCGAAAACATGCATGAGAAACCCAGAAGATGGTACACCGTGTGATGGGGAAAGGTTTCAAAAACGCACCTCATTTCTCATCTCCTTGTGCTCGGGTTCGCCATTCCAGCCACTTTACTAGCAATCTCCCTACTTGGAGCATCAGCACCTTTAACCTCCTGTTCCGTACAGGTTGCAATTTGTCCTGAGGATGAACGGGAAGACGGAGAACCAATGAGAGACTAGCTCTTGGTGTTGGGACAGGCACAGGTCACTCTATTTTCCCATCAGGAAGAAGAATTAACCACAGGCTCAGCCTGCCCCCCGGAACCGGAACAGGGCCTGAAGCCATCCTGCGCTTTTGCGGCCGGCTCCCAAAAAAGCTACTTGTAAAATGGAGCTTCAGGGCACTGCAATTCACAAACCTGCAGAGTTATAAATGATAACTCTCGTCCACAAATATATTGAGGGAAGGCAAAGAAGAGGATTAGAAATCAAGGCAGAATTGCAGGAAACAGATTTCAGGAGGTAGATTCGAATCGCCTTTAAAGCACATGAAAAGCGGCAAAACGTTGACAATGATGCCCTTGGCCAAAAAGGGCGTATGCGTTTTTTCCTGAATATATTCAGGAAAAAACGCATACGCCCTTTTTGGCCAACCAAGCAACCTGGAAAGGCAAATCAGCGCGACAAAGAAGTCTCGCTTCCCATCGGTCAAAAGGGCCATGCTGAAAAAAGTGTCAAAACCAGAAATGCAGGACAGGCCATGGAGAAATGGGAGCCTTGCTACACTGATGGGTGGGATGTAAATTGCCAACAGCCACTCTGGAGAAGTGTACGGTGTGTCCTGAAACATCTAAAAAACACAGCTTAGAGAGCATAGGGCACTTCCACACATGGGGGGATAAAGTGGGAAAATTGAAAATCAGCAAGACACAAGCACCCCAAAGTTTAGGGCTGCTCTGTTGACAAGGACCTCCACTTCCTTCCACCTTAAATATCCCAGGAAAGCGAAAAATGGTTAAAAAAGTTGTGGTCCTTATGTACAATGGAATATCACTCAGCCATGAAATCAATGTCATAAGGCTAGTAGCAGCATGATGAGTGGATTTAGGTAAGACGATTCTAAGTGAAATAAGTCACACAGAAAAGGACACTTCTCATAAGGTGTCACTTATAGAGGGAATGTAAAAACCGTTACACTTGAACTGAATTACAAAACAGAACAGAGTCACACATGCAGAAAACACACTATGGCTGCTTAACGGGAAAGGTGAGGTGGGGTGATACATAAAACAAGAGTTTCAAATTAGCTCAGATACCGTTCCATAAACCCAATATGTAATAGACAAGACCTACTCCTTGCTCAGAGAACTGGACTCAACACGCCCGATTCACCGCACAAGAATATATCTGACTAGTAATAATCTTAAAACCTATGTATTGATATCTCTCTGTTAGTGTGTCAAGTGGGTGTAAAGCGGCCTAAACACAGCCGTGAAAAGCAGCTAAACCCCATTATAAAAATAAATTACTTTTAAAAACCCATGAAACAAAGACAGGGAAAGAGAGAGAAATTCTTACACAATTCGTTCAGGGGCTGTGATGCAACCTGGATTGACCATATCTAGACCCACAGCTGGATGAGACATAAGGGTGGACACTCTTGGGGCTGAGAGGTTTGGTGAGGTTGGGTGAGCAAACGCAGACCCTTTAAAGTAATACTGCGTGCTACCCATCGCATGGGTCCCAAATCTCCAGGTTCAAGGGCATCTTCCTACATCGAAAACATGCATGAGAAACCCAGAAGATGGTACACCGTGTGATGGGGAAAGGTTTCTAAAACGCACCTCATTTCTCATCTCCTTGTGCTCGGGTTCGCCATTCCAGCCACTTTACTAGCAATCTCCCTACTTGGAGCATCAGCACCTTTAACCTCCTGTTCCGTACAGGTTGCAATTTGTCCTGAGGATGAACGGGAAGACGGGGAACCAATGAGAGACTAGCTCTTGGTGTTGGGACAGGCACAGGTCACTCTATTTTCCCATCAGGAAGAAGAATTAACCACAGGCTCAGCCTGCCCCCTGGAACCAGAACAGGGCCTGAAGCCATCCTGCGCTTTTGCGGCCGGCTCCCAAAAAAGCGACTTGTAAAATGGAGCTTCAGGGCACTGCAATTCACAAACCTGCAGAGTTATAAATGATAACTCTCGTCCACAAATATATTGAGGGAAGGCAAAGAAGAGGATTAGAAATCAAGGCAGAACTGCAGGAAACAGATTTCAGGAGGTAGATTCGAATCGCCTTTAAAGCACATGAAAAGCGGCAAAACGTTGACAATGATGCCCTTGGCCAAAAAGGGCGTATGCGTTTTTTCCTGAATATATTCAGGAAAAAACGCATACGCCCTTTTTGGCCAGCCAAGCAACCTGGAAAGGCAAATCAGCGCTACAAAGAAGTCTCGCTTCCCATCGGTCAAAAGGGCCATGCTGAAAAAAGTGTCAAAACCAGAAATGCAGGACAGGCCATGGAGAAATGGGAGCCTTGCTACACTGATGGGCGGGATGTAAATTGCCAACAGCCACTCTGGAGAAGTGTACGGTGTGTCCTGAAACATCTAAAAAACACAGCTTAGAGAGCATAGGGCACTTCCACGCATGGGGGGATAAAGCGGGAAAATTGAAAATCAGCAAGACACAAGCACCCCAAAGTTTAGGGCTGCTCTGTTGACAAGGACCTCCACTTCCTTCCACCTTAAATATCCCAGGAAAGCGAAAAATGGATAAAAAAGTTGTGGTCCTTATGTACAATGGAATATCACTCAGCCATGAAATCAATGTCATAAGGCTAGTAGCAGCAAGATGAATGGATTTAGGTAAGACGATGCTAAGTGAAATAAGTCACACAGAAAAGGACACTTCTCATAAGGTGTCACTTATAGAGGGAATGTAAAAACCGTTACACTTGAACTGAATTACAAAACAGAACAGAGTCACACATGCAGAAAACACACTATGGCTGCTTAACGGGAAAGGTGAGGTGGGGTGATACATAAAACAAGAGTTTCAAATTAGCTCAGATACCGTTCCATAAACCCAATATGGAATAGACAAGACCTACTCCTTGCTCAGAGAACTGGACTCAACACGCCCGATTCACCGCACAAGAATATATCTGACCAGTAATAATCTTAAAACCTATGTATTGATATCTCTCTGTTAGTGTGTCAAGTGGGTGTAAAGCGGCCTAAACACAGCCGTGAAAAGCAGCTAAACCCCATTATAAAAATAAATTACTTTTAAAAACCCATGAAACAAAGACAGGGAAAGAGAGAGAAATTCTTACACAATTCGTTCAGGGGCTGTGATGCAACCTGGATTGACCATATCTAGACCCACAGCTGGATGAGACATAAGGGTGGACACTCTTGGGGCTGAGAGGTTTGGTGAGGTTGGGTGAGCAAACGCAGACCCTTTAAAGTAATACTGCGTGCTACCCATCGCATGGGTCCCAAATCTCCAGGTTCAAGGGCATCTTCCTACATCGAAAACATGCATGAGAAACCCAGAAGATGGTACACCGTGTGATGGGGAAAGGTTTCAAAAACGCACCTCATTTCTCATCTCCTTGTGCTCGGGTTCGCCATTCCAGCCACTTTACTAGCAATCTCCCTACTTGGAGCATCAGCACCTTTAACCTCCTGTTCCGTACAGGTTGCAATTTGTCCTGAGGATGAACGGGAAGACGGAGAACCAATGAGAGACTAGCTCTTGGTGTTGGGACAGGCACAGGTCACTCTATTTTCCCATCAGGAAGAAGAATTAACCACAGGCTCAGCCTGCCCCCCGGAACCGGAACAGGGCCTGAAGCCATCCTGCGCTTTTGCGGCCGGCTCCCAAAAAAGCTACTTGTAAAATGGAGCTTCAGGGCACTGCAATTCACAAACCTGCAGAGTTATAAATGATAACTCTCGTCCACAAATATATTGAGGGAAGGCAAAGAAGAGGATTAGAAATCAAGGCAGAATTGCAGGAAACAGATTTCAGGAGGTAGATTCGAATCGCCTTTAAAGCACATGAAAAGCGGCAAAACGTTGACAATGATGCCCTTGGCCAAAAAGGGCGTATGCGTTTTTTCCTGAATATATTCAGGAAAAAACGCATACGCCCTTTTTGGCCAACCAAGCAACCTGGAAAGGCAAATCAGCGCGACAAAGAAGTCTCGCTTCCCATCGGTCAAAAGGGCCATGCTGAAAAAAGTGTCAAAACCAGAAATGCAGGACAGGCCATGGAGAAATGGGAGCCTTGCTACACTGATGGGTGGGATGTAAATTGCCAACAGCCACTCTGGAGAAGTGTACGGTGTGTCCTGAAACATCTAAAAAACACAGCTTAGAGAGCATAGGGCACTTCCACACATGGGGGGATAAAGTGGGAAAATTGAAAATCAGCAAGACACAAGCACCCCAAAGTTTAGGGCTGCTCTGTTGACAAGGACCTCCACTTCCTTCCACCTTAAATATCCCAGGAAAGCGAAAAATGGATAAAAAAGTTGTGGTCCTTATGTACAATGGAATATCACTCAGCCATGAAATCAATGTCATAAGGCTAGTAGCAGCATGATGAGTGGATTTAGGTAAGACGATTCTAAGTGAAATAAGTCACACAGAAAAGGACACTTCTCATAAGGTGTCACTTATAGAGGGAATGTAAAAACCGTTACACTTGAACTGAATTACAAAACCGAACAGAGTCACACATGCAGAAAACACACTATGGCTGCTTAACGGGAAAGGTGAGGTGGGGTGATACATAAAACAAGAGTTTCAAATTAGCTCAGATACCGTTCCATAAACCCAATATGTAATAGACAAGACCTACTCCTTGCTCAGAGAACTGGACTCAACACGCCCGATTCACCGCACAAGAATATATCTGACCAGTAATAATCTTAAAACCTATGTATTGATATCTCTCTGTTAGTGTGTCAAGTGGGTGTAAAGCGGCCTAAACACAGCCGTGAAAAGCAGCTAAACCCCATTATAAAAATAAATTACTTTTAAAAACCCATGAAACAAAGACAGGGAAAGAGAGAGAAATTCTTACACAATTCGTTCAGGGGCTGTGATGCAACCTGGATTGACCATATCTAGACCCACAGCTGGATGAGACATAAGGGTGGACACTCTTGGGGCTGAGAGGTTTGGTGAGGTTGGGTGAGCAAACGCAGACCCTTTAAAGTAATACTGCGTGCTACCCATCGCATGGGTCCCAAATCTCCAGGTTCAAGGGCATCTTCCTACATCGAAAACATGCATGAGAAACCCAGAAGATGGTACACCGTGTGATGGGGAAAGGTATCAAAAACGCACCTCATTTCTCATCTCCTTGTGCTCGGGTTCGCCATTCCAGCCACTTTACTAGCAATCTCCCTACTTGGAGCATCAGCACCTTTAACCTCCTGTTCCGTACAGGTTGCAATTTGTCCTGAGGATGAACGGGAAGACGGAGAACCAATGAGAGACTAGCTCTTGGTGTTGGGACAGGCACAGGTCACTCTATTTTCCCATCAGGAAGAAGAATTAACCACAGGCTCAGCCTGCCCCCCGGAACCGGAACAGGGCCTGAAGCCATCCTGCGCTTTTGCGGCCGGCTCCCAAAAAAGCTACTTGTAAAATGGAGCTTCAGGGCACTGCAATTCACAAACCTGCAGAGTTATAAATGATAACTCTCGTCCACAAATATATTGAGGGAAGGCAAAGAAGAGGATTAGAAATCAAGGCAGAATTGCAGGAAACAGATTTCAGGAGGTAGATTCGAATCGCCTTTAAAGCACATGAAAAGCGGCAAAACGTTGACAATGATGCCCTTGGCCAAAAAGGGCGTATGCGTTTTTTCCTGAATATATTCAGGAAAAAACGCATACGCCCTTTTTGGCCAACCAAGCAACCTGGAAAGGCAAATCAGCGCGACAAAGAAGTCTCGCTTCCCATCGGTCAAAAGGGCCATGCTGAAAAAAGTGTCAAAACCAGAAATGCAGGACAGGCCATGGAGAAATGGGAGCCTTGCTACACTGATGGGTGGGATGTAAATTGCCAACAGCCACTCTGGAGAAGTGTACGGTGTGTCCTGAAACATCTAAAAAACACAGCTTAGAGAGCATAGGGCACTTCCACACATGGGGGGATAAAGTGGGAAAATTGAAAATCAGCAAGACACAAGCACCCCAAAGTTTAGGGCTGCTCTGTTGACAAGGACCTCCACTTCCTTCCACCTTAAATATCCCAGGAAAGCGAAAAATGGATAAAAAAGTTGTGGTCCTTATGTACAATGGAATATCACTCAGCCATGAAATCAATGTCATAAGGCTAGTAGCAGCATGATGAGTGGATTTAGGTAAGACGATTCTAAGTGAAATAAGTCACACAGAAAAGGACACTTCTCATAAGGTGTCACTTATAGAGGGAATGTTAAAACCGTTACACTTGAACTGAATTACAAAACCGAACAGAGTCACACATGCAGAAAACACACTATGGCTGCTTAACGGGAAAGGTGAGGTGGGGTGATACATAAAACAAGAGTTTCAAATTAGCTCAGATACCGTTCCATAAACCCAATATGTAATAGACAAGACCTACTCCTTGCTCAGAGAACTGGACTCAACACGCCCGATTCACCGCACAAGAATATATCTGACCAGTAATAATCTTAAAACCTATGTATTGATATCTCTCTGTTAGTGTGTCAAGTGGGTGTAAAGCGGCCTAAACACAGCCGTGAAAAGCAGCTAAACCCCATTATAAAAATAAATTACTTTTAAAAACCCATGAAACAAAGACAGGGAAAGAGAGAGAAATTCTTACACAATTCGTTCAGGGGCTGTGATGCAACCTGGATTGACCATATCTAGACCCACAGCTGGATGAGACATAAGGGTGGACACTCTTGGGGCTGAGAGGTTTGGTGAGGTTGGGTGAGCAAACGCAGACCCTTTAAAGTAATACTGCGTGCTACCCATCGCATGGGTCCCAAATCTCCAGGTTCAAGGGCATCTTCCTACATCGAAAACATGCATGAGAAACCCAGAAGATGGTACACCGTGTGATGGGGAAAGGTTTCAAAAACGCACCTCATTTCTCATCTCCTTGTGCTCGGGTTCGCCATTCCAGCCACTTTACTAGCAATCTCCCTACTTGGAGCATCAGCACCTTTAACCTCCTGTTCCGTACAGGTTGCAATTTGTCCTGAGGATGAACGGGAAGACGGAGAACCAATGAGAGACTAGCTCTTGGTGTTGGGACAGGCACAGGTCACTCTATTTTCCCATCAGGAAGAAGAATTAACCACAGGCTCAGCCTGCCCCCCGGAACCGGAACAGGGCCTGAAGCCATCCTGCGCTTTTGCGGCCGGCTCCCAAAAAAGCTACTTGTAAAATGGAGCTTCAGGGCACTGCAATTCACAAACCTGCAGAGTTATAAATGATAACTCTCGTCCACAAATATATTGAGGGAAGGCAAAGAAGAGGATTAGAAATCAAGGCAGAATTGCAGGAAACAGATTTCAGGAGGTAGATTCGAATCGCCTTTAAAGCACATGAAAAGCGGCAAAACGTTGACAATGATGCCCTTGGCCAAAAAGGGCGTATGCGTTTTTTCCTGAATATATTCAGGAAAACACGCATACGCCCTTTTTGGCCAACCAAGCAACCTGGAAAGGCAAATCAGCGCGACAAAGAAGTCTCGCTTCCCATCGGTCAAAAGGGCCATGCTGAAAAAAGTGTCAAAACCAGAAATGCAGGACAGGCCATGGAGAAATGGGAGCCTTGCTACACTGATGGGTGGGATGTAAATTGCCAACAGCCACTCTGGAGAAGTGTATGGTGTGTCCTGAAACATCTAAAAAACACAGCTTAGAGAGCATAGGGCACTTCCACACATGGGGGGATAAAGTGGGAAAATTGAAAATCAGCAAGACACAAGCACCCCAAAGTTTAGGGCTGCTCTGTTGACAAGGACCTCCACTTCCTTCCACCTTAAATATCCCAGGAAAGCGAAAAATGGATAAAAAAGTTGTGGTCCTTATGTACAATGGAATATCACTCAGCCATGAAATCAATGTCATAAGGCTAGTAGCAGCATGATGAGTGGATTTAGGTAAGACGATTCTAAGTGAAATAAGGCACACAGAAAAGGACACTTCTCATAAGGTGTCACTTATAGAGGGAATGTAAAAACCGTTACACTTGAACTGAATTACAAAACCGAACAGAGTCACACATGCAGAAAACACACTATGGCTGCTTAACGGGAAAGGTGAGGTGGGGTGATACATAAAACAAGAGTTTCAAATTAGCTCAGATACCGTTCCATAAACCCAATATGTAATAGACAAGACCTACTCCTTGCTCAGAGAACTGGACTCAACACGCCCGATTCACCGCACAAGAATATATCTGACCAGTAATAATCTTAAAACCTATGTATTGATATCTCTCTGTTAGTGTGTCAAGTGGGTGTAAAGTGGCCTAAACACAGCCGTGAAAAGCAGCTAAACCCCATTATAAAAATAAATTACTTTTAAAAACCCATGAAACAAAGACAGGGAAAGAGAGAGAAATTCTTACACAATTCGTTCAGGGGCTGTGATGCAACCTGGATTGACCATATCTAGACCCACAGCTGGATGAGACATAAGGGTGGACACTCTTGGGGCTGAGAGGTTTGGTGAGGTTGGGTGAGCAAACGCAGACCCTTTAAAGTAATACTGCGTGCTACCCATCGCATGGGTCCCAAATCTCCAGGTTCAAGGGCATCTTCCTACATCGAAAACATGCATGAGAAACCCAGAAGATGGTACACCGTGTGATGGGGAAAGGTTTCTAAAACGCACCTCATTTCTCATCTCCTTGTGCTCGGGTTCGCCATTCCAGCCACTTTACTAGCAATCTCCCTACTTGGAGCATCAGCACCTTTAACCTCCTGTTCCGTACAGGTTGCAATTTGTCCTGAGGATGAACGGGAAGACGGGGAACCAATGAGAGACTAGCTCTTGGTGTTGGGACAGGCACAGGTCACTCTATTTTCCCATCAGGAAGAAGAATTAACCACAGGCTCAGCCTGCACCCTGGAACCAGAACAGGGCATGAAGCCATCCTGCGCTTTTGCGGCCGGCTCCCAAAAAAGCGACTTGTAAAATGGAGCTTCAGGGCACTGCAATTCACAAACCTGCAGAGTTATAAATGATAACTCTCGTCCACAAATATATTGAGGGAAGGCAAAGAAGAGGATTAGAAATCAAGGCAGAATTGCAGGAAACAGATTTCAGGAGGTAGATTCGAATCGCCTTTAAAGCACATGAAAAGCGGCAAAACGTTGACAATGATGCCCTTGGCCAAAAAGGGCGTATGCGTTTTTTCCTGAATATATTCAGGAAAAAACGCATACGCCCTTTTTGGCCAGCCAAGCAACCTGGAAAGGCAAATCAGCGCTACAAAGAAGTCTCGCTTCCCATCGGTCAAAAGGGCCATGCTGAAAAAAGTGTCAAAACCAGAAATGCAGGACAGGCCATGGAGAAATGGGAGCCTTGCTACACTGATGGGCGGGATGTAAATTGCCAACAGCCACTCTGGAGAAGTGTACGGTGTGTCCTGAAACATCTAAAAAACACAGCTTAGAGAGCATAGGGCACTTCCACGCATGGGGGGATAAAGCGGGAAAATTGAAAATCAGCAAGACACAAGCACCCCAAAGTTTAGGGCTGCTCTGTTGACAAGGACCTCCACTTCCTTCCACCTTAAATATCCCAGGAAAGCGAAAAATGGATAAAAAAGTTGTGGTCCTTATGTACAATGGAATATCACTCAGCCATGAAATCAATGTCATAAGGCTAGTAGCAGCATGATGAGTGGATTTAGGTAAGACGATTCTAAGTGAAATAAGTCACACAGAAAAGGACACTTCTCATAAGGTGTCACTTATAGAGGGAATGTAAAAACCGTTACACTTGAACTGAATTACAAAACCGAACAGAGTCACACATGCAGAAAACACACTATGGCTGCTTAACGGGAAAGGTGAGGTGGGGTGATACATAAAACAAGAGTTTCAAATTAGCTCAGATACCGTTCCATAAACCCAATATGTAATAGACAAGACCTACTCCTTGCTCAGAGAACTGGACTCAACACGCCCGATTCACCGCACAAGAATATATCTGACCAGTAATAATCTTAAAACCTATGTATTGATATCTCTCTGTTAGTGTGTCAAGTGGGTGTAAAGCGGCCTAAACACAGCCGTGAAAAGCAGCTAAACCCCATTATAAAAATAAATTACTTTTAAAAACCCATGAAACAAAGACAGGGAAAGAGAGAGAAATTCTTACACAATTCGTTCAGGGGCTGTGATGCAACCTGGATTGACCATATCTAGACCCACAGCTGGATGAGACATAAGGGTGGACACTCTTGGGGCTGAGAGGTTTGGTGAGGTTGGGTGAGCAAACGCAGACCCTTTAAAGTAATACTGCGTGCTACCCATCGCATGGGTCCCAAATCTCCAGGTTCAAGGGCATCTTCCTACATCGAAAACATGCATGAGAAACCCAGAAGATGGTACACCGTGTGATGGGGAAAGGTTTCTAAAACGCACCTCATTTCTCATCTCCTTGTGCTCGGGTTCGCCATTCCAGCCACTTTACTAGCAATCTCCCTACTTGGAGCATCAGCACCTTTAACCTCCTGTTCCGTACAGGTTGCAATTTGTCCTGAGGATGAACGGGAAGACGGGGAACCAATGAGAGACTAGCTCTTGGTGTTGGGACAGGCACAGGTCACTCTATTTTCCCATCAGGAAGAAGAATTAACCACAGGCTCAGCCTGCACCCTGGAACCAGAACAGGGCATGAAGCCATCCTGCGCTTTTGCGGCCGGCTCCCAAAAAAGCGACTTGTAAAATGGAGCTTCAGGGCACTGCAATTCACAAACCTGCAGAGTTATAAATGATAACTCTCGTCCACAAATATATTGAGGGAAGGCAAAGAAGAGGATTTGAAATCAAGGTAGAATTGCAGGAAACAGATTTCAGGAGGTAGATTCGAATCGCCTTTAAAGCACATGAAAAGCAGCAAAACGTTGACAATGATGCCCTTGGCCAAAAAGGGCGTATGCGTTTTTTCCTGAATATATTCAGGAAAAAACGCATACGCCCTTTTTGGCCAGCCAAGCAACCTGGAAAGGCAAATCAGCGCTACAAAGAAGTCTCGCTTCCCATCGGTCAAAAGGGCCATGCTGAAAAAAGTGTCAAAACCAGAAATGCAGGACAGGCCATGGAGAAATGGGAGCCTTGCTACACTGATGGGCGGGATGTAAATTGCCAACAGGCACTCTGGAGAAGTGTACGGTGTGTCCTGAAACATCTAAAAAACACAGCTTAGAGAGCATAGGGCACTTCCACGCATGGGGGGATAAAGCGGGAAAATTGAAAATCAGCAAGACACAAGCACCCCAAAGTTTAGGGCTGCTCTGTTGACAAGGACCTCCACTTCCTTCCACCTTAAATATCCCAGGAAAGCGAAAAATGGATAAAAAAGTTGTGGTCCTTATGTACAATGGAATATCACTCAGCCATGAAATCAATGTCATAAGGCTAGTAGCAGCAAGATGAATGGATTTAGGTAAGACGATGCTAAGTGAAATAAGTCACACAGAAAAGGACACTTCTCATAAGGTGTCACTTATAGAGGGAATGTAAAAACCGTTACACTTGAACTGAATTACAAAACAGAACAGAGTCACACATGCAGAAATCACACTATGGCTGCTTAACGGGAAAGGTGAGGTGGGGTGATACATAAAACAAGAGTTTCAAATTAGCTCAGATACCGTTCCATAAACCCAATATGTAATAGACAAGACCTTCTCCTTGCTCAGAGAACTGGACTCAACACGCCCGATTCACCGCACAAGAATATATCTGACCAGTAATAATCTTAAAACCTATGTATTGATATCTCTCTGTTAGTGTGTCAAGTGGGTGTAAAGCGGCCTAAACACAGCCGTGAAAAGCAGCTAAACCCCATTATAAAAATAAATTACTTTTAAAAACCCATGAAACAAAGACAGGGAAAGAGAGAGAAATTCTTACACAATTCGTTCAGGGGCTGTGATGCAACCTGGATTGACCATATCTAGACCCACAGCTGGATGAGACATAAGGGTGGACACTCTTGGGGCTGAGAGGTTTGGTGAGGTTGGGTGAGCAAACGCAGACCCTTTAAAGTAATACTGCGTGCTACCCATCGCATGGGTCCCAAATCTCCAGGTTCAAGGGCATCTTCCTACATCGAAAACATGCATGAGAAACCCAGAAGATGGTACACCATGTGATGGGGAAAGGTTTCTAAAACGCACCTCATTTCTCATCTCCTTGTGCTCGGGTTCGCCATTCCAGCCACTTTACTAGCAATCTCCCTACTTGGAGCATCAGCACCTTTAACCTCCTGTTCCGTACAGGTTGCAATTTGTCCTGAGGATGAACGGGAAGACGGGGAACCAATGAGAGACTAGCTCTTGGTGTTGGGACAGGCACAGGTCACTCTATTTTCCCATCAGGAAGAAGAATTAACCACAGGCTCAGCCTGCCCCCTGGAACCAGAACAGGGCCTGAAGCCATCCTGCGCTTTTGCGGCCGGCTCCCAAAAAAGCGACTTGTAAAATGGAGCTTCAGGGCACTGCAATTCACAAACCTGCAGAGTTATAAATGATAACTCTCGTCCACAAATATATTGAGGGAAGGCAAAGAAGAGGATTAGAAATCAAGGCAGAATTGCAGGAAACAGATTTCAGGAGGTAGATTCGAATCGCCTTTAAAGCACATGAAAAGCGGCAAAACGTTGACAATGATGCCCTTGGCCAAAAAGGGCGTATGCGTTTTTTCCTGAATATATTCAGGAAAAAACGCATACGCCCTTTTTGGCCAACCAAGCAACCTGGAAAGGCAAATCAGCGCGACAAAGAAGTCTCGCTTCCCATCGGTCAAAAGGGCCATGCTGAAAAAAGTGTCAAAACCAGAAATGCAGGACAGGCCATGGAGAAATGGAAGCCTTGCTACACTGATGGGCGGCATGTAAATTGCCAACAGCCACTCTGGAGAAGTGTACGGTGTGTCCTGAAACATCTAAAAAACACAGCTTAGAGAGCATAGGGCACTTCCACGCATGGGGGGATAAAGTGGGAAAATTGAAAATCAGCAAGACACAAGCACCCCAAAGTTTAGGGCTGCTCTGTTGACAAGGACCTCCACTTCCTTCCACCTTAAATATCCCAGGAAAGCGAAAAATGGATAAAAAAGTTGTGGTCCTTATGTACAATGGAATATCACTCAGCCATGAAATCAATGTCATAAGGCTAGTAGCAGCATGATGAGTGGATTTAGGTAAGACGATTCTAAGTGAAATAAGTCACACAGAAAAGGACACTTCTCATAAGGTGTCACTTATAGAGGGAATGTAAAAACCGTTACACTTGAACTGAATTACAAAACAGAACAGAGTCACACATGCAGAAAACACACTATGGCTGCTTAACGGGAAAGGTGAGGTGGGGTGATACATAAAACAAGAGTTTCAAATTAGCTCAGATACCGTTCCATAAACCCAATATGTAATAGACAAGACCTACTCCTTGCTCAGAGAACTGGACTCAACACGCCCGATTCACCGCACAAGAATATATCTGACTAGTAATAATCTTAAAACCTATGTATTGATATCTCTCTGTTAGTGTGTCAAGTGGGTGTAAAGCGGCCTAAACACAGCCGTGAAAAGCAGCTAAACCCCATTATAAAAATAAATTACTTTTAAAAACCCATGAAACAAAGACAGGGAAAGAGAGAGAAATTCTTACACAATTCGTTCAGGGGCTGTGATGCAACCTGGATTGACCATATCTAGACCCACAGCTGGATGAGACATAAGGGTGGACACTCTTGGGGCTGAGAGGTTTGGTGAGGTTGGGTGAGCAAACGCAGACCCTTTAAAGTAATACTGCGTGCTACCCATCGCATGGGTCCCAAATCTCCAGGTTCAAGGGCATCTTCCTACATCGAAAACATGCATGAGAAACCCAGAAGATGGTACACCGTGTGATGGGGAAAGGTTTCTAAAACGCACCTCATTTCTCATCTCCTTGTGCTCGGGTTCGCCATTCCAGCCACTTTACTAGCAATCTCCCTACTTGGAGCATCAGCACCTTTAACCTCCTGTTCCGTACAGGTTGCAATTTGTCCTGAGGATGAACGGGAAGACGGGGAACCAATGAGAGACTAGCTCTTGGTGTTGGGACAGGCACAGGTCACTCTATTTTCCCATCAGGAAGAAGAATTAACCACAGGCTCAGCCTGCCCCCCGGAACCAGAACAGGGCCTGAAGCCATCCTGCGCTTTTGCGGCCGGCTCCCAAAAAAGCGACTTGTAAAATGGAGCTTCAGGGCACTGCAATTCACAAACCTGCAGAGTTATAAATGATAACTCTCGTCCACAAATATATTGAGGGAAGGCAAAGAAGAGGATTTGAAATCAAGGCAGAATTGCAGGAAACAGATTTCAGGAGGTAGATTCGAATCGCCTTTAAAGCACATGAAAAGCGGCAAAACGTTGACAATGATGCCCTTGGCCAAAAAGGGCGTATGCGTTTTTTCCTGAATATATTCAGGAAAAAACGCATACGCCCTTTTTGGCCAACCAAGCAACCTGGAAAGGCAAATCAGCGCTACAAAGAAGTCTCGCTTCCCATCGGTCAAAAGGGCCATGCTGAAAAAAGTGTCAAAACCAGAAATGCAGGACAGGCCATGGAGAAATGGGAGCCTTGCTACACTGATGGGCGGGATTTAAATTGCCAACAGCCACTCTGGAGAAGTGTACGGTGTGTCCTGAAACAGCTAAAAAACACAGCCTAGAGAGCATAGGGCACTTCCACGCATGGGGGGATAAAGTGGGAAAATTGAAAATCAGCAAGACACAAGCACCCCAAAGTTTAGGGCTGCTCTGTTGACAAGGACCTCCACTTCCTTCCACCTTAAATATCCCAGGAAAGCGAAAAATGGATAAAAAAGTTGTGGTCCTTATGTACAATGGAATATCACTCAGCCATGAAATCAATGTCATAAGGCTAGTAGCAGCATGATGAGTGGATTTAGGTAAGACGATTCTAAGTGAAATAAGTCACACAGAAAAGGACGCTTCTCATAAGGTGTCACTTATAGAGGGAATGTAAAAACCGTTACACTTGAACTGAATTACAAAACAGAACAGAGTCACACATGCAGAAAACACACTATGGCTGCTTAACGGGAAAGGTGAGGTGGGGTGATACATAAAACAAGAGTTTCAAATTAGCTCAGATACCGTTCCATAAACCCAATATGTAATAGACAAGACCTACTCCTTGCTCAGAGAACTGGACTCAACACGCCCGATTCTCCGCACAAGAATATATCTGACCAGTAATAATCTTAAAACCTATGTATTGATATCTCTCTGTTAGTGTGTAAAGTGGGTGTAAAGCGGCCTAAACACAGCCGTGAAAAGCAGCTAAAACCCATTATAAAAATAAATTACTTTTAAAAACCCATGAAACAAAGACAGGGAAAGAGAGAGAAATTCTTACACAATTCGTTCAGGGGCTGTGATGCAACCTGGATTGACCATATCTAGACCCACAGCTGGATGAGACATAAGGGTGGACACTCTTGGGGCTGAGAGGTTTGGTGAGGTTGGGTGAGCAAACACAGACCCTTTAAAGTAATACTGCATGCTACCCATCGCATGGGTCCCAAATCTCCAGGTTCAAGGGCATCTTCCTACATCGAAAACATGCATGAGAAACCCAGAAGATGGTACACCGTGTGATGGGGAAAGGTTTCTAAAACGCACCTCATTTCTCATCTCCTTGTGCTCGGGTTCGCCATTCCAGCCACTTTACTAGCAATCTCCCTACTTGAAGCATCAGCACCTTTAACCTCCTGTTCCGTACAGGTTGCAATTTGTCCTGAGGATGAACGGGAAGACGGGGAACCAATGAGAGACTAGTGCTTGGTGTTGGGACAGGCACAGGTCACTCTATTTTCCCATCAGGAAGAAGAATTAACCACAGGCTCAGCCTGCCCCCCGGAACCAGAACAGGGCCTGAAGCCATCCTGCGCTTTTGCGGCCGGCTCCCAAAAAAGCGACTTGTAAAATGGAGCTTCAGGGCACTGAAATTCACAAACCTGCAGAGTTATAAATGATAACTCTCGTCCACAAATATATTGAGGGAAGGCAAAGAAGAGGATTTGAAATCAAGGCAGAATTGCAGGAAACAGATTTCAGGAGGTAGATTCGAATCGCCTTTAAAGCACATGAAAAGCGGCAAAACGTTGACAATGATGCCCTTGGCCAAAAAGGGCGTATGCGTTTTTTCCTGAATATATTCAGGAAAAAACGCATACGCCCTTTTTGGCCAACCAAGCAACCTGGAAAGGCAAATCAGCGCGACAAAGAAGTCTCGCTTCCCATCGGTCAAAAGGGCCATGCTGAAAAAAGTGTCAAAACCAGAAATGCAGGACAGGCCATGGAGAAATGGGAGCCTTGCTACACTGATGGGCGGGATGTAAATTGCCAACAGCCACTCTGGAGAAGTGTACGGTGTGTCCTGAAACATCTAAAAAACACAGCTTAGAGAGCATAGGGCACTTCCACGCATGGGGGGATAAAGCGGGAAAATTGAAAATCAGCAAGACACAAGCACCCCAAAGTTTAGGGCTGCTCTGTTGACAAGGACCTCCACTTCCTTCCACCTTAAATATCCCAGGAAAGCGAAAAATGGATAAAAAAGTTGTGGTCCTTATGTACAATGGAATATAACTCAGCCATGAAATCAATGTCATAAGGCTAGTAGCAGCATGATGAGTGGATTTAGGTAAGACGATTCTAAGTGAAATAAGTCACACAGAAAAGGACACTTCTCATAAGGTGTCACTTATAGAGGGAATGTAAAAACCGTTACACTTGAACTGAATTACAAAACAGAACAGAGTCACACATGCAGAAAACACACTATGGCTGCTTAACGGGAAAGGTGAGGTGGGGTGATACATAAAACAAGAGTTTCAAATTAGCTCAGATACCGTTCCATAAACCCAATATGTAATAGACAAGACCTACTCCTTGCTCAGAGAACTGGACTCAACACGCCCGATTCACCGCACAAGAATATATCTGACCAGTAATAATCTTAAAACCTATGTATTGATATCTCTCTGTTAGTGTGTCAAGTGGGTGTAAAGCGGCCTAAACACAGCCGTGAAAAGCAGCTAAACCCCATTATAAAAATAAATTACTTTTAAAAACCCATGAAACAAAGACAGGGAAAGAGAGAGAAATTCTTACACAATTCGTTCAGGGGCTGTGATGCAACCTGGATTGACCATATCTAGACCCACAGCTGGATGAGACATAAGGGTGGACACTCTTGGGGCTGAGAGGTTTGGTGAGGTTGGGTGAGCAAACGCAGACCCTTTAAAGTAATACTGCGTGCTACCCATCGCATGGGTCCCAAATCTCCAGGTTCAAGGGCATCTTCCTACATCGAAAACATGCATGAGAAACCCAGAAGATGGTACACCGTGTGATGGGGAAAGGTTTCTAAAACGCACCTCATTTCTCATCTCCTTGTGCTCGGGTTCGCCATTCCAGCCACTTTACTAGCAATCTCCCTACTTGGAGCATCAGCACCTTTAACCTCCTGTTCCGTACAGGTTGCAATTTGTCCTGAGGATGAACGGGAAGACGGAGAACCAATGAGAGACTAGCTCTTGGTGTTGGGACAGGCACAGGTCACTCTATTTTCCCATCAGGAAGAAGAATTAACCACAGGCTCAGCCTGCCCCCCGGAACCGGAACAGGGCCTGAAGCCATCCTGCGCTTTTGCGGCCGGCTCCCAAAAAAGCTACTTGTAAAATGGAGCTTCAGGGCACTGCAATTCACAAACCTGCAGAGTTATAAATGATAACTCTCGTACACAAATATATTGAGGGAAGGCAAAGAAGAGGATTAGAAATCAAGGCAGAATTGCAGGAAACAGATTTCAGGAGGTAGATTCGAATCGCCTTTAAAGCACATGAAAAGCGGCAAAACGTTGACAATGATGCCCTTGGCCAAAAAGGGCGTATGCGTTTTTTCCTGAATATATTCAGGAAAAAACGCATACGCCCTTTTTGGCCAACAAAGCAACCTGGAAAGGCAAATCAGCGCGACAAAGAAGTCTCGCTTCCCATCGGTCAAAAGGGCCATGATGAAAAAAGTGTCAAAACCAGAAATGCAGGACAGGCCATGGAGAAATGGGAGCCTTGCTACACTGATGGGTGGGATGTAAATTGCCAACAGCCACTCTGGAGAAGTGTACGGTGTGTCCTGAAACATCTAAAAAACACAGCTTAGAGAGCATAGGGCACTTCCACACATGGGGGGATAAAGTGGGAAAATTGAAAATCAGCAAGACACAAGCACCCCAAAGTTTAGGGCTGCTCTGTTGACAAGGACCTCCACTTCCTTCCACCTTAAATATCCCAGGAAAGCGAAAAATGGATAAAAAAGTTGTGGTCCTTATGTACAATGGAATATCACTCAGCCATGAAATCAATGTCATAAGGCTAGTAGCAGCATGATGAGTGGATTTAGGTAAGACGATTCTAAGTGAAATAAGTCACACAGAAAAGGACACTTCTCATAAGGTGTCACTTATAGAGGGAATGTAAAAACCGTTACACTTGAACTGAATTACAAAACAGAACAGAATCACACATGCAGAAAACACACTATGGCTGCTTAACGGGAAAGGTGAGGTGAGGTGATACATAAAACAAGAGTTTCAAATTAGCTCAGATACCGTTCCATAAACCCAATATGTAATAGACAAGACCTACTCCTTGCTCAGAGAACTGGACTCAACACGCCCGATTCACCGCACAAGAATATATCTGACCAGTAATAATCTTAAAACCTATGTATTGATATCTCTCTGTTAGTGTGTCAAGTGGGTGTAAAGCGGCCTAAACACAGCCGTGAAAAGCAGCTAAACCCCATTATAAAAATAAATTACTTTTAAAAACCCATGAAACAAAGACAGGGAAAGAGAGAGAAATTCTTACACAATTCGTTCAGGGGCTGTGATGCAACCTGGATTGACCATATCTAGACCCACAGCTGGATGAGACATAAGGGTGGACACTCTTGGGGCTGAGAGGTTTGGTGAGGTTGGGTGAGCAAACGCAGACCCTTTAAAGTAATACTGCGTGCTACCCATCGCATGGGTCCCAAATCTCCAGGTTCAAGGGCATCTTCCTACATCGAAAACATGCATGAGAAACCCAGAAGATGGTACACCGTGTGATGGGGAAAGGTTTCTAAAACGCACCTCATTTCTCATCTCCTTGTGCTCGGGTTCGCCATTCCAGCCACTTTACTAGCAATCTCCCTACTTGGAGCATCAGCACCTTTAACCTCCTGTTCCGTACAGGTTGCAATTTGTCCTGAGGATGAACGGGAAGACGGAGAACCAATGAGAGACTAGCTCTTGGTGTTGGGACAGGCACAGGTCACTCTATTTTCCCATCAGGAAGAAGAATTAACCACAGGCTCAGCCTGCCCCCCGGAACCGGAACAGGGCCTGAAGCCATCCTGCGCTTTTGCGGCCGGCTCCCAAAAAAGCTACTTGTAAAATGGAGCTTCAGGGCACTGCAATTCACAAACCTGCAGAGTTATAAATGATAACTCTCGTACACAAATATATTGAGGGAAGGCAAAGAAGAGGATTAGAAATCAAGGCAGAATTGCAGGAAACAGATTTCAGGAGGTAGATTCGAATCGCCTTTAAAGCACATGAAAAGCGGCAAAACGTTGACAATGATGCCCTTGGCCAAAAAGGGCGTATGCGTTTTTTCCTGAATATATTCAGGAAAAAACGCATACGCCCTTTTTGGCCAACAAAGCAACCTGGAAAGGCAAATCAGCGCGACAAAGAAGTCTCGCTTCCCATCGGTCAAAAGGGCCATGATGAAAAAAGTGTCAAAACCAGAAATGCAGGACAGGCCATGGAGAAATGGGAGCCTTGCTACACTGATGGGTGGGATGTAAATTGCCAACAGCCACTCTGGAGAAGTGTACGGTGTGTCCTGAAACATCTAAAAAACACAGCTTAGAGAGCATAGGGCACTTCCACACATGGGGGGATAAAGTGGGAAAATTGAAAATCAGCAAGACACAAGCACCCCAAAGTTTAGGGCTGCTCTGTTGACAAGGACCTCCACTTCCTTCCACCTTAAATATCCCAGGAAAGCGAAAAATGGATAAAAAAGTTGTGGTCCTTATGTACAATGGAATATCACTCAGCCATGAAATCAATGTCATAAGGCTAGTAGCAGCATGATGAGTGGATTTAGGTAAGACGATTCTAAGTGAAATAAGTCACACAGAAAAGGACACTTCTCATAAGGTGTCACTTATAGAGGGAATGTAAAAACCGTTACACTTGAACTGAATTACAAAACAGAACAGAATCACACATGCAGAAAACACACTATGGCTGCTTAACGGGAAAGGTGAGGTGAGGTGATACATAAAACAAGAGTTTCAAATTAGCTCAGATACCGTTCCATAAACCCAATATGTAATAGACAAGACCTACTCCTTGCTCAGAGAACTGGACTCAACACGCCCGATTCACCGCACAAGAATATATCTGACCAGTAATAATCTTAAAACCTATGTATTGATATCTCTCTGTTAGTGTGTCAAGTGGGTGTAAAGCGGCCTAAACACAGCCGTGAAAAGCAGCTAAACCCCATTATAAAAATAAATTACTTTTAAAAACCCATGAAACAAAGACAGGGAAAGAGAGAGAAATTCTTACACAATTCGTTCAGGGGCTGTGATGCAACCTGGATTGACCATATCTAGACCCACAGCTGGATGAGACATAAGGGTGGACACTCTTGGGGCTGAGAGGTTTGGTGAGGTTGGGTGAGCAAACGCAGACCCTTTAAAGTAATACTGCGTGCTACCCATCGCATGGGTCCCAAATCTCCAGGTTCAAGGGCATCTTCCTACATCGAAAACATGCATGAGAAACCCAGAAGATGGTACACCGTGTGATGGGGAAAGGTTTCTAAAACGCACCTCATTTCTCATCTCCTTGTGCTCGGGTTCGCCATTCCAGCCACTTTACTAGCAATCTCCCTACTTGGAGCATCAGCACCTTTAACCTCCTGTTCCGTACAGGTTGCAATTTGTCCTGAGGATGAACGGGAAGACGGGGAACCAATGAGAGACTAGCTCTTGGTGTTGGGACAGGCACAGGTCACTCTATTTTCCCATCAGGAAGAAGAATTAACCACAGGCTCAGCCTGCCCCCTGGAACCAGAACAGGGCCTGAAGCCATCCTGCGCTTTTGCGGCCGGCTCCCAAAAAAGCGACTTGTAAAATGGAGCTTCAGGGCACTGCAATTCACAAACCTGCAGAGTTATAAATGATAACTCTCGTCCACAAATATATTGAGGGAAGGCAAAGAAGAGGATTAGAAATCAAGGCAGAATTGCAGGAAACAGATTTCAGGAGGTAGATTCGAATCGCCTTTAAAGCACATGAAAAGCGGCAAAACGTTGACAATGATGCCCTTGGCCAAAAAGGGCGTATGCGTTTTTTCCTGAATATATTCAGGAAAAAACGCATACGCCCTTTTTGGCCAGCCAAGCAACCTGGAAAGGCAAATCAGCGCTACAAAGAAGTCTCGCTTCCCATCGGTCAAAAGGGCCATGCTGAAAAAAGTGTCAAAACCAGAAATGCAGGACAGGCCATGGAGAAATGGGAGCCTTGCTACACTGATGGGCGGGATGTAAATTGCCAACAGCCACTCTGGAGAAGTGTACGGTGTGTCCTGAAACATCTAAAAAACACAGCTTAGAGAGCATAGGGCACTTCCACGCATGGGGGGATAAAGCGGGAAAATTGAAAATCAGCAAGACACAAGCACCCCAAAGTTTAGGGCTGCTCTGTTGACAAGGACCTCCACTTCCTTCCACCTTAAATATCCCAGGAAAGCGAAAAATGGATAAAAAAGTTGTGGTCCTTATGTACAATGGAATATCACTCAGCCATGAAATCAATGTCATAAGGCTAGTAGCAGCAAGATGAGTGGATTTAGGTAAGACGATTCTAAGTGAAATAAGTCACACAGAAAAGGACACTTCTCATAAGGTGTCACTTATAGAGGGAATGTAAAAACCGTTACACTTGAACTGAATTACAAAACAGAACAGAGTCACACATGCAGAAAACACACTATGGCTGCTTAACGGGAAAGGTGAGGTGGGGTGATACATAAAACAAGAGTTTCAAATTAGCTCAGATACCGTTCCATAAACCCAATATGTAATAGACAAGACCTACTCCTTGCTCAGAGAACTGGACTCAACACGCCCGATTCACCGCACAAGAATATATCTGACTAGTAATAATCTTAAAACCTATGTATTGATATCTCTCTGTTAGTGTGTCAAGTGGGTGTAAAGCGGCCTAAACACAGCCGTGAAAAGCAGCTAAACCCCATTATAAAAATAAATTACTTTTAAAAACCCATGAAACAAAGACAGGGAAAGAGAGAGAAATTCTTACACAATTCGTTCAGGGGCTGTGATGCAACCTGGATTGACCATATCTAGACCCACAGCTGGATGAGACATAAGGGTGGACACTCTTGGGGCTGAGAGGTTTGGTGAGGTTGGGTGAGCAAACGCAGACCCTTTAAAGTAATACTGCGTGCTACCCATCGCATGGGTCCCAAATCTCCAGGTTCAAGGGCATCTTCCTACATCGAAAACATGCATGAGAAACCCAGAAGATGGTACACCGTGTGATGGGGAAAGGTTTCTAAAACGCACCTCATTTCTCATCTCCTTGTGCTCGGGTTCGCCATTCCAGCCACTTTACTAGCAATCTCCCTACTTGAAGCATCAGCACCTTTAACCTCCTGTTCCGTACAGGTTGCAATTTGTCCTGAGGATGAACGGGAAGACGGAGAACCAATGAGAGACTAGCTCTTGGTGTTGGGACAGGCACAGGTCACTCTATTTTCCCATCAGGAAGAAGAATTAACCACAGGCTCAGCCTGCCCCCCGGAACCGGAACAGGGCCTGAAGCCATCCTGCGCTTTTGCGGCCGGCTCCCAAAAAAGCTACTTGTAAAATGGAGCTTCAGGGCACTGCAATTCACAAACCTGCAGAGTTATAAATGATAACTCTCGTACACAAATATATTGAGGGAAGGCAAAGAAGAGGATTAGAAATCAAGGCAGAATTGCAGGAAACAGATTTCAGGAGGTAGATTCGAATCGCCTTTAAAGCACATGAAAAGCGGCAAAACGTTGACAATGATGCCCTTGGCCAAAAAGGGCGTATGCGTTTTTTCCTGAATATATTCAGGAAAAAACGCATACGCCCTTTTTGGCCAACCAAGCAACCTGGAAAGGCAAATCAGCGCGACAAAGAAGTCTCGCTTCCCATCGGTCAAAAGGGCCATGCTGAAAAAAGTGTCAAAACCAGAAATGCAGGACAGGCCATGGAGAAATGGGAGCCTTGCTACACTGATGGGTGGGATGTAAATTGCCAACAGCCACTCTGGAGAAGTGTACGGTGTGTCCTGAAACATCTAAAAAACACAGCTTAGAGAGCATAGGGCACTTCCACACATGGGGGGATAAAGTGGGAAAATTGAAAATCAGCAAGACACAAGCACCCCAAAGTTTAGGGCTGCTCTGTTGACAAGGACCTCCACTTCCTTCCACCTTAAATATCCCAGGAAAGCGAAAAATGGATAAAAAAGTTGTGGTCCTTATGTACAATGGAATATCACTCAGCCATGAAATCAATGTCATAAGGCTAGTAGCAGCATGATGAGTGGATTTAGGTAAGACGATTCTAAGTGAAATAAGTCACACAGAAAAGGACACTTCTCATAAGGTGTCACTTATAGAGGGAATGTAAAAACCGTTACACTTGAACTGAATTACAAAACAGAACAGAATCACACATGCAGAAAACACACTATGGCTGCTTAACGGGAAAGGTGAGGTGAGGTGATACATAAAACAAGAGTTTCAAATTAGCTCAGATACCGTTCCATAAACCCAATATGTAATAGACAAGACCTACTCCTTGCTCAGAGAACTGGACTCAACACGCCCGATTCACCGCACAAGAATATATCTGACCAGTAATAATCTTAAAACCTATGTATTGATATCTCTCTGTTAGTGTGTCAAGTGGGTGTAAAGCGGCCTAAACACAGCCGTGAAAAGCAGCTAAACCCCATTATAAAAATAAATTACTTTTAAAAACCCATGAAACAAAGACAGGGAAAGAGAGAGAAATTCTTACACAATTCGTTCAGGGGCTGTGATGCAACCTGGATTGACCATATCTAGACCCACAGCTGGATGAGACATAAGGGTGGACACTCTTGGGGCTGAGAGGTTTGGTGAGGTTGGGTGAGCAAACGCAGACCCTTTAAAGTAATACTGCGTGCTACCCATCGCATGGGTCCCAAATCTCCAGGTTCAAGGGCATCTTCCTACATCGAAAACATGCATGAGAAACCCAGAAGATGGTACACCGTGTGATGGGGAAAGGTTTCTAAAACGCACCTCATTTCTCATCTCCTTGTGCTCGGGTTCGCCATTCCAGCCACTTTACTAGCAATCTCCCTACTTGGAGCATCAGCACCTTTAACCTCCTGTTCCGTACAGGTTGCAATTTGTCCTGAGGATGAACGGGAAGACGGGGAACCAATGAGAGACTAGCTCTTGGTGTTGGGACAGGCACAGGTCACTCTATTTTCCCATCAGGAAGAAGAATTAACCACAGGCTCAGCCTGCCCCCTGGAACCAGAACAGGGCCTGAAGCCATCCTGCGCTTTTGCGGCCGGCTCCCAAAAAAGCGACTTGTAAAATGGAGCTTCAGGGCACTGCAATTCACAAACCTGCAGAGTTATAAATGATAACTCTCGTCCACAAATATATTGAGGGAAGGCAAAGAAGAGGATTAGAAATCAAGGCAGAATTGCAGGAAACAGATTTCAGGAGGTAGATTCGAATCGCCTTTAAAGCACATGAAAAGCGGCAAAACGTTGACAATGATGCCCTTGGCCAAAAAGGGCGTATGCGTTTTTTCCTGAATATATTCAGGAAAAAACGCATACGCCCTTTTTGGCCAGCCAAGCAACCTGGAAAGGCAAATCAGCGCTACAAAGAAGTCTCGCTTCCCATCGGTCAAAAGGGCCATGCTGAAAAAAGTGTCAAAACCAGAAATGCAGGACAGGCCATGGAGAAATGGGAGCCTTGCTACACTGATGGGCGGGATGTAAATTGCCAACAGCCACTCTGGAGAAGTGTACGGTGTGTCCTGAAACATCTAAAAAACACAGCTTAGAGAGCATAGGGCACTTCCACGCATGGGGGGATAAAGCGGGAAAATTGAAAATCAGCAAGACACAAGCACCCCAAAGTTTAGGGCTGCTCTGTTGACAAGGACCTCCACTTCCTTCCACCTTAAATATCCCAGGAAAGCGAAAAATGGATAAAAAAGTTGTGGTCCTTATGTACAATGGAATATCACTCAGCCATGAAATCAATGTCATAAGGCTAGTAGCAGCAAGATGAGTGGATTTAGGTAAGACGATTCTAAGTGAAATAAGTCACACAGAAAAGGACACTTCTCATAAGGTGTCACTTATAGAGGGAATGTAAAAACCGTTACACTTGAACTGAATTACAAAACAGAACAGAGTCACACATGCAGAAAACACACTATGGCTGCTTAACGGGAAAGGTGAGGTGGGGTGATACATAAAACAAGAGTTTCAAATTAGCTCAGATACCGTTCCATAAACCCAATATGTAATAGACAAGACCTACTCCTTGCTCAGAGAACTGGACTCAACACGCCCGATTCACCGCACAAGAATATATCTGACTAGTAATAATCTTAAAACCTATGTATTGATATCTCTCTGTTAGTGTGTCAAGTGGGTGTAAAGCGGCCTAAACACAGCCGTGAAAAGCAGCTAAACCCCATTATAAAAATAAATTACTTTTAAAAACCCATGAAACAAAGACAGGGAAAGAGAGAGAAATTCTTACACAATTCGTTCAGGGGCTGTGATGCAACCTGGATTGACCATATCTAGACCCACAGCTGGATGAGACATAAGGGTGGACACTCTTGGGGCTGAGAGGTTTGGTGAGGTTGGGTGAGCAAACGCAGACCCTTTAAAGTAATACTGCGTGCTACCCATCGCATGGGTCCCAAATCTCCAGGTTCAAGGGCATCTTCCTACATCGAAAACATGCATGAGAAACCCAGAAGATGGTACACCGTGTGATGGGGAAAGGTTTCTAAAACGCACCTCATTTCTCATCTCCTTGTGCTCGGGTTCGCCATTCCAGCCACTTTACTAGCAATCTCCCTACTTGAAGCATCAGCACCTTTAACCTCCTGTTCCGTACAGGTTGCAATTTGTCCTGAGGATGAACGGGAAGACGGGGAACCAATGAGAGACTAGTGCTTGGTGTTGGGACAGGCACAGGTCACTCTATTTTCCCATCAGGAAGAAGAATTAACCACAGGCTCAGCCTGCCCCCCGGAACCAGAACAGGGCCTGAAGCCATCCTGCGCTTTTGCGGCCGGCTCCCAAAAAAGCGACTTGTAAAATGGAGCTTCAGGGCACTGAAATTCACAAACCTGCAGAGTTATAAATGATAACTCTCGTCCACAAATATATTGAGGGAAGGCAAAGAAGAGGATTTGAAATCAAGGCAGAATTGCAGGAAACAGATTTCAGGAGGTAGATTCGAATCGCCTTTAAAGCACATGAAAAGCGGCAAAACGTTGACAATGATGCCCTTGGCCAAAAAGGGCGTATGCGTTTTTTCCTGAATATATTCAGGAAAAAACGCATACGCCCTTTTTGGCCAACCAAGCAACCTGGAAAGGCAAATCAGCGCGACAAAGAAGTCTCGCTTCCCATCGGTCAAAAGGGCCATGCTGAAAAAAGTGTCAAAACCAGAAATGCAGGACAGGCCATGGAGAAATGGGAGCCTTGCTACACTGATGGGCGGGATGTAAATTGCCAACAGCCACTCTGGAGAAGTGTACGGTGTGTCCTGAAACATCTAAAAAACACAGCTTAGAGAGCATAGGGCACTTCCACGCATGGGGGGATAAAGCGGGAAAATTGAAAATCAGCAAGACACAAGCACCCCAAAGTTTAGGGCTGCTCTGTTGACAAGGACCTCCACTTCCTTCCACCTTAAATATCCCAGGAAAGCGAAAAATGGATAAAAAAGTTGTGGTCCTTATGTACAATGGAATATAACTCAGCCATGAAATCAATGTCATAAGGCTAGTAGCAGCATGATGAGTGGATTTAGGTAAGACGATTCTAAGTGAAATAAGTCACACAGAAAAGGACACTTCTCATAAGGTGTCACTTATAGAGGGAATGTAAAAACCGTTACACTTGAACTGAATTACAAAACAGAACAGAATCACACATGCAGAAAACACACTATGGCTGCTTAACGGGAAAGGTGAGGTGAGGTGATACATAAAACAAGAGTTTCAAATTAGCTCAGATACCGTTCCATAAACCCAATATGTAATAGACAAGACCTACTCCTTGCTCAGAGAACTGGACTCAACACGCCCGATTCACCGCACAAGAATATATCTGACCAGTAATAATCTTAAAACCTATGTATTGATATCTCTCTGTTAGTGTGTCAAGTGGGTGTAAAGCGGCCTAAACACAGCCGTGAAAAGCAGCTAAACCCCATTATAAAAATAAATTACTTTTAAAAACCCATGAAACAAAGACAGGGAAAGAGAGAGAAATTCTTACACAATTCGTTCAGGGGCTGTGATGCAACCTGGATTGACCATATCTAGACCCACAGCTGGATGAGACATAAGGGTGGACACTCTTGGGGCTGAGAGGTTTGGTGAGGTTGGGTGAGCAAACGCAGACCCTTTAAAGTAATACTGCGTGCTACCCATCGCATGGGTCCCAAATCTCCAGGTTCAAGGGCATCTTCCTACATCGAAAACATGCATGAGAAACCCAGAAGATGGTACACCGTGTGATGGGGAAAGGTTTCTAAAACGCACCTCATTTCTCATCTCCTTGTGCTCGGGTTCGCCATTCCAGCCACTTTACTAGCAATCTCCCTACTTGGAGCATCAGCACCTTTAACCTCCTGTTCCGTACAGGTTGCAATTTGTCCTGAGGATGAACGGGAAGACGGGGAACCAATGAGAGACTAGCTCTTGGTGTTGGGACAGGCACAGGTCACTCTATTTTCCCATCAGGAAGAAGAATTAACCACAGGCTCAGCCTGCCCCCTGGAACCAGAACAGGGCCTGAAGCCATCCTGCGCTTTTGCGGCCGGCTCCCAAAAAAGCGACTTGTAAAATGGAGCTTCAGGGCACTGCAATTCACAAACCTGCAGAGTTATAAATGATAACTCTCGTCCACAAATATATTGAGGGAAGGCAAAGAAGAGGATTAGAAATCAAGGCAGAATTGCAGGAAACAGATTTCAGGAGGTAGATTCGAATCGCCTTTAAAGCACATGAAAAGCGGCAAAACGTTGACAATGATGCCCTTGGCCAAAAAGGGCGTATGCGTTTTTTCCTGAATATATTCAGGAAAAAACGCATACGCCCTTTTTGGCCAGCCAAGCAACCTGGAAAGGCAAATCAGCGCTACAAAGAAGTCTCGCTTCCCATCGGTCAAAAGGGCCATGCTGAAAAAAGTGTCAAAACCAGAAATGCAGGACAGGCCATGGAGAAATGGGAGCCTTGCTACACTGATGGGCGGGATGTAAATTGCCAACAGCCACTCTGGAGAAGTGTACGGTGTGTCCTGAAACATCTAAAAAACACAGCTTAGAGAGCATAGGGCACTTCCACGCATGGGGGGATAAAGCGGGAAAATTGAAAATCAGCAAGACACAAGCACCCCAAAGTTTAGGGCTGCTCTGTTGACAAGGACCTCCACTTCCTTCCACCTTAAATATCCCAGGAAAGCGAAAAATGGATAAAAAAGTTGTGGTCCTTATGTACAATGGAATATCACTCAGCCATGAAATCAATGTCATAAGGCTAGTAGCAGCAAGATGAGTGGATTTAGGTAAGACGATTCTAAGTGAAATAAGTCACACAGAAAAGGACACTTCTCATAAGGTGTCACTTATAGAGGGAATGTAAAAACCGTTACACTTGAACTGAATTACAAAACAGAACAGAGTCACACATGCAGAAAACACACTATGGCTGCTTAACGGGAAAGGTGAGGTGGGGTGATACATAAAACAAGAGTTTCAAATTAGCTCAGATACCGTTCCATAAACCCAATATGTAATAGACAAGACCTACTCCTTGCTCAGAGAACTGGACTCAACACGCCCGATTCACCGCACAAGAATATATCTGACTAGTAATAATCTTAAAACCTATGTATTGATATCTCTCTGTTAGTGTGTCAAGTGGGTGTAAAGCGGCCTAAACACAGCCGTGAAAAGCAGCTAAACCCCATTATAAAAATAAATTACTTTTAAAAACCCATGAAACAAAGACAGGGAAAGAGAGAGAAATTCTTACACAATTCGTTCAGGGGCTGTGATGCAACCTGGATTGACCATATCTAGACCCACAGCTGGATGAGACATAAGGGTGGACACTCTTGGGGCTGAGAGGTTTGGTGAGGTTGGGTGAGCAAACGCAGACCCTTTAAAGTAATACTGCGTGCTACCCATCGCATGGGTCCCAAATCTCCAGGTTCAAGGGCATCTTCCTACATCGAAAACATGCATGAGAAACCCAGAAGATGGTACACCGTGTGATGGGGAAAGGTTTCTAAAACGCACCTCATTTCTCATCTCCTTGTGCTCGGGTTCGCCATTCCAGCCACTTTACTAGCAATCTCCCTACTTGAAGCATCAGCACCTTTAACCTCCTGTTCCGTACAGGTTGCAATTTGTCCTGAGGATGAACGGGAAGACGGAGAACCAATGAGAGACTAGCTCTTGGTGTTGGGACAGGCACAGGTCACTCTATTTTCCCATCAGGAAGAAGAATTAACCACAGGCTCAGCCTGCCCCCCGGAACCGGAACAGGGCCTGAAGCCATCCTGCGCTTTTGCGGCCGGCTCCCAAAAAAGCTACTTGTAAAATGGAGCTTCAGGGCACTGCAATTCACAAACCTGCAGAGTTATAAATGATAACTCTCGTCCACAAATATATTGAGGGAAGGCAAAGAAGAGGATTAGAAATCAAGGCAGAATTGCAGGAAACAGATTTCAGGAGGTAGATTCGAATCGCCTTTAAAGCACATGAAAAGCGGCAAAACGTTGACAATGATGCCCTTGGCCAAAAAGGGCGTATGCGTTTTTTCCTGAATATATTCAGGAAAAAACGCATACGCCCTTTTTGGCCAGCCAAGCAACCTGGAAAGGCAAATCAGCGCTACAAAGAAGTCTCGCTTCCCATCGGTCAAAAGGGCCATGCTGAAAAAAGTGTCAAAACCAGAAATGCAGGACAGGCCATGGAGAAATGGGAGCCTTGCTACACTGATGGGCGGGATGTAAATTGCCAACAGCCACTCTGGAGAAGTGTACGGTGTGTCCTGAAACATCTAAAAAACACAGCTTAGAGAGCATAGGGCACTTCCACGCATGGGGGGATAAAGCGGGAAAATTGAAAATCAGCAAGACACAAGCACCCCAAAGTTTAGGGCTGCTCTGTTGACAAGGACCTCCACTTCCTTCCACCTTAAATATCCCAGGAAAGCGAAAAATGGATAAAAAAGTTGTGGTCCTTATGTACAATGGAATATCACTCAGCCATGAAATCAATGTCATAAGGCTAGTAGCAGCAAGATGAGTGGATTTAGGTAAGACGATTCTAAGTGAAATAAGTCACACAGAAAAGGACACTTCTCATAAGGTGTCACTTATAGAGGGAATGTAAAAACCGTTACACTTGAACTGAATTACAAAACAGAACAGAGTCACACATGCAGAAAACACACTATGGCTGCTTAACGGGAAAGGTGAGGTGGGGTGATACATAAAACAAGAGTTTCAAATTAGCTCAGATACCGTTCCATAAACCCAATATGTAATAGACAAGACCTACTCCTTGCTCAGAGAACTGGACTCAACACGCCCGATTCACCGCACAAGAATATATCTGACTAGTAATAATCTTAAAACCTATGTATTGATATCTCTCTGTTAGTGTGTCAAGTGGGTGTAAAGCGGCCTAAACACAGCCGTGAAAAGCAGCTAAACCCCATTATAAAAATAAATTACTTTTAAAAACCCATGAAACAAAGACAGGGAAAGAGAGAGAAATTCTTACACAATTCGTTCAGGGGCTGTGATGCAACCTGGATTGACCATATCTAGACCCACAGCTGGATGAGACATAAGGGTGGACACTCTTGGGGCTGAGAGGTTTGGTGAGGTTGGGTGAGCAAACGCAGACCCTTTAAAGTAATACTGCGTGCTACCCATCGCATGGGTCCCAAATCTCCAGGTTCAAGGGCATCTTCCTACATCGAAAACATGCATGAGAAACCCAGAAGATGGTACACCGTGTGATGGGGAAAGGTTTCTAAAACGCACCTCATTTCTCATCTCCTTGTGCTCGGGTTCGCCATTCCAGCCACTTTACTAGCAATCTCCCTACTTGAAGCATCAGCACCTTTAACCTCCTGTTCCGTACAGGTTGCAATTTGTCCTGAGGATGAACGGGAAGACGGGGAACCAATGAGAGACTAGTGCTTGGTGTTGGGACAGGCACAGGTCACTCTATTTTCCCATCAGGAAGAAGAATTAACCACAGGCTCAGCCTGCCCCCCGGAACCAGAACAGGGCCTGAAGCCATCCTGCGCTTTTGCGGCCGGCTCCCAAAAAAGCGACTTGTAAAATGGAGCTTCAGGGCACTGAAATTCACAAACCTGCAGAGTTATAAATGATAACTCTCGTCCACAAATATATTGAGGGAAGGCAAAGAAGAGGATTTGAAATCAAGGCAGAATTGCAGGAAACAGATTTCAGGAGGTAGATTCGAATCGCCTTTAAAGCACATGAAAAGCGGCAAAACGTTGACAATGATGCCCTTGGCCAAAAAGGGCGTATGCGTTTTTTCCTGAATATATTCAGGAAAAAACGCATACGCCCTTTTTGGCCAACCAAGCAACCTGGAAAGGCAAATCAGCGCGACAAAGAAGTCTCGCTTCCCATCGGTCAAAAGGGCCATGCTGAAAAAAGTGTCAAAACCAGAAATGCAGGACAGGCCATGGAGAAATGGGAGCCTTGCTACACTGATGGGCGGGATGTAAATTGCCAACAGCCACTCTGGAGAAGTGTACGGTGTGTCCTGAAACATCTAAAAAACACAGCTTAGAGAGCATAGGGCACTTCCACGCATGGGGGGATAAAGCGGGAAAATTGAAAATCAGCAAGACACAAGCACCCCAAAGTTTAGGGCTGCTCTGTTGACAAGGACCTCCACTTCCTTCCACCTTAAATATCCCAGGAAAGCGAAAAATGGATAAAAAAGTTGTGGTCCTTATGTACAATGGAATATAACTCAGCCATGAAATCAATGTCATAAGGCTAGTAGCAGCATGATGAGTGGATTTAGGTAAGACGATTCTAAGTGAAATAAGTCACACAGAAAAGGACACTTCTCATAAGGTGTCACTTATAGAGGGAATGTAAAAACCGTTACACTTGAACTGAATTACAAAACAGAACAGAATCACACATGCAGAAAACACACTATGGCTGCTTAACGGGAAAGGTGAGGTGAGGTGATACATAAAACAAGAGTTTCAAATTAGCTCAGATACCGTTCCATAAACCCAATATGTAATAGACAAGACCTACTCCTTGCTCAGAGAACTGGACTCAACACGCCCGATTCACCGCACAAGAATATATCTGACCAGTAATAATCTTAAAACCTATGTATTGATATCTCTCTGTTAGTGTGTCAAGTGGGTGTAAAGCGGCCTAAACACAGCCGTGAAAAGCAGCTAAACCCCATTATAAAAATAAATTACTTTTAAAAACCCATGAAACAAAGACAGGGAAAGAGAGAGAAATTCTTACACAATTCGTTCAGGGGCTGTGATGCAACCTGGATTGACCATATCTAGACCCACAGCTGGATGAGACATAAGGGTGGACACTCTTGGGGCTGAGAGGTTTGGTGAGGTTGGGTGAGCAAACGCAGACCCTTTAAAGTAATACTGCGTGCTACCCATCGCATGGGTCCCAAATCTCCAGGTTCAAGGGCATCTTCCTACATCGAAAACATGCATGAGAAACCCAGAAGATGGTACACCGTGTGATGGGGAAAGGTTTCTAAAACGCACCTCATTTCTCATCTCCTTGTGCTCGGGTTCGCCATTCCAGCCACTTTACTAGCAATCTCCCTACTTGGAGCATCAGCACCTTTAACCTCCTGTTCCGTACAGGTTGCAATTTGTCCTGAGGATGAACGGGAAGACGGGGAACCAATGAGAGACTAGCTCTTGGTGTTGGGACAGGCACAGGTCACTCTATTTTCCCATCAGGAAGAAGAATTAACCACAGGCTCAGCCTGCCCCCTGGAACCAGAACAGGGCCTGAAGCCATCCTGCGCTTTTGCGGCCGGCTCCCAAAAAAGCGACTTGTAAAATGGAGCTTCAGGGCACTGCAATTCACAAACCTGCAGAGTTATAAATGATAACTCTCGTCCACAAATATATTGAGGGAAGGCAAAGAAGAGGATTAGAAATCAAGGCAGAATTGCAGGAAACAGATTTCAGGAGGTAGATTCGAATCGCCTTTAAAGCACATGAAAAGCGGCAAAACGTTGACAATGATGCCCTTGGCCAAAAAGGGCGTATGCGTTTTTTCCTGAATATATTCAGGAAAAAACGCATACGCCCTTTTTGGCCAGCCAAGCAACCTGGAAAGGCAAATCAGCGCTACAAAGAAGTCTCGCTTCCCATCGGTCAAAAGGGCCATGCTGAAAAAAGTGTCAAAACCAGAAATGCAGGACAGGCCATGGAGAAATGGGAGCCTTGCTACACTGATGGGCGGGATGTAAATTGCCAACAGCCACTCTGGAGAAGTGTACGGTGTGTCCTGAAACATCTAAAAAACACAGCTTAGAGAGCATAGGGCACTTCCACGCATGGGGGGATAAAGCGGGAAAATTGAAAATCAGCAAGACACAAGCACCCCAAAGTTTAGGGCTGCTCTGTTGACAAGGACCTCCACTTCCTTCCACCTTAAATATCCCAGGAAAGCGAAAAATGGATAAAAAAGTTGTGGTCCTTATGTACAATGGAATATCACTCAGCCATGAAATCAATGTCATAAGGCTAGTAGCAGCAAGATGAGTGGATTTAGGTAAGACGATTCTAAGTGAAATAAGTCACACAGAAAAGGACACTTCTCATAAGGTGTCACTTATAGAGGGAATGTAAAAACCGTTACACTTGAACTGAATTACAAAACAGAACAGAGTCACACATGCAGAAAACACACTATGGCTGCTTAACGGGAAAGGTGAGGTGGGGTGATACATAAAACAAGAGTTTCAAATTAGCTCAGATACCGTTCCATAAACCCAATATGTAATAGACAAGACCTACTCCTTGCTCAGAGAACTGGACTCAACACGCCCGATTCACCGCACAAGAATATATCTGACTAGTAATAATCTTAAAACCTATGTATTGATATCTCTCTGTTAGTGTGTCAAGTGGGTGTAAAGCGGCCTAAACACAGCCGTGAAAAGCAGCTAAACCCCATTATAAAAATAAATTACTTTTAAAAACCCATGAAACAAAGACAGGGAAAGAGAGAGAAATTCTTACACAATTCGTTCAGGGGCTGTGATGCAACCTGGATTGACCATATCTAGACCCACAGCTGGATGAGACATAAGGGTGGACACTCTTGGGGCTGAGAGGTTTGGTGAGGTTGGGTGAGCAAACGCAGACCCTTTAAAGTAATACTGCGTGCTACCCATCGCATGGGTCCCAAATCTCCAGGTTCAAGGGCATCTTCCTACATCGAAAACATGCATGAGAAACCCAGAAGATGGTACACCGTGTGATGGGGAAAGGTTTCTAAAACGCACCTCATTTCTCATCTCCTTGTGCTCGGGTTCGCCATTCCAGCCACTTTACTAGCAATCTCCCTACTTGGAGCATCAGCACCTTTAACCTCCTGTTCCGTACAGGTTGCAATTTGTCCTGAGGATGAACGGGAAGACGGAGAACCAATGAGAGACTAGCTCTTGGTGTTGGGACAGGCACAGGTCACTCTATTTTCCCATCAGGAAGAAGAATTAACCACAGGCTCAGCCTGCCCCCCGGAACCGGAACAGGGCCTGAAGCCATCCTGCGCTTTTGCGGCCGGCTCCCAAAAAAGCTACTTGTAAAATGGAGCTTCAGGGCACTGCAATTCACAAACCTGCAGAGTTATAAATGATAACTCTCGTCCACAAATATATTGAGGGAAGGCAAAGAAGAGGATTAGAAATCAAGGCAGAATTGCAGGAAACAGATTTCAGGAGGTAGATTCGAATCGCCTTTAAAGCACATGAAAAGCGGCAAAACGTTGACAATGATGCCCTTGGCCAAAAAGGGCGTATGCGTTTTTTCCTGAATATATTCAGGAAAAAACGCATACGCCCTTTTTGGCCAACAAAGCAACCTGGAAAGGCAAATCAGCGCGACAAAGAAGTCTCGCTTCCCATCGGTCAAAAGGGCCATGATGAAAAAAGTGTCAAAACCAGAAATGCAGGACAGGCCATGGAGAAATGGGAGCCTTGCTACACTGATGGGTGGGATGTAAATTGCCAACAGCCACTCTGGAGAAGTGTACGGTGTGTCCTGAAACATCTAAAAAACACAGCTTAGAGAGCATAGGGCACTTCCACACATGGGGGGATAAAGTGGGAAAATTGAAAATCAGCAAGACACAAGCACCCCAAAGTTTAGGGCTGCTCTGTTGACAAGGACCTCCACTTCCTTCCACCTTAAATATCCCAGGAAAGCGAAAAATGGATAAAAAAGTTGTGGTCCTTATGTACAATGGAATATCACTCAGCCATGAAATCAATGTCATAAGGCTAGTAGCAGCATGATGAGTGGATTTAGGTAAGACGATTCTAAGTGAAATAAGTCACACAGAAAAGGACACTTCTCATAAGGTGTCACTTATAGAGGGAATGTAAAAACCGTTACACTTGAACTGAATTACAAAACAGAACAGAATCACACATGCAGAAAACACACTATGGCTGCTTAACGGGAAAGGTGAGGTGAGGTGATACATAAAACAAGAGTTTCAAATTAGCTCAGATACCGTTCCATAAACCCAATATGTAATAGACAAGACCTACTCCTTGCTCAGAGAACTGGACTCAACACGCCCGATTCACCGCACAAGAATATATCTGACCAGTAATAATCTTAAAACCTATGTATTGATATCTCTCTGTTAGTGTGTCAAGTGGGTGTAAAGCGGCCTAAACACAGCCGTGAAAAGCAGCTAAACCCCATTATAAAAATAAATTACTTTTAAAAACCCATGAAACAAAGACAGGGAAAGAGAGAGAAATTCTTACACAATTCGTTCAGGGGCTGTGATGCAACCTGGATTGACCATATCTAGACCCACAGCTGGATGAGACATAAGGGTGGACACTCTTGGGGCTGAGAGGTTTGGTGAGGTTGGGTGAGCAAACGCAGACCCTTTAAAGTAATACTGCGTGCTACCCATCGCATGGGTCCCAAATCTCCAGGTTCAAGGGCATCTTCCTACATCGAAAACATGCATGAGAAACCCAGAAGATGGTACACCGTGTGATGGGGAAAGGTTTCTAAAACGCACCTCATTTCTCATCTCCTTGTGCTCGGGTTCGCCATTCCAGCCACTTTACTAGCAATCTCCCTACTTGGAGCATCAGCACCTTTAACCTCCTGTTCCGTACAGGTTGCAATTTGTCCTGAGGATGAACGGGAAGACGGGGAACCAATGAGAGACTAGCTCTTGGTGTTGGGACAGGCACAGGTCACTCTATTTTCCCATCAGGAAGAAGAATTAACCACAGGCTCAGCCTGCCCCCTGGAACCAGAACAGGGCCTGAAGCCATCCTGCGCTTTTGCGGCCGGCTCCCAAAAAAGCGACTTGTAAAATGGAGCTTCAGGGCACTGCAATTCACAAACCTGCAGAGTTATAAATGATAACTCTCGTCCACAAATATATTGAGGGAAGGCAAAGAAGAGGATTAGAAATCAAGGCAGAATTGCAGGAAACAGATTTCAGGAGGTAGATTCGAATCGCCTTTAAAGCACATGAAAAGCGGCAAAACGTTGACAATGATGCCCTTGGCCAAAAAGGGCGTATGCGTTTTTTCCTGAATATATTCAGGAAAAAACGCATACGCCCTTTTTGGCCAGCCAAGCAACCTGGAAAGGCAAATCAGCGCTACAAAGAAGTCTCGCTTCCCATCGGTCAAAAGGGCCATGCTGAAAAAAGTGTCAAAACCAGAAATGCAGGACAGGCCATGGAGAAATGGGAGCCTTGCTACACTGATGGGCGGGATGTAAATTGCCAACAGCCACTCTGGAGAAGTGTACGGTGTGTCCTGAAACATCTAAAAAACACAGCTTAGAGAGCATAGGGCACTTCCACGCATGGGGGGATAAAGCGGGAAAATTGAAAATCAGCAAGACACAAGCACCCCAAAGTTTAGGGCTGCTCTGTTGACAAGGACCTCCACTTCCTTCCACCTTAAATATCCCAGGAAAGCGAAAAATGGATAAAAAAGTTGTGGTCCTTATGTACAATGGAATATCACTCAGCCATGAAATCAATGTCATAAGGCTAGTAGCAGCAAGATGAGTGGATTTAGGTAAGACGATTCTAAGTGAAATAAGTCACACAGAAAAGGACACTTCTCATAAGGTGTCACTTATAGAGGGAATGTAAAAACCGTTACACTTGAACTGAATTACAAAACAGAACAGAGTCACACATGCAGAAAACACACTATGGCTGCTTAACGGGAAAGGTGAGGTGGGGTGATACATAAAACAAGAGTTTCAAATTAGCTCAGATACCGTTCCATAAACCCAATATGTAATAGACAAGACCTACTCCTTGCTCAGAGAACTGGACTCAACACGCCCGATTCACCGCACAAGAATATATCTGACTAGTAATAATCTTAAAACCTATGTATTGATATCTCTCTGTTAGTGTGTCAAGTGGGTGTAAAGCGGCCTAAACACAGCCGTGAAAAGCAGCTAAACCCCATTATAAAAATAAATTACTTTTAAAAACCCATGAAACAAAGACAGGGAAAGAGAGAGAAATTCTTACACAATTCGTTCAGGGGCTGTGATGCAACCTGGATTGACCATATCTAGACCCACAGCTGGATGAGACATAAGGGTGGACACTCTTGGGGCTGAGAGGTTTGGTGAGGTTGGGTGAGCAAACGCAGACCCTTTAAAGTAATACTGCGTGCTACCCATCGCATGGGTCCCAAATCTCCAGGTTCAAGGGCATCTTCCTACATCGAAAACATGCATGAGAAACCCAGAAGATGGTACACCGTGTGATGGGGAAAGGTTTCTAAAACGCACCTCATTTCTCATCTCCTTGTGCTCGGGTTCGCCATTCCAGCCACTTTACTAGCAATCTCCCTACTTGAAGCATCAGCACCTTTAACCTCCTGTTCCGTACAGGTTGCAATTTGTCCTGAGGATGAACGGGAAGACGGGGAACCAATGAGAGACTAGTGCTTGGTGTTGGGACAGGCACAGGTCACTCTATTTTCCCATCAGGAAGAAGAATTAACCACAGGCTCAGCCTGCCCCCCGGAACCAGAACAGGGCCTGAAGCCATCCTGCGCTTTTGCGGCCGGCTCCCAAAAAAGCGACTTGTAAAATGGAGCTTCAGGGCACTGAAATTCACAAACCTGCAGAGTTATAAATGATAACTCTCGTCCACAAATATATTGAGGGAAGGCAAAGAAGAGGATTTGAAATCAAGGCAGAATTGCAGGAAACAGATTTCAGGAGGTAGATTCGAATCGCCTTTAAAGCACATGAAAAGCGGCAAAACGTTGACAATGATGCCCTTGGCCAAAAAGGGCGTATGCGTTTTTTCCTGAATATATTCAGGAAAAAACGCATACGCCCTTTTTGGCCAACCAAGCAACCTGGAAAGGCAAATCAGCGCGACAAAGAAGTCTCGCTTCCCATCGGTCAAAAGGGCCATGCTGAAAAAAGTGTCAAAACCAGAAATGCAGGACAGGCCATGGAGAAATGGGAGCCTTGCTACACTGATGGGCGGGATGTAAATTGCCAACAGCCACTCTGGAGAAGTGTACGGTGTGTCCTGAAACATCTAAAAAACACAGCTTAGAGAGCATAGGGCACTTCCACGCATGGGGGGATAAAGCGGGAAAATTGAAAATCAGCAAGACACAAGCACCCCAAAGTTTAGGGCTGCTCTGTTGACAAGGACCTCCACTTCCTTCCACCTTAAATATCCCAGGAAAGCGAAAAATGGATAAAAAAGTTGTGGTCCTTATGTACAATGGAATATAACTCAGCCATGAAATCAATGTCATAAGGCTAGTAGCAGCATGATGAGTGGATTTAGGTAAGACGATTCTAAGTGAAATAAGTCACACAGAAAAGGACACTTCTCATAAGGTGTCACTTATAGAGGGAATGTAAAAACCGTTACACTTGAACTGAATTACAAAACAGAACAGAGTCACACATGCAGAAAACACACTATGGCTGCTTAACGGGAAAGGTGAGGTGGGGTGATACATAAAACAAGAGTTTCAAATTAGCTCAGATACCGTTCCATAAACCCAATATGTAATAGACAAGACCTACTCCTTGCTCAGAGAACTGGACTCAACACGCCCGATTCACCGCACAAGAATATATCTGACCAGTAATAATCTTAAAACCTATGTATTGATATCTCTCTGTTAGTGTGTCAAGTGGGTGTAAAGCGGCCTAAACACAGCCGTGAAAAGCAGCTAAACCCCATTATAAAAATAAATTACTTTTAAAAACCCATGAAACAAAGACAGGGAAAGAGAGAGAAATTCTTACACAATTCGTTCAGGGGCTGTGATGCAACCTGGATTGACCATATCTAGACCCACAGCTGGATGAGACATAAGGGTGGACACTCTTGGGGCTGAGAGGTTTGGTGAGGTTGGGTGAGCAAACGCAGACCCTTTAAAGTAATACTGCGTGCTACCCATCGCATGGGTCCCAAATCTCCAGGTTCAAGGGCATCTTCCTACATCGAAAACATGCATGAGAAACCCAGAAGATGGTACACCGTGTGATGGGGAAAGGTTTCTAAAACGCACCTCATTTCTCATCTCCTTGTGCTCGGGTTCGCCATTCCAGCCACTTTACTAGCAATCTCCCTACTTGGAGCATCAGCACCTTTAACCTCCTGTTCCGTACAGGTTGCAATTTGTCCTGAGGATGAACGGGAAGACGGAGAACCAATGAGAGACTAGCTCTTGGTGTTGGGACAGGCACAGGTCACTCTATTTTCCCATCAGGAAGAAGAATTAACCACAGGCTCAGCCTGCCCCCCGGAACCGGAACAGGGCCTGAAGCCATCCTGCGCTTTTGCGGCCGGCTCCCAAAAAAGCTACTTGTAAAATGGAGCTTCAGGGCACTGCAATTCACAAACCTGCAGAGTTATAAATGATAACTCTCGTCCACAAATATATTGAGGGAAGGCAAAGAAGAGGATTAGAAATCAAGGCAGAATTGCAGGAAACAGATTTCAGGAGGTAGATTCGAATCGCCTTTAAAGCACATGAAAAGCGGCAAAACGTTGACAATGATGCCCTTGGCCAAAAAGGGCGTATGCGTTTTTTCCTGAATATATTCAGGAAAAAACGCATACGCCCTTTTTGGCCAACAAAGCAACCTGGAAAGGCAAATCAGCGCGACAAAGAAGTCTCGCTTCCCATCGGTCAAAAGGGCCATGATGAAAAAAGTGTCAAAACCAGAAATGCAGGACAGGCCATGGAGAAATGGGAGCCTTGCTACACTGATGGGTGGGATGTAAATTGCCAACAGCCACTCTGGAGAAGTGTACGGTGTGTCCTGAAACATCTAAAAAACACAGCTTAGAGAGCATAGGGCACTTCCACACATGGGGGGATAAAGTGGGAAAATTGAAAATCAGCAAGACACAAGCACCCCAAAGTTTAGGGCTGCTCTGTTGACAAGGACCTCCACTTCCTTCCACCTTAAATATCCCAGGAAAGCGAAAAATGGATAAAAAAGTTGTGGTCCTTATGTACAATGGAATATCACTCAGCCATGAAATCAATGTCATAAGGCTAGTAGCAGCATGATGAGTGGATTTAGGTAAGACGATTCTAAGTGAAATAAGTCACACAGAAAAGGACACTTCTCATAAGGTGTCACTTATAGAGGGAATGTAAAAACCGTTACACTTGAACTGAATTACAAAACAGAACAGAATCACACATGCAGAAAACACACTATGGCTGCTTAACGGGAAAGGTGAGGTGAGGTGATACATAAAACAAGAGTTTCAAATTAGCTCAGATACCGTTCCATAAACCCAATATGTAATAGACAAGACCTACTCCTTGCTCAGAGAACTGGACTCAACACGCCCGATTCACCGCACAAGAATATATCTGACCAGTAATAATCTTAAAACCTATGTATTGATATCTCTCTGTTAGTGTGTCAAGTGGGTGTAAAGCGGCCTAAACACAGCCGTGAAAAGCAGCTAAACCCCATTATAAAAATAAATTACTTTTAAAAACCCATGAAACAAAGACAGGGAAAGAGAGAGAAATTCTTACACAATTCGTTCAGGGGCTGTGATGCAACCTGGATTGACCATATCTAGACCCACAGCTGGATGAGACATAAGGGTGGACACTCTTGGGGCTGAGAGGTTTGGTGAGGTTGGGTGAGCAAACGCAGACCCTTTAAAGTAATACTGCATGCTACCCATCGCATGGGTCCCAAATCTCCAGGTTCAAGGGCATCTTCCTACATCGAAAACATGCATGAGAAACCCAGAAGATGGTACACCGTGTGATGGGGAAAGGTTTCTAAAACGCACCTCATTTCTCATCTCCTTGTGCTCGGGTTCGCCATTCCAGCCACTTTACTAGCAATCTCCCTACTTGGAGCATCAGCACCTTTAACCTCCTGTTCCGTACAGGTTGCAATTTGTCCTGAGGATGAACGGGAAGACGGGGAACCAATGAGAGACTAGCTCTTGGTGTTGGGACAGGCACAGGTCACTCTATTTTCCCATCAGGAAGAAGAATTAACCACAGGCTCAGCCTGCCCCCTGGAACCGGAACAGGGCCTGAAGCCATCCTGCGCTTTTGCGGCCGGCTCCCAAAAAAGCGACTTGTAAAATGGAGCTTCAGGGCACTGCAATTCACAAACCTGCAGAGTTATAAATGATAACTCTCGTCCACAAATATATTGAGGGAAGGCAAAGAAGAGGATTAGAAATCAAGGCAGAATTGCAGGAAACAGATTTCAGGAGGTAGATTCGAATCGCCTTTAAAGCACATGAAAAGCGGCAAAACCTTGACAATGATGCCCTTGGCCAAAAAGGGCGTATGCGTTTTTTCCTGAATATATTCAGGAAAAAACGCATACGCCCTTTTTGGCCAGCCAAGCAACCTGGAAAGGCAAATCAGCGCTACAAAGAAGTCTCGCTTCCCATCGGTCAAAAGGGCCATGCTGAAAAAAGTGTCAAAACCAGAAATGCAGGACAGGCCATGGAGAAATGGGAGCCTTGCTACACTGATGGGCGGGATGTAAATTGCCAACAGCCACTCTGGAGAAGTGTACGGTGTGTCCTGAAACATCTAAAAAACACAGCTTAGAGAGCATAGGGCACTTCCACGCATGGGGGGATAAAGCGGGAAAATTGAAAATCAGCAAGACACAAGCACCCCAAAGTTTAGGGCTGCTCTGTTGACAAGGACCTCCACTTCCTTCCACCTTAAATATCCCAGGAAAGCGAAAAATGGATAAAAAAGTTGTGGTCCTTATGTACAATGGAATATCACTCAGCCATGAAATCAATGTCATAAGGCTAGTAGCAGCAAGATGAGTGGATTTAGGTAAGACGATTCTAAGTGAAATAAGTCACACAGAAAAGGACACTTCTCATAAGGTGTCACTTATAGAGGGAATGTAAAAACCGTTACACTTGAACTGAATTACAAAACAGAACAGAGTCACACATGCAGAAAACACACTATGGCTGCTTAACGGGAAAGGTGAGGTGGGGTGATACATAAAACAAGAGTTTCAAATTAGCTCAGATACCGTTCCATAAACCCAATATGTAATAGACAAGACCTACTCCTTGCTCAGAGAACTGGACTCAACACGCCCGATTCACCGCACAAGAATATATCTGACTAGTAATAATCTTAAAACCTATGTATTGATATCTATCTGTTAGTGTGTCAAGTGGGTGTAAAGCAGCCTAAACACAGCCGTGAAAAGCAGCTAAACCCCATTATAAAAATAAATTACTTTTAAAAACCCATGAAACAAAGACAGGGAAAGAGAGAGAAATTCTTACACAATTCGTTCAGGGGCTGTGATGCAACCTGGATTGACCATATCTAGACCCACAGCTGGATGAGACATAAGGGTGGACACTCTTGGGGCTGAGAGGTTTGGTGAGGTTGGGTGAGCAAACGCAGACCCTTTAAAGTAATACTGCGTGCTACCCATCGCATGGGTCCCAAATCTCCAGGTTCAAGGGCATCTTCCTACATCGAAAACATGCATGAGAAACCCAGAAGATGGTACACCGTGTGATGGGGAAAGGTTTCTAAAACGCACCTCATTTCTCATCTCCTTGTGCTCGGGTTCGCCATTCCAGCCACTTTACTAGCAATCTCCCTACTTGGAGCATCAGCACCTTTAACCTCCTGTTCCGTACAGGTTGCAATTTGTCCTGAGGATGAACGGGAAGACGGGGAACCAATGAGAGACTAGCTCTTGGTGTTGGGACAGGCACAGGTCACTCTATTTTCCCATCAGGAAGAAGAATTAACCACAGGCTCAGCCTGCCCCCTGGAACCGGAACAGGGCCTGAAGCCATCCTGCGCTTTTGCGGCCGGCTCCCAAAAAAGCGACTTGTAAAATGGAGCTTCAGGGCACTGCAATTCACAAACCTGCAGAGTTATAAATGATAACTCTCGTCCACAAATATATTGAGGGAAGGCAAAGAAGAGGATTAGAAATCAAGGCAGAATTGCAGGAAACAGATTTCAGGAGGTAGATTCGAATCGCCTTTAAAGCACATGAAAAGCGGCAAAACGTTGACAATGATGCCCTTGGCCAAAAAGGGCGTATGCGTTTTTTCCTGAATATATTCAGGAAAAAACGCATACGCCCTTTTTGGCCAGCCAAGCAACCTGGAAAGGCAAATCAGCGCTACAAAGAAGTCTCGCTTCCCATCGGTCAAAAGGGCCATGCTGAAAAAAGTGTCAAAACCAGAAATGCAGGACAGGCCATGGAGAAATGGGAGCCTTGCTACACTGATGGGCGGGATGTAAATTGCCAACAGCCACTCTGGAGAAGTGTACGGTGTGTCCTGAAACATCTAAAAAACACAGCTTAGAGAGCATAGGGCACTTCCACGCATGGGGGGATAAAGCGGGAAAATTGAAAATCAGCAAGACACAAGCACCCCAAAGTTTAGGGCTGCTCTGTTGACAAGGACCTCCACTTCCTTCCACCTTAAATATCCCAGGAAAGCGAAAAATGGATAAAAAAGTTGTGGTCCTTATGTACAATGGAATATCACTCAGCCATGAAATCAATGTCATAAGGCTAGTAGCAGCAAGATGAGTGGATTTAGGTAAGACGATGCTAAGTGAAATAAGTCACACAGAAAAGGACACTTCTCATAAGGTGTCACTTATAGAGGGAATGTAAAAACCGTTACACTTGAACTGAATTACAAAACAGAACAGAGTCACACATGCAGAAAACACACTATGGCTGCTTAACGGGAAAGGTGAGGTGGGGTGATACATAAAACAAAAGTTTCAAATTAGCTCAGATACCGTTCCATAAACCCAATATGGAATAGACAAGACCTACTCCTTGCTCAGAGAACTGGACTCAACACGCCCGATTCACCGCACAAGAATATATCTGACCAGTAATAATCTTAAAACCTATGTATTGATATCTCTCTGTTAGTGTGTCAAGTGGGTGTAAAGCGGCCTAAACACAGCCGTGAAAAGCAGCTAAACCCCATTATAAAAATAAATTACTTTTAAAAACCCATGAAACAAAGACAGGGAAAGAGAGAGAAATTCTTACACAATTCGTTCAGGGGCTGTGATGCAACCTGGATTGACCATATCTAGACCCACAGCTGGATGAGACATAAGGGTGGACACTCTTGGGGCTGAGAGGTTTGGTGAGGTTGGGTGAGCAAACGCAGACCCTTTAAAGTAATACTGCGTGCTACCCATCGCATGGGTCCCAAATCTCCAGGTTCAAGGGCATCTTCCTACATCGAAAACATGCATGAGAAACCCAGAAGATGGTACACCGTGTGATGGGGAAAGGTTTCAAAAACGCACCTCATTTCTCATCTCCTTGTGCTCGGGTTCGCCATTCCAGCCACTTTACTAGCAATCTCCCTACTTGGAGCATCAGCACCTTTAACCTCCTGTTCCGTACAGGTTGCAATTTGTCCTGAGGATGAACGGGAAGACGGAGAACCAATGAGAGACTAGCTCTTGGTGTTGGGACAGGCACAGGTCACTCTATTTTCCCATCAGGAAGAAGAATTAACCACAGGCTCAGCCTGCCCCCCGGAACCGGAACAGGGCCTGAAGCCATCCTGCGCTTTTGCGGCCGGCTCCCAAAAAAGCTACTTGTAAAATGGAGCTTCAGGGCACTGCAATTCACAAACCTGCAGAGTTATAAATGATAACTCTCGTCCACAAATATATTGAGGGAAGGCAAAGAAGAGGATTAGAAATCAAGGCAGAATTGCAGGAAACAGATTTCAGGAGGTAGATTCGAATCGCCTTTAAAGCACATGAAAAGCGGCAAAACGTTGACAATGATGCCCTTGGCCAAAAAGGGCGTATGCGTTTTTTCCTGAATATATTCAGGAAAAAACGCATACGCCCTTTTTGGCCAACCAAGCAACCTGGAAAGGCAAATCAGCGCGACAAAGAAGTCTCGCTTCCCATCGGTCAAAAGGGCCATGCTGAAAAAAGTGTCAAAACCAGAAATGCAGGACAGGCCATGGAGAAATGGGAGCCTTGCTACACTGATGGGTGGGATGTAAATTGCCAACAGCCACTCTGGAGAAGTGTACGGTGTGTCCTGAAACATCTAAAAAACACAGCTTAGAGAGCATAGGGCACTTCCACACATGTGGGGATAAAGTGGGAAAATTGAAAATCAGCAAGACACAAGCACCCCAAAGTTTAGGGCTGCTCTGTTGACAAGGACCTCCACTTCCTTCCACCTTAAATATCCCAGGAAAGCGAAAAATGGATAAAAAAGTTGTGGTCCTTATGTACAATGGAATATCACTCAGCCATGAAATCAATGTCATAAGGCTAGTAGCAGCATGATGAGTGGATTTAGGTAAGACGATTCTAAGTGAAATAAGTCACACAGAAAAGGACACTTCTCATAAGGTGTCACTTATAGAGGGAATGTAAAAACCGTTACACTTGAACTGAATTACAAAACCGAACAGAGTCACACATGCAGAAAACACACTATGGCTGCTTAACGGGAAAGGTGAGGTGGGGTGATACATAAAACAAGAGTTTCAAATTAGCTCAGATACCGTTCCATAAACCCAATATGTAATAGACAAGACCTACTCCTTGCTCAGAGAACTGGACTCAACACGCCCGATTCACCGCACAAGAATATATCTGACCAGTAATAATCTTAAAACCTATGTATTGATATCTCTCTGTTAGTGTGTCAAGTGGGTGTAAAGCGGCCTAAACACAGCCGTGAAAAGCAGCTAAACCCCATTATAAAAATAAATTACTTTTAAAAACCCATGAAACAAAGACAGGGAAAGAGAGAGAAATTCTTACACAATTCGTTCAGGGGCTGTGATGCAACCTGGATTGACCATATCTAGACCCACAGCTGGATGAGACATAAGGGTGGACACTCTTGGGGCTGAGAGGTTTGGTGAGGTTGGGTGAGCAAACGCAGACCCTTTAAAGTAATACTGCGTGCTACCCATCGCATGGGTCCCAAATCTCCAGGTTCAAGGGCATCTTCCTACATCGAAAACATGCATGAGAAACCCAGAAGATGGTACACCGTGTGATGGGGAAAGGTTTCAAAAACGCACCTCATTTCTCATCTCCTTGTGCTCGGGTTCGCCATTCCAGCCACTTTACTAGCAATCTCCCTACTTGGAGCATCAGCACCTTTAACCTCCTGTTCCGTACAGGTTGCAATTTGTCCTGAGGATGAACGGGAAGACGGAGAACCAATGAGAGACTAGCTCTTGGTGTTGGGACAGGCACAGGTCACTCTATTTTCCCATCAGGAAGAAGAATTAACCACAGGCTCAGCCTGCCCCCCGGAACCGGAACAGGGCCTGAAGCCATCCTGCGCTTTTGCGGCCGGCTCCCAAAAAAGCTACTTGTAAAATGGAGCTTCAGGGCACTGCAATTCACAAACCTGCAGAGTTATAAATGATAACTCTCGTCCACAAATATATTGAGGGAAGGCAAAGAAGAGGATTAGAAATCAAGGCAGAATTGCAGGAAACAGATTTCAGGAGGTAGATTCGAATCGCCTTTAAAGCACATGAAAAGCGGCAAAACGTTGACAATGATGCCCTTGGCCAAAAAGGGCGTATGCGTTTTTTCCTGAATATATTCAGGAAAAAACGCATACGCCCTTTTTGGCCAACCAAGCAACCTGGAAAGGCAAATCAGCGCGACAAAGAAGTCTCGCTTCCCATCGGTCAAAAGGGCCATGCTGAAAAAAGTGTCAAAACCAGAAATGCAGGACAGGCCATGGAGAAATGGGAGCCTTGCTACACTGATGGGTGGGATGTAAATTGCCAACAGCCACTCTGGAGAAGTGTATGGTGTGTCCTGAAACATCTAAAAAACACAGCTTAGAGAGCATAGGGCACTTCCACACATGGGGGGATAAAGTGGGAAAATTGAAAATCAGCAAGACACAAGCACCCCAAAGTTTAGGGCTGCTCTGTTGACAAGGACCTCCACTTCCTTCCACCTTAAATATCCCAGGAAAGCGAAAAATGGATAAAAAAGTTGTGGTCCTTATGTACAATGGAATATCACTCAGCCATGAAATCAATGTCATAAGGCTAGTAGCAGCATGATGAGTGGATTTAGGTAAGACGATTCTAAGTGAAATAAGGCACACAGAAAAGGACACTTCTCATAAGGTGTCACTTATAGAGGGAATGTAAAAACCGTTACACTTGAACTGAATTACAAAACCGAACAGAGTCACACATGCAGAAAACACACTATGGCTGCTTAACGGGAAAGGTGAGGTGGGGTGATACATAAAACAAGAGTTTCAAATTAGCTCAGATACCATTCCATAAACCCAATATGTAATAGACAAGACCTACTCCTTGCTCAGAGAACTGGACTCAACACGCCCGATTCACCGCACAAGAATATATCTGACCAGTAATAATCTTAAAACCTATGTATTGATATCTCTCTGTTAGTGTGTCAAGTGGGTGTAAAGCGGCCTAAACACAGCCGTGAAAAGCAGCTAAACCCCATTATAAAAATAAATTACTTTTAAAAACCCATGAAACAAAGACAGGGAAAGAGAGAGAAATTCTTACACAATTCGTTCAGGGGCTGTGATGCAACCTGGATTGACCATATCTAGACCCACAGCTGGATGAGACATAAGGGTGGACACTCTTGGGGCTGAGAGGTTTGGTGAGGTTGGGTGAGCAAACGCAGACCCTTTAAAGTAATACTGCGTGCTACCCATCGCATGGGTCCCAAATCTCCAGGTTCAAGGGCATCTTCCTACATCGAAAACATGCATGAGAAACCCAGAAGATGGTACACCGTGTGATGGGGAAAGGTTTCTAAAACGCACCTCATTTCTCATCTCCTTGTGCTCGGGTTCGCCATTCCAGCCACTTTACTAGCAATCTCCCTACTTGGAGCATCAGCACCTTTAACCTCCTGTTCCGTACAGGTTGCAATTTGTCCTGAGGATGAACGGGAAGACGGGGAACCAATGAGAGACTAGCTCTTGGTGTTGGGACAGGCACAGGTCACTCTATTTTCCCATCAGGAAGAAGAATTAACCACAGGCTCAGCCTGCACCCTGGAACCAGAACAGGGCATGAAGCCATCCTGCGCTTTTGCGGCCGGCTCCCAAAAAAGCGACTTGTAAAATGGAGCTTCAGGGCACTGCAATTCACAAACCTGCAGAGTTATAAATGATAACTCTCGTCCACAAATATATTGAGGGAAGGCAAAGAAGAGGATTAGAAATCAAGGCAGAATTGCAGGAAACAGATTTCAGGAGGTAGATTCGAATCGCCTTTAAAGCACATGAAAAGCGGCAAAACGTTGACAATGATGCCCTTGGCCAAAAAGGGCGTATGCGTTTTTTCCTGAATATATTCAGGAAAAAACGCATACGCCCTTTTTGGCCAGCCAAGCAACCTGGAAAGGCAAATCAGCGCTACAAAGAAGTCTCGCTTCCCATTGGTCAAAAGGGCCATGCTGAAAAAAGTGTCAAAACCAGAAATGCAGGACAGGCCATGGAGAAATGGGAGCCTTGCTACACTGATGGGCGGGATGTAAATTGCCAACAGCCACTCTGGAGAAGTGTACGGTGTGTCCTGAAACATCTAAAAAACACAGCTTAGAGAGCATAGGGCACTTCCACGCATGGGGGGATAAAGCGGGAAAATTGAAAATCAGCAAGACACAAGCACCCCAAAGTTTAGGGCTGCTCTGTTGACAAGGACCTCCACTTCCTTCCACCTTAAATATCCCAGGAAAGCGAAAAATGGATAAAAAAGTTGTGGTCCTTATGTACAATGGAATATCACTCAGCCATGAAATCAATGTCATAAGGCTAGTAGCAGCAAGATGAGTGGATTTAGGTAAGACGATGCTAAGTGAAATAAGTCACACAGAAAAGGACACTTCTCATAAGGTGTCACTTATAGAGGGAATGTAAAAACCGTTACACTTGAACTGAATTACAAAACAGAACAGAGTCACACATGCAGAAAACACACTATGGCTGCTTAACGGGAAAGGTGAGGTGGGGTGATACATAAAACAAGAGTTTCAAATTAGCTCAGATACCGTTCCATAAACCCAATATGGAATAGACAAGACCTACTCCTTGCTCAGAGAACTGGACTCAACACGCCCGATTCACCGCACAAGAATATATCTGACCAGTAATAATCTTAAAACCTATGTATTGATATCTCTCTGTTAGTGTGTCAAGTGGGTGTAAAGCGGCCTAAACACAGCCGTGAAAAGCAGCTAAACCCCATTATAAAAATAAATTACTTTTAAAAACCCATGAAACAAAGACAGGGAAAGAGAGAGAAATTCTTACACAATTCGTTCAGGGGCTGTGATGCAACCTGGATTGACCATATCTAGACCCACAGCTGGATGAGACATAAGGGTGGACACTCTTGGGGCTGAGAGGTTTGGTGAGGTTGGGTGAGCAAACGCAGACCCTTTAAAGTAATACTGCGTGCTACCCATCGCATGGGTCCCAAATCTCCAGGTTCAAGGGCATCTTCCTACATCGAAAACATGCATGAGAAACCCAGAAGATGGTACACCGTGTGATGGGGAAAGGTTTCAAAAACGCACCTCATTTCTCATCTCCTTGTGCTCGGGTTCGCCATTCCAGCCACTTTACTAGCAATCTCCCTACTTGGAGCATCAGCACCTTTAACCTCCTGTTCCGTACAGGTTGCAATTTGTCCTGAGGATGAACGGGAAGACGGAGAACCAATGAGAGACTAGCTCTTGGTGTTGGGACAGGCACAAGTCACTCTATTTTCCCATCAGGAAGAAGAATTAACCACAGGCTCAGCCTGCCCCCCGGAACCGGAACAGGGCCTGAAGCCATCCTGCGCTTTTGCGGCCGGCTCCCAAAAAAGCTACTTGTAAAATGGAGCTTCAGGGCACTGCAATTCACAAACCTGCAGAGTTATAAATGATAACTCTCGTCCACAAATATATTGAGGGAAGGCAAAGAAGAGGATTAGAAATCAAGGCAGAATTGCAGGAAACAGATTTCAGGAGGTAGATTCGAATCGCCTTTAAAGCACATGAAAAGCGGCAAAACGTTGACAATGATGCCCTTGGCCAAAAAGGGCGTATGCGTTTTTTCCTGAATATATTCAGGAAAAAACGCATACGCCCTTTTTGGCCAACCAAGCAACCTGGAAAGGCAAATCAGCGCGACAAAGAAGTCTCGCTTCCCATCGGTCAAAAGGGCCATGCTGAAAAAAGTGTCAAAACCAGAAATGCAGGACAGGCCATGGAGAAATGGGAGCCTTGCTACACTGATGGGTGGGATGTAAATTGCCAACAGCCACTCTGGAGAAGTGTACGGTGTGTCCTGAAACATCTAAAAAACACAGCTTAGAGAGCATAGGGCACTTCCACACATGGGGGGATAAAGTGGGAAAATTGAAAATCAGCAAGACACAAGCACCCCAAAGTTTAGGGCTGCTCTGTTGACAAGGACCTCCACTTCCTTCCACCTTAAATATCCCAGGAAAGCGAAAAATGGATAAAAAAGTTGTGGTCCTTATGTACAATGGAATATCACTCAGCCATGAAATCAATGTCATAAGGCTAGTAGCAGCATGATGAGTGGATTTAGGTAAGACGATTCTAAGTGAAATAAGTCACACAGAAAAGGACACTTCTCATAAGGTGTCACTTATAGAGGGAATGTAAAAACCGTTACACTTGAACTGAATTACAAAACCGAACAGAGTCACACATGCAGAAAACACACTATGGCTGCTTAACGGGAAAGGTGAGGTGGGGTGATACATAAAACAAGAGTTTCAAATTAGCTCAGATACCGTTCCATAAACCCAATATGTAATAGACAAGACCTACTCCTTGCTCAGAGAACTGGACTCAACACGCCCGATTCACCGCACAAGAATATATCTGACCAGTAATAATCTTAAAACCTATGTATTGATATCTCTCTGTTAGTGTGTCAAGTGGGTGTAAAGCGGCCTAAACACAGCCGTGAAAAGCAGCTAAACCCCATTATAAAAATAAATTACTTTTAAAAACCCATGAAACAAAGACAGGGAAAGAGAGAGAAATTCTTACACAATTCGTTCAGGGGCTGTGATGCAACCTGGATTGACCATATCTAGACCCACAGCTGGATGAGACATAAGGGTGGACACTCTTGGGGCTGAGAGGTTTGGTGAGGTTGGGTGAGCAAACGCAGACCCTTTAAAGTAATACTGCGTGCTACCCATCGCATGGGTCCCAAATCTCCAGGTTCAAGGGCATCTTCCTACATCGAAAACATGCATGAGAAACCCAGAAGATGGTACACCGTGTGATGGGGAAAGGTTTCAAAAACGCACCTCATTTCTCATCTCCTTGTGCTCGGGTTCGCCATTCCAGCCACTTTACTAGCAATCTCCCTACTTGGAGCATCAGCACCTTTAACCTCCTGTTCCGTACAGGTTGCAATTTGTCCTGAGGATGAACGGGAAGACGGAGAACCAATGAGAGACTAGCTCTTGGTGTTGGGACAGGCACAGGTCACTCTATTTTCCCATCAGGAAGAAGAATTAACCACAGGCTCAGCCTGCCCCCCGGAACCGGAACAGGGCCTGAAGCCATCCTGCGCTTTTGCGGCCGGCTCCCAAAAAAGCTACTTGTAAAATGGAGCTTCAGGGCACTGCAATTCACAAACCTGCAGAGTTATAAATGATAACTCTCGTCCACAAATATATTGAGGGAAGGCAAAGAAGAGGATTAGAAATCAAGGCAGAATTGCAGGAAACAGATTTCAGGAGGTAGATTCGAATCGCCTTTAAAGCACATGAAAAGCGGCAAAACGTTGACAATGATGCCCTTGGCCAAAAAGGGCGTATGCGTTTTTTCCTGAATATATTCAGGAAAAAACGCATACGCCCTTTTTGGCCAACCAAGCAACCTGGAAAGGCAAATCAGCGCGACAAAGAAGTCTCGCTTCCCATCGGTCAAAAGGGCCATGCTGAAAAAAGTGTCAAAACCAGAAATGCAGGACAGGCCATGGAGAAATGGGAGCCTTGCTACACTGATGGGTGGGATGTAAATTGCCAACAGCCACTCTGGAGAAGTGTATGGTGTGTCCTGAAACATCTAAAAAACACAGCTTAGAGAGCATAGGGCACTTCCACACATGGGGGGATAAAGTGGGAAAATTGAAAATCAGCAAGACACAAGCACCCCAAAGTTTAGGGCTGCTCTGTTGACAAGGACCTCCACTTCCTTCCACCTTAAATATCCCAGGAAAGCGAAAAATGGATAAAAAAGTTGTGGTCCTTATGTACAATGGAATATCACTCAGCCATGAAATCAATGTCATAAGGCTAGTAGCAGCATGATGAGTGGATTTAGGTAAGACGATTCTAAGTGAAATAAGGCACACAGAAAAGGACACTTCTCATAAGGTGTCACTTATAGAGGGAATGTAAAAACCGTTACACTTGAACTGAATTACAAAACCGAACAGAGTCACACATGCAGAAAACACACTATGGCTGCTTAACGGGAAAGGTGAGGTGGGGTGATACATAAAACAAGAGTTTCAAATTAGCTCAGATACCGTTCCATAAACCCAATATGTAATAGACAAGACCTACTCCTTGCTCAGAGAACTGGACTCAACACGCCCGATTCACCGCACAAGAATATATCTGACCAGTAATAATCTTAAAACCTATGTATTGATATCTCTCTGTTAGTGTGTCAAGTGGGTGTAAAGCGGCCTAAACACAGCCGTGAAAAGCAGCTAAACCCCATTATAAAAATAAATTACTTTTAAAAACCCATGAAACAAAGACAGGGAAAGAGAGAGAAATTCTTACACAATTCGTTCAGGGGCTGTGATGCAACCTGGATTGACCATATCTAGACCCACAGCTGGATGAGACATAAGGGTGGACACTCTTGGGGCTGAGAGGTTTGGTGAGGTTGGGTGAGCAAACGCAGACCCTTTAAAGTAATACTGCGTGCTACCCATCGCATGGGTCCCAAATCTCCAGGTTCAAGGGCATCTTCCTACATCGAAAACATGCATGAGAAACCCAGAAGATGGTACACCGTGTGATGGGGAAAGGTTTCTAAAACGCACCTCATTTCTCATCTCCTTGTGCTCGGGTTCGCCATTCCAGCCACTTTACTAGCAATCTCCCTACTTGGAGCATCAGCACCTTTAACCTCCTGTTCCGTACAGGTTGCAATTTGTCCTGAGGATGAACGGGAAGACGGGGAACCAATGAGAGACTAGCTCTTGGTGTTGGGACAGGCACAGGTCACTCTATTTTCCCATCAGGAAGAAGAATTAACCACAGGCTCAGCCTGCCCCCTGGAACCAGAACAGGGCCTGAAGCCATCCTGCGCTTTTGCGGCCGGCTCCCAAAAAAGCGACTTGTAAAATGGAGCTTCAGGGCACTGCAATTCACAAACCTGCAGAGTTATAAATGATAACTCTCGTCCACAAATATATTGAGGGAAGGCAAAGAAGAGGATTAGAAATCAAGGCAGAATTGCAGGAAACAGATTTCAGGAGGTAGATTCGAATCGCCTTTAAAGCACATGAAAAGCGGCAAAACGTTGACAATGATGCCCTTGGCCAAAAAGGGCGTATGCGTTTTTTCCTGAATATATTCAGGAAAAAACGCATACGCCCTTTTTGGCCAACCAAGCAACCTGGAAAGGCAAATCAGCGCGACAAAGAAGTCTCGCTTCCCATCGGTCAAAAGGGCCATGCTGAAAAAAGTGTCAAAACCAGAAATGCAGGACAGGCCATGGAGAAATGGAACCTTGCTACACTGATGGGCGGCATGTAAATTGCCAACAGCCACTCTGGAGAAGTGTACGGTGTGTCCTGAAACATCTAAAAAACACAGCTTAGAGAGCATAGGGCACTTCCACGCATGGGGGGATAAAGTGGGAAAATTGAAAATCAGCAAGACACAAGCACCCCAAAGTTTAGGGCTGCTCTGTTGACAAGGACCTCCACTTCATTCCACCTTAAATATCCCAGGAAAGCGAAAAATGGATAAAAAAGTTGTGGTCCTTATGTACAATGGAATATCACTCAGCCATGAAATCAATGTCATAAGGCTAGTAGCAGCATGATGAGTGGATTTAGGTAAGACGATTCTAAGTGAAATAAGTCACACAGAAAAGGACACTTCTCATAAGGTGTCACTTATAGAGGGAATGTAAAAACCGTTACACTTGAACTGAATTACAAAACAGAACAGAGTCACACATGCAGAAAACACACTATGGCTGCTTAACGGGAAAGGTGAGGTGGGGTGATACATAAAACAAGAGTTTCAAATTAGCTCAGATACCGTTCCATAAACCCAATATGTAATAGACAAGACCTACTCCTTGCTCAGAGAACTGGACTCAACACGCCCGATTCACCGCTCAAGAATATATCTGACTAGTAATAATCTTAAAACCTATGTATTGATATCTCTCTGTTAGTGTGTCAAGTGGGTGTAAAGCGGCCTAAACACAGCCGTGAAAAGCAGCTAAACCCCATTATAAAAATAAATTACTTTTAAAAACCCATGAAACAAAGACAGGGAAAGAGAGAGAAATTCTTACACAATTCGTTCAGGGGCTGTGATGCAACCTGGATTGACCATATCTAGACCCACAGCTGGATGAGACATAAGGGTGGACACTCTTGGGGCTGAGAGGTTTGGTGAGGTTGGGTGAGCAAACGCAGACCCTTTAAAGTAATACTGCGTGCTACCCATCGCATGGGTCCCAAATCTCCAGGTTCAAGGGCATCTTCCTACATCGAAAACATGCATGAGAAACCCAGAAGATGGTACACCGTGTGATGGGGAAAGGTTTCTAAAACGCACCTCATTTCTCATCTCCTTGTGCTCGGGTTCGCCATTCCAGCCACTTTACTAGCAATCTCCCTACTTGGAGCATCAGCACCTTTAACCTCCTGTTCCGTACAGGTTGCAATTTGTCCTGAGGATGAACGGGAAGACGGGGAACCAATGAGAGACTAGCTCTTGGTGTTGGGACAGGCACAGGTCACTCTATTTTCCCATCAGGAAGAAGAATTAACCACAGGCTCAGCCTGCCCCCCGGAACCAGAACAGGCCCTGAAGCCATCCTGCGCTTTTGCGGCCGGCTCCCAAAAAAGCGACTTGTAAAATGGAGCTTCAGGGCACTGCAATTCACAAACCTGCAGAGTTATAAATGATAACTCTCGTCCACAAATATATTGAGGGAAGGCAAAGAAGAGGATTTGAAATCAAGGCAGAATTGCAGGAAACAGATTTCAGGAGGTAGATTCGAATCGCCTTTAAAGCCCATGAAAAGCGGCAAAACGTTGACAATGATGCCCTTGGCCAAAAAGGGCGTATGCGTTTTTTCCTGAATATATTCAGGAAAAAACGCATAAGCCCTTTTTGGCCAGCCAAGCAACCTGGAAAGGCAAATCAGCGCTACAAAGAAGTCTCGCTTCCCATCGGTCAAAAGGGCCATGCTGAAAAAAGTGTCAAAACCAGAAATGCAGGACAGGCCATGGAGAAATGGGAGCCTTGCTACACTGATGGGCGGGATGTAAATTGCCAACAGCCACTCTGGAGAAGTGTACGGTGTGTCCTGAAACATCTAAAAAACACAGCTTAGAGAGCATAGGGCACTTCCACGCATGGGGGGATAAAGCGGGAAAATTGAAAATCAGCAAGACACAAGCACCCCAAAGTTTAGGGCTGCTCTGTTGACAAGGACCTCCACTTCCTTCCACCTTAAATATCCCAGGAAAGCGAAAAATGGATAAAAAAGTTGTGGTCCTTATGTACAATGGAATATCACTCAGCCATGAAATCAATGTCATAAGGCTAGTAGCAGCATGATGAGTGGATTTAGGTAAGACGATTCTAAGTGAAATAAGTCACACAGAAAAGGACACTTCTCATAAGGTGTCACTTATAGAGGGAATGTAAAAACCGTTACACTTGAACTGAATTACAAAACAGAACAGAGTCACACATGCAGAAAACACACTATGGCTGCTTAAGGGGAAAGGTGAGGTGGGGTGATACATAAAACAAGAGTTTCAAATTAGCTCAGATACCATTCCATAAACCCAATATGTAATAGACAAGACCTACTCCTTGCTCAGAGAACTGGACTCAACACGCCCGATTCACCGCACAAGAATATATCTGACTAGTAATAATCTTAAAACCTATGTATTGATATCTCTCTGTTAGTGTGTCAAGTGGGTGTAAAGCGGCCTAAACACAGCCGTGAAAAGCAGCTAAACCCCATTATAAAAATAAATTACTTTTAAAAACCCATGAAACAAAGACAGGGAAAGAGAGAGAAATTCTTACACAATTCGTTCAGGGGCTGTGATGCAACCTGGATTGACCATATCTAGACCCACAGCTGGATGAGCCATAAGGGTGGACACTCTTGGGGCTGAGAGGTTTGGTGAGGTTGGATGAGCAAACGCAGACCCTTTAAAGTAATACTGCGTGCTACCCATCGCATGGGTCCCAAATCTCCAGGTTCAAATGCATCTTCCTACATTGAAAACATGCATGAGAAACGCAGGAGATGGTACACCGTGTGATGGGGAAAGGTTTCTAAAACGCACCTCATTTCTCATCTCCTTGTGCTCGGGTTCGCCATTCCAGCCACTTTACTAGCAATCTCCCTACTTGGAGCATCAGCATCTTTAACCTCCTGTTCCGTACAGGTTGCAATTTGTCCTGAGGATGAACGGGAAGACGGGGAACCAATGAGAGACTAGCTCTTGGTGTTGGGACAGGCACAGGTCACTCTATTTTCCCATCAGGAAGAAGAATTAACCACAGGCTCAGCCTGCCCCCCGGAACCAGAACAGGGCCTGAAGCCATCCTGCGCTTTTGCGGGCGGCTCCCAAAAATGCGACTTGTAAAATGGAGCTTCAGGGCACTGCAATTCACAAACCTGCAGAGTTATAAATGATAACTCTCGTCCACAAATATATTGAGGGAAGGCAAAGAAGAGGATTAGAAATCAAGGCAGAATTGCAGGAAACAGATTTCAGGAGGTAGATTCGAATCGCCTTTAAAGAACATGAAAAGCGGCAAAACGTTGACAATGATGCCCTTGGCCAAAAAGGGCGTATGCGTTTTTTCCTGAATTCATTCAGGAAAAAACGCATACGCCCTTTTTGGCCAGCCAAGCAACCTGGAAAGGCAAATCAGCGCTACAAAGAAGTCTCGCTTCCCATCGGTCAAAAGGGCCATGCTGAAAAAAGTGTCAAAACCAGAAATGCAGGACAGGCCATGGAGAAATGGGAGCCTTGCTACACTGATGGGCGGGATGTAAATTGCCAACAGCCACTCTGGAGAAGTGTACGGTGTGTCCTGAAACATCTAAAAAACACAGCTTAGAGAGCATAGGGCACTTCCACGCATGGGGGGATAAAGCGGGAAAATTGAAAATCAGCAAGACACAAGCACCCCAAAGTTTAGGGCTGCTCTGTTGACAAGGACCTCCACTTCCTTCCAACTTAAATATCCCAGGAAAGCGAAAAATGGATAAAAAAGTTGTGGTCCTTATGTACAATGGAATATCACTCAGCCATGAAATCAATGTCATAAGGCTAGTAGCAGCATGATGAGTGGATTTAGGTAAGACGATTCTAAGTGAAATAAGTCACACAGAAAAGGACACTTCTCATAAGGTGTCACTTATAGAGGGAATGTAAAAACCGTTACACTTGAACTGAATTACAAAACAGAACAGAGTCACACATGCAGAAAACACACTATGGCTGCTTAAGGGGAAAGGTGAGGTGGGGTGATACATAAAACAAGAGTTTCAAATTAGCTCAGATACCGTTCCATAAACCCAATATGTAATAGACAAGACCTACTCCTTGCTCAGAGAACTGGACTCAACACGCCCGATTCACCGCACAAGAATATATCTGACCAGTAATAATCTTAAAACCTATGTATTGATATCTCTCTGTTAGTGTGTCAAGTGGGTGTAAAGCGGCCTAAACACAGCCGTGAAAAGCAGCTAAACCCCATTATAAAAATAAATTACTTTTAAAAACCCATGAAACAAAGACAGGGAAAGAGAGAGAAATTCTTACACAATTCGTTCAGGGGCTGTGATGCAACCTGGATTGACCATATCTAGACCCACAGCTGGATGAGACATAAGGGTGGACACTCTTGGGGCTGAGAGGTTTGGTGAGGTTGGGTGAGCAAACGCAGACCCTTTTAAGTAATACTGCGTGCTACCCATCGCATGGGTCCCAAATCTCCAGGTTCAAGGGCATCTTCCTACATCGAAAACATGCATGAGAAACCCAGAAGATGGTACACCGTGTGATGGGGAAAGGTTTCTAAAACGCACCACATTTCTCATCTCCTTGTGCTCGGGTTCGCCATTCCAGCCACTTTACTAGCAATCTCCCTACTTGGAGCATCAGCACCTTTAACCTCCTGTTCCGTACAGGTTGCAATTTGTCCTGAGGATGAACGGGAAGACAGGGAACCAATGAGAGACTAGCTCTTGGTGTTGGGACAGGCACAGGTCACTCTATTTTCCCATCAGGAAGAAGAATTAACCACAGGCTCAGCCTGCCCCCCGGAACCAGAACAGGGCCTGAAGCCATCCTGCGCTTTTGCGGCCGGCTCCCAAAAAAGCGACTTGTAAAATGGAGCTTCAGGGCACTGCAATTCACAAACCTGCAGAGTTATAAATGATAACTCTCGTCCACAAATATATTGAGGGAAGGCAAAGAAGAGGATTTGAAATCAAGGCAGAATTGCAGGAAACAGATTTCAGGAGGTAGATTCGAATCGCCTTTAAAGCCCATGAAAAGCGGCAAAACGTTGACAATGATGCCCTTGGCCAAAAAGGGCGTATGCGTTTTTTCCTGAATATATTCAGGAAAAAACGCATAAGCCCTTTTTGGCCAGCCAAGCAACCTGGAAAGGCAAATCAGCGCTACAAAGAAGTCTCGCTTCCCATCGGTCAAAAGGGCCATGCTGAAAAAAGTGTCAAAACCAGAAATGCAGGACAGGCCATGGAGAAATGGGAGCCTTGCTACACTGATGGGCGGGATGTAAATTGCCAACAGCCACTCTGGAGAAGTGTACGGTGTGTCCTGAAACATCTAAAAAACACAGCTTAGAGAGCATAGGGCACTTCCACGCATGGGGGGATAAAGCGGGAAAATTGAAAATCAGCAAGACACAAGCACCCCAAAGTTTAGGGCTGCTCTGTTGACAAGGACCTCCACTTCCTTCCACCTTAAATATCCCAGGAAAGCGAAAAATGGATAAAAAAGTTGTGGTCCTTATGTACAATGGAATATCACTCAGCCATGAAATCAATGTCATAAGGCTAGTAGCAGCATGATGAGTGGATTTAGGTAAGACGATTCTAAGTGAAATAAGTCACACAGAAAAGGACACTTCTCATAAGGTGTCACTTATAGAGGGAATGTAAAAACCGTTACACTTGAACTGAATTACAAAACAGAACAGAGTCACACATGCAGAAAACACACTATGGCTGCTTAACGGGAAAGGTGAGGTGGGGTGATACATAAAACAAGAGTTTCAAATTAGCTCAGATACCGTTCCATAAACCCAATATGAAATAGACAAGACCTACTCCTTGCTCAGAGAACTGGACTCAACACGCCCGATTCACCGCACAAGAATATATCTGACTAGTAATAATCTTAAAACCTATGTATTGATATCTCTCTGTTAGTGTGTCAAGTGGGTGTAAAGCGGCCTAAACACAGCCGTGAAAAGCAGCTAAACCCCATTATAAAAATAAATTACTTTTAAAAACCCATGAAACAAAGACAGGGAAAGAGAGAGAAATTCTTACACAATTCGTTCAGGGGCTGTGATGCAACCTGGATTGACCATATCTAGACCCACAGCTGGATGAGCCATAAGGGTGGACACTCTTGGGGCTGAGAGGTTTGGTGAGGTTGGATGAGCAAACGCAGACCCTTTAAAGTAATACTGCGTGCTACCCATCGCATGGGTCCCAAATCTCCAGGTTCAAATGCATCTTCCTACATTGAAAACATGCATGAGAAACGCAGAAGATGGTACACCGTGTGATGGGGAAAGGTTTCTAAAACGCACCTCATTTCTCATCTCCTTGTGCTCGGGTTCGCCATTCCAGCCACTTTACTAGCAATCTCCCTACTTGGAGCATCAGCATCTTTAACCTCCTGTTCCGTACAGGTTGCAATTTGTCCTGAGGATGAACGGGAAGACGGGGAACCAATGAGAGACTAGCTCTTGGTGTTGGGACAGGCACAGGTCACTCTATTTTCCCATCAGGAAGAAGAATTAACCACAGGCTCAGCCTGCCCCCCGGAACCAGAAGAGGGCCTGAAGCCATCCTGCGCTTTTGCGGGCGGCTCCCAAAAATACGACTTGTAAAATGGAGCTTCAGGGCACTGCAATTCACAAACCTGCAGAGTTATAAATGATAACTCTCGTCCACAAATATATTGAGGGAAGGCAAAGAAGAGGATTAGAAATCAAGGCAGAATTGCAGGAAACAGATTTCAGGAGGTAGATTCGAATCGCCTTTAAAGAACATGAAAAGCGGCAAAACGTTGACAATGATGCCCTTGGCCAAAAAGGGCGTATGCGTTTTTTCCTGAATACATTCAGGAAAAAACGCATACGCCCTTTTTGGCCAGCCAAGCAACCTGGAAAGGCAAATCAGCGCTACAAAGAAGTCTCGCTTCCCATCGGTCAAAAGGGCCATGCTGAAAAAAGTGTCAAAACCAGAAATGCAGGACAGGCCATGGAGAAATGGGAGCCTTGCTACACTGATGGGCGGGATGTAAATTGCCAACAGCCACTCTGGAGAAGTGTACGGTGTGTCCTGAAACATCTAAAAAACACAGCTTAGAGAGCATATGGCACTTCCACGCATGGGGGGATAAAGTGGGAAAATTGAAAATCAGCAAGACACAAGCACCCCAAAATTTAGGGCTGCTCTGTTGACAAGGACCTCCACTTCATTCCACCTTAAATATCCCAGGAAAGCGAAAAATGGATAAAAAAGTTGTGGTCCTTATGTACAATGGAATATCACTCAGCCATGAAATCAATGTCATAAGGCTAGTAGCAGCATGATGAGTGGATTTAGGTAAGACGATTCTAAGTGAAATAAGTCACACAGAAAAGGACACTTCTCATAAGGTGTCACTTATAGAGGGAATGTTAAAACCGTTACACTTGAACTGAATTACAAAACCGAACAGAGTCACACATGCAGAAAACACACTATGGCTGCTTAACGGGAAAGGTGAGGTGGGGTGATACATAAAACAAGAGTTTCAAATTAGCTCAGATACCGTTCCATAAACCCAATATGTAATAGACAAGACCTACTCCTTGCTCAGAGAACTGGACTCAACACGCCCGATTCACCGCACAAGAATATATCTGACTAGTAATAATCTTAAAACCTATGTATTGATATCTCTCTGTTAGTGTGTCAAGTGGGTGTAAAGCGGCCTAAACACAGCCGTGAAAAGCAGCTAAACCCCATTATAAAAATAAATTACTTTTAAAAACCCATGAAACAAAGACAGGGAAAGAGAGAGAAATTCTTACACAATTCGTTCAGGGGCTGTGATGCAACCTGGATTGACCATATCTAGACCCACAGCTGGATGAGACATAAGGGTGGACACTCTTGGGGCTGAGAGGTTTGGTGAGGTTGGGTGAGCAAACGCAGACCCTTTAAAGTAATACTGCGTGCTACCCATCGCATGGGTCCCAAATCTCCAGGTTCAAGGGCATCTTCCTACATCGAAAACATGCATGAGAAACCCAGAAGATGGTACACCGTGTGATGGGGAAAGGTTTCTAAAACGCACCTCATTTCTCATCTCCTTGTGCTCGGGTTCGCCATTCCAGCCACTTTACTAGCAATCTCCCTACTTGGAGCATCAGCACCTTTAACCTCCTGTTCCGTACAGGTTGCAATTTGTCCTGAGGATGAACGGGAAGACGGGGAACCAATGAGAGACTAGCTCTTGGTGTTGGGACAGGCACAGGTCACTCTATTTTCCCATCAGGAAGAAGAATTAACCACAGGCTCAGCCTGCCCCCCGGAACCAGAACAGGGCCTGAAGCCATCCTGCGCTTTTGCGGCCGGCTCCCAAAAAAGCGACTTGTAAAATGGAGCTTCAGGGCACTGCAATTCACAAACCTGCAGAGTTATAAATGATAACTCTCGTCCACAAATATATTGAGGGAAGGCAAAGAAGAGGATTTGAAATCAAGGCAGAATTGCAGGAAACAGATTTCAGGAGGTAGATTCGAATCGCCTTTAAAGCACATGAAAAGCGGCAAAACGTTGACAATGATGCCCTTGGCCAAAAAGGGCGTATGCGTTTTTTCCTGAATACATTCAGGAAAAAACGCATACGCCCTTTTTGGCCAGCCAAGCAACCTGGAAAGGCAAATCAGCGCTACAAAGAAGTCTCACTTCCCAACGGTCAAAAGGGCCATGCTGAAAAAAGTGTCAAAACCAGAAATGCAGGACAGGCCATGGAGAAATGGGAGCCTTGCTACACTGATGGGCGGGATGTAAATTGCCAACAGCCACTCTGGAGAAGTGTACGGTGTGTCCTGAAACATCTAAAAAACACAGCTTAGAGAGCGTAGGGCACTTCCACGCATGGGGGGATAAAGCGGGAAAATTGAAAATCAGCAAGACACAAGCACCCCAAAGTTTAGGGCTGCTCTGTTGACAAGGACCTCCACTTCCTTCCACCTTAAATATCCCAGGAAAGCGAAAAATGGATAAAAAAGTTGTGGTCCTTATGTACAATGGAATATCACTCAGCCATGAAATCAATGTCATAAGGCTAGTAGCAGCATGATGAGTGGATTTAGGTAAGACGATTCTAAGTGAAATAAGTCACACAGAAAAGGACACTTCTCATAAGGTGTCACTTATAGAGGGAATGTAAAAACCGTTACACTTGAACTGAATTACAAAACAGAACAGAGTCACACATGCAGAAAACACACTACGGCTGCTTAAGGGGAAAGGTGAGGTGGGGTGATACATAAAACAAGAGTTTCAAATTAGCTCAGATACCGTTCCATAAACCCAATATGTAATAGACAAGACCTACTCCTTGCTCAGAGAACTGGACTCAACACGCCCGATTCACCGCACAAGAATATATCTGACCAGTAATAATCTTAAAACCTATGTATTGATATCTCTCTGTTAGTGTGTCAAGTGGGTGTAAAGCGGCCTAAACACAGCCGTGAAAAGCAGCTAAACCCCATTATAAAAATAAATTACTTTTAAAAACCCATGAAACAAAGACAGGGAAAGAGAGAGAAATTCTTACACAATTCGTTCAGGGGCTGTGATGCAACCTGGATTGACCATATCTAGACCCACAGCTGGATGAGACATAAGGGTGGACACTCTTGGGGCTGAGAGGTTTGGTGAGGTTGGGTGAGCAAACGCAGACCCTTTTAAGTAATACTGCGTGCTACCCATCGCATGGGTCCCAAATCTCCAGGTTCAAGGGCATCTTCCTACATCGAAAACATGCATGAGAAACCCAGAAGATGGTACACCGTGTGATGGGGAAAGGTTTCTAAAACGCACCACATTTCTCATCTCCTTGTGCTCGGGTTCGCCATTCCAGCCACTTTACTAGCAATCTCCCTACTTGGAGCATCAGCACCTTTAACCTCCTGTTCCGTACAGGTTGCAATTTGTCCTGAGGATGAACGGGAAGACAGGGAACCAATGAGAGACTAGCTCTTGGTGTTGGGACAGGCACAGGTCACTCTATTTTCCCATCAGGAAGAAGAATTAACCACAGGCTCAGCCTGCCCCCCGGAACCAGAACAGGGCCTGAAGCCATCCTGCGCTTTTGCGGCCGGCTCCCAAAAAAGCGACTTGTAAAATGGAGCTTCAGGGCACTGCAATTCACAAACCTGCAGAGTTATAAATGATAACTCTCGTCCACAAATATATTGAGGGAAGGCAAAGAAGAGGATTTGAAATCAAGGCAGAATTGCAGGAAACAGATTTCAGGAGGTAGATTCGAATCACCTTTAAAGCACATGAAAAGCGGCAAAACGTTGACAATGATGCCCTTGGTCAAAAAGGGCGTATGCGTTTTTTCCTGAATACATTCAGGAAAAAACGCATAAGCCCTTTTTGGCCATCCAAGTAACCTGGAAAGGCAAATCAGCGCTACAAAGAAGTCTCGCTTCCCATCGGTCAAAAGGGCCATGCTGAAAAAAGTGTCAAAACCAGAAATGCAGGACAGGCCATGGAGAAATGGGAGCCTTGCTACACTGATGGGCGGGATGTAAATTGCCAACAGCCACTCTGGAGAAGTGTACGGTGTGTCCTGAAACATCTAAAAAACACAGCTTAGAGAGCATAGGGCACTTCCACGCATGGGGGGATAAAGTGGGAAAATTGAAAATCAGCAAGACACAAGCACCCCAAAGTTTAGGGCTGCTCTGTTGACAAGGACCTCCACTTCATTCCACCTTAAATATCCCAGGAAAGCGAAAAATGGATAAAAAAGTTGTGGTCCTTATGTACAATGGAATATCACTCAGCCATGAAATCAATGTCATAAGGCTAGTAGCAGCATGATGAGTGGATTTAGGTAAGACGATTCTAAGTGAAATAAGTCACACAGAAAAGGACACTTCTCATAAGGTGTCACTTATAGAGGGAATGTAAAAACCGTTACACTTGAACTGAATTACAAAACAGAACAGAGTCACACATGCAGAAAACACACTATGGCTGCTTAACGGGAAAGGTGAGGTGGGGTGATACATAAAACAAGAGTTTCAAATTAGCTCAGATACCGTTCCATAAACCCAATATGTAATAGACAAGACCTACTCCTTGCTCAGAGAACTGGACTCAACACGCCCGATTCACCGCACAAGAATATATCTGACTAGTAATAATCTTAAAACCTATGTATTGATATCTCTCTGTTAGTGTGTCAAGTGGGTGTAAAGCGGCCTAAACACAGCCGTGAAAAGCAGCTAAACCCCATTATAAAAATAAATTACTTTTAAAAACCCATGAAACAAAGACAGGGAAAGAGAGAGAAATTCTTACACAATTCGTTCAGGGGCTGTGATGCAACCTGGATTGACCATATCTAGACCCACAGCTGGATGAGACATAAGGGTGGACACTCTTGGGGCTGAGAGGTTTGGTGAGGTTGGGTGAGCAAACGCAGACCCTTTTAAGTAATACTGCGTGCTACCCATCGCATGGGTCCCAAATCTCCAGGTTCAAGGGCATCTTCCTACATCGAAAACATGCATGAGAAACCCAGAAGATGGTACACCGTGTGATGGGGAAAGGTTTCTAAAACGCACCTCATTTCTCATCTCCTTGTGCTCGGGTTCGCCATTCCAGCCACTTTACTAGCAATCTACCTACTTGGAGCATCAGCACCTTTAACCTCCTGTTCCGTACAGGTTGCAATTTGTCCTGAGGATGAACGGGAAGACGGGGAACCAATGAGAGACTAGCTCTTGGTGTTGGGACAGGCACAGGTCACTCTATTTTCCCATCAGGAAGAAGAATTAACCACAGGCTCAGCCTGCCCCCCGGAACCAGAACAGGCCCTGAAGCCATCCTGCGCTTTTGTGGCCGGCTCCCAAAAAAGCGACTTGTAAAATGGAGCTTCAGGGCACTGCAATTCACAAACCTGCAGAGTTATAAATGATAACTCTCGTCCACAAATATATTGAGGGAAGGCAAAGAAGAGGATTTGAAATCAAGGCAGAATTGCAGGAAACAGATTTCAGGAGGTAGATTCGAATCGCCTTTAAAGCACATGAAAAGCGGCAAAACGTTGACAATGATGCCCTTGGCCAAAAAGGGCGTATGCGTTTTTTCCTGAATACATTCAGGAAAAAACGCATACGCCCTTTTTGGCCAGCCAAGCAACCTGGAAAGGCAAATCAGTGCTACAAAGAAGTCTCGCTTCCCATCGGTCAAAAGGGCCATGCTGAAAAAAGTGTCAAAACCAGAAATGCAGGACAGGCCATGGAGAAATGGGAGCCTTGCTACACTGATGGGCGGGATGTAAATTGCCAACAGCCACTCTGGAGAAGTGTACGGTGTGTCCTGAAACATCTAAAAAACACAGCTTAGAGAGCATAGGGCACTTCCACGCATGGGGGGATAAAGCGGGAAAATTGAAAATCAGCAAGACACAAGCACCCCAAAGTTTAGGGCTGCTCTGTTGACAAGGACCTCCACTTCCTTCCACCTTAAATATCCCAGGAAAGCGAAAAATGGATAAAAAAGTTGTGGTCCTTATGTACAATGGAATATCACTCAGCCATGAAATCAATGTCATAAGGCTAGTAGCAGCATGATGAGTGGATTTAGGTAAGACGATTCTAAGTGAAATAAGTCACACAGAAAAGGACACTTCTCATAAGGTGTCACTTATAGAGGGAATGTAAAAACCGTTACACTTGAACTGAATTACAAAACAGAACAGAGTCACACATGCAGAAAACACACTATGGCTGCTTAAGGGGAAAGGTGAGGTGGGGTGATACATAAAACAAGAGTTTCAAATTAGCTCAGATACCGTTCCATAAACCCAATATGTAATAGACAAGACCTACTCCTTGCTCAGAGAACTGGACTCAACACGCCCGATTCACCGCACAAGAATATATCTGACCAGTAATAATCTTAAAACCTATGTATTGATATCTCTCTGTTAGTGTGTCAAGTGGGTGTAAAGCGGCCTAAACACAGCCGTGAAAAGCAGCTAAACCCCATTATAAAAATAAATTACTTTTAAAAACCCATGAAACAAAGACAGGGAAAGAGAGAGAAATTCTTACACAATTCGTTCAGGGGCTGTGATGCAACCTGGATTGACCATATCTAGACCCACAGCTGGATGAGACATAAGGGTGGACACTCTTGGGGCTGAGAGGTTTGGTGAGGTTGGGTGAGCAAACGCAGACCCTTTAAAGTAATACTGCGTGCTACCCATCGCATGGGTCCCAAATCTCCAGGTTCAAGGGCATCTTCCTACATCGAAAACATGCATGAGAAACCCAGAAGATGGTACACCGTGTGATGGGGAAAGGTTTCAAAAACGCACCTCATTTCTCATCTCCTTGTGCTCGGGTTCGCCATTCCAGCCACTTTACTAGCAATCTCCCTACTTGGAGCATCAGCACCTTTAACCTCCTGTTCCGTACAGGTTGCAATTTGTCCTGAGGATGAACGGGAAGACGGGGAACCAATGAGAGACTAGCTCTTGGTGTTGGGACAGGCACAGGTCACTCTATTTTCCCATCAGGAAGAAGAATTAACCACAGGCTCAGCCTGCCCCCCGGAACCAGAACAGGGCCTGAAGCCATCCTGCGCTTTTGCGGCCGGCTCCCAAAAAAGCGAGTTGTAAAATGGAGCTTCAGGGCACTGCAATTCACAAACCTGCAGAGTTATAAATGATAACTCTCGTCCACAAATATATTGAGGGAAGGCAAAGAAGAGGATTAGAAATCAAGGCAGAATTGCAGGAAACAGATTTCAGGAGGTAGATTCGAATCGCCTTTAAAGCACATGAAAAGCGGCAAAACGTTGACAATGATGCCCTTGGCCAAAAAGGGCGTATGCGTTTTTTCCTGAATACATTCAGGAAAAAACGCATACGCCCTTTTTGGCCAGCCAAGCAACCTGGAAAGGCAAATCAGCGCTACAAAGAAGTCTCGCTTCCCATCGGTCAAAAGGGCCATGCTGAAAAAAGTGTCAAAACCAGAAATGCAGGACAGGCCATGGAGAAATGGGAGCCTTGCTACACTGATGGGCGGGATGTAAATTGCCAACAGCCACTCTGGAGAAGTGTACGGTGTGTCCTGAAACATCTAAAAAACACAGCTTAGAGAGCATAGGGCACTTCCACGCATGGGGGGATAAAGCGGGAAAATTGAAAATCAGCAAGACACAAGCACCCCAAAGTTTAGGGCTGCTCTGTTGACAAGGACCTCCACTTCCTTCCACCTTAAATATCCCAGGAAAGCGAAAAATGGATAAAAAAGTTGTGGTCCTTATGTACAATGGAATATCACTCAGCCATGAAATCAATGTCATAAGGCTAGTAGCAGCATGATGAGTGGATTTAGGTAAGACGATTCTAAGTGAAATAAGTCACACAGAAAAGGACACTTCTCATAAGGTGTCACTTATAGAGGGAATGTAAAAACCGTTACACTTGAACTGAATTACAAAACAGAACAGAGTCACACATGCAGAAAACACACTATGGCTGCTTAAGGGGAAAGGTGAGGTGGGGTGATACATAAAACAAGAGTTTCAAATTAGCTCAGATACCGTTCCATAAACCCAATATGTAATAGACAAGACCTACTCCTTGCTCAGAGAACTGGACTCAACACGCCCGATTCACCGCACAAGAATATATCTGACCAGTAATAATCTTAAAACCTATGTATTGATATCTCTCTGTTAGTGTGTCAAGTGGGTGTAAAGCGGCCTAAACACAGCCGTGAAAAGCAGCTAAACCCCATTATAAAAATAAATTACTTTTAAAAACCCATGAAACAAAGACAGGGAAAGAGAGAGAAATTCTTACACAATTCGTTCAGGGGCTGTGATGCAACCTGGATTGACCATATCTAGACCCACAGCTGGATGAGACATAAGGGTGGACACTCTTGGGGCTGAGAGGTTTGGTGAGGTTGGGTGAGCAAACGCAGACCCTTTAAAGTAATACTGCGTGCTACCCATCGCATGGGTCCCAAATCTCCAGGTTCAAGGGCATCTTCCTACATCGAAAACATGCATGAGAAACCCAGAAGATGGTACACCGTGTGATGGGGAAAGGTTTCAAAAACGCACCTCATTTCTCATCTCCTTGTGCTCGGGTTCGCCATTCCAGCCACTTTACTAGCAATCTCCCTACTTGGAGCATCAGCACCTTTAACCTCCTGTTCCGTACAGGTTGCAATTTGTCCTGAGGATGAACGGGAAGACGGGGAACCAATGAGAGACTAGCTCTTGGTGTTGGGACAGGCACAGGTCACTCTATTTTCCCATCAGGAAGAAGAATTAACCACAGGCTCAGCCTGCCCCCCGGAACCAGAACAGGGCCTGAAGCCATCCTGCGCTTTTGCGGCCGGCTCCCAAAAAAGCGACTTGTAAAATGGAGCTTCAGGGCACTGCAATTCACAAACCTGCAGAGTTATAAATGATAACTCTCGTCCACAAATATATTGAGGGAAGGCAAAGAAGAGGATTAGAAATCAAGGCAGAATTGCAGGAAACAGATTTCAGGAGGTAGATTCGAATCGCCTTTAAAGCACATGAAAAGCGGCAAAACGTTGACAATGATGCCCTTGGCCAAAAAGGGCGTATGCGTTTTTTCCTGAATACATTCAGGAAAAAACGCATACGCCCTTTTTGGCCAGCCAAGCAACCTGGAAAGGCAAATCAGCGCTACAAAGAAGTCTCGCTTCCCATCGGTCAAAAGGGCCATGCTGAAAAAAGTGTCAAAACCATAAATGCAGGACAGGCCATGGAGAAATGGGAGCCTTGCTACACTGATGGGCAGGATGTAAATTGCCAACAGCCACTCTGGAGAAGTGTACGGTGTGTCCTGAAACATCTAAAAAACACAGCTTAGAGAGCATAGGGCACTTCCACGCATGGGGGGATAAAGCGGGAAAATTGAAAATCAGCAAGACACAAGCACCCCAAAGTTTAGGGCTGCTCTGTTGACAAGGACCTCCACTTCCTTCCACCTTAAATATCCCAGGAAAGCGAAAAATGGATAAAAAAGTTGTGGTCCTTATGTACAATGGAATATCACTCAGCCATGAAATCAATGTCATAAGGCTAGTAGCAGCATGATGAGTGGATTTAGGTAAGACGATTCTAAGTGAAATAAGTCACACAGAAAAGGACACTTCTCATAAGGTGTCACTTATAGAGGGAATGTAAAAACCGTTACACTTGAACTGAATTACAAAACAGAACAGAGTCACACATGCAGAAAACACACTATGGCTGCTTAAGGGGAAAGGTGAGGTGGGGTGATACATAAAACAAGAGTTTCAAATTAGCTCAGATACCGTTCCATAAACCCAATATGTAATAGACAAGACCTACTCCTTGCTCAGAGAACTGGACTCAACACGCCCGATTCACCGCACAAGAATATATCTGACCAGTAATAATCTTAAAACCTATGTATTGATATCTCTCTGTTAGTGTGTCAAGTGGGTGTAAAGCGGCCTAAACACAGCCGTGAAAAGCAGCTAAACCCCATTATAAAAATAAATTACTTTTAAAAACCCATGAAACAAAGACAGGGAAAGAGAGAGAAATTCTTACACAATTCGTTCAGGGGCTGTGATGCAACCTGGATTGACCATATCTAGACCCACAGCTGGATGAGACATAAGGGTGGACACTCTTGGGGCTGAGAGGTTTGGTGAGGTTGGGTGAGCAAACGCAGACCCTTTAAAGTAATACTGCGTGCTACCCATCGCATGGGTCCCAAATCTCCAGGTTCAAGGGCATCTTCCTACATCGAAAACATGCATGAGAAACCCAGAAGATGGTACACCGTGTGATGGGGAAAGTTTTCAAAAACGCACCTCATTTCTCATCTCCTTGTGCTCGGGTTCGCCATTCTAGCCACTTTACTAGCAATCTCCCTACTTGGAGCATCAGCACCTTTAACCTCCTGTTCCGTACAGGTTGCAATTTGTCCTGAGGATGAACGGGAAGACGGGGAACCAATGAGAGACTAGCTCTTGGTGTTGGGACAGGCACAGGTCACTCTATTTTCCCATCAGGAAGAAGAATTAACCACAGGCTCAGCCTGCCCCCCGGAACCAGAACAGGGCCTGAAGCCATCCTGCGCTTTTGCGGCCGGCTCCCAAAAAAGCGACTTGTAAAATGGAGCTTCAGGGCACTGCAATTCACAAACCTGCAGAGTTATAAATGATAACTCTCGTCCACAAATATATTGAGGGAAGGCAAAGAAGAGGATTAGAAATCAAGGCAGAATTGCAGGAAACAGATTTCAGGAGGTAGATTCGAATCGCCTTTAAAGCACATGAAAAGCGGCAAAACGTTGACAATGATGCCCTTGGCCAAAAAGGGCGTATGCGTTTTTTCCTGAATACATTCAGGAAAAAACGCATACGCCCTTTTTGGCCAGCCAAGCAACCTGGAAAGGCAAATCAGCGCTACAAAGAAGTCTCGCTTCCCATCGGTCAAAAGGGCCATGCTGAAAAAAGTGTCAAAACCAGAAATGCAGGACAGGCCATGGAGAAATGGGAGCCTTGCTACACTGATGGGCGGGATGTAAATTGCCAACAGCCACTCTGGAGAAGTGTACGGTGTGTCCTGAAACATCTAAAAAACACAGCTTAGAGAGCATAGGGCACTTCCACGCATGGGGGGATAAAGCGGGAAAATTGAAAATCAGCAAGACACAAGCACCCCAAAGTTTAGGGCTGCTCTGTTGACAAGGACCTCCACTTCCTTCCACCTTAAATATCCCAGGAAAGCGAAAAATGGATAAAAAAGTTGTGGTCCTTATGTACAATGGAATATCACTCAGCCATGAAATCAATGTCATAAGGCTAGTAGCAGCATGATGAGTGGATTTAGGTAAGACGATTCTAAGTGAAATAAGTCACACAGAAAAGGACACTTCTCATAAGGTGTCACTTATAGAGGGAATGTAAAAACCGTTACACTTGAACTGAATTACAAAACAGAACAGAGTCACACATGCAGAAAACACACTATGGCTGCTTAAGGGCAAAGGTGAGGTGGGGTGATACATAAAACAAGAGTTTCAAATTAGCTCAGATACCGTTCCATAAACCCAATATGTAATAGACAAGACCTACTCCTTGCTCAGAGAACTGGACTCAACACGCCCGATTCACCGCACAAGAATATATCTGACCAGTAATAATCTTAAAACCTATGTATTGATATCTCTCTGTTAGTGTGTCAAGTGGGTGTAAAGCGGCCTAAACACAGCCGTGAAAAGCAGCTAAACCCCATTATAAAAATAAATTACTTTTAAAAACCCATGAAACAAAGACAGGGAAAGAGAGAGAAATTCTTACACAATTCGTTCAGGGGCTGTGATGCAACCTGGATTGACCATATCTAGACCCACAGCTGGATGAGACATAAGGGTGGACACTCTTGGGGCTGAGAGGTTTGGTGAGGTTGGGTGAGCAAACGCAGACCCTTTAAAGTAATACTGCGTGCTACCCATCGCATGGGTCCCAAATCTCCAGGTTCAAGGGCATCTTCCTACATCGAAAACATGCATGAGAAACCCAGAAGATGGTACACCGTGTGATGGGGAAAGGTTTCAAAAACGCACCTCATTTCTCATCTCCTTGTGCTCGGGTTCGCCATTCCAGCCACTTTACTAGCAATCTCCCTACTTGGAGCATCAGCACCTTTAACCTCCTGTTCCGTACAGGTTGCAATTTGTCCTGAGGATGAACGGGAAGACGGAGAACCAATGAGAGACTAGCTCTTGGTGTTGGGACAGGCACAGGTCACTCTATTTTCCCATCAGGAAGAAGAATTAACCACAGGCTCAGCCTGCCCCCCGGAACCGGAACAGGGCCTGAAGCCATCCTGCGCTTTTGCGGCCGGCTCCCAAAAAAGCTACTTGTAAAATGGAGCTTCAGGGCACTGCAATTCACAAACCTGCAGAGTTATAAATGATAACTCTCGTCAACAAATATATTGAGGGAAGGCAAAGAAGAGGATTAGAAATCAAGGCAGAATTGCAGGAAACAGATTTCAGGAGGTAGATTCGAATCGCCTTTAAAGCACATGAAAAGCGGCAAAACGTTGACAATGATGCCCTTGGCCAAAAAGGGCGTATGCGTTTTTTCCTGAATATATTCAGGAAAAAACGCATACGCCCTTTTTGGCCAACCAAGCAACCTGGAAAGGCAAATCAGCGCGACAAAGAAGTCTCGCTTCCCATCGGTCAAAAGGGCCATGCTGAAAAAAGTGTCAAAACCAGAAATGCAGGACAGGCCATGGAGAAATGGGAGCCTTGCTACACTGATGGGTGGGATGTAAATTGCCAACAGCCACTCTGGAGAAGTGTATGGTGTGTCCTGAAACATCTAAAAAACACAGCTTAGAGAGCATAGGGCACTTCCACACATGGGGGGATAAAGTGGGAAAATTGAAAATCAGCAAGACACAAGCACCCCAAAGTTTAGGGCTGCTCTGTTGACAAGGACCTCCACTTCCTTCCACCTTAAATATCCCAGGAAAGCGAAAAATGGATAAAAAAGTTGTGGTCCTTATGTACAATGGAATATCACTCAGCCATGAAATCAATGTCATAAGGCTAGTAGCAGCATGATGAGTGGATTTAGGTAAGACGATTCTAAGTGAAATAAGGCACACAGAAAAGGACACTTCTCATAAGGTGTCACTTATAGAGGGAATGTAAAAACCGTTACACTTGAACTGAATTACAAAACCGAACAGAGTCACACATGCAGAAAACACACTATGGCTGCTTAACGGGAAAGGTGAGGTGGGGTGATACATAAAACAAGAGTTTCAAATTAGCTCAGATACCGTTCCATAAACCCAATATGTAATAGACAAGACCTACTCCTTGCTCAGAGAACTGGACTCAACACGCCCGATTCACCGCACAAGAATATATCTGACCAGTAATAATCTTAAAACCTATGTATTGATATCTCTCTGTTAGTGTGTCAAGTGGGTGTAAAGCGGCCTAAACACAGCCGTGAAAAGCAGCTAAACCCCATTATAAAAATAAATTACTTTTAAAAACCCATGAAACAAAGACAGGGAAAGAGAGAGAAATTCTTACACAATTCGTTCAGGGGCTGTGATGCAACCTGGATTGACCATATCTAGACCCACAGCTGGATGAGACATAAGGGTGGACACTCTTGGGGCTGAGAGGTTTGGTGAGGTTGGGTGAGCAAACGCAGACCCTTTAAAGTAATACTGCGTGCTACCCATCGCATGGGTCCCAAATCTCCAGGTTCAAGGGCATCTTCCTACATCGAAAACATGCATGAGAAACCCAGAAGATGGTACACCGTGTGATGGGGAAAGGTTTCTAAAACGCACCTCATTTCTCATCTCCTTGTGCTCGGGTTCGCCATTCCAGCCACTTTACTAGCAATCTCCCTACTTGGAGCATCAGCACCTTTAACCTCCTGTTCCGTACAGGTTGCAATTTGTCCTGAGGATGAACGGGAAGACGGGGAACCAATGAGAGACTAGCTCTTGGTGTTGGGACAGGCACAGGTCACTCTATTTTCCCATCAGGAAGAAGAATTAACCACAGGCTCAGCCTGCCCCCTGGAACCAGAACAGGGCCTGAAGCCATCCTGCGCTTTTGCGGCCGGCTCCCAAAAAAGCGACTTGTAAAATGGAGCTTCAGGGCACTGCAATTCACAAACCTGCAGAGTTATAAATGATAACTCTCGTCCACAAATATATTGAGGGAAGGCAAAGAAGAGGATTAGAAATCAAGGCAGAATTGCAGGAAACAGATTTCAGGAGGTAGATTCGAATCGCCTTTAAAGCACATGAAAAGCGGCAAAACGTTGACAATGATGCCCTTGGCCAAAAAGGGCGTATGCGTTTTTTCCTGAATATATTCAGGAAAAAACGCATACGCCCTTTTTGGCCAACCAAGCAACCTGGAAAGGCAAATCAGCGCGACAAAGAAGTCTCGCTTCCCATCGGTCAAAAGGGCCATGCTGAAAAAAGTGTCAAAACCAGAAATGCAGGACAGGCCATGGAGAAATGGAACCTTGCTACACTGATGGGCGGCATGTAAATTGCCAACAGCCACTCTGGAGAAGTGTACGGTGTGTCCTGAAACATCTAAAAAACACAGCTTAGAGAGCATAGGGCACTTCCACGCATGGGGGGATAAAGTGGGAAAATTGAAAATCAGCAAGACACAAGCACCCCAAAGTTTAGGGCTGCTCTGTTGACAAGGACCTCCACTTCATTCCACCTTAAATATCCCAGGAAAGCGAAAAATGGATAAAAAAGTTGTGGTCCTTATGTACAATGGAATATCACTCAGCCATGAAATCAATGTCATAAGGCTAGTAGCAGCATGATGAGTGGATTTAGGTAAGAGGATTCTAAGTGAAATAAGTCACACAGAAAAGGACACTTCTCATAAGGTGTCACTTATAGAGGGAATGTAAAAACCGTTACACTTGAACTGAATTACAAAACAGAACAGAGTCACACATGCAGAAAACACACTATGGCTGCTTAACGGGAAAGGTGAGGTGGGGTGATACATAAAACAAGAGTTTCAAATTAGCTCAGATACCGTTCCATAAACCCAATATGTAATAGACAAGACCTACTCCTTGCTCAGAGAACTGGACTCAACACGCCCGATTCACCGCTCAAGAATATATCTGACTAGTAATAATCTTAAAACCTATGTATTGATATCTCTCTGTTAGTGTGTCAAGTGGGTGTAAAGCGGCCTAAACACAGCCGTGAAAAGCAGCTAAACCCCATTATAAAAATAAATTACTTTTAAAAACCCATGAAACAAAGACAGGGAAAGAGAGAGAAATTCTTACACAATTCGTTCAGGGGCTGTGATGCAACCTGGATTGACCATATCTAGACCCACAGCTGGATGAGACATAAGGGTGGACACTCTTGGGGCTGAGAGGTTTGGTGAGGTTGGGTGAGCAAACGCAGACCCTTTAAAGTAATACTGCGTGCTACCCATCGCATGGGTCCCAAATCTCCAGGTTCAAGGGCATCTTCCTACATCGAAAACATGCATGAGAAACCCAGAAGATGGTACACCGTGTGATGGGGAAAGGTTTCTAAAACGCACCTCATTTCTCATCTCCTTGTGCTCGGGTTCGCCATTCCAGCCACTTTACTAGCAATCTCCCTACTTGGAGCATCAGCACCTTTAACCTCCTGTTCCGTACAGGTTGCAATTTGTCCTGAGGATGAACGGGAAGACGGGGAACCAATGAGAGACTAGCTCTTGGTGTTGGGACAGGCACAGGTCACTCTATTTTCCCATCAGGAAGAAGAATTAACCACAGGCTCAGCCTGCCCCCCGGAACCAGAACAGGCCCTGAAGCCATCCTGCGCTTTTGCGGCCGGCTCCCAAAAAAGCGACTTGTAAAATGGAGCTTCAGGGCACTGCAATTCACAAACCTGCAGAGTTATAAATGATAACTCTCGTCCACAAATATATTGAGGGAAGGCAAAGAAGAGGATTTGAAATCAAGGCAGAATTGCAGGAAACAGATTTCAGGAGGTAGATTCGAATCGCCTTTAAAGCCCATGAAAAGCGGCAAAACGTTGACAATGATGCCCTTGGCCAAAAAGGGCGTATGCGTTTTTTCCTGAATATATTCAGGAAAAAACGCATAAGCCCTTTTTGGCCAGCCAAGCAACCTGGAAAGGCAAATCAGCGCTACAAAGAAGTCTCGCTTCCCATCGGTCAAAAGGGCCATGCTGAAAAAAGTGTCAAAACCAGAAATGCAGGACAGGCCATGGAGAAATGGGAGCCTTGCTACACTGATGGGCGGGATGTAAATTGCCAACAGCCACTCTGGAGAAGTGTACGGTGTGTCCTGAAACATCTAAAAAACACAGCTTAGAGAGCATAGGGCACTTCCACGCATGGGGGGATAAAGCGGGAAAATTGAAAATCAGCAAGACACAAGCACCCCAAAGTTTAGGGCTGCTCTGTTGACAAGGACCTCCACTTCCTTCCACCTTAAATATCCCAGGAAAGCGAAAAATGGATAAAAAAGTTGTGGTCCTTATGTACAATGGAATATCACTCAGCCATGAAATCAATGTCATAAGGCTAGTAGCAGCATGATGAGTGGATTTAGGTAAGACGATTCTAAGTGAAATAAGTCACACAGAAAAGGACACTTCTCATAAGGTGTCACTTATAGAGGGAATGTAAAAACCGTTACACTTGAACTGAATTACAAAACAGAACAGAGTCACACATGCAGAAAACACACTATGGCTGCTTAAGGGGAAAGGTGAGGTGGGGTGATACATAAAACAAGAGTTTCAAATTAGCTCAGATACCATTCCATAAACCCAATATGTAATAGACAAGACCTACTCCTTGCTCAGAGAACTGGACTCAACACGCCCGATTCACCGCACAAGAATATATCTGACTAGTAATAATCTTAAAACCTATGTATTGATATCTCTCTGTTAGTGTGTCAAGTGGGTGTAAAGCGGCCTAAACACAGCCGTGAAAAGCAGCTAAACCCCATTATAAAAATAAATTACTTTTAAAAACCCATGAAACAAAGACAGGGAAAGAGAGAGAAATTCTTACACAATTCGTTCAGGGGCTGTGATGCAACCTGGATTGACCATATCTAGACCCACAGCTGGATGAGCCATAAGGGTGGACACTCTTGGGGCTGAGAGGTTTGGTGAGGTTGGATGAGCAAACGCAGACCCTTTAAAGTAATACTGCGTGCTACCCATCGCATGGGTCCCAAATCTCCAGGTTCAAATGCATCTTCCTACATTGAAAACATGCATGAGAAACGCAGAAGATGGTACACCGTGTGATGGGGAAAGGTTTCTAAAACGCACCTCATTTCTCATCTCCTTGTGCTCGGGTTCGCCATTCCAGCCACTTTACTAGCAATCTCCCTACTTGGAGCATCAGCATCTTTAACCTCCTGTTCCGTACAGGTTGCAATTTGTCCTGAGGATGAACGGGAAGACGGGGAACCAATGAGAGACTAGCTCTTGGTGTTGGGACAGGCACAGGTCACTCTATTTTCCCATCAGGAAGAAGAATTAACCACAGGCTCAGCCTGCCCCCCGGAACCAGAACAGGGCCTGAAGCCATCCTGCGCTTTTGCGGGCGGCTCCCAAAAATGCGACTTGTAAAATGGAGCTTCAGGGCACTGCAATTCACAAACCTGCAGAGTTATAAATGATAACTCTCGTCCACAAATATATTGAGGGAAGGCAAAGAAGAGGATTAGAAATCAAGGCAGAATTGCAGGAAACAGATTTCAGGAGGTAGATTCGAATCGCCTTTAAAGAACATGAAAAGCGGCAAAACGTTGACAATGATGCCCTTGGCCAAAAAGGGCGTATGCGTTTTTTCCTGAATTCATTCAGGAAAAAACGCATACGCCCTTTTTGGCCAGCCAAGCAACCTGGAAAGGCAAATCAGCGCTACAAAGAAGTCTCGCTTCCCATCGGTCAAAAGGGCCATGCTGAAAAAAGTGTCAAAACCAGAAATGCAGGACAGGCCATGGAGAAATGGGAGCCTTGCTACACTGATGGGCGGGATGTAAATTGCCAACAGCCACTCTGGAGAAGTGTACGGTGTGTCCTGAAACATCTAAAAAACACAGCTTAGAGAGCATAGGGCACTTCCACGCATGGGGGGATAAAGCGGGAAAATTGAAAATCAGCAAGACACAAGCACCCCAAAGTTTAGGGCTGCTCTGTTGACAAGGACCTCCACTTCCTTCCAACTTAAATATCCCAGGAAAGCGAAAAATGGATAAAAAAGTTGTGGTCCTTATGTACAATGGAATATCACTCAGCCATGAAATCAATGTCATAAGGCTAGTAGCAGCATGATGAGTGGATTTAGGTAAGACGATTCTAAGTGAAATAAGTCACACAGAAAAGGACACTTCTCATAAGGTGTCACTTATAGAGGGAATGTAAAAACCGTTACACTTGAACTGAATTACAAAACAGAACAGAGTCACACATGCAGAAAACACACTATGGCTGCTTAAGGGGAAAGGTGAGGTGGGGTGATACATAAAACAAGAGTTTCAAATTAGCTCAGATACCGTTCCATAAACCCAATATGTAATAGACAAGACCTACTCCTTGCTCAGAGAACTGGACTCAACACGCCCGATTCACCGCACAAGAATATATCTGACCAGTAATAATCTTAAAACCTATGTATTGATATCTCTCTGTTAGTGTGTCAAGTGGGTGTAAAGCGGCCTAAACACAGCCGTGAAAAGCAGCTAAACCCCATTATAAAAATAAATTACTTTTAAAAACCCATGAAACAAAGACAGGGAAAGAGAGAGAAATTCTTACACAATTCGTTCAGGGGCTGTGATGCAACCTGGATTGACCATATCTAGACCCACAGCTGGATGAGACATAAGGGTGGACACTCTTGGGGCTGAGAGGTTTGGTGAGGTTGGGTGAGCAAACGCAGACCCTTTTAAGTAATACTGCGTGCTACCCATCGCATGGGTCCCAAATCTCCAGGTTCAAGGGCATCTTCCTACATCGAAAACATGCATGAGAAACCCAGAAGATGGTACACCGTGTGATGGGGAAAGGTTTCTAAAACGCACCACATTTCTCATCTCCTTGTGCTCGGGTTCGCCATTCCAGCCACTTTACTAGCAATCTCCCTACTTGGAGCATCAGCACCTTTAACCTCCTGTTCCGTACAGGTTGCAATTTGTCCTGAGGATGAACGGGAAGACAGGGAACCAATGAGAGACTAGCTCTTGGTGTTGGGACAGGCACAGGTCACTCTATTTTCCCATCAGGAAGAAGAATTAACCACAGGCTCAGCCTGCCCCCCGGAACCAGAACAGGGCCTGAAGCCATCCTGCGCTTTTGCGGCCGGCTCCCAAAAAAGCGACTTGTAAAATGGAGCTTCAGGGCACTGCAATTCACAAACCTGCAGAGTTATAAATGATAACTCTCGTCCACAAATATATTGAGGGAAGGCAAAGAAGAGGATTTGAAATCAAGGCAGAATTGCAGGAAACAGATTTCAGGAGGTAGATTCGAATCACCTTTAAAGCACATGAAAAGCGGCAAAACGTTGACAATGATGCCCTTGGCCAAAAAGGGCGTATGCGTTTTTTCCTGAATACATTCAGGAAAAAACGCATAAGCCCTTTTTGGCCATCCAAGTAACCTGGAAAGGCAAATCAGCGCTACAAAGAAGTCTCGCTTCCCATCGGTCAAAAGGGCCATGCTGAAAAAAGTGTCAAAACCAGAAATGCAGGACAGGCCATGGAGAAATGGGAGCCTTGCTACACTGATGGGCGGGATGTAAATTGCCAACAGCCACTCTGGAGAAGTGTACGGTGTGTCCTGAAACATCTAAAAAACACAGCTTAGAGAGCATAGGGCACTTCCACGCATGGGGGGATAAAGTGGGAAAATTGAAAATCAGCAAGACACAAGCACCCCAAAGTTTAGGGCTGCTCTGTTGACAAGGACCTCCACTTCATTCCACCTTAAATATCCCAGGAAAGCGAAAAATGGATAAAAAAGTTGTGGTCCTTATGTACAATGGAATATCACTCAGCCATGAAATCAATGTCATAAGGCTAGTAGCAGCATGATGAGTGGATTTAGGTAAGACGATTCTAAGTGAAATAAGTCACACAGAAAAGGACACTTCTCATAAGGTGTCACTTATAGAGGGAATGTAAAAACCGTTACACTTGAACTGAATTACAAAACAGAACAGAGTCACACATGCAGAAAACACACTATGGCTGCTTAACGGGAAAGGTGAGGTGGGGTGATACATAAAACAAGTGTTTCAAATTAGCTCAGATACCGTTCCATAAACCCAATATGTAATAGACAAGACCTACTCCTTGCTCAGAGAACTGGACTCAACACGCCCGATTCACCGCACAAGAATATATCTGACTAGTAATAATCTTAAAACCTATGTATTGATATCTCTCTGTTAGTGTGTCAAGTGGGTGTAAAGCGGCCTAAACACAGCCGTGAAAAGCAGCTAAACCCCATTATAAAAATAAATTACTTTTAAAAACCCATGAAACAAAGACAGGGAAAGAGAGAGAAATTCTTACACAATTCGTTCAGGGGCTGTGATGCAACCTGGATTGACCATATCTAGACCCACAGCTGGATGAGACATAAGGGTGGACACTCTTGGGGCTGAGAGGTTTGGTGAGGTTGGGTGAGCAAACGCAGACCCTTTAAAGTAATACTGCGTGCTACCCATCGCATGGGTCCCAAATCTCCAGGTTCAAGGGCATCTTCCTACATCGAAAACATGCATGAGAAACCCAGAAGATGGTACACCGTGTGATGGGGAAAGGTTTCTAAAACGCACCTCATTTCTCATCTCCTTGTGCTCGGGTTCGCCATTCCAGCCACTTTACTAGCAATCTACCTACTTGGAGCATCAGCACCTTTAACCTCCTGTTCCGTACAGGTTGCAATTTGTCCTGAGGATGAACGGGAAGACGGGGAACCAATGAGAGACTAGCTCTTGGTGTTGGGACAGGCAGAGGTCACTCTATTTTCCCATCAGGAAGAAGAATTAACCACAGGCTCAGCCTGCCCCCCGGAACCAGAACAGGCCCTGAAGCCATTCTGCGCTTTTGTGGCCGGCTCCCAAAAAAGCGACTTGTAAAATGGAGCTTCAGGGCACTGCAATTCACAAACCTGCAGAGTTATAAATGATAACTCTCGTCCACAAATATATTGAGGGAAGGCAAAGAAGAGGATTTGAAATCAAGGCAGAATTGCAGGAAACAGATTTCAGGAGGTAGATTCGAATCGCCTTTAAAGCCCATGAAAAGCGGCAAAACGTTGACAATGATGCCCTTGGCCAAAAAGGGCGTATGCGTTTTTTCCTGAATATATTCAGGAAAAAACGCATACGCCCTTTTTGGCCAGCCAAGCAACCTGGAAAGGCAAATCAGCGCTACAAAGAAGTCTCGCTTCCCATCGGTCAAAAGGGCCATGCTGAAAAAAGTGTCAAAACCAGAAATGCAGGACAGGCCATGGAGAAATGGGAGCCTTGCTACACTGATGGGCGGGATGTAAATTGCCAACAGCCACTCTGGAGAAGTGTACGGTGTGTCCTGAAACATCTAAAAAACACAGCTTAGAGAGCATAGGGCACTTCCACGCATGGGGGGATAAAGCGGGAAAATTGAAAATCAGCAAGACACAAGCACCCCAAAGTTTAGGGCTGCTCTGTTGACAAGGACCTCCACTTCCTTCCACCTTAAATATCCCAGGAAAGCGAAAAATGGATAAAAAAGTTGTGGTCCTTATGTACAATGGAATATCACTCAGCCATGAAATCAATGTCATAAGGCTAGTAGCAGCATGATGAGTGGATTTAGGTAAGACGATTCTAAGTGAAATAAGTCACACAGAAAAGGACACTTCTCATAAGGTGTCACTTATAGAGGGAATGTAAAAACCGTTACACTTGAACTGAATTACAAAACAGAACAGAGTCACACATGCAGAAAACACACTATGGCTGCTTAACGGGAAAGGTGAGGTGGGGTGATACATAAAACAAGAGTTTCAAATTAGCTCAGATACCGTTCCATAAACCCAATATGAAATAGACAAGACCTACTCCTTGCTCAGAGAACTGGACTCAACACGCCCGATTCACCGCACAAGAATATATCTGACTAGTAATAATCTTAAAACCTATGTATTGATATCTCTCTGTTAGTGTGTCAAGTGGGTGTAAAGCGGCCTAAACACAGCCGTGAAAAGCAGCTAAACCCCATTATAAAAATAAATTACTTTTAAAAACCCATGAAACAAAGACAGGGAAAGAGAGAGAAATTCTTACACAATTCGTTCAGGGGCTGTGATGCAACCTGGATTGACCATATCTAGACCCACAGCTGGATGAGCCATAAGGGTGGACACTCTTGGGGCTGAGAGGTTTGGTGAGGTTGGATGAGCAAACGCAGACCCTTTAAAGTAATACTGCGTGCTACCCATCGCATGGGTCCCAAATCTCCAGGTTCAAATGCATCTTCCTACATTGAAAACATGCATGAGAAACGCAGAAGATGGTACACCGTGTGATGGGGAAAGGTTTCTAAAACGCACCTCATTTCTCATCTCCTTGTGCTCGGGTTCGCCATTCCAGCCACTTTACTAGCAATCTCCCTACTTGGAGCATCAGCATCTTTAACCTCCTGTTCCGTACAGGTTGCAATTTGTCCTGAGGATGAACGGGAAGACGGGGAACCAATGAGAGACTAGCTCTTGGTGTTGGGACAGGCACAGGTCACTCTATTTTCCCATCAGGAAGAAGAATTAACCACAGGCTCAGCCTGCCCCCCGGAACCAGAAGAGGGCCTGAAGCCATCCTGCGCTTTTGCGGGCGGCTCCCAAAAATACGACTTGTAAAATGGAGCTTCAGGGCACTGCAATTCACAAACCTGCAGAGTTATAAATGATAACTCTCGTCCACAAATATATTGAGGGAAGGCAAAGAAGAGGATTAGAAATCAAGGCAGAATTGCAGGAAACAGATTTCAGGAGGTAGATTCGAATCGCCTTTAAAGAACATGAAAAGCGGCAAAACGTTGACAATGATGCCCTTGGCCAAAAAGGGCGTATGCGTTTTTTCCTGAATACATTCAGGAAAAAACGCATACGCCCTTTTTGGCCAGCCAAGCAACCTGGAAAGGCAAATCAGCGCTACAAAGAAGTCTCGCTTCCCATCGGTCAAAAGGGCCATGCTGAAAAAAGTGTCAAAACCAGAAATGCAGGACAGGCCATGGAGAAATGGGAGCCTTGCTACACTGATGGGCGGGATGTAAATTGCCAACAGCCACTCTGGAGAAGTGTACGGTGTGTCCTGAAACATCTAAAAAACACAGCTTAGAGAGCATATGGCACTTCCACGCATGGGGGGATAAAGTGGGAAAATTGAAAATCAGCAAGACACAAGCACCCCAAAGTTTAGGGCTGCTCTGTTGACAAGGACCTCCACTTCATTCCACCTTAAATATCCCAGGAAAGCGAAAAATGGATAAAAAAGTTGTGGTCCTTATGTACAATGGAATATCACTCAGCCATGAAATCAATGTCATAAGGCTAGTAGCAGCATGATGAGTGGATTTAGGTAAGACGATTCTAAGTGAAATAAGTCACACAGAAAAGGACACTTCTCATAAGGTGTCACTTATAGAGGGAATGTTAAAACCGTTACACTTGAACTGAATTACAAAACCGAACAGAGTCACACATGCAGAAAACACACTATGGCTGCTTTACGGGAAAGGTGAGGTGGGGTGATACATAAAACAAGAGTTTCAAATTAGCTCAGATACCGTTCCATAAACCCAATATGTAATAGACAAGACCTACTCCTTGCTCAGAGAACTGGACTCAACACGCCCGATTCACCGCACAAGAATATATCTGACTAGTAATAATCTTAAAACCTATGTATTGATATCTCTCTGTTAGTGTGTCAAGTGGGTGTAAAGCGGCCTAAACACAGCCGTGAAAAGCAGCTAAACCCCATTATAAAAATAAATTACTTTTAAAAACCCATGAAACAAAGACAGGGAAAGAGAGAGAAATTCTTACACAATTCGTTCAGGGGCTGTGATGCAACCTGGATTGACCATATCTAGACCCACAGCTGGATGAGACATAAGGGTGGACACTCTTGGGGCTGAGAGGTTTGGTGAGGTTGGGTGAGCAAACGCAGACCCTTTAAAGTAATACTGCGTGCTACCCATCGCATGGGTCCCAAATCTCCAGGTTCAAGGGCATCTTCCTACATCGAAAACATGCATGAGAAACCCAGAAGATGGTACACCGTGTGATGGGGAAAGGTTTCTAAAACGCACCTCATTTCTCATCTCCTTGTGCTCGGGTTCGCCATTCCAGCCACTTTACTAGCAATCTCCCTACTTGGAGCATCAGCACCTTTAACCTCCTGTTCCGTACAGGTTGCAATTTGTCCTGAGGATGAACGGGAAGACGGGGAACCAATGAGAGACTAGCTCTTGGTGTTGGGACAGGCACAGGTCACTCTATTTTCCCATCAGGAAGAAGAATTAACCACAGGCTCAGCCTGCCCCCCGGAACCAGAACAGGGCCTGAAGCCATCCTGCGCTTTTGCGGCCGGCTCCCAAAAAAGCGACTTGTAAAATGGAGCTTCAGGGCACTGCAATTCACAAACCTGCAGAGTTATAAATGATAACTCTCGTCCACAAATATATTGAGGGAAGGCAAAGAAGAGGATTTGAAATCAAGGCAGAATTGCAGGAAACAGATTTCAGGAGGTAGATTCGAATCGCCTTTAAAGCACATGAAAAGCGGCAAAACGTTGACAATGATGCCCTTGGCCAAAAAGGGCGTATGCGTTTTTTCCTGAATACATTCAGGAAAAAACGCATACGCCCTTTTTGGCCAGCCAAGCAACCTGGAAAGGCAAATCAGCGCTACAAAGAAGTCTCACTTCCCAACGGTCAAAAGGGCCATGCTGAAAAAAGTGTCAAAACCAGAAATGCAGGACAGGCCATGGAGAAATGGGAGCCTTGCTACACTGATGGGCGGGATGTAAATTGCCAACAGCCACTCTGGAGAAGTGTACGGTGTGTCCTGAAACATCTAAAAAACACAGCTTAGAGAGCGTAGGGCACTTCCACGCATGGGGGGATAAAGCGGGAAAATTGAAAATCAGCAAGACACAAGCACCCCAAAGTTTAGGGCTGCTCTGTTGACAAGGACCTCCACTTCCTTCCACCTTAAATATCCCAGGAAAGCGAAAAATGGATAAAAAAGTTGTGGTCCTTATGTACAATGGAATATCACTCAGCCATGAAATCAATGTCATAAGGCTAGTAGCAGCATGATGAGTGGATTTAGGTAAGACGATTCTAAGTGAAATAAGTCACACAGAAAAGGACACTTCTCATAAGGTGTCACTTATAGAGGGAATGTAAAAACCGTTACACTTGAACTGAATTACAAAACAGAACAGAGTCACACATGCAGAAAACACACTACGGCTGCTTAAGGGGAAAGGTGAGGTGGGGTGATACATAAAACAAGAGTTTCAAATTAGCTCAGATACCGTTCCATAAACCCAATATGTAATAGACAAGACCTACTCCTTGCTCAGAGAACTGGACTCAACACGCCCGATTCACCGCACAAGAATATATCTGACCAGTAATAATCTTAAAACCTATGTATTGATATCTCTCTGTTAGTGTGTCAAGTGGGTGTAAAGCGGCCTAAACACAGCCGTGAAAAGCAGCTAAACCCCATTATAAAAATAAATTACTTTTAAAAACCCATGAAACAAAGACAGGGAAAGAGAGAGAAATTCTTACACAATTCGTTCAGGGGCTGTGATGCAACCTGGATTGACCATATCTAGACCCACAGCTGGATGAGACATAAGGGTGGACACTCTTGGGGCTGAGAGGTTTGGTGAGGTTGGGTGAGCAAACGCAGACCCTTTTAAGTAATACTGCGTGCTACCCATCGCATGGGTCCCAAATCTCCAGGTTCAAGGGCATCTTCCTACATCGAAAACATGCATGAGAAACCCAGAAGATGGTACACCGTGTGATGGGGAAAGGTTTCTAAAACGCACCACATTTCTCATCTCCTTGTGCTCGGGTTCGCCATTCCAGCCACTTTACTAGCAATCTCCCTACTTGGAGCATCAGCACCTTTAACCTCCTGTTCCGTACAGGTTGCAATTTGTCCTGAGGATGAACGGGAAGACAGGGAACCAATGAGAGACTAGCTCTTGGTGTTGGGACAGGCACAGGTCACTCTATTTTCCCATCAGGAAGAAGAATTAACCACAGGCTCAGCCTGCCCCCCGGAACCAGAACAGGGCCTGAAGCCATCCTGCGCTTTTGCGGCCGGCTCCCAAAAAAGCGACTTGTAAAATGGAGCTTCAGGGCACTGCAATTCACAAACCTGCAGAGTTATAAATGATAACTCTCGTCCACAAATATATTGAGGGAAGGCAAAGAAGAGGATTTGAAATCAAGGCAGAATTGCAGGAAACAGATTTCAGGAGGTAGATTCGAATCACCTTTAAAGCACATGAAAAGCGGCAAAACGTTGACAATGATGCCCTTGGTCAAAAAGGGCGTATGCGTTTTTTCCTGAATACATTCAGGAAAAAACGCATAAGCCCTTTTTGGCCATCCAAGTAACCTGGAAAGGCAAATCAGCGCTACAAAGAAGTCTCGCTTCCCATCGGTCAAAAGGGCCATGCTGAAAAAAGTGTCAAAACCAGAAATGCAGGACAGGCCATGGAGAAATGGGAGCCTTGCTACACTGATGGGCGGGATGTAAATTGCCAACAGCCACTCTGGAGAAGTGTACGGTGTGTCCTGAAACATCTAAAAAACACAGCTTAGAGAGCATAGGGCACTTCCACGCATGGGGGGATAAAGTGCGAAAATTGAAAATCAGCAAGACACAAGCACCCCAAAGTTTAGGGCTGCTCTGTTGACAAGGACCTCCACTTCATTCCACCTTAAATATCCCAGGAAAGCGAAAAATGGATAAAAAAGTTGTGGTCCTTATGTACAATGGAATATCACTCAGCCATGAAATCAATGTCATAAGGCTAGTAGCAGCATGATGAGTGGATTTAGGTAAGACGATTCTAAGTGAAATAAGTCACACAGAAAAGGACACTTCTCATAAGGTGTCACTTATAGAGGGAATGTAAAAACCGTTACACTTGAACTGAATTACAAAACAGAACAGAGTCACACATGCAGAAAACACACTATGGCTGCTTAACGGGAAAGGTGAGGTGGGGTGATACATAAAACAAGAGTTTCAAATTAGCTCAGATACCGTTCCATAAACCCAATATGTAATAGACAAGACCTACTCCTTGCTCAGAGAACTGGACTCAACACGCCCGATTCACCGCACAAGAATATATCTGACTAGTAATAATCTTAAAACCTATGTATTGATATCTCTCTGTTAGTGTGTCAAGTGGGTGTAAAGCGGCCTAAACACAGCCGTGAAAAGCAGCTAAACCCCATTATAAAAATAAATTACTTTTAAAAACCCATGAAACAAAGACAGGGAAAGAGAGAGAAATTCTTACACAATTCGTTCAGGGGCTGTGATGCAACCTGGATTGACCATATCTAGACCCACAGCTGGATGAGACATAAGGGTGGACACTCTTGGGGCTGAGAGGTTTGGTGAGGTTGGGTGAGCAAACGCAGACCCTTTTAAGTAATACTGCGTGCTACCCATCGCATGGGTCCCAAATCTCCAGGTTCAAGGGCATCTTCCTACATCGAAAACATGCATGAGAAACCCAGAAGATGGTACACCGTGTGATGGGGAAAGGTTTCTAAAACGCACCTCATTTCTCATCTCCTTGTGCTCGGGTTCGCCATTCCAGCCACTTTACTAGCAATCTACCTACTTGGAGCATCAGCACCTTTAACCTCCTGTTCCGTACAGGTTGCAATTTGTCCTGAGGATGAACGGGAAGACGGGGAACCAATGAGAGACTAGCTCTTGGTGTTGGGACAGGCACAGGTCACTCTATTTTCCCATCAGGAAGAAGAATTAACCACAGGCTCAGCCTGCCCCCCGGAACCAGAACAGGCCCTGAAGCCATCCTGCGCTTTTGTGGCCGGCTCCCAAAAAAGCGACTTGTAAAATGGAGCTTCAGGGCACTGCAATTCACAAACCTGCAGAGTTATAAATGATAACTCTCGTCCACAAATATATTGAGGGAAGGCAAAGAAGAGGATTTGAAATCAAGGCAGAATTGCAGGAAACAGATTTCAGGAGGTAGATTCGAATCGCCTTTAAAGCACATGAAAAGCGGCAAAACGTTGACAATGATGCCCTTGGCCAAAAAGGGCGTATGCGTTTTTTCCTGAATACATTCAGGAAAAAACGCATACGCCCTTTTTGGCCAGCCAAGCAACCTGGAAAGGCAAATCAGTGCTACAAAGAAGTCTCGCTTCCCATCGGTCAAAAGGGCCATGCTGAAAAAAGTGTCAAAACCAGAAATGCAGGACAGGCCATGGAGAAATGGGAGCCTTGCTACACTGATGGGCGGGATGTAAATTGCCAACAGCCACTCTGGAGAAGTGTACGGTGTGTCCTGAAACATCTAAAAAACACAGCTTAGAGAGCATAGGGCACTTCCACGCATGGGGGGATAAAGCGGGAAAATTGAAAATCAGCAAGACACAAGCACCCCAAAGTTTAGGGCTGCTCTGTTGACAAGGACCTCCACTTCCTTCCACCTTAAATATCCCAGGAAAGCGAAAAATGGATAAAAAAGTTGTGGTCCTTATGTACAATGGAATATCACTCAGCCATGAAATCAATGTCATAAGGCTAGTAGCAGCATGATGAGTGGATTTAGGTAAGACGATTCTAAGTGAAATAAGTCACACAGAAAAGGACACTTCTCATAAGGTGTCACTTATAGAGGGAATGTAAAAACCGTTACACTTGAACTGAATTACAAAACAGAACAGAGTCACACATGCAGAAAACACACTATGGCTGCTTAAGGGGAAAGGTGAGGTGGGGTGATACATAAAACAAGAGTTTCAAATTAGCTCAGATACCGTTCCATAAACCCAATATGTAATAGACAAGACCTACTCCTTGCTCAGAGAACTGGACTCAACACGCCCGATTCACCGCACAAGAATATATCTGACCAGTAATAATCTTAAAACCTATGTATTGATATCTCTCTGTTAGTGTGTCAAGTGGGTGTAAAGCGGCCTAAACACAGCCGTGAAAAGCAGCTAAACCCCATTATAAAAATAAATTACTTTTAAAAACCCATGAAACAAAGACAGGGAAAGAGAGAGAAATTCTTACACAATTCGTTCAGGGGCTGTGATGCAACCTGGATTGACCATATCTAGACCCACAGCTGGATGAGACATAAGGGTGGACACTCTTGGGGCTGAGAGGTTTGGTGAGGTTGGGTGAGCAAACGCAGACCCTTTAAAGTAATACTGCGTGCTACCCATCGCATGGGTCCCAAATCTCCAGGTTCAAGGGCATCTTCCTACATCGAAAACATGCATGAGAAACCCAGAAGATGGTACACCGTGTGATGGGGAAAGGTTTCAAAAACGCACCTCATTTCTCATCTCCTTGTGCTCGGGTTCGCCATTCCAGCCACTTTACTAGCAATCTCCCTACTTGGAGCATCAGCACCTTTAACCTCCTGTTCCGTACAGGTTGCAATTTGTCCTGAGGATGAACGGGAAGACGGGGAACCAATGAGAGACTAGCTCTTGGTGTTGGGACAGGCACAGGTCACTCTATTTTCCCATCAGGAAGAAGAATTAACCACAGGCTCAGCCTGCCCCCCGGAACCAGAACAGGGCCTGAAGCCATCCTGCGCTTTTGCGGCCGGCTCCCAAAAAAGCGAGTTGTAAAATGGAGCTTCAGGGCACTGCAATTCACAAACCTGCAGAGTTATAAATGATAACTCTCGTCCACAAATATATTGAGGGAAGGCAAAGAAGAGGATTAGAAATCAAGGCAGAATTGCAGGAAACAGATTTCAGGAGGTAGATTCGAATCGCCTTTAAAGCACATGAAAAGCGGCAAAACGTTGACAATGATGCCCTTGGCCAAAAAGGGCGTATGCGTTTTTTCCTGAATACATTCAGGAAAAAACGCATACGCCCTTTTTGGCCAGCCAAGCAACCTGGAAAGGCAAATCAGCGCTACAAAGAAGTCTCGCTTCCCATCGGTCAAAAGGGCCATGCTGAAAAAAGTGTCAAAACCAGAAATGCAGGACAGGCCATGGAGAAATGGGAGCCTTGCTACACTGATGGGCGGGATGTAAATTGCCAACAGCCACTCTGGAGAAGTGTACGGTGTGTCCTGAAACATCTAAAAAACACAGCTTAGAGAGCATAGGGCACTTCCACGCATGGGGGGATAAAGCGGGAAAATTGAAAATCAGCAAGACACAAGCACCCCAAAGTTTAGGGCTGCTCTGTTGACAAGGACCTCCACTTCCTTCCACCTTAAATATCCCAGGAAAGCGAAAAATGGATAAAAAAGTTGTGGTCCTTATGTACAATGGAATATCACTCAGCCATGAAATCAATGTCATAAGGCTAGTAGCAGCATGATGAGTGGATTTAGGTAAGACGATTCTAAGTGAAATAAGTCACACAGAAAAGGACACTTCTCATAAGGTGTCACTTATAGAGGGAATGTAAAAACCGTTACACTTGAACTGAATTACAAAACAGAACAGAGTCACACATGCAGAAAACACACTATGGCTGCTTAAGGGGAAAGGTGAGGTGGGGTGATACATAAAACAAGAGTTTCAAATTAGCTCAGATACCGTTCCATAAACCCAATATGTAATAGACAAGACCTACTCCTTGCTCAGAGAACTGGACTCAACACGCCCGATTCACCGCACAAGAATATATCTGACCAGTAATAATCTTAAAACCTATGTATTGATATCTCTCTGTTAGTGTGTCAAGTGGGTGTAAAGCGGCCTAAACACAGCCGTGAAAAGCAGCTAAACCCCATTATAAAAATAAATTACTTTTAAAAACCCATGAAACAAAGACAGGGAAAGAGAGAGAAATTCTTACACAATTCGTTCAGGGGCTGTGATGCAACCTGGATTGACCATATCTAGACCCACAGCTGGATGAGACATAAGGGTGGACACTCTTGGGGCTGAGAGGTTTGGTGAGGTTGGGTGAGCAAACGCAGACCCTTTAAAGTAATACTGCGTGCTACCCATCGCATGGGTCCCAAATCTCCAGGTTCAAGGGCATCTTCCTACATCGAAAACATGCATGAGAAACCCAGAAGATGGTACACCGTGTGATGGGGAAAGTTTTCAAAAACGCACCTCATTTCTCATCTCCTTGTGCTCGGGTTCGCCATTCTAGCCACTTTACTAGCAATCTCCCTACTTGGAGCATCAGCACCTTTAACCTCCTGTTCCGTACAGGTTGCAATTTGTCCTGAGGATGAACGGGAAGACGGGGAACCAATGAGAGACTAGCTCTTGGTGTTGGGACAGGCACAGGTCACTCTATTTTCCCATCAGGAAGAAGAATTAACCACAGGCTCAGCCTGCCCCCCGGAACCAGAACAGGGCCTGAAGCCATCCTGCGCTTTTGCGGCCGGCTCCCAAAAAAGCGACTTGTAAAATGGAGCTTCAGGGCACTGCAATTCACAAACCTGCAGAGTTATAAATGATAACTCTCGTCCACAAATATATTGAGGGAAGGCAAAGAAGAGGATTAGAAATCAAGGCAGAATTGCAGGAAACAGATTTCAGGAGGTAGATTCGAATCGCCTTTAAAGCACATGAAAAGCGGCAAAACGTTGACAATGATGCCCTTGGCCAAAAAGGGCGTATGCGTTTTTTCCTGAATACATTCAGGAAAAAACGCATACGCCCTTTTTGGCCAGCCAAGCAACCTGGAAAGGCAAATCAGCGCTACAAAGAAGTCTCGCTTCCCATCGGTCAAAAGGGCCATGCTGAAAAAAGTGTCAAAACCAGAAATGCAGGACAGGCCATGGAGAAATGGGAGCCTTGCTACACTGATGGGCGGGATGTAAATTGCCAACAGCCACTCTGGAGAAGTGTACGGTGTGTCCTGAAACATCTAAAAAACACAGCTTAGAGAGCATAGGGCACTTCCACGCATGGGGGGATAAAGCGGGAAAATTGAAAATCAGCAAGACACAAGCACCCCAAAGTTTAGGGCTGCTCTGTTGACAAGGACCTCCACTTCCTTCCACCTTAAATATCCCAGGAAAGCGAAAAATGGATAAAAAAGTTGTGGTCCTTATGTACAATGGAATATCACTCAGCCATGAAATCAATGTCATAAGGCTAGTAGCAGCATGATGAGTGGATTTAGGTAAGACGATTCTAAGTGAAATAAGTCACACAGAAAAGGACACTTCTCATAAGGTGTCACTTATAGAGGGAATGTAAAAACCGTTACACTTGAACTGAATTACAAAACAGAACAGAGTCACACATGCAGAAAACACACTATGGCTGCTTAAGGGCAAAGGTGAGGTGGGGTGATACATAAAACAAGAGTTTCAAATTAGCTCAGATACCGTTCCATAAACCCAATATGTAATAGACAAGACCTACTCCTTGCTCAGAGAACTGGACTCAACACGCCCGATTCACCGCACAAGAATATATCTGACCAGTAATAATCTTAAAACCTATGTATTGATATCTCTCTGTTAGTGTGTCAAGTGGGTGTAAAGCGGCCTAAACACAGCCGTGAAAAGCAGCTAAACCCCATTATAAAAATAAATTACTTTTAAAAACCCATGAAACAAAGACAGGGAAAGAGAGAGAAATTCTTACACAATTCGTTCAGGGGCTGTGATGCAACCTGGATTGACCATATCTAGACCCACAGCTGGATGAGACATAAGGGTGGACACTCTTGGGGCTGAGAGGTTTGGTGAGGTTGGGTGAGCAAACGCAGACCCTTTAAAGTAATACTGCGTGCTACCCATCGCATGGGTCCCAAATCTCCAGGTTCAAGGGCATCTTCCTACATCGAAAACATGCATGAGAAACCCAGAAGATGGTACACCGTGTGATGGGGAAAGGTTTCAAAAACGCACCTCATTTCTCATCTCCTTGTGCTCGGGTTCGCCATTCCAGCCACTTTACTAGCAATCTCCCTACTTGGAGCATCAGCACCTTTAACCTCCTGTTCCGTACAGGTTGCAATTTGTCCTGAGGATGAACGGGAAGACGGGGAACCAATGAGAGACTAGCTCTTGGTGTTGGGACAGGCACAGGTCACTCTATTTTCCCATCAGGAAGAAGAATTAACCACAGGCTCAGCCTGCCCCCCGGAACCAGAACAGGGCCTGAAGCCATCCTGCGCTTTTGCGGCCGGCTCCCAAAAAAGCGACTTGTAAAATGGAGCTTCAGGGCACTGCAATTCACAAACCTGCAGAGTTATAAATGATAACTCTCGTCCACAAATATATTGAGGGAAGGCAAAGAAGAGGATTAGAAATCAAGGCAGAATTGCAGGAAACAGATTTCAGGAGGTAGATTCGAATCGCCTTTAAAGCACATGAAAAGCGGCAAAACGTTGACAATGATGCCCTTGGCCAAAAAGGGCGTATGCGTTTTTTCCTGAATACATTCAGGAAAAAACGCATACGCCCTTTTTGGCCAGCCAAGCAACCTGGAAAGGCAAATCAGCGCTACAAAGAAGTCTCGCTTCCCATCGGTCAAAAGGGCCATGCTGAAAAAAGTGTCAAAACCAGAAATGCAGGACAGGCCATGGAGAAATGGGAGCCTTGCTACACTGATGGGCGGGATGTAAATTGCCAACAGCCACTCTGGAGAAGTGTACGGTGTGTCCTGAAACATCTAAAAAACACAGCTTAGAGAGCATAGGGCACTTCCACGCATGGGGGGATAAAGCGGGAAAATTGAAAATCAGCAAGACACAAGCACCCCAAAGTTTAGGGCTGCTCTGTTGACAAGGACCTCCACTTCCTTCCACCTTAAATATCCCAGGAAAGCGAAAAATGGATAAAAAAGTTGTGGTCCTTATGTACAATGGAATATCACTCAGCCATGAAATCAATGTCATAAGGCTAGTAGCAGCATGATGAGTGGATTTAGGTAAGACGATTCTAAGTGAAATAAGTCACACAGAAAAGGACACTTCTCATAAGGTGTCACTTATAGAGGGAATGTAAAAACCGTTACACTTGAACTGAATTACAAAACAGAACAGAGTCACACATGCAGAAAACACACTATGGCTGCTTAAGGGGAAAGGTGAGGTGGGGTGATACATAAAACAAGAGTTTCAAATTAGCTCAGATACCGTTCCATAAACCCAATATGTAATAGACAAGACCTACTCCTTGCTCAGAGAACTGGACTCAACACGCCCGATTCACCGCACAAGAATATATCTGACCAGTAATAATCTTAAAACCTATGTATTGATATCTCTCTGTTAGTGTGTCAAGTGGGTGTAAAGCGGCCTAAACACAGCCGTGAAAAGCAGCTAAACCCCATTATAAAAATAAATTACTTTTAAAAACCCATGAAACAAAGACAGGGAAAGAGAGAGAAATTCTTACACAATTCGTTCAGGGGCTGTGATGCAACCTGGATTGACCATATCTAGACCCACAGCTGGATGAGACATAAGGGTGGACACTCTTGGGGCTGAGAGGTTTGGTGAGGTTGGGTGAGCAAACGCAGACCCTTTAAAGTAATACTGCGTGCTACCCATCGCATGGGTCCCAAATCTCCAGGTTCAAGGGCATCTTCCTACATCGAAAACATGCATGAGAAACCCAGAAGATGGTACACCGTGTGATGGGGAAAGTTTTCAAAAACGCACCTCATTTCTCATCTCCTTGTGCTCGGGTTCGCCATTCTAGCCACTTTACTAGCAATCTCCCTACTTGGAGCATCAGCACCTTTAACCTCCTGTTCCGTACAGGTTGCAATTTGTCCTGAGGATGAACGGGAAGACGGGGAACCAATGAGAGACTAGCTCTTGGTGTTGGGACAGGCACAGGTCACTCTATTTTCCCATCAGGAAGAAGAATTAACCACAGGCTCAGCCTGCCCCCCGGAACCAGAACAGGGCCTGAAGCCATCCTGCGCTTTTGCGGCCGGCTCCCAAAAAAGCGACTTGTAAAATGGAGCTTCAGGGCACTGCAATTCACAAACCTGCAGAGTTATAAATGATAACTCTCGTCCACAAATATATTGAGGGAAGGCAAAGAAGAGGATTAGAAATCAAGGCAGAATTGCAGGAAACAGATTTCAGGAGGTAGATTCGAATCGCCTTTAAAGCACATGAAAAGCGGCAAAACGTTGACAATGATGCCCTTGGCCAAAAAGGGCGTATGCGTTTTTTCCTGAATACATTCAGGAAAAAACGCATACGCCCTTTTTGGCCAGCCAAGCAACCTGGAAAGGCAAATCAGCGCTACAAAGAAGTCTCGCTTCCCATCGGTCAAAAGGGCCATGCTGAAAAAAGTGTCAAAACCAGAAATGCAGGACAGGCCATGGAGAAATGGGAGCCTTGCTACACTGATGGGCGGGATGTAAATTGCCAACAGCCACTCTGGAGAAGTGTACGGTGTGTCCTGAAACATCTAAAAAACACAGCTTAGAGAGCATAGGGCACTTCCACGCATGGGGGGATAAAGCGGGAAAATTGAAAATCAGCAAGACACAAGCACCCCAAAGTTTAGGGCTGCTCTGTTGACAAGGACCTCCACTTCCTTCCACCTTAAATATCCCAGGAAAGCGAAAAATGGATAAAAAAGTTGTGGTCCTTATGTACAATGGAATATCACTCAGCCATGAAATCAATGTCATAAGGCTAGTAGCAGCATGATGAGTGGATTTAGGTAAGACGATTCTAAGTGAAATAAGTCACACAGAAAAGGACACTTCTCATAAGGTGTCACTTATAGAGGGAATGTAAAAACCGTTACACTTGAACTGAATTACAAAACAGAACAGAGTCACACATGCAGAAAACACACTATGGCTGCTTAAGGGCAAAGGTGAGGTGGGGTGATACATAAAACAAGAGTTTCAAATTAGCTCAGATACCGTTCCATAAACCCAATATGTAATAGACAAGACCTACTCCTTGCTCAGAGAACTGGACTCAACACGCCCGATTCACCGCACAAGAATATATCTGACCAGTAATAATCTTAAAACCTATGTATTGATATCTCTCTGTTAGTGTGTCAAGTGGGTGTAAAGCGGCCTAAACACAGCCGTGAAAAGCAGCTAAACCCCATTATAAAAATAAATTACTTTTAAAAACCCATGAAACAAAGACAGGGAAAGAGAGAGAAATTCTTACACAATTCGTTCAGGGGCTGTGATGCAACCTGGATTGACCATATCTAGACCCACAGCTGGATGAGACATAAGGGTGGACACTCTTGGGGCTGAGAGGTTTGGTGAGGTTGGGTGAGCAAACGCAGACCCTTTAAAGTAATACTGCGTGCTACCCATCGCATGGGTCCCAAATCTCCAGGTTCAAGGGCATCTTCCTACATCGAAAACATGCATGAGAAACCCAGAAGATGGTACACCGTGTGATGGGGAAAGGTTTCAAAAACGCACCTCATTTCTCATCTCCTTGTGCTCGGGTTCGCCATTCCAGCCACTTTACTAGCAATCTCCCTACTTGGAGCATCAGCACCTTTAACCTCCTGTTCCGTACAGGTTGCAATTTGTCCTGAGGATGAACGGGAAGACGGGGAACCAATGAGAGACTAGCTCTTGGTGTTGGGACAGGCACAGGTCACTCTATTTTCCCATCAGGAAGAAGAATTAACCACAGGCTCAGCCTGCCCCCCGGAACCAGAACAGGGCCTGAAGCCATCCTGCGCTTTTGCGGCCGGCTCCCAAAAAAGCGACTTGTAAAATGGAGCTTCAGGGCACTGCAATTCACAAACCTGCAGAGTTATAAATGATAACTCTCGTCCACAAATATATTGAGGGAAGGCAAAGAAGAGGATTAGAAATCAAGGCAGAATTGCAGGAAACAGATTTCAGGAGGTAGATTCGAATCGCCTTTAAAGCACATGAAAAGCGGCAAAACGTTGACAATGATGCCCTTGGCCAAAAAGGGCGTATGCGTTTTTTCCTGAATACATTCAGGAAAAAACGCATACGCCCTTTTTGGCCAGCCAAGCAACCTGGAAAGGCAAATCAGCGCTACAAAGAAGTCTCGCTTCCCATCGGTCAAAAGGGCCATGCTGAAAAAAGTGTCAAAACCAGAAATGCAGGACAGGCCATGGAGAAATGGGAGCCTTGCTACACTGATGGGCGGGATGTAAATTGCCAACAGCCACTCTGGAGAAGTGTACGGTGTGTCCTGAAACATCTAAAAAACACAGCTTAGAGAGCATAGGGCACTTCCACGCATGGGGGGATAAAGTGGGAAAATTGAAAATCAGCAAGACACAAGCACCCCAAAGTTTAGGGCTGCTCTGTTGACAAGGACCTCCACTTCCTTCCACCTTAAATATCCCAGGAAAGCGAAAAATGGATAAAAAAGTTGTGGTCCTTATGTACAATGGAATATCACTCAGCCATGAAATCAATGTCATAAGGCTAGTAGCAGCATGATGAGTGGATTTAGGTAAGACGATTCTAAGTGAAATAAGTCACACAGAAAAGGACACTTCTCATAAGGTGTCACTTATAGAGGGAATGTAAAAACCGTTACACTTGAACTGAATTACAAAACAGAACAGAGTCACACATGCAGAAAACACACTATGGCTGCTTAACGGGAAAGGTGAGGTGGGGTGATACATAAAACAAGAGTTTCAAATTAGCTCAGATACCGTTCCATAAACCCAATATGTAATAGACAAGACCTACTCCTTGCTCAGAGAACTGGACTCAACACGCCCGATTCACCGCACAAGAATATATCTGACCAGTAATAATCTTAAAACATATGTATTGATATCTCTCTGTTAGTGTGTCAAGTGGGTGTAAAGCGGCCTAAACACAGCCGTGAAAAGCAGCTAAACCCCATTATAAAAATAAATTACTTTTAAAAACCCATGAAACAAAGACAGGGAAAGAGAGAGAAATTCTTACACAATTCGTTCAGGGGCTGTGATGCAACCTGGATTGACCATATCTAGACCCACAGCTGGATGAGACATAAGGGTGGACACTCTTGGGGCTGAGAGGTTTGGTGAGGTTGGGTGAGCAAACGCAGACCCTTTAAAGTAATACTGCGTGCTACCCATCGCATGGGTCCCAAATCTCCAGGTTCAAGGGCATCTTCCTACATCGAAAACATGCATGAGAAACCCAGACGATGGTACACCGTGTGATGGGGAAAGGTTTCTAAAACGCACCTCATTTCTCATCTCCTTGTGCTCGGGTTCGCCATTCCAGACACTTTACTAGCAATCTCCCTACTTGGAGCATCAGCACCTTTAACCTCCTGTTCCGTACAGGTTGCAATTTGTCCTGAGGATGAACGGGAAGACGGGGAACCAATGAGAGACTAGCTCTTGGTGTTGGGACAGGCACAGGTCACTCTATTTTCCCATCAGGAAGAAGAATTAACCACAGGCTCAGCCTGCCCCCCGGAACCAGAACAGGGCCTGAAGCCATCCTGCGCTTTTGCGGCCGGCTCCCAAAAAAGCGACTTGTAAAATGGAGCTTCAGGGCACTGCAATTCACAAACCTGCAGAGTTATAAATGATAACTCCCGTCCACAAATATATTGAGGGAAGGCAAAGAAGAGGATTTGAAATCAAGGCAGAATTGCAGGAAACAGATTTCAGGAGGTAGATTCGAATCGCCTTTAAAGCACATGAAAAGCGGCAAAACGTTGACAATGATGCCCTTGGCCAAAAAGGGCGTATGCGTTTTTTCCTGAATACATTCAGGAAAAAACGCATACGCCCTTTTTGGCCATCCAAGTAACCTGGAAAGGCAAATCAGCGCTACAAAGAAGTCTCGCTTCCCATCGGTCAAAAGGGCCATGCTGAAAAAAGTGTCAAAACCAGAAATGCAGGACAGGCCATGGAGAAATGGGAGCCTTGCTACACTGATGGGCGGGATGTAAATTGCCAACAGCCACTCTGGAGAAGTGTACGGTGTGTCCTGAAACATCTAAAAAACACAGCTTAGAGAGCATAGGGCACTTCCACGCATGGGGGGATAAAGCGGGAAAATTGAAAATCAGCAAGACACAAGCACCCCAAAGTTTAGGGCTGCTCTGTTGACAAGGACCTCCACTTCCTTCCACCTTAAATATCCCAGGAAAGCGAAAAATGGATAAAAAAGTTGTGGTCCTTATGTACAATGGAATATCACTCAGCCATGAAATCAATGTCATAAGGCTAGTAGCAGCATGATGAGTGGATTTAGGTAAGACGATTCTAAGTGAAATAAGTCACACAGAAAAGGACACTTCTCATAAGGTGTCACTTATAGAGGGAATGTAAAAACCGTTACACTTGAACTGAATTACAAAACAGAACAGAGTCACACATGCAGAAAACACACTATGGCTGCTTAAGGGCAAAGGTGAGGTGGGGTGATACATAAAACAAGAGTTTCAAATTAGCTCAGATACCGTTCCATAAACCCAATATGTAATAGACAAGACCTACTCCTTGCTCAGAGAACTGGACTCAACACGCCCGATTCACCGCACAAGAATATATCTGACCAGTAATAATCTTAAAACCTATGTATTGATATCTCTCTGTTAGTGTGTCAAGTGGGTGTAAAGCGGCCTAAACACAGCCGTGAAAAGCAGCTAAACCCCATTATAAAAATAAATTACTTTTAAAAACCCATGAAACAAAGACAGGGAAAGAGAGAGAAATTCTTACACAATTCGTTCAGGGGCTGTGATGCAACCTGGATTGACCATATCTAGACCCACAGCTGGATGAGACATAAGGGTGGACACTCTTGGGGCTGAGAGGTTTGGTGAGGTTGGGTGAGCAAACGCAGACCCTTTAAAGTAATACTGCGTGCTACCCATCGCATGGGTCCCAAATCTCCAGGTTCAAGGGCATCTTCCTACATCGAAAACATGCATGAGAAACCCAGAAGATGGTACACCGTGTGATGGGGAAAGGTTTCAAAAACGCACCTCATTTCTCATCTCCTTGTGCTCGGGTTCGCCATTCCAGCCACTTTACTAGCAATCTCCCTACTTGGAGCATCAGCACCTTTAACCTCCTGTTCCGTACAGGTTGCAATTTGTCCTGAGGATGAACGGGAAGACGGGGAACCAATGAGAGACTAGCTCTTGGTGTTGGGACAGGCACAGGTCACTCTATTTTCCCATCAGGAAGAAGAATTAACCACAGGCTCAGCCTGCCCCCCGGAACCAGAACAGGGCCTGAAGCCATCCTGCGCTTTTGCGGCCGGCTCCCAAAAAAGCGACTTGTAAAATGGAGCTTCAGGGCACTGCAATTCACAAACCTGCAGAGTTATAAATGATAACTCTCGTCCACAAATATATTGAGGGAAGGCAAAGAAGAGGATTAGAAATCAAGGCAGAATTGCAGGAAACAGATTTCAGGAGGTAGATTCGAATCGCCTTTAAAGCACATGAAAAGCGGCAAAACGTTGACAATGATGCCCTTGGCCAAAAAGGGCGTATGCGTTTTTTCCTGAATACATTCAGGAAAAAACGCATACGCCCTTTTTGGCCAGCCAAGCAACCTGGAAAGGCAAATCAGCGCTACAAAGAAGTCTCGCTTCCCATCGGTCAAAAGGGCCATGCTGAAAAAAGTGTCAAAACCAGAAATGCAGGACAGGCCATGGAGAAATGGGAGCCTTGCTACACTGATGGGCGGGATGTAAATTGCCAACAGCCACTCTGGAGAAGTGTACGGTGTGTCCTGAAACATCTAAAAAACACAGCTTAGAGAGCATAGGGCACTTCCACGCATGGGGGGATAAAGTGGGAAAATTGAAAATCAGCAAGACACAAGCACCCCAAAGTTTAGGGCTGCTCTGTTGACAAGGACCTCCACTTCCTTCCACCTTAAATATCCCAGGAAAGCGAAAAATGGATAAAAAAGTTGTGGTCCTTATGTACAATGGAATATCACTCAGCCATGAAATCAATGTCATAAGGCTAGTAGCAGCATGATGAGTGGATTTAGGTAAGACGATTCTAAGTGAAATAAGTCACACAGAAAAGGACACTTCTCATAAGGTGTCACTTATAGAGGGAATGTAAAAACCGTTACACTTGAACTGAATTACAAAACAGAACAGAGTCACACATGCAGAAAACACACTATGGCTGCTTAACGGGAAAGGTGAGGTGGGGTGATACATAAAACAAGAGTTTCAAATTAGCTCAGATACCGTTCCATAAACCCAATATGTAATAGACAAGACCTACTCCTTGCTCAGAGAACTGGACTCAACACGCCCGATTCACCGCACAAGAATATATCTGACCAGTAATAATCTTAAAACATATGTATTGATATCTCTCTGTTAGTGTGTCAAGTGGGTGTAAAGCGGCCTAAACACAGCCGTGAAAAGCAGCTAAACCCCATTATAAAAATAAATTACTTTTAAAAACCCATGAAACAAAGACAGGGAAAGAGAGAGAAATTCTTACACAATTCGTTCAGGGGCTGTGATGCAACCTGGATTGACCATATCTAGACCCACAGCTGGATGAGACATAAGGGTGGACACTCTTGGGGCTGAGAGGTTTGGTGAGGTTGGGTGAGCAAACGCAGACCCTTTAAAGTAATACTGCGTGCTACCCATCGCATGGGTCCCAAATCTCCAGGTTCAAGGGCATCTTCCTACATCGAAAACATGCATGAGAAACCCAGACGATGGTACACCGTGTGATGGGGAAAGGTTTCTAAAACGCACCTCATTTCTCATCTCCTTGTGCTCGGGTTCGCCATTCCAGACACTTTACTAGCAATCTCCCTACTTGGAGCATCAGCACCTTTAACCTCCTGTTCCGTACAGGTTGCAATTTGTCCTGAGGATGAACGGGAAGACGGGGAACCAATGAGAGACTAGCTCTTGGTGTTGGGACAGGCACAGGTCACTCTATTTTCCCATCAGGAAGAAGAATTAACCACAGGCTCAGCCTGCCCCCCGGAACCAGAACAGGGCCTGAAGCCATCCTGCGCTTTTGCGGCCGGCTCCCAAAAAAGCGACTTGTAAAATGGAGCTTCAGGGCACTGCAATTCACAAACCTGCAGAGTTATAAATGATAACTCCCGTCCACAAATATATTGAGGGAAGGCAAAGAAGAGGATTTGAAATCAAGGCAGAATTGCAGGAAACAGATTTCAGGAGGTAGATTCGAATCGCCTTTAAAGCACATGAAAAGCGGCAAAACGTTGACAATGATGCCCTTGGCCAAAAAGGGCGTATGCGTTTTTTCCTGAATACATTCAGGAAAAAACGCATACGCCCTTTTTGGCCATCCAAGTAACCTGGAAAGGCAAATCAGCGCTACAAAGAAGTCTCGCTTCCCATCGGTCAAAAGGGCCATGCTGAAAAAAGTGTCAAAACCAGAAATGCAGGACAGGCCATGGAGAAATGGGAGCCTTGCTACACTGATGGGCGGGATGTAAATTGCCAACAGCCACTCTGGAGAAGTGTACGGTGTGTCCTGAAACATCTAAAAAACACAGCTTAGAGAGCATAGGGCACTTCCACGCATGGGGGGATAAAGTGGGAAAATTGAAAATCAGCAAGACACAAGCACCCCAAAGTTTAGGGCTGCTCTGTTGACAAGGACCTCCACTTCCTTCCACCTTAAATATCCCAGGAAAGCGAAAAATGGATAAAAAAGTTGTGGTCCTTATGTACAATGGAATATCACTCAGCCATGAAATCAATGTCATAAGGCTAGTAGCAGCATGATGAGTGGATTTAGGTAAGACGATTCTAAGTGAAATAAGTCACACAGAAAAGGACACTTCTCATAAGGTGTCACTTATAGAGGGAATGTAAAAACCGTTACACTTGAACTGAATTACAAAACAGAACAGAGTCACACATGCAGAAAACACACTATGGCTGCTTAACGGGAAAGGTGAGGTGGGGTGATACATAAAACAAGAGTTTCAAATTAGCTCAGATACCGTTCCATAAACCCAATATGTAATAGACAAGACCTACTCCTTGCTCAGAGAACTGGACTCAACACGCCCGATTCACCGCACAAGAATATATCTGACTAGTAATAATCGTAAAACCTATGTATTGATATCTCTCTGTTAGTGTGTCAAGTGGGTGTAAAGCGGCCTAAACACAGCCGTGAAAAGCAGCTAAACCCCATTATAAAAATAAATTACTTTTAAAAACCCATGAAACAAAGACAGGGAAAGAGAGAGAAATTCTTACACAATTCGTTCAGGGGCTGTGATGCAACCTGGATTGACCATATCTAGACCCACAGCTGGATGAGACATAAGGGTGGACACTCTTGGGGCTGAGAGGTTTGGTGAGGTTGGGTGAGCAAACGCAGACCCTTTAAAGTAATACTGCGTGCTACCCATCGCATGGGTCCCAAATCTCCAGGTTCAAGGGCATCTTCCTACATCGAAAACATGCATGAGAAACCCAGAAGATGGTACACCGTGTGATGGGGAAAGGTTTCTAAAACGCACCTCATTTCTCATCTCCTTGTGCTCGGGTTCGCCATTCCAGCCACTTTACTAGCAATCTCCCTACTTGGAGCATCAGCACCTTTAACCTCCTGTTCCGTACAGGTTGCAATTTGTCCTGAAGATGAACGGGAAGACGGGGAACCAATGAGAGACTAGCTCTTGGTGTTGGGACAGGCACAGGTCACTCAATTTTCCCATCAGGAAGAAGAATTAACCACAGGCTCAGCCTGCCCCCCGGAACCAGAACAGGGCCTGAAGCCATCCTGCGCTTTTGCGGCCGGCTCCCAAAAAAGCGACTTGTAAAATGGAGCTTCAGGGCACTGCAATTCACAAACCTGCAGAGTTATAAATGATAACTCTCGTCCACAAATATATGGAGGGAAGGCAAAGAAGAGGATTTGAAATCAAGGCAGAATTGCAGGAAACAGATTTCAGGAGGTAGATTCGAATCGCCTTTAAAGCACATGAAAAGCGGCAAAACGTTGACAATGATGCCCTTGGCCAAAAAGGGCGTATGCGTTTTTTCCTGAATATATTCAGGAAAAAACGCATACGCCCTTTTTGGCCAACCAAGCAACCTGGAAAGGCAAATCAGCGCTACAAAGAAGTCTCGCTTCCCATCGGTCAAAAGGGCCATGCTGAAAAAAGTGTCAAAACCAGAAATGCAGGACAGGCCATGGAGAAATGGGAGCCTTGCTACACTGATGGGCGGGATGTAAATTGCCAACAGCCACTCTGGAGAAGTGTACGGTGTGTCCTGAAACATCTAAAAAACACAGCTTAGAGAGCATAGGGCACTTCCACGCATGGGGGGATAAAGCGGGAAAATTGAAAATCAGCAAGACACAAGCACCCCAAAGTTTAGGGCTGCTCTGTTGACAAGGACCTCCACTTCCTTCCACCTTAAATATCCCAGGAAAGCGAAAAATGGATAAAAAAGTTGTGGTCCTTATGTACAATGGAATATCACTCAGCCATGAAATCAATGTCATAAGGCTAGTAGCAGCATGATGAGTGGATTTAGGTAAGACGATTCTAAGTGAAATAAGTCACACAGAAAAGGACACTTCTCATAAGGTGTCACTTATAGAGGGAATGTAAAAACCGTTACACTTGAACTGAATTACAAAACAGAACAGAGTCACACATGCAGAAAACACACTATGGCTGCTTAACGGGAAAGGTGAGGTGGGGTGATACATAAAACAAGAGTTTCAAATTAGCTCAGATACCGTTCCATAAACCCAATATGGAATAGACAAGACCTACTCCTTGCTCAGAGAACTGGACTCAACACGCCCGATTCACCGCACAAGAATATATCTGACCAGTAATAATCTTAAAACCTATGTATTGATATCTCTCTGTTAGTGTGTCAAGTGGGTGTAAAGCGGCCTAAACACAGCCGTGAAAAGCAGCTAAACCCCATTATAAAAATAAATTACTTTTAAAAACCCATGAAAAAAAGACAGGGAAAGAGAGAGAAATTCTTACACAATTCGTTCAGGGGCTGTGATGCAACCTGGATTGACCATATCTAGACCCACAGCTGGATGAGACATAAGGGTGGACACTCTTGGGGCTGAGAGGTTTGGTGAGGTTGGGTGAGCAAACGCAGACCCTTTAAAGTAATACTGCGTGCTACCCATCGCATGGGTCCCAAATCTCCAGGTTCAAGGGCATCTTCCTACATCGAAAACATGCATGAGAAACCCAGACGATGGTACACCGTGTGATGGGGAAAGGTTTCTAAAACGCACCTCATTTCTCATCTCCTTGTGCTCGGGTTCGCCATTCCAGACACTTTACTAGCAATCTCCCTACTTGGAGCATCAGCACCTTTAACCTCCTGTTCCGTACAGGTTGCAATTTGTCCTGAGGATGAACGGGAAGACGGGGAACCAATGAGAGACTAGCTCTTGGTGTTGGGACAGGCACAGGTCACTCTATTTTCCCATCAGGAAGAAGAATTAACCACAGGCTCAGCCTGCCCCCCGGAACCAGAATAGGGCCTGAAGCCATCCTGCGCTTTTGCGGCCGGCTCCCAAAAAAGCGACTTGTAAAATGGAGCTTCAGGGCACTGCAATTCACAAACCTGCAGAGTTATAAATGATAACTCCCGTCCACAAATATATTGAGGGAAGGCAAAGAAGAGGATTTGAAATCAAGGCAGAATTGCAGGAAACAGATTTCAGGAGGTAGATTCGAATCGCCTTTAAAGCACATGAAAAGCGGCAAAACGTTGACAATGATGCCCTTGGCCAAAAAGGGCGTATGCGTTTTTTCCTGAATACATTCAGGAAAAAACGCATACGCCCTTTTTGGCCATCCAAGTAACCTGGAAAGGCAAATCAGCGCTACAAAGAAGTCTCGCTTCCCATCGGTCAAAAGGGCCATGCTGAAAAAAGTGTCAAAACCAGAAATGCAGGACAGGCCATGGAGAAATGGGAGCCTTGCTACACTGATGGGCGGGATGTAAATTGCCAACAGCCACTCTGGAGAAGTGTACGGTGTGTCCTGAAACATCTAAAAAACACAGCTTAGAGAGCGTAGGGCACTTCCACGCATGGGGGGATAAAGTGGGAAAATTGAAAATCAGCAAGACACAAGCACCCCAAAGTTTAGGGCTGCTCTGTTGACAAGGACCTCCACTTCCTTCCACCTTAAATATCCCAGGAAAGCGAAAAATGGATAAAAAAGTTGTGGTCCTTATGTACAATGGAATATCACTCAGCCATGAAATCAATGTCATAAGGCTAGTAGCAGCATGATGAGTGGATTTAGGTAAGACGATTCTAAGTGAAATAAGTCACACAGAAAAGGACACTTCTCATAAGGTGTCACTTATAGAGGGAATGTAAAAACCGTTACACTTGAACTGAATTACAAAACAGAACAGAGTCACACATGCAGAAAACACACTATGGCTGCTTAACGGGAAAGGTGAGGTGGGGTGATACATAAAACAAGAGTTTCAAATTAGCTCAGATACCGTTCCATAAACCCAATATGTAATAGACAAGACCTACTCCTTGCTCAGAGAACTGGACTCAACACGCCCGATTCACCGCACAAGAATATATCTGACTAGTAATAATCTTAAAACCTATGTATTGATATCTCTCTGTTAGTGTGTCAAGTGGGTGTAAAGCGGCCTAAACACAGCCGTGAAAAGCAGCTAAACCCCATTATAAAAATAAATTACTTTTAAAAACCCATGAAACAAAGACAGGGAAAGAGAGAGAAATTCTTACACAATTCGTTCAGGGGCTGTGATGCAACCTGGATTGACCATATCTAGACCCACAGCTGGATGAGACATAAGGGTGGACACTCTTGGGGCTGAGAGGTTTGGTGAGGTTGGGTGAGCAAACGCAGACCCTTTAAAGTAATACTGCGTGCTACCCATCGCATGGGTCCCAAATCTCCAGGTTCAAGGGCATCTTCCTACATCGAAAACATGCATGAGAAACCCAGAAGATGGTACACCGTGTGATGGGGAAAGGTTTCTAAAACGCACCTCATTTCTCATCTCCTTGTGCTCGGGTTCGCCATTCCAGCCACTTTACTAGCAATCTCCCTACTTGGAGCATCAGCACCTTTAACCTCCTGTTCCGTACAGGTTGCAATTTGTCCTGAGGATGAACGGGAAGACGGGGAACCAATGAGAGACTAGCTCTTGGTGTTGGGACAGGCACAGGTCACTCTATTTTCCCATCAGGAAGAAGAATTAACCACAGGCTCAGCCTGCCCCCCGGAACCAGAACAGGGCCTGAAGCCATCCTGCGCTTTTGCGGCCGGCTCCCAAAAAAGCGACTTGTAAAATGGAGCTTCAGGGCACTGCAATTCACAGACCTGCAGAGGTATAAATGATAACTCTCGTCCACAAATATATTGAGGGAAGGCAAAGAAGAGGATTTGAAATCAAGGCAGAATTGCAGGAAACAGATTTCAGGAGGTAGATTCGAATCGCCTTTAAAGCACATGAAAAGCGGCAAAACGTTGACAATGATGCCCTTGGCCAAAAAGGGTGTATGCGTTTTTTCCTGAATACATTCAGGAAAAAACGCATACGCCCTTTTTGGCCATCCAAGTAACCTGGAAAGGCAAATCAGCGCTACAAAGAAGTCTCGTTTCCCATCGGTCAAAAGGGCCATGCTGAAAAAAGTGTCAAAACCAGAAATGCAGGACAGGCCATGGAGAAATGGGAGCCTTGCTACACTGATGGGCGGGATGTAAATTGCCAACAGCCACTCTGGAGAAGTGTACGGTGTGTCCTGAAACATCTAAAAAACACAGCTTAGAGAGCATAGGGCACTTCCACGCATGGGGGGATAAAGTGGGAAAATTGAAAATCAGCAAGACACAAGCACCCCAAAGTTTAGGGCTGCTCTGTTGACAAGGACCTCCACTTCCTTCCACCTTAAATATCCCAGGAAAGCGAAAAATGGATAAAAAAGTTGTGGTCCTTATGTACAATGGAATATCACTCAGCCATGAAATCAATGTCATAAGGCTAGTAGCAGCATGATGAGTGGATTTAGGTAAGACGATTCTAAGTGAAATAAGTCACACAGAAAAGGACACTTCTCATAAGGTGTCACTTATAGAGGGAATGTAAAAACCGTTACACTTGAACTGAATTACAAAACAGAACAGAGTCACACATGCAGAAAACACACTATGGCTGCTTAACGGGAAAGGTGAGGTGGGGTGATACATAAAACAAGAGTTTCAAATTAGCTCAGATACCGTTCCATAAACCCAATATGTAATAGACAAGACCTACTCCTTGCTCAGAGAACTGGACTCAACACGCCCGATTCACCGCACAAGAATATATCTGACTAGTAATAATCTTAAAACCTATGTATTGATATCTCTCTGTTAGTGTGTCAAGTGGGTGTAAAGCGGCCTAAACACAGCCGTGAAAAGCAGCTAAACCCCATTATAAAAATAAATTACTTTTAAAAACCCATGAAACAAAGACAGGGAAAGAGAGAGAAATTCTTACACAATTCGTTCAGGGGCTGTGATGCAACCTGGATTGACCATATCTAGACCCACAGCTGGATGAGACATAAGGGTGGACACTCTTGGGGCTGAGAGGTTTGGTGAGGTTGGGTGAGCAAACGCAGACCCTTTAAAGTAATACTGCGTGCTACCCATCGCATGGGTCCCAAATCTCCAGGTTCAAGGGCATCTTCCTACATCGAAAACATGCATGAGAAACCCAGAAGATGGTACACCGTGTGATGGGGAAAGGTTTCTAAAACGCACCTCATTTCTCATCTCCTTGTGCTCGGGTTCGCCATTCCAGCCACTTTACTAGCAATCTCCCTACTTGGAGCATCAGCACCTTTAACCTCCTGTTCCGTACAGGTTGCAATTTGTCCTGAGGATGAACGGGAAGACGGGGAACCAATGAGAGACTAGCTCTTGGTGTTGGGACAGGCACAGGTCACTCTATTTTCCCATCAGGAAGAAGAATTAACCACAGGCTCAGCCTGCCCCCCGGAACCAGAACAGGGCCTGAAGCCATCCTGCGCTTTTGCGGCCGGCTCCCAAAAATGCGACTTGTAAAATGGAGCTTCAGGGCACTGCAATTCACAAACCTGCAGAGGTATAAATGATAACTCTCGTCCACAAATATATTGAGGGAAGGCAAAGAAGAGGATTTGAAATCAAGGCAGAATTGCAGGAAACAGATTTCAGGAGGTAGATTCGAATCGCCTTTAAAGCACATGAAAAGCGGCAAAACGTTGACAATGATGCCCTTGGCCAAAAAGGGCGTATGCGTTTTTTCCTGAATATATTCAGGAAAAAACGCATACGCCCTTTTTGGCCAACCAAGCAACCTGGAAAGGCAAATCAGCGCTACAAAGAAGTCTCGCTTCCCATCGGTCAAAAGGGCCATGCTGAAAAAAGTGTCAAAACCAGAAATGCAGGACAGGCCATGGAGAAATGGGAGCCTTGCTACACTGATGGGCGGGATGTAAATTGCCAACAGCCACTCTGGAGAAGTGTACGGTGTGTCCTGAAACATCTAAAAAACACAGCTTAGAGAGCGTAGGGCACTTCCACGCATGGGGGGATAAAGTGGGAAAATTGAAAATCAGCAAGACACAAGCACCCCAAAGTTTAGGGCTGCTCTGTTGACAAGGACCTCCACTTCCTTCCACCTTAAATATCCCAGGAAAGCGAAAAATGGATAAAAAAGTTGTGGTCCTTATGTACAATGGAATATCACTCAGCCATGAAATCAATGTCATAAGGCTAGTAGCAGCATGATGAGTGGATTTAGGTAAGACGATTCTAAGTGAAATAAGTCACACAGAAAAGGACACTTCTCATAAGGTGTCACTTATAGAGGGAATGTAAAAACCGTTACACTTGAACTGAATTACAAAACAGAACAGAGTCACACATGCAGAAAACACACTATGGCTGCTTAACGGGAAAGGTGAGGTGGGGTGATACATAAAACAAGAGTTTCAAATTAGCTCAGATACCGTTCCATAAACCCAATATGGAATAGACAAGACCTACTCCTTGCTCAGAGAACTGGACTCAACACGCCCGATTCACCGCACAAGAATATATCTGACTACTAATAATCTTAAAACCTATGTATTGATATCTCTCTGTTAGTGTGTCAAGTGGGTGTAAAGCGGCCTAAACACAGCCGTGAAAAGCAGCTAAACCCCATTATAAAAATAAATTACTTTTAAAAACCCATGAAACAAAGACAGGGAAAGAGAGAGAAATTCTTACACAATTCGTTCAGGGGCTGTGATGCAACCTGCATTGACCATATCTAGACCCACAGCTGGATGAGACATAAGGGTGGACACTCTTGGGGCTGAGAGGTTTGGTGAGGTTGGGTGAGCAAACGCAGACCCTTTAAAGTAATACTGCGTGCTACCCATCGCATGGGTCCCAAATCTCCAGGTTCAAGGGCATCTTCCTACATCGAAAACATGCATGAGAAACCCAGAAGATGGTACACCGTGTGATGGGGAAAGGTTTCTAAAACGCACCGCATTTCTCATCTCCTTGTGCTCGGGTTCGCCATTCCAGCCACTTTACTAGCAATCTCCCTACTTGGAGCATCAGCACCTTTAACCTCCTGTTCCGTACAGGTTGCAATTTGTCCTGAGGATGAACGGGAAGACGGGGAACCAATGAGAGACTAGCTCTTGGTGTTGGGACAGGCACAGGTCACTCAATTTTCCCATCAGGAAGAAGAATTAACCACAGGCTCAGCCTGCCCCCCGGAACCAGAACAGGGCCTGAAGCCATCCTGCGCTTTTGCGGCCGACTCCCAAAAAAGCGACTTGTAAAATGGAGCTTCAGGGCACTGCAATTCACAAACCTGCAGAGTTATAAATGATAACTCTCGTCCACAAATATATTGAGGGAAGGCAAAGAAGAGGATTTGAAATCAAGGCAGAATTGCAGGAAATAGATTTCAGGAGGTAGATTCGAATCGCCTTTAAAGCACATGAAAAGCGGCAAAACGTTGACAATGATGCCCTTGGCCAAAAAGGGCGTATGCGTTTTTTCCTGAATATATTCAGGAAAAAAAGCATACGCCCTTTTTGGCCAACCAAGCAACCTGGAAAGGCAAATCAGCGCTACAAAGAAGTCTCGCTTCCCATCGGTCAAAAGGGACATGCTGAAAAAGGTGTCAAAACCAGAAATGCAGGAGAGGGCATGGAGAAATGGGAGCCTTGCTACACTGATGGGCGGGATGTAAATTGCCAACAGCCACTCTGGAGAAGTGTACGGTGTGTCCTGAAACATCTAAAAAACACAGCTTAGAGAGCATAGGGCACTTCTACGCATGGGGGGATAAAGTGGGAAAATTGAAAATCAGCAAGACACAAGCACCCGAAAGTTTAGGGCTGCTCTGTTGACAAGGACCTCCAATTCATTCCACCTTAAATATCCCAGGAAAGCGAAAAATGGATAAAAAAGTTGTGGTCCTTATGTACAATGGAATATCACTCAGCCATGAAATCAATGTCATAAGGCTAGTAGCAGCATGATGAGTGGATTTAGGTAAGACGATTCTAAGTGAAATAAGTCACACAGAAAAGGACACTTCTCATAAGGTGTCACTTATAGAGGGAATGTAAAAACCGTTACACTTGAACTGAATTACAAAACAGAACAGAGTCACACATGCAGAAAACACACTATGGCTGCTTAACGGGAATGGTGAGGTGGGGTGATACATAAAACAAGAGTTTCAAATTAGCTCAGATACCGTTCCATAAACCCAATATGGAATAGACAAGACCTACTCCTTGCTCAGAGAACTGGACTCAACACGCCCGATTCACCGCACAAGAATATATCTGACTAGTAATAATCTTAAAACCTATGTATTGATATCTCTCTGTTAGTGTGTCAAGTGGGTGTAAAGCGGCCTAAACACAGCCGTGAAAAGCAGCTAAACCCCATTATAAAAATAAATTACTTTTAAAAACCCATGAAACAAAGACAGGGAAAGAGAGAGAAATTCTTACACAATTCGTTCGGGGGCTGTGATGCAACCTGGATTGACCATATCTAGACCGACAGCTGGATGAGACATAAGGGTGGACACTCTTGGGGCTGAGAGGTTTGGTGAGGTTGGGTGAGCAAACGCAGACCCTTTAAAGTAATACTGCGTGCTACCCATCGCATGGGTCCCAAATCTCCAGGTTCAAGGGCATCTTCCTACATCAAAAACATGCATGAGAACCCCAGAAGATGGTACACCGTGTGATGGGGAAAGGTTTCTAAAACGCACCTCATTTCTCACCTCCTTGTGCTCGTGTTCGCCATTCCAGCCACTTTACTAGCAATCTCCCTACTTGGAGCATCAGCACCTTTAACCTCCTGTTCTGTACAGGTTGCAATTTGTCCTGAGGATGAACGGGAAGATGGGAAACCAATGAGAGACTAGCTCTTGGTGTTGGGACAGGCACAGGTCACTCTATTTTCCCATCAGGAAGAAGAATTAACCACAGGCTCAGCCTGCCCCCCGGAACCAGAACAGGGCCTGAAGCCATCCTGCGCTTTTGCGGCCGGCTCCCAAAAAAGCGACTTGTAAAATGCAGCTTCAGGGCACTGCAATTCACAAACCTGCAGAGTTATAAATGATAACTCTCGTCCACAAATATATTGAGGGAAGGCAAAGAAGAGGATTTGAAATCAAGGCAGAATTGCAGGAAACAGATTTCAGGAGGTAGATTCGAATCGCCTTTAAAGCACATGAAAAGCGGCAAAACGTTGACAATGGTGCCCTTGGCCAAAAAGGGCGTATGCGTTTTTTCCTGAATATATTCAGGAAAAAACGCATACGCCCTTTTTGGCCAACCAAGCAACCTGGAAAGGCAAATCAGCGCTACAAAGAAGTCTCGCTTCCCATCGGTCAAAAGGGCCATGCTGAAAAAAGTGTCAAAACCAGAAATGCAGGACAGGCCATGGAGAAATGGGAGCCTTGCTACACTGATGGGCGGGATGTAAATTGCAAACAGCCACTCTGGAGAAGTGTACGGTGTGTCCTGAAACATCTGAAAAACACAGCTTAGAGAGCATAGGGCACTTCTACGCATGGGGGGATAAAGTGGGAAAATTGAAAATCAGCAAGACACAAGCACCCCAAAGTTTAGGGCTGCTCTGTTGACAAGACCTCCACTTCATTCCACCTTAAATATCCCAGGAAAGCGAAAAATGGATAAAAAAGTTGTGGTCCTTATGTACAATGGAATATCACTCAGCCATGAAATCAATGTCATAAGGCTAGTAGCAGCATGATGAGTGGATTTAGGTAAGACGATTCTAAGTGAAATAAGTCACACAGAAAAGGACACTTCTCATAAGGTGTCACTTATAGAGGGAATGTAAAAACCGTTACACTTGAACTGAATTACAAAACAGAACAGAGTCACACATGCAGAAAACACACTATGGCTGCTTAACGGGAAAGGTGAGGTGGGGTGATACATAAAACAAGAGTTTCAAATTAGCTCAGATACCGTTCCATAAACCCAATATGGAATAGACAAGACCTACTCCTTGCTCAGAGAACTGGACTCAACACGCCCGATTCACCGCACAAGAATATATCTGACTAGTAATAATCTTAAAACCTATGTATTGAT